>NC_090925.1:940690813-941432070 GCF_040938575.1 Ambystoma mexicanum | reverse complement strand
ATCAGCTGTAATAGGAGCCATATGGTAATAATCCAATGGCAGACTTGGATAAATAATATCTTAATGAGACGAGTTAAGGACAAACAAGGAAAAACCCACCCCAAAAAAAAGAAATACAAGATCATATGGAGACTTACTTATCAGACAACTTTAGAACCAGCACCAAAGCTACCTGGGTATAATATAGACTGTAAGGGCCTCATTACACGATAGGCGGTAGGGATTTAACGTTACCGGTAATGGAATACTGGTAACGTTAAATCCCCATGCGGATCACAACCCGGCTCACCGCTATTAGCGGCACCGCTAAGTAGGCTGCCACTAATAGCGGCCAGTCCGCGTGCGCGCGACACACCATCCCGTAAATAGCGCCATGCTGCCAATAGCACACCATCACGAGTCAAGCGGCCATGCCAATAGCGGCATGGTAAAGCACCCAAAACCCCTTACCGCCATGGTGCTAATACCGCCATCGCGAACCACCCGTTAAGAGAACTGAGCAGTGTTCCCACCTGCCACAGGTGGACAAAATCAGCACAGGTGGAGGCAATGGAGACTGTGGCAGCTAAAAAGGAGCACACCACACCCCTTCCCACACCAAGATCGTTCCAATATTGGCAGCATTACATGGCCTGGAGGACCTCATTGCAGTGCAGCTGCAACAACAGGCAGCACAAAGGAGACGCAGGAGGAGGAGGGCAAGACAGGCACAGCAAGCACCACCACGGCACCCAATCATACCACAGAGGCACCCACCAATCCCCAGGATCAGAGCCAGTCCATTTAACCTAACCCCTGAGCAGATACACACCCTGTACCGTCTGGACAGGGCTACCATCACCAGCATCGTGGAAATGATCCACAACAACATTGTGAGCCTCATAGACATCAGAACTGCCATCCCCCCGCTACTGAAGGTGGTGAGTGTGCTGCACTTCCTGGCCACAGGCACCTACCAGCATACACTGGGACAGATGCATGGCATCTCACAACCAGTATTCTCCCGCACGCTGAACCAGGTACTCGATGCCCTCCTGAAGCATGCACCTGAACACATATCCATGCCACGGACTGCCCAGGAGATTGCAAACACAAAAGTTGGCTTCTATTCACTGGCAGGCATCCCAAGTTGCATCGGGGCCATCGACTGTACCCATGTGGAATTGGTGGTCCCACATCACAATGAAGTAGTCTACCGAAACAGGAAGCAATTCCACTCTATCAATGTCCAAATGGTATGTGATGCCAACAAGATAATCACACATTGCTGTGCACGATTTCCCGGATCAACCCATGATTCCACGGTCCTGCGGAACTCAACTATCCCACGCTACATGGAGCAACACACCGAACAACGTTCGTGGCTACTTGGTGAGTAGCAGGGCAAGCACATGGCAATTTGACTGGGGGGGTGGAGAGATACGTACTCCAACTGGGTGTGAAGGGGGGGAAGAGATACGTACTCCAACTGCGTGTGAAGGGGGGGCGGAGATATGTACTCCAACTGGGTGTGAAGGGGGGGGAAGAGATACGTACTCCAACTGGGTGTGAAGGGGGGGGAAGAGATACGTACTCCAACTGGGTGTGAAGGGGGGGGGGGGAGATATGTACTCCAACTGGATGTGAAGGGGGGGAGATACGTACTCCAACTGGGTGTCAAGGGGGGGAAGAGATACGTACTCCAACTGGGTGTAGCCCGTCGTATGTGGGCAAAATGCACATACAGATGTACGGCAATGTCCATCTGGGAAGGCGGCAACGTACTTGAGATGAACCGACATGCAAGTATAAGCTACACAACACAGATGACATTCCAGGTCTAGTAACATTAAACATCCATCCACATACAAATTGCACAACATTCCACGCAACAAAATAAAAAAATTCCACACATGCCATCAAGATTGCATCCTGAATTAGTCCAGCACAACATCAATAATGCAATGTGCCCTATAATGCATGCAAAGGGATCTCCACTAGCCATAGCATTTCCCCACGCACCTATTCCACCACTGAAGAGATGCCTCTCTGCATGGCAACATCAATGTCGGAATGGCAGTACACCAGCAGTGTGGAAACATATCTGCCTGGGCCCAGGGACACCGAAGACCTCGCATCACCCAGGACATGTCAATTACTGTTTGAGGCATCAATGTGGCATGTCTACTTGCAGGGTCAACCTCCCCATTGCACGTTGCTGTCACCCAGACCATCTGCATGTATGCTGTCAATTGTGTACTTGAATCACAATGCAATATCAATTTGTGTGATATGAACAGGCCGCTCTTGAGGTGAACAGTAACAGGACCCCGTTCCTTCCCCCACAGAGGTGATGCGGGCTATCCCCTGAAGACCTGGCTCCTCACACCTGTACGGAACCCACAGAACAGGCACGAGGAGGAATACAATCGTGCACATACCCGTACCCGCATCGTGATCGAGCAGACTTTTGGCCTTTTGAAGTCACGGTTTAGGTGCATTAGCAGGTCTGGCGGTGCTCTCCTGTATGGACATGAGAAGGTGGGCAAGATCACCACGGTATGTGTCATGCTGCACAATGTGTATAAGACGGAATGTGCCACTGCCCCCTGAGGTTGAAATGGAAGCACCTGATGAGGATGATGATGGTGATGAGGACGGAGGTGAAGCGGATGCAGGTCTTGCAAGAGGGGATGGGCAGGAGGGACGTGCTGTGAGACAGCATCTGATCAACCAAATATTCTGAGGAACATGTTTACGTACTGTCACATGGATATGGGTATCAATGCACTGGTGTATGTTTGGGAGCACGCAATGGACCCTGTCGCCAATAAAGTACACATACACAATGAAGATGTCCAAGCCTGTGTTTTGATCAAAAACCAGTGTATTGAGAAACAGAAAGGTGTAGAAGTGCAAGTAACAAAACATCCCACCAATCTACCCCCCACCCCCCACAACAGACCCATAACACCCTACCCCCCACAACAGACCCATAACACCCTACCCCCCACCTCCCACCAACAGTCCCTCATGTGACTGGCATGTTTGCCCTGGCCAGTGCACACAGAGGAATCTCCATTGACACCCTATTTGCCATTGTCTTTGGCAGCATCTTGGGGATGGTCAGTCGTGCGCCTGGTGGTGCGTGTAGAGCGCCGGAGGGGGCTTGTCTGTCTCGACCCCGACGATGATGATGGGGCTGGCTGTGAAAAGTGGCAGTCCATGGTGTCGGCCATGCGAACAAGGACCTCCCTGAGCATCACTATCTCGTTGCATAGCCTGTCGGCGTTTGCATCCATTCTCTCAGTGGAGTGCCTCACCGTCTCCACAATGTTCTCCCTGAGTCGGGCAGCCTCCTCGACATGCTGGCCAACCAGCACAGTCAGCTCATGTTGTCGCTCCAGGATGGTGGTCAGTTGGGGGGCAGTGCTGGGTGACCGTGCACTGGATGCTGTGCCCTCTGATGCACCCACTGCAGCAGGTGAAGGTAACATGGGGGACATAATTGCTGGGTAGTTGTCCTCAACAGTCACATCAGACCCAGGGGTCTGGTTTGGGGCTGGCTCTGGGGCTCTAGGGGGGCTTGGGGTGTGCATCACCATAGGCTCCACTAGGGTGTCCTCCGGATCGGATAGGGGGGCAGTGGCGGCTACCTCACCAGCGGAGCTTGCCGCAGCTGATGGTGGGCCCTCGGTGGCTGGCATTGGTGCCAGTGGGTTCTCCACTGGTGGTGGGGCTGCAGTTTCTGGTGCAGCTACTACTGCCCTGGCAGTGGCACTGTGACGATGTTTTCTGCTCGTCAGGTGTGGCCTTCCCCCCTTGCCCCTGGATGTTGTTGGGGTGTCCTCCGGATCCTGTGCCCTTGGCCTCTTGCACGTAGCGGGTGCCTGGGATGCATCAGTGGCATCCTCACCATCTGTATGTGAGCCTGTCAGGGACGAGAAGGGGGATGGCATTGGTTGCGTTTCAATATACTTAATGCAGATTACATAAATGATGCAGTTATGGCCATTGGGACTTAGTAGTTGTGGATGCAGGTGATGTGCCAGTTCAGTGCCGCATCCACGCATGGTTGTGTTTGGAACTTGTCTCTGGTGATGTGTGCATGTGTGGGTCTGACACTGACATGGTGAGGGATGGATGCATGTGTGGATGTGTGTCCATGCATGAGAGTAGTCTGTGCTCACATATGGGGGGGGACAGTACATCCACATCGCATCCTGTCATGTGTACACTCACCTCCATCTGAAGTGGTACCCACGCCAAACTCCATGCTGCCCACTCCTTCAATGGATTCAACAGCAATCAGGTTTGAACATGTCTCCTCCCATTCCTTCATTCTGATTGGTGAACCATCTCCACCGGCACTGGCAATGCGATAGTTTTCAGCCAGGATGCCCCTCACCCGCAGTCTGAGGTCGTCCCACCTCTTCCTGCATTCGCGCACAGTGCGCGTGCTGGCGCCCACAGCACTGACTTTGACAGCTGCCTCCTCCCAGATGGCTTTTCTTTTCAATAAGGTTGGCCGGCGCATGTCATTAGCAAACACTACCTCGGCATTCTCAGCCAGGGTCTGTGTTAGCATGTTCAATTCCTCTGGCGTATATTTCTCCTTGCGCTGCCTGTCGGAGATTTTTTTTAGTGCCTTGGGCATGATGCAGGTGTCCCAGATGATTTTGCACTGCGCACAACTCGAAACAGGTCCTGGGGGCAGAGGATGGCAATGGATTGTGTTTTTAAAGATGGCCGCCGTGCTTTTTTTCCGTTCCTGTGCGATGACGCTATTTCCGGTTCCGCAATTTAACGGTCACCGCTAATAGCGGTGACTGCTATTTGCATGTAGCGCGAGGGCGGAGGTGCTATCTGCACTTTCATGGAAGCCGGTAAGGGACTTTTAGGGGACTTTACCGGCATGGCGGCAGGGTCATTAACGGCATGGCGCTATGCTTGTGTCCGCGTACTCGTGATCGTGCGCTATTAGCGCCCTCTTGCGAGGGCGGACAGGTTAATAGCGCCATGCCGCTAATTTGCGGTTTTACAACGTGTAATGGGGCCCTAAATCTTCAGTGACTTAGACCCGGATCAAGCAGATACATCTGCTGAAGCTCCTTGATACTAGGGTAGGACGCTGGAGGGAAGCCAGCTTTGTATAGGAAGAAAGCCAAAGACGAGTGCCAAGAAGTAGTCTAATTTGAAGAAGGTAGTACAAAGCTGTATGGTTTGGCAGGAGGGATTAGGAGTGACAATAACCTGAAGACTGTGACATATCCCTCGATGGTGTCACTTTCCCCCCAAGGGGGAGCCTCTTCCCATGAGGCCAGGGAGGTGAGACCGCTACCTGATAGTCCCTCTAGGGGTAGTACACAGCGGGAGGATCTCATGGGGAGAGACCCCCCGCCCCTTTGGGGACAGGGACAGACATCTATAGAGAACGCGTTATGACCCCCTCGCAACTACCATCCTAACTCTACACCTGTGATACACACCAGTTTCATACCCAACCACCCTATGTACCTGTGTAGGGCGAGTGGCATAACATCCAATGGAGAGCACAGGAAGATTTGAGATCACAAACTGAAAGTACTGGGACGAGGAAGAGGCGTGAAAGCATTAAGAAGGCTCTATGGAACCAAGAGCCACACTTTAATGTTCCGCGAGGGAATGGGCCTTACCACAGAATAAAACCAAAGAAGGACTGTTTACTGAGGCAAGCCATCCCTGGAAGAGGAGGGAGTGGGTGAGCCATTCGAAGCGGAAGACCGAAGAGGCTGGTGGGGCGTGGGGGCGCTTGCAAGAAGGTAGAGGCGTTCCTATCTGGTTGGCCGTGGACAGAGACTAGAAAGCTGGTGAAGCAAAGGCCCAGGCGTGCGAGGAAGCTGGACCGCGTAATCGAGTGAAGATGCACATCCTGCAAGGAACCACAGGCTGCGGAATCCCAGCAGCATGCCGAAAAGCGAAGCAGAAGAGAAAGCCCGAGACCGACCGGAGGACGCCAGTGAGAACCCAAAAGGTATCTGGGTTGCTGGGACGGTTGGTGGGGGCCTAAGAGTTGGGGAAGGCTCAAAAGAAAAGAGCAGACAAGAACCCACAGAGCAGGGGCAAGAAGGGAACCCCTGGGGGAGAAGTGAACACAGAGAAGTACAAGTTACTTACCAACTGGTAACGTTCTTTCGACTGGATGTTCCTCAACGTATTCCTCATCTTTGACATTCGTATCTCGGCAGCTTTGCTGCTTTGGAAAAGATTCTCGGCAGAGGATGCTGTGCACGATGTCGAGGCGTCGATGTCCCTCGAGGGCCGCCGTGGCGTGTCGGCATCATCAGTAGTATAAATAGCTTGTGCGGCGGCCGATGGCTTCAGTTCGTTTTTTTCCTTCCATCAATCGAGAACTACCCAGGCGTAACCCAGATCGCAAGCTCTGAGGAAATGCAGAGTTTAATTCACGTAAATTGTACGGCGGGGTAGACTGGGAGGGGCGATGACGAATTTGTGGGTGGAACTTCCAGTCGAAAGAATGTTACCAGATGGTAAGTAACTTGTTCTTCGAATGGATTGTGTCCTCCCACATATTCCTCATCTTTGATAGACTCCCAAAGCAGTGACAATTTGAAGGAGGGAGTACTAATTAGATTTATTGTGAATGGACTGAAGGACTGCTTTAGCAAAATGACCTTCTTGAGTGAAAGAGGAGTCCAAGCAGTAATGCTTAACAAAAGTATGAATTGACGCCCAAGTTGCCGCTGAGCAAATGTCAGTTACAGGGACACCCCTTTGAAGAGCCGCAGAAGCTGCCATGCACCCTCGTGGAATGAGCTCAAAGCCCTTGTGGCGGATCCTTTCCAGCAAGTCTGTTGCACTCTCTAATAGCTAGTGTGACCCACCGGGATATGGAATGTTTAGTTACTGCCAGGCCCAATTTAGGACCAGTACATCCCACAAAAAGTTGATCATCATGGCAAAAATTTGCCATTTTTGCAATATCGAAGCTCAGAACCCTTTTTGGGTCCAGCTATGCAGCATCTCTTCCTCTTTGCCCAAATGAGGAGGAGGGTAGAAAGTTGGGAGTGTTATCTTCTGCGACAGATGGAAGTCAGAGACTACTTTCGGCAGGAATGATGGTTCAACGCCAAGGACTTATCCTTATGAAACGTAATATGAGGAGGCATGCATGAAAGAGCCTGCAACTGACGAGTTAAGAGTCTTAACAGGCAGGAATGTAAAGGCTCAAAGGGTATAGAAATGTTAACACAAGGTTTAAATCACAAGCAGGGACATGAAATGGGACTGGAGGGTACTCGTTAGTGAGACCCTTCAGAAATTGAACAATTAAAGGTATTTTGAAATAGGAGACCTATTCAGTGGAGCGCTTAAAAATGGAAAGTATGGTTCCAATCTGGAGCCCCAGATTAGGCAGATGTAACAGGAAAGATAGCACCATATGAGTGCCACATTGAAAATGGTCCACATGTTTGCACCAGTTACTGATTTATTCCAATGACCCCGGTACAAGGATTTGGTTTCTGGCCTTCTGACCGAAAGCAAAATCTCCATTACGTTACCCGGGAGGTCCCAATCCTTATATCTCAGCCTCTCAGAAACCATGCGTGAAAGCCGAGTGTCTTGACCTCTGAATGGAGAACCCGACCTTCCTCTTGCGAGGGAAGATCCTCCCTTTGTGGAAGACGTATTAGAGGGCAGATGGACATGTCCAGAAGGTCCGGGTACCACATCCTCCTGGCCCAATCCGGCACAATTAGGGTCATGATTTCCTGAACTTTCTCAACCTCCTGATTACGTGAGGAATCACAGGGACGAACGTGTCTCCTAGAGCTCCTCTTGGAGGAAATTCCCTTGAGCAGTACTCGTCGCAATTCCGGTTGACACCGGTCGCAAACAGATCCACATGAGGGGTTCCCCAAAGGGTGGAGAGCTCTGGAATGACTTCCTGAGCTAGTTCTCACTCGTGGGAGACACTGCTCCGCCCGCTCAGAGCGTCCGCCGCCATGTTCTGCTCTCCAGCTAGGTGAACTGCCGACAGAGATTCCTTCTTGTATTGCCCAGAACCAGAGCTGCATTACCGTGGTAGTGACCGTACACCACCTCTTTTGTTGAGGTAGTATATGGCCACTGTGTTGTCCGTCATTATCAGGACATTCTTTCCCCGTACAGAGGGCAGGAAGGCCTTCAGCGAAAGTCTGATTGCACTCTGCTCCAAAAGGTTGATGTGTAGTTTGGACTCAAATAGAGACCAACGACCGCTGATTGTCAGTTTGTTGGCGTGGGCTCCCTACCCCGTGAGTGAGGTGTCCATCACTACCGTTATCTACGGCCACGGTTGCCAAAAAGCTTCTCCCTTGAGAATGTTGTTCTTGCAAGCCCACCAAATCAGGTGTTGAGCAACTCTGCTCGGTACTTGTAGTTGATCCGACATATTCCCTGAAAATTGGGAGTTCTAAGAGTCCATTGAAGGGATCTCATTCTCCAATAGGGCCTCTGGCACCAGGAAAATGCAGGATGCCATGAGACCGAGCAATCTCAGAAAACCGAAGGCAGTAAGATGTTAGGCATTCTGAAATTTTGCTACCTTCTGCTGACTGTGTTGAGCTCTCACCTTGGGAGGCGAGGCTTTCCCCAAGGAAGTATCCAAGATCGCTCCGATGATCTGCAGTCTTTGGAATGGTATCATACAGGACTTTTGTAATTGAGGGAGAAGCCCAGTCTGTATAGGGAGTGGCAGGTCATACTGAGATATTCCTGGGCTTGCTCGGGTGAACAAGCCCTGATCAACCAGTCGTCCAGGTAGGGGTAGACGTGAATCCCCCCTCTCCTGAGACTTGCTGCCACTACCGTCCATCAGCCTGGTGAAAACCATTGGGCTGAGGTCTGCCCGAATGGCAGAACTCAAAACTGATAGTGAGAACAGCCAACCGCGAACCTCAGGTACTTTCTGTGCTTGAGATGGATTGACACATGAAAGTAAGCATCCTGAAAGTCCAATGATACTAACCAGTCTTGGAGTTGGAGAGCCTGAAGGATCTGAGAAAGGTTAACCATCTTGAACTTGTCCTTCCTGAGGAACTTATTTTAGATTCTTAAGTCCAAGATGGGTCTCAATCCTCCGTCCTTCTTGGGAATCAGAAAATAAGTGGAATACCAACCCTTGTTCCTCTCCGCTACAGGTACTTGTACTACTGCACCTTTCTCTAGCAGGGTTAACATTTCCTGCACAAGGAGCGGATTTGGAATTTTGACAGATTTGGTTCCCGGTGGATGATCTTGAGGTCTTTTTAGACAAGGAAGCAGTAACCTTGAGCTACTGTTTCCAGCGCCCAAGCATCTGAAGTAATGCCCGCCATTCGTTCAGATGCTAACAAAGTCCCCTTTCCTCCATACTTGCGGGACATTCCTTCCTTCAGGACGGGACCGGAGCACTTTTGTAAAAAACATCAAAAAATGAAAATGTTTGTCCTTCCTCTATTTTTACGCAGGGTACCGCACGTGGCCGTAACTCACCCTCCTGAGCTGCGCCCCATGCATCGCCCTTCAGTCCTTTTCTATCGCCAGGTCTGAGACCATTTAAGCAATAATAGAGGATACTTTTTGGAGGGGACACCGTGCGGGCATATGGAGGAAAGGGGACTATGGATTAGGAGTAAGGTAGTCACTACAGTGAGTAACTGTTATACTCCTATGTCCCATCCCCTTTCCTCCATACTTGCGGGACATTCCTTCCTTCAGGACGGGACCGGAGCACTTTTGTAAAAAACATCAAAAAATGAAAATGTTTGTCCTTCCTCTATTTTTACGCAGGGTACCGCACGTGGCCGTAACTCACCCTCCTGAGCTGCGCCCCATGCATCGCCCTTCAGTCCTTTTCTATCGCCAGGTCTGAGACCATTTAAGCAATAATAGAGGATACTTTTTGGAGGGGACACCGTGCGGGCATATGGAGGAAAGGGGACTATGGATTAGGAGTAAGGTAGTCACTACAGTGAGTAACTGTTATACTCCTATGTCCCATCCCCTTTCCTCCATACTTGTGGGAGCTTCCCAAGCATGCACCTGAATGGATCTGCGTGGATGGTAACCCCTTACTGGAACACATTTTTTTAGGAGACCCTGGCCAAACTGGGCATCAGCCCTGGAGCTCAGGTCCAAGCAACAATGCTTACAAAAAGCTGACGGGATAGCCCATGTAGACGCCTTGGCAATGGTTTCCCAAGGAACATACTTCTGAAAGGCAACAGCAGCTGCTTTGCCCCGTACAAGATGAGCATGGATGCCTTTGGGTGGTTGAAGGCACTGAATGCTGTAGGCTTCAGAGATGCAGGAGGCAACCCATTGGGAGATGGTCGCCTTGGAAGCCGGTTACCCTTTAGGATCGCCAAATGTGATGAAGAGTTGCGAGGAGCCCCTTAGTTCGCTCGTTCCATCGAGGTAGAATTTTAGAGCTCTCCGGGTTCGGAAAAAAGACAGGTAATAAGATCGATTGGTTTAAATGAAAATCGTTAACTACCTTAGGTAGAAAGGAAGGATGAGTGCAAAGCACCACCTTATCTTTATGGAAAGTAAGGAACGGATGTTCCACAGAAAGAGCTTGGAGCTCACTTACTCGCCTCGCCAATGTCACTGCGATTAGGAAGGCCACCTTCCAAGAAAGTTATTCCAGATCGGTAGTGGCCATGAGTTCAAATGGTTTATGACAACGCGGTAAGCACCACATTCAGGTCCCATTTCGGATGAGGGGTGCGCACCAGTGCAAACAAATGTAGAAGACCTGCAAAATGCCTTTTAATGACTGGATTGGTCAGCGAAAAGGAACAGCGGTCAGTGGCTAGGTAGGCCACAACGGCCGATAAATAAGTCCTGCAAGACAAAACATGAATGCCCGAAGCTGCAAGGTGGGACACGAAAAATAGAACTGTGTCCACCATAGCAAGCCTTGGGTCCAGCTACTTAGCCAAGCACCAGTGACAAAAACAGAGCCACTTGTTCCTATCTTGAGACCTCGAAGACAGCCAAGCTGAACAATTGTGGGGAGGGGTACCACATCTGTTGATCACATTGGTGAAGCAGGTCGGGAACCAACAGCAACCTGATCGGAGGAAGGATCGATAGATGCTGAAGTTCCGAGAACCAGAATCTGGCTGGTAACCAAGGAGCTATGAGGAGGAGAGTGTAATTCGATGACCTCCTGAGCTTGCAGAGTGTCCGATGAATTAGAGGCAGTGGAGGAAACGTGTAAGCCTTCATGCTGTGCCACAGAATCTCGAGAGCGTCCCCTAGGGAGGAAACACCATGACCGTTCCTGGATGCATACAGCGGAAGTTTCTTGTTTGCAAAGGTCGCAAAGAGGTCGACTTCGGGAGTGCACCATTGGCAAAAAATGGCAGAGAGGACATCTGTGTTTAGTTCCCACTCGTAACTGGCTGCAGACAGGTGACTGAGCGAGTCTGCAGTCACATTGATATGGCCCGGAATGTGCACAGCAAGCAGCCAAACCTTGTGCTGGATGGCCCAGTCCCAAATCTGTAAAGCTAGGTTCACCAGGAGAGGTGAGTTGGTACCTACCTGCTTGTTGACATAAAACATTGAAACTGAATTTTCTGTCCGAATAGGAACTACCTTGTTCGTAATGGACGGCTGAAAAGCCATGAGCGCCAGAAAGACAGCCAGAAGTTCCAGATAATTGATTTGAAACTGCCTGTCCTGGATTGACCAGAGATTGAATACTTTGAGGTGATCCAGCGTTGCGCCCCACCCCAAGAGGGAGGAGTCTGTGGTGATCGTCACTTGTGGGCAGGGCTCCTGGAAGGAGGCCCCCACTGAAAGGTTGCAGGCCGAAGCCCACCATTCCAGATCGTTCTTCATAAAGGATGGAACCGGAATTATCTTGGAATCCGGATCCGAAGCCTGAGACCACGAGTTTCGAGGAGCCATCTGGGTACCTCTCATCATCAGACGTGTCAGAGGAAGAGCCAGAACGAAAGAGGCCATAAAACCCAAAAGTCTCTGGAACCACCAGGCTGTCAGAGACTGGAGGAAAAGCTGACACGTGGCTGATAGGTCCGCAATCCTCTCCGCCGTTAGCAACACCTTGGTAGTGACCGTGTTCCAACAGAAACCCAGGAAAATAAGGTATTGAGAGACCATTATGGAAGATTTCCACCAGTTCACCGACAGCCCAAGACGAAACAGGAGCTGGAGGAGCGACTGTAGATTGATTAATGCTGTCCGTGGGCAGGGGCTGCGTAGCAGTCAATAGTCTAAATATGGATAAGCATGAACCCCCTGTAGCCGGAGGAAAGCTGCAATGACTGACATCATCTTCGCAAAGACACTCCGCGCCGAGCTGAGACCAAAAGGGAGCACACAGAACTGGAAGTGCTCCCCTTCCAGGGAGAACGAAAGGAACTTCCGATGAAGCCTCCATATCAGGATGTGCATGTAAGCGTCCTGAAGGTCCACTACACTGAGCCAGTCGCCCTTTTGACGAGAGGACTTAATTTGGCAAGGCGTGATCATCTTTAATTTCTCTCAGGGAAGAGAAAGGTTTAACTGCGATAGGTCGAGGATAGCGCGCAGGCCACTCTGGTTGGGTTTGGGCACTGAACAGACAGGAGTAAAAGCCCTCCACTTGCTACCCAAGGGAAACAGGCTTGACCGCCCTGAGGTCTAGAAGTTTCTGTACCTCGGCTCTGACGGAGGGCGAACCAGTCTGTTGAAAAGGAGGGTTGAAGGGTGGGGTCGGGGAGAGGGGCAAGCGAAAGCCCGCCCGAGCGATGGTCAAAACCCACCGGTCGTCGCTGATGGTCTGCCACGCCTCCACATGAGACAAAGATTCGTCCTCCCACCAGAGTCTCGTGAGACCGACAAAAAATATAATGTGGGAGACTACCTGACTCTGGAGAGGAGGCTGATGGCCGAGAGAAAAACCAACCACCCTGTGTTGTTTTCGACAGGTGCCGCCAACCGGAGGCTCAGTTCTGCGCGCCCCGCGGTCCTCAAACCCCCTGAAGCCAAAGATGGAATGAGTCTGAGACCATGACCTCTGTGTATAAGGTGCATTAGCTGGGGACTTTGCCAGGACCGACAAAGATTTGGCGGTTTGGGTGCTCGCCTTGGTCTTTGCAAGTTCCTCACCCGAGGAAGAATGAAACAATTCCTTGCTGTTGAAAGGAAGGTCCAGAAATTTGTCTTGCACCTCCTTCGAAAACTTTGTTGCATGGAGCCATGCCTGGCGGGAAGTGTCAATTCCCACCATAAGGCCTCAAGCTGAGGTATCTACATGGTGTGCCGTAGCTTCCAGCAGATCTTGTGACAACACCCTGGCGTGTGACAAACCGGCCTTAAAGTCCAGATTAGCTGCTGCCAGGATGAGCTCGGTATTCGCTTGAGTTGGAGTGCTGCTTTGTTTGTTTATTTGATAAAGCACAAACCAAAACCCTCCGGTAGCTGGGCGCAAACATTACAAGGATACTTTCTGATAAGATTCCACAAGCCTCAGAAACATAGTTACTGCCACATAGTTTACAGTAAAACCAGTGGTCCCAAATGGATATACCCAAGATACAGTCAAGTGATACAATAGAGCATATACAGTTGAAAATGGGTCAAGCCTAGCAGTCCTTATATAGAAAGGGCAGTCAGGTGTAGGTACAGCGGGGGATCAATTATGAGGTGGGGAGGTCAAGATTAGGCATCATTAGTCCGTAACCAGGTGAGGACTTTCCGTCTAAATCTAGAGTAGGGTTGGTCAGTTCTAAGATCTAAAGGGAGTCCATTCCAAGATTGAGGGGCTATAAATGGGAATCTAGAGCCGCCAGCTGTAGTCCGTTTGTATCTGGGAACCTCTGAGGTGTAAGCTTTGGAAGATCTCGTGGGTCGGTCAGAAGTTCTCTTGTTTTTTCTTTCTACAAGGTAGGGTGGCGCTATGTTATTAAGACATTTGGACGTGAGAGAGAGTGTTTTGAGGGAGATCCTGTCCTTAATCTTGAGCCAATGGACATCTCTTCTAAAAGCAGAGATGTGCTCTCTGTTTGGAATATTTAGAGCTGCAATAAGGGCATTATTTTGGAGTCTTTGCATTTTATCAATAATGTACTTATTGGATCCCGCGTATAATGCATTGCAGTAATCCAGTCTGGATAATATGAGTGCATTGGCTAAAGTGATGCGGCTAGTTTCAGAGAGAAATGGTCTGCAGGCTCGGATCAATTTGCAAGTATATGCTGTAGATGATGCTAGTGAGTTAACTTGCTTCTTGAAGGTGATTGCAGAGTAAAGATAGAAGAAGAGGGCTTTAACTGCGGGCATCACTTTGATAACATTATTGTCAATGCTGGATGAGGCATAGCTGGGGTTGAGTTTTTTAATAGCCGTCTCTGAACCTAAGATCAGTAGCTCAGTTTTATCGTCGTTCAGGCATAGGCCATCGGATGCCATCTATGCCTGAATGAGGAGGTATATCTTATTTACTACGGCCAAGTCTTCCAAGAAGTTGGCCGAAAAGGGGAATGAGGATCTGGGCGTCATCTGCGTAGTTAGTATAGGTGACACCCAATCTGTCCAACTTGTAAAACAAGGGCTTAGTAAAGATGTTCTACATGGTGGGAGATAAACATGATCCCTGAGGAATGCCACAGGAGACTTGTATGGGATCAGCGGCTGCTAAAGGGGAGAAGACTCTCAATGTACAGTTCACTAGGAAGGATTTCACACAGGTTATGGCATCACTTGAGAAATGGGCAGCTGACCTAAGATGGTTGTAAAGGACTGCATGATCCACCAAGTCAAATGCTGCCGATACGTCAAGGAGGAGTAGCATAGCCGATTTCCCATTGTCCTTCAACTCGTCAATTTGGGTCCTGAGGTCAATCAAGGCTGTTTCTGTGCCATGGAGGGGGCGGAAGCTAGACTGACGTGAGCCTAATAAATTATTGGCTTCTAGGTAGTCCTGTATTTATAGGTGAGCTACTCTGTCGATGATTTTAATTAAGAAAGGGACTGTGGTAATGGGTCTGTAATTAGTCGATATAGAATGGTCTAGAGTTTGTTTTTTGAGCAGTGGGAGTACCCAGGATTGTTTAAGATTATTATTAGGCACAAGGTTCGTCTTGAAAGAGGCAATGATGAGCTTCGAGATGAAAGGGGCTAAGTCTCTGGCTGCATCCTTTATAATTTGTGCTGGGCAGTTATCTCCTTTGCAATTGGAGGGTTTAAGTGAGAGTATGATTTTTTCTGTTTCAGTGATGGAAATGTTCTTGAAGCTGAAGGGTGGGGTAGTGCTATCATGTGGGTTTAGTGGTGGTTGCTGCTGAGGTAAAGGCTCTGCAGGTAAGAGCAGAGAGGCATTCTTTTTGGCTATTTTAATTTGGAGGGAGGGGATTTTATCCGAAAGAGCATTTTGCATGTTGGTGCACCAAGGCTTGTCCTTGGGGGTGTTATCAACCTGTGGTATTGGTGATTCCATTTCACGAAGGATAGAGAATAGTTCCTTAGTGTCCGATTTTGCCTTGGATATTCTGTCGTTAAATGTGTTCTTTTTTGTGTTAATGATTTCCTTCTTGTACAATTTGGAGAGGTTTGTTAACTTTGTTCTCCTCAGTGGGCGAGTGGTGCCAGGTTGATTGCAACTTTCTTTTTTGAGTCCTTAGTTCTTTCAATTGGGGGTGTGAACCAACTATTAAGGTGAGATGTCTGTCTAACTTTGCAGATTTTGACAGGTGCAATAGTGTCTAGTGCCTTGGTCATGGTGCTATTAAAGACTTCCACTAGTAGGGCGGGGTCTGTATTGTTAGCTAGATTGTTGAGAGCAGGGAAAAGATGTGGTAGCAACTTTATCGCAGTAATGTCTTTTTTGCTTCTAGTGGGGAGTGGCAGTGCCATAACTATCGTTTTGGGGCAGATGAGGTCAAGCGAGGCAAAAAAGGTAATTAGATAGTGGTGTAATATTAGTGATAGTGGTGTTAAAATTCAGGTCGGCAACCCAATCTAGGGTCCTTCCTTTGATATGTGTAGGGGTAGTTGGCAAAGACTTTCTTGCCCAAGGAGTCCAGAATCTTGTCTTCCTGGGACAGAATCTGAGCCGCAGCCATCAAGGTCGCAGAGGCCGGCTTGGATTGAAGCGTGGCCACAGCCACCACCGTTGAGGAAGGGAGCGGACAAGCCGACAAGGCTATCTCTTCGGGGGTGTACAGCCTATATCGGGCATCAATTCTTTTATTGATGTGTAGCCCGGTGTCGGGCTTATCCTAGACCTTAAAGGCCTCTGCCAAAACGTCCTTCTGGAGGAACAGGCCGGTGCGCTCCTCTTGAGGTGACAGAGTGAACGCTCCCGAAAGCACCCCCTCCTGTGGAGCGGGGGCCTCAGGTACTGGAATATCGAGGAGGGCCATCATATCCAGGACCCGGCCATGGAATGCTCTGACAGAGCGGGGCTGCTCATTGCTATCCTAACCTGTTTGGGGGTCATCCGGCAAATCGGAAGCAGATGGCTGGTCGTCTGAGGTTTTAAAGTGCTATCCCGCTCTGCCGGTGTCTTCTCTAAGGGAGACAGCAGAGGTAGGGGAGGAAGAGACAGAGGCGGGCCAAGAAGGAGAGGTGGCACCACCTTAGGGCCTACCACCGGGGTGGCAGGTGGAACAGGAGGATCAGAGTAGATTTCCTTGAAAAAACCATTAAAATACTTCTTCATGAGGTCTCTGACATTTCCCAAAAAATGCATCCTGTGATGAAGGTTTAGGCGCTGGGACGGGCAGAGGCCGATCATATGGGACATACCCCCACAAACGCAAAGAGGATGGTTGCCAGGAAGGCCCCCCCCACAGACAGTGGAGCAGAAGCAGGAGGAAGCGAGACAGTATGATGCAGCGGCACCCGAGCACGCCGGTCAGAAGGCCAGAACACATTTTTACTGTCCACCTGATGTGCAAACGGCTGCTCAGCCCCAAAAAAAAGGTTCCCAGCACCCGACATTGAGGTCGTAGGTGTAAGGGAAGTATCCAATATGGCCGCCGTGGTCCATGAGGGTTGGGCCGCCATTTTGTCAACGCCTGAAGAGAACTGTGTCACATGTGTAGATGAAGCAATCGTCTCCTCAGGCTGGTCATGGGACTTAAACAACACCCTAGCCTTGACACAAGGATCCTCGGCAGAGCCAGTACTGGGGGTCTCGGATGCTTACTAGTCATCTTGGAGGTTGCCCCAAAATTAGCCTCCAGAGGAGGAACCTCGGCAGAGCCGGTAATGGAGGCGTTATGGTATATGGCCACCCTCTTTGGCCCCTCGACAGAACCGGTGTCACTGCGTCGCTGAGCGCGGGAATGCTGAGGGATCCACCTCACAGACAAGACCTTCAAAGCAGGCCTCTCAGTTTTGTCGGTACAGACCTTAGCCTCAAAAAGAGGAACCTCAGGTTTCAGGCCGGTACGTGTATCTCCCTCGAGAGGGGCCTCAAGCCAGGGCTCGGTACAGAAAGCTCTAGAAAGGGAGACCTCAGGGCATACCCCGGTATCCAAAGCCACAGATGAACTGGGCTGAACTTTAGCACCTGACAGGTGAACCTCAGAACGTGATCCGGTGTTGGCAGGTCCAGCGTGGGAACCCTCGGAGAAAACTCTGGTGCGCCTATTAGGCCTGCAAGGCACCTCAGGGAAACCCCTGGTAGCAGAGCTGGTCAAGCCCCTCCCGGACCTGGAAGACCCCGGGAAGAAGTCCCCAGGTCGGGGTGCCCTAAAAAGTAAGAAACTTACCGGGCATTTCCTATTTTCGTCGATGAAAAGCTGAAAATGAGGTCGAGGAACACGCTGAAAGACCTCCTCCCACCGAAGACGATGCTGGAGTGCCCAGACGGAGAGGGAGTCGCAGTAGAAATACGAATCTCAACGATGGACCGGCCCAGACACTCCAAGCAGAGAGACTGGAGATCCGCCCTAGCGAGGCAACGTTTGCATGAAGAACAGGACACAAATCCCAGATGCTCCGGCATAGACGGAGGACTAAGCGACCGCAGAACCGGAGCAGGAAGGAAGGACAACATGAACAAAGAAAAATATTTCCCTGTGATGCAAGTGTGTCTAGCCCCGACCACGCAGCGAAAAGGACTAAGGGGCGATGCGTCGGGCAGAGCTCATGAGGGCCGGGTTACGGCCACGTGCGGTACCCCACGTAAAAATAGGGGAAGGGCAAACATTTTCAATTTTTTATGCTTTTTTACAAACATGCTCCGGTCCTGTCCCGAAGGATGGAATTCCCTGCTAGTATGGAGGAAAGGGGACGGAATGTAGGAGTAGGAGAGATTCTGCCTCACACCGGGGTCTTATGGGTGAAGACCTCAGAATGGTTTAGAGGCGGCTGCAGCAGCGGCCGAGGGTAAAGATTCCGCTGCTGAGGCTGATTTAGCACCCCTTCCTCGTCCACCATGAGGGAATCTTCTTTGCCCCCTTTGTCCAGCCTGTCCTCTTCCTCTACCAACTGAGGAACAGAAGCGAAAAGAACGACCCCTCCAGGAAGAGGAGCCGGAATAAGGTTGTTAAAGTTGTGTTAGTCAGAAACCTGTGTAGTTCCCTTTGGGAACACTGCAAAAGATTTAGGACTACAGGTGTTAGCAGTAAACCCACTTGGTAGCAGTCTGTACCACCCAGATTTACCTGGTAGCTGTGGCTGAGCAGTCAGACTTCCCTCAAGAAGAGTTATGCAGTATGCAAAGTATACACAATAGGCACTCAGACACAATAGCACAAGCAAACACTGACCAGAGCTTTGGTATCAAAGTATATAATTATTTATTTAAAAACACACTGTTTGAAACACTCCAGCACTCTTATTGTAAAACACTTTAAACACAGTTACTATTAT
This sequence comes from Ambystoma mexicanum, assembly GCF_040938575.1. NCBI lineage: Eukaryota > Metazoa > Chordata > Amphibia > Caudata > Ambystomatidae > Ambystoma > Ambystoma mexicanum. Next base: position 941,413,230 of record NC_090925.1, on the reverse strand, counting down.
GATATATACAACCCTTATTCCTTATCAGACAAGTCTTAGTTAACATCACTTATTTCCAGACTGAGGTGAGCGCTTAACTATAGATGGCACTCCAATAAGTTCATGAAAAAGGGAGGGGAAAAAGGCAGAATATGTGAAGATACACCACTCTAAGATTTAGGAACACTTTTAGCAAGGCAGAAGAGCAAAAGTTACTGGTGAGCCAAAGTCCATAGGCTGGGCCCACTCTTAGAGAGAGCAGAGCACACATGCGCCCAAGATCACACAGTTACACTAGGCTTTGAAAGTCTTGCAGAGAGTTCGAAAAGAGTTGAGGCTCAGAAAAGTTTAGCCAGGGTGTCCCAGGCTAACCCAGGTTCGAAAGCCGGGGGCTAAATCTACCCCGTACAGTCGGTGGCAAGGGAAGTCGGGCGGAACACGGTACCTTAAAGTGGGAAGGATCCTCCAGCGGTGGCAGTTGTTCCTGGCAGCGGGTGCAAGTCTCGGCGTCGTCCAGAGGAAGAGAAGATCTGGACTTGGAGGAAAGATGAAGGTTGTTGCACTGCCAGGGAAGAAACCAGCCACAGAGTTTTCCGGTTAAAGGTACTACACTTTATTTCGCAGTCATGGTAAATCGTGGTATTCCGGTTGCCGGGGTGCTTGGCACAGGCAAAGCGGCCACGAGATGCGTCGGGAAGGCGAAAAGACGGTGAAACTGGTTATCCCCACCAGTCAAAGGAAGAAGACTCTCCGGCGGGAGATCTCCTCTGTCGTTGGGAAAAGTGGTGAGACGGTTCAGCAGGGCTCCACCGGTGGTGTCGTCGTAGCAGGTCGGCTCAGCTTCTCCCTCGTTGGATTCTTAGGTCCTGTGGCGACTTCTGAAGTTCCAGTCCCCAAAGCCCTGCTTTTATGCAGAAAACCCTCATTCACTCAGCCTAGCTGTCACTCAAACATGTTAAGTGGTGAGCCGGCCGGCTCACCACTTGGGCCAATCAGGACGGAGTGCGACTTGAGTTCCCTAGGCAACTCAGTCCAGGGTGCCTCAATCCCCCTCCACCCCTCCTAAGTACCCCAGACAGAGTGGCACCACTTTGGAGGGCTTCTGTGGAGAAGCCCGCCAAAAAAGTGGAACAAAGGGATCGACTTGGGTTGGAGTCACAGAAGAGAACACAAACGCCATTTTAGAACCGAGTTTTGGCAAAAAATACCAACCGGAGAATTAATAATAATTAAATAAACCGGCGGTATGTTCGAGGCTATCGTAATTAAATAAAGATAGTAGCCTCGAACAATGGGAAAATCCCATAGAGAAATATTTGCGGTTGAATATAAAAAGTAGTATCCACTGCCACCAGCCAAAACTCGATCAGGGGGGACGGAGACGTGCCCCCTCGACTAACAGACCCCGGGGCAATCGAATTGCCCCGGCCAGTACGTCCACAATATGATGGTTTGTACTGGTTCTGTTCAGAATTCAAGACTAGTAAAATCAATGGTGACTTTACATGCCCTGGGAGACAGTAGTCAGTCCCAGGGTATGGAGTCTATACTGGGGGGGGTCACTGTGACACCACTGTGTTACTGCACCGAGGGTGCTGTGTAACACACATCACAAAAACACATGAAGCCCTATGGAGTAAAAGACCCCATAGCCCATTAAACAAATCTAGAGTCAAAGGAATACACTCAAATCATGTCCAAGAGTGAGGGTAAAAGAGTCTCACTCTTGGCAGGAGAAAAAAATAAACCCCAAAAATCCAGCAAAGCTGCTGGGGGACTGACTAGGTTAGGAAATTCAGCCTAATCAGAGAATTCTCCCTAACAGGTTGTTGAATGGAAGCGCTAAGGGACGTGGCTGGCGCCTAAGAGGTCTGCAGCTTCTCCAGACTGTCATCTGCCTTGCTGCCCAACAGCCTCGAGCCGTCGAAGGGCATGTTGAGCAGTCTGGCCTGCACATTCGGTGCAAACCCTGACTTTCTCGACCACGCAAACCTGCGCAGTACAGTGCTTGCAGCCATGGATCTGCTGATGCTGTCAGCAGTAGCCACTCCTGAGTGGAGACACTCTCCCATCGCCTCCTTGCCATCCTTAACTATTTTCAGGGAGCCATCCCTTTTCTCACCTTCCGGGATGTGATCAGCCATCATGGCAATGCAGTCCCACAGAGTATAAGTAAATCTAGCCAAGGTACAGGTAACATTTGTGGACTTCAAGGCCATGCTGCCTGAAGTGAAGATCTTGCGAGCCCATGCATCAACCTTCGTATCGTCTCTATCCAGGGGACTAGAGGCATAGGCAGATTGTTTGGTTGAGGTAACAGCCTGGACTACTAAACTCTCAGGCATAGGATGTTTTGTGAGATAGTCTGGATCGCTGCTAGAGGGTCTATTCTTCCTAGAGAAGTTCCTGTTCACAGCAGGTCCAGATTCTGGAGCTTCCCAATTGGTCACAACCTTCCTCTGAAGGGCCTTATGGAAGGGTAAAATTGGGTCCTTCTGAGGTCCCTGGTCCAGGATGTCCGTCATGTCATCCTGCTTATATGTTGGGGAAGCCCTACTCCACCCCATGTACTCTGTGACAATGTTCATACGGTTTCTAAAACCTGAATCAGCATGGTCTGACGAGTCAGGCCTACCAAACTTCAGCTCTAGTGAAGTGTCGAGTCCAATAGCAGATTGGAGGGAGTCACAGTGGTCCTTCATCCTTGACTCTGGGTCAATGAGCTCTTCAGGTACCTCTTTAGTGCCAAATCATACTCCAAATGGTGATGTGTCCTCATCAGAAGCACTTTACTATTCTTAGATAGAGGACATTGCTTTAAAAAAAAAAAAAAGGATTTTTTCGGTACAGGCTTGAAGATCTTTTCCTGAACCGGTATGGGCTTCGATGGAATCGAAGATTCCGTCGATGGTGTCGAAGACGGCTTCGAGAAAGGGGTCGAATTAGCAGGAATCGCCCTCGATTTTGGCATCGAAGCAATCAGCAGCGACAAATTCGTCCAAGGCCTCGACAATTTAAGCTTTTTTGACAGTATCAGAGATGGACTCGACTCACAAGTCGATACCTTCGATGCCTTTTCGTCGGGTCGAGTATCTTGACGAACAGCCGACTTACTACTCACCTTTAACGAAATAGTCTTTGACCTCCCTGAGTCTCTAAAGGAGCGACCGGGGCATGGCTCTTGCGTGATTCTTTTGAGGAGGGGGGGGTCGAGGCCACATTATCAAATATCTGCATCATTTCTACTCTAAAGGCATCCCATTTACTAGAGGAATCCAACCTAGTTGGGAACCTGATTGCCTCTGTAGAGGTATCCGATGACGAAGGGGGAGACCTATGGCGTCTCTTCTTCGAAGAAGAGAAAGACTGCCTCGATCGAATCCTCGACCGGGACCTCTTTGACCGTTTATGCTGAGTGGAGTCTTTAGACTCCCTGGATTTCTTTTCCTTCTTCGAAGAAGCCTTCAAAGCCCCCCTCCCCACTGCCAGTTTACCTCTGCGTTCCCGGAGAGCTTTTTCTGTCATGTAATGACAGGATCTGCAGTGATCGGTCCGGTGGCCGGAACACAAACACCAAAGGCAGATACAGTGAGAATCGGTTATTGACATCTTCGACCCACAGTCGTAACATTTCTTAAATTCCGACTTTGGGGTCAAAGAAGAAGACATTTTCAACAGAAAAACGAAGCGCGCCATTATTACTTGAATCGAATCTTTCGGAAAAACTGAACAGAAGCCAACGGACGCTGTAAAAGCTATTTATACTACTGATGACGTCGACACGTCAACGGCCCTCGAGGCCCATCAACGCCACGACATCGTGCACAGCGCCCTCTGCCAATAATATTATTTTCTGAAGCAGCAAAGCTGGAGAGATACGAACATCAAAGATGAGGAATACGTGGGAGGACACAATCCATTCGAAAGATGGGTCTGGGACCCCACAACCACGAGAGAGAAGTACAAATCATCTTCGTGGCACTACCTGGCACGAGAGTAAATCAGGTCTGCCAAACCAGAGCAGGAGAGAGACACAAGTCTGGTAACCACACTAAAAAAAGAAGACCTTTTCAAGTAATCATCTTCGTGACAATACTTGGCAGGTTAGTGAACTAAGTCTGTACAATTAAATAAGAGGGAGTCAAGAGCATTTTTTGTAATACATCTTCTTTGTGAAGGTACTTGGCAGGATAGTGAACCAGGTCTGCCCAAGGAGCTGAATAGAGAAATACAGGTCTGAGACCCACCATCTGAAAAGGCAAGAGTGACCCTCTTGCTCGTGGCTGTACTTGGCAAGCCAAAAGACCAGGTGAGCTATACTGGAGAAACCTGGGTCAGTGATCACACATGTACATGAACTGCTGAGAAAGAAGGAAAACAGTGAAACAAAGAAAGGAAGTCATTTCCTGAGTACTGCTGAGTGTGAAGTGATTGTGAAATCAAGATCCCAAGAGAAGGGAGACATTCTCCTGGTACTGCTACATCTCCAGGAAAAAATATCAATCTAGCCAAGAGGTCAGGGGAAGGGAGTAATTCCCCCTGGCTTTGTGTGAGAAACAGTGAAAGCCAGAGATCAGTAAAAGGGAGTCATTCTCCTGGTAGTTCAATCTGCAAAAGGGAGCAAACTACGGAGTATTGGGACCATGGGAAGGGAGTCATTCCCCTTGGTTAAGAACTTGCACACCAGAACTGTGATACCCAGTCCAGGAGAAGGGAGTCATTCCCCTGCACCAACAACCTTCTACCTAAGTTGTAAGTGTAAGGGACAGAGTTCGAGATTTTGACACAGGATGATGAACTCTTAGTTTACAAGGACATTCTGACAGACCCATTAGTATTTCAGTTGAGGCAGTGAATCCCCTCAAAGAAGTAGGTAAAGTTAGGTTTTCTCTTTTATTGTCTTGGTGAATAAAAGACTATAGCAACCACCATGTCACTGTTGTGTCAGTCTCCTCCTTTTGCACCCTTACAAGGTCCAAGAGAGAATATCTTGGTTACTTGCTGGGGAACGCTGCAATCTTGGGGATCTAGAAAGCAAGAGTCTGAGGAGTCCCACCAGATACCCTTGAGGGAGATGCCAAGATACTACTAGTCCATTGCAGAAGGGCAAGAGACTATAGTCTGCCTGTAAAGGACACTGCGAGGGGCAGTCGAACTACCCATTAAAGTGCTGAGAAAGCAGAGGTCAAAGTAGGGCTAGTTGAGAAGGCTACACAAACCAGAGAGCCTGAAAGGGATTTGTTATCCTGAGATTAAGGAAGGGCCTGCTGTGAATCCTAAACCCCAATGCCTATGGGAGAGGCCTGCTTTGAAGCCTGAAGCACAAAGTCTGGGAACAAAACACCCGAGATGCCTGAAACCCAAGGACTGGAAGACCAACTAGCAGTAAAAGTTAGAGTTTGACAAGATGAGAATACTGTACCCAAAGCCCCGGAGACAAAACTGGTTGTGAACTTTGAACAAAGCCAAAGCATGGTAGGGAACTGTGGGGGACCCTGAGAAGGGCCAAGGACCAGGAGGACCCCAGGGTCCACATTCTCAAATGTCTTTCATAAAACTATGGCAAACTGCCAATAAAGAGAGCTAGAAGAGGACCTCACAGGCTTGTGGTAAGGCAATAGGAAGAGTAAAGTCTTGAGTTGTGCAAAGCCTGAATCCTGGGAGAAGTCTAGAGAAGCAAGGTAAAAGGAGAGAGGCCTGAAGAGAACTAGATTGTGAGGAACCACTATATGAACCTTTCCAGAGGAATACTTGTTTTTGTTACTTTAGATTATGAATGGGCTTTGAAGAGCAGATATAAACATTTTGCTTTGGACCAATAAACAGAACTTTATATTACCTTTGAGAACAGTTCAAACCTTTTTATTGGCTATATTGTTTGAACATTTCTTAGTAGCCGAGGGCGTCCCTGTAGGGGCACAAACTTATTGGAATAGGTTTTGATCTTTATATTTTAACACACGGGGCACACCACGAATACTAAGCCCATTCTCACTTTCTTAAACAGAAGTCCCTCTTTAGTTGAAGAACCTGTTTGGTGTTTAACTGTAACCCTGACCATTCTGTTATTAACTAAATATACGATTTGAACCATAGTGAGCGTGAAACATATCCCTTTCCAGAATTCCACATATGGAGTCAGAAGTGCGATTCAAGGTCCCGATACAAAATCCAAGCCATACAGCTCCAAAAATTGATCCATGCGAGAGCAAAGTAAACATGTCCCAATTCCACACAAGAGTAGACAAGAGACATAGAGGGAGGCAAGCATGGTGCTCCAATAACAGCCTGTCATTTATCTCCTTCTCACTGAGGCATATATTTCATCCATAGGTCTCCCTAGAGGCACTCTTAGTTAGGAGTTCTAAAGTGCCAATGACTATATGAAACCAGAGAGAACGAGAGGCCTGATAGAAATGGATCTCTATCTCATTACCTTCCAATTGCTGTGCCTACCTCTCCTGCAACCAGTGGGGCAGTTTCAAGTAGCTGCAAGGTTAAAATACCTCTTTTGCCATACCACACCGCCTAGCAACTGGGCCATACTGCTACATATTTCATTAAACCCGCAGAGAATTCAGATGGGAGCCATAGTGGCACAGCTCCAGTGCAGCCTCCTCCACTGGCTGAAGGATTCCCAGCCTACGACAAAAGAACTCGATAGATATCCATGCAAGACTGGAGACACCGGAAATATATGTCTAATGAACAGCGCAAATCAGTCAGTCAGACTGTTGGTGAAGACTCGAACACTGGTGATTGCGGGTAGATGGTAATCCCCCTCGCCCCCGCATCCGTAGATCGAAGCTGACTGATCGATCATTTGAGGTTTAGGAAAATCACTGTCGAACGTCAACAATCAGCTGGATCCACAGACCTGCAAAGACAAACCCTGAGAGAACATTGTAGAAAAAGCAACCCATCTCCCAATAGGAAACCCCATGAAGGCAGCAGATTCACTGCCAGCAGAGGACAGCAACTGGTGGAATCCTCCAAAAGCCATACTGATATCTACAGCTGGGGATTCCAGACAGTATTCAGGAGAGACTGCCCTCAGCTTCTGTAGGAAAGATTTTGAACCTGACCGCAGAAGAAACACAGGCATCTACAGGAAGAATGGAGAAGGGTCCAACCTGGAGCTCGAAGAATTTGTGAAGTCCCTGACTGTTGAGAAAGAGTCCCAAAGACCAGATAGGGAGCAGACATTGAAGGACAGCTAAGGGAATGCAGACTACCCCAGTCAGAAGGAAATCTTCTGGCAACAAATGGTTTATGAGGCATACGCTGGGGCTCACAAACCATCAGAGACAACTTAAGAACTCCTTAACTATCCCAGGGAAGCTTATAGTTTCCAAGTGGGAGGATTGCCTTGCCAGAATACAGGTTAAATGGGACACCAGGGCTCTGGACCAGAATCCAAGCCTCCAGAAGAACCACTGCTGGTAGAAAACCTCATCTAGACGGAGGATGCCACCAGGGCCAGTAGTTAACCACAGACTACATTCTACTCCTGTGGTCTCCATGATCATGCACCGGATATTGTCTCCTTAATAGTCAGCAGGAGCCAATGAGGACCGTCTGGTTCCATTGGCCTGACCAGGGCAAGGGACACATGAGAGAAGGCCCAACCAAAAGAGAAAGGAAGATCGTTGACCTTCTTTAATGCTCTTTCCATTGGCAAATAGTACCCAATATTGGAAGATTGACAAGGCAATCATGCCAGAAGTTCCAACAAATCTCCTGTGTACAAGATTCTCTCATTTTCACCCTTGTCGTAGCAGGCCTTCACACGCCAAGACCTTGTAGAAGCTCTATACTTTAAAAGCCCAAGATAGACCCTAAACAAAGGAAAGGAGGGTGAGTCGAGTTCCCTGAACTCTTCATCATGACAAGTGGGGATAGTGGGCCACTAGGGACGCGATTGGTCTGGCCACTACCCTAGGTACTTCAAGGGTGGATGAGGTTTTCCCAATGTTGAGGCCAACCCATGCTTCATCATCCCCAAAGAACATGTGCGTGTGGTGCCGCAGTGGAGCTCCAGTGCAGGATATAGAGGCCTATGAGGCTAAGACGGGTGTCTACACAGAATCTAGGCAGAGATGCAAGGCCAGGTGACATGACCCAAAGGACCTTCAGACCAGCTCAGTTTCCCCAGAGACTCAATAGCTGAACGCCGAAAGTAGCCCGACATAAGGACAATCTTGGTACTCCAACTCCAAGAAAGAACTGGACCGGAATGCAAACAAGATACCATTAAGTGAAGTTGGTTTGCTAACTTGTGGGGTTCATGAACCTTAGAGAAAGGATGCTGCCTGCTTACTTGAAAGGATCCAAGCTGAGAATTGTTGATGTCAAAATCTGTTTCAAGTTGCATGCACAGAGGACACTTTGATAGTTTCTTTGTAAGGCTCTTTAATCAAGATAAAACAGCTTGTAAAATTATATCATATGTAGGCATAGTATCTAAGAGGCCATCGATCCAGTGTCTTATCTCAGGTCTCACTCTCTAGCAACTCTTGCACATGGAACACTCCCAAAGTGACATAGCAGAGGTTCCATGAAGTCACCGGCTTCATTCAGCAAAGATAGGTGATCGAGAATATGAAAGTTTGCAGACTTCGCATTCAAATGCTTAACGCACGAAGTGCTGTCTGTCAGACAGCATACACAATAGGACATCCACGAACAAGTAAAGCATCCAGTGGTATATCTAAGATGGCTCGGCACGCCGTGATCAACTTAAAAGCTTTGCAGCTATGTTAAGCGCTATTAGGTTATTAACCAATGCCAGACCAGAATCAATATCTTAACGAGAGGTGTTCGGGACAGAAGGGAATAACCAATCCCAGAGTACACAAGATGACATGGCAAAAAACCTATTAGAAACAACGTTGGAGCCAGCACCAGATCCCAATGAATATAAAAGGGACTGCAAACTACCCTCAGAGTCTTGAGTCAAAAGGAAGCAGATGTGTTGACATTCCCTTGATGCAAGAGGGCACTGAAGGGAGAGGCCCAGGATATCCTGCTTCCCTATCGAAGATCGAACCATAGGGGAGTTCTAAGAAGCAGACTATCTGAAACAAGTTAGTAGAAAGCTGTTGGCTTTGGAAAGACTGGTAATGGAAATATTGGAGAAATGGAGAGAGGCACCAGGTTAATTGCAAGGCAGTTGAACAATGGGGAACTAGAAGGCCAGAGTCAGGAGGCTTTCCACCAGTGACCCTGAAGGGAGAAGCAGAAATGCTAGGCCCATGGCAGGAGTGCAAGAGAAAATCAGCTGCATGAAAAGAACCCTGAGGGAGGGAGAATTATCCATACAAGTGCTAAGAAACGATAGGCCAAAGAAGGGCCATTTGAGGAGCCTAAACAAACCAAAGATCCAGGAAGGGTCTGCTGTGAATCCTGAAACTGAAAGCATACGAGCGGTCTGCTGTGAAGCCTGAAACACAATGTCGTGGAAAAGACATGCAGAGAAGCCTGAAACCCAAACGCTCTAAGACGACCTGGTGGGAAAGCTCGGGCTTATTGTCTGGAACACGACAAGATGAATACTAAACTGAAAGTCAGAGAGGGACCTGTTGTAAATTTTGAACAAAGCCAAGGGCCTAGAAGGGACCTTTGAGATCCTGAGGAGGGCCACGCAACAGGAGGACTCGGATATGCAAAATCCAGGTCGTCAAAATCCTTTAAGAAAATTATAGAGAACCAAGAAAAACAAAAGCCAGACAAGACACTCAAGGGACTGTGATAAGGATAGTCTAAAGGAGAGGGCATGGCCAGCAGCGATGTAGGGAAGACGTACTTCCACTGAGCTCTCTATATGATCCTGTTATTGATATGGTTTCCGGACACGATTTGTCCAGAATGTTAAAACCCCCCCCTTCATCCTCCCTGTGTGTCCAGCAGAGGAGATCGACCTGACTTTTTTCCAGGCCGGCACACACACGTTGAGAGCTGCAGGAGGGCAAAGAAAAGTGAAGGGAGTGAGCCGAAGGGGGCAACATGGCGGCTTTGGCAGAGAAAGCCCTATAGTAGGTACAAGGCCTGTTGCTGCTGGGAGACGTTGCAGAGACGTGGCAGGAAGAAACTGGGCTGTCCGAGATAGATGCATCGACCAGCGCTGACATCAATGAACGGGAAGGAAGATCCGGCGGCACTCCACAACGGGATGAGATAGTCCTGTGCCAGTGAGACGGCAGAGCGGAGAGGAGGTGAGGCTTGGCTCGGCTACTCTGAGAGAGCAGGACGGATTGGTCACCAGTACTGGCAGCGGGCGTGTGAGGTGATGGCGTTTGGCGAGTGGGGCATGCCCAGAACACACTGGAGGCACATGGAGTTGGGGATCCCTATACGCATGTAGGTATTTTAAATTAAGCCGGATTGGTAGAGACTAGAGGCTGCGATGACCAGAGAAGTGACCCAGCATTTGCTTTTTGCGGTTACAGCTGAATGGGGGTGCCTCAGCCACTGTGGTCACTGGTGGCGAGGAAGCTTACTTAATGAAACAGACCTCAAGGAGAGCCTTGGTTGTGCTGTGGCTACTGTGTATGAGGACGAGGAGGAGCTCTCTTGGGGGTTCGACCAGCCGGGATGTGAGGAAGATGTACTTTCATTGAGCTCTCAGACTAATCCTGAATTGATAGGCTTTCCATACACGGCCCGGCCTGAAACCAACTCCAGCCAAGAGACCCTGCACTGTAGGGAGATATGAAGAATTGTCGGAGTGAACGACGATTGCCCGGGACAACTGGAAGCTGCAAGCGGAGAGTGAGAACTGAGTATAGTGGACCCAACAAGATGGCGGGCGCGACCTTGAGAACCTGGTGATAAGTTGAGACCTGCTGTGGAGGCAGAGCGAAAGGTCGCTTTGAATAGTTGCAAGGTGCCCCAGAGAGCGGGTTGAGGAAGAGGAGCGAACCCAACGGCACACACCCCTGGATGGTAGTGGCCTGACCTGGAGCCTGTGGATGAGCGGGTGAGAGACAGACCAGAGAATGGGGCAAAGAACTAGCTGATCCTGGGGCTAGACAGGGAGAGCCTGGAAGAGGCGTGAAGGTACAGGGGCACAGGGAGCACAAGAAGCAGCCCAGGGACCTGTGGCTGGATTTACAGAAAGAACTGAATGCCAGCAGAGGGAGAAAACCAGAGTTGTCCGGGGAAGGCCTTCAGCTCCTCGGGCCGTAGATGCTTCTGAGAAGGACACAAAAATTAAAGAAATAAAAATAAATATATAAATAAAATAAAAACCAGCCGGGTTTAATAGCTGGCAGGTGGACCACAGCATCTAGAAACAGGATAGACTCTCTGAAGCTGAGGGCTGCACCTCTAGGGAGTAGGGGAAGCACATGCAGGACTGGCACAGGGAGGATACGGAATCAGACACAATTTAGGCCCTGGAGAGTAGGAAGCTGGTGAAGGGAATTAACTCTGGTGCAAGCCCTAGACATTGATAACTCATGTCGAAGGGGGAGGGAATAAAACCCCAGCATTGCCAAGGCAGATGAAAATTGATGCATTTCCGCATAAAGACGAATAGAGGCAAGACCCCCATGGACTCAGAGGTGTTGCGGGAGGCAACACAGCAAGGGCTGACGTCAGCTGGACCCGATGCCAAGATACTAGAGGCGATTACAGCCCTAAGAGCATGTATGGAGTCCTGCATAGAAGAGAATAAATGTGACGTAGGCCTATTGAGGCAGGATGTGCGCAACTTGGCGGACAGAGAGGAGGAAACCAAGGAAAAGGTGAAAGAGATGTATGTCGTCACAAAAGACTTGCGAGAGAAGGTCCAGGACCTCGCAACAAAGGTGCCAATGCTACAGGAACAGGAGGAAGACGCACACGGCAAGGCGAGAAGAAGCAATATTAGAATTCTCGGACGGCCAGAAGGAGAAGAAGGTAGGGACCCCACCACATATGTTGAAAAGTTGTTGCTCCAAGAGATTGGCCCGGGAACGTCGTCACAGGGGCTCACAGTGGAGGGAGCCCACAGATGGCTAACAAAGATACCTCCTCCTGGAGCGCCACCACACCCAATTATTGCTAAGATCTTAAACTCCAAAGACAAAGAGAAGATTGTGGCCTTCTTCAGAGAAGGAGGCGAGATCAGGGGGGGGGTCAGCCACACTAGCAATTTATCCGGATTATACCCTGCAAGTCCAGAGGAGGAGAGGCCTGTTTGTCCCGACCAAAGCCAGGTTGCGACAGCAAGGCATAAAGTACATGCTCCTATACCTGGGGAAATTGAAAGTGATACACACAGCAAAAGGCGTTTTTTAAGGCTCCGGAGATTGAAAATAGGTATGCCTTATAACACATGCATTACTTACTGTAATAGCATTTCTGATGATTGTATCTGGTTAGATTCACATGCTGTGCATATAGTCCGACATCTAGTGGTAATCACAGAGTATTGCATCTTGTCTTTCGAGGATCAAAAGCGAAACGTCGACATGGGCGTGCCTGTAACACTATCCGTGACGTGTAGTGTACCCTCACGTGTTGAGGTCCCTCAGATTGTTTTTTTCCGCCCAGCTAGCTGGTTGTCTTATGCGGAGCTCGTAAAATTGCTAATGTATATCTTTGTCCACACACTCCGGGCGTTTTATATTTGTCCCCTTCATCAACAACTACTTTATAACCAACGCAAAAGACTGCGGAAGACATCTCGAGACTTCGGCGGCTGGTGCTCCGCCTCGGCCATCAGGCTAGACCTACACAGTAGGGAGAGTGGGGTCCGGCACTCAGTTTCTTTTCAAGAATGCATTTCCTTCTCCTCTTCCTTTCCCCTTCTGGTTTTGCTGTCGCTATAAACCTGAGTTATGGACAGGACACCTTGCAATTTCGCCCTTCTTGTAAAGACAAGTACCCCTGGAAAGACTCGCGCCAGCAGTGCAATAAGTGTCTCGAGATCACCATAAGGAGTCCTGTTGGCCTTGCCAGCTTTTACATCCTAAGAGGATTAAGAGGATAAAGAAACAGCGAGTTAAACGGTGGGCGGCCTACGCCATGATGCAGGCCGAGGGTATCTCCACTGCTGCCGAGAGTGACGAGAATTGAGCAAGAGCTGTGGCTCCGACACGCATGCCATCGACCTATCTTTGGAGCAGCCACATTCCGAGTCGTCCGGACTCGGCAGGCAGGCCACCGGATCTGCTATGGGGAGTGTACACCCCAGTGACAGGGACGCACACACTACTCACAAAGGAAAACACACAACCCCCCGAACTGCCTCGACAGACTTGTCGGGACCGTCAAAGACGCCAACGGGTAGGCCGATATCTTCGACGGAACCCACCGATCCACAGGGTCAGCAGCCCTCCCTGCAACCGCCTATGCGGCATGCGTCCGGGCATTCCAGTGACAAGGGTGTCAGCACCAAAATTCACAAGAGCATCGAGACGCCTCTTAAAAGTGTGCCGACGCAAAAAGCTTCGGCAACGCCGAAAACCACGGGGAAGCCCCTAGAGCAGTCGAAATCCCTCTCCGACACACAACATCTGCGAGTATCTCGCAAACATCCTTTTGGTGGTAATAGGCCTAAGGACAAGACGAGGGACACGTCCACATTTCGAGAAGGGCAGGAAGAGTATTCTGAAGGTCCCCAGCCCCTGGCTAAGACTGTTGGAGAAATCTCGACGGCCTAAGAATACAGATCCCTCCAGAACCCTCTTCTTCATCCTTATGGACCAGATATAGGTTTGAGGGGTGCATGAATTAATTCGTGGACTTATCTGAAATGTTTATCACACCTAAAAAGCATAGTGAGGAAGACCTCTATCCTACTGTGTATAAATTTCAGAGGACCTCCTTCCCTCTTCATGAGGAGGTGTCTGATCTAACATAACCAGAGGAGATCCCTCAGGACTCTTCTGTACAGGAAGATGATCCTTTTGAGGACCCTATGGACCAGGCCCCAGATTGGGGGGGGATGAACAGCCAAGTGGTAATGCACCATGGCTGTCTCCTTAAACTCAAACGGCGTATTGCTCCTTCTTTGCTCACACCATCTAAAACAAAGGCTGTGAACCCAAGGGTCGAGAAGCTTTTTCGCCCCTCACTTACAGACCCTCTCTACATTCGGGGTCATGCCACTCCAGATTCCCTAGTGGTAACGACGACTAGGAAGAGAGCAGGAGTACCCTTGTCCACGAGCGAGGTACCAGCGGACAAGGACTGCAAGAAGTTGTATGCCCTGTGGAAGTGTGTTGCAACTGCAGCAGCCTATTCCACCAGAATAGCCAACAATACTATGTTGTTGGCCAGCTACAGCGAAGTTCAGTGGAATCTGCTACAGGAAGGCCTGCTAGAGGTCCCTGAACCAACACGGTCACGCCTGCTGGCGGTTGTGTCGGAAGGGAGATAGGTGAATTATAACATTCTTAATAACACCCTGGATGCTGCAGAGACAGCAGGAAGAACACTGGCCCAAGGTACATTATTGAAGAGGCACACATGGTTTAAAAATTCAGGATTCAAACCAGAAACACGGGCGTCCCTCATTAACAAACTGGTAGAGGAATCTAACCTGTTTGGTAAGGTGGTGGATGAGGCACTAGAGACTGTGAAGAAGGAATAATCTTTCCCACGTTCCCCCCCCACAATCAGTATGGAACGGGAAACGCATGGTCCTCAGGGCAGGGGTCAGTTGCTTCAAGCCAATATCAGCCTAGAGGACAGCGCTGTGGCAAGGGAAGGGGTAGAAGTACCAACCCTAGAGGCTCCCCGGCCTCAAATCAGAGATGACTTACTGATCTGGGTCCCCTTCCATGCCTTCCTGGTCAGGGGAAGGATAAGGTAACTCAGTCCAGGGTGCCTAAACCCCCTCCAACACCCCCTGTGGTACCCAGACAGAGTGGCACCACTTTTGGAGGCTTCTGTGGAGAAGCCCACCAAAAAGTGGAACAAAGGGCTCGACTTGGGTTGGAGTCACAGAAGAGAACACAAACGCCATTTTAGAATCGAGTCCTGGCAAAAAATACCAACCGTCGAATTAATATCAAATAAATAAACCGGCGGTATGTTCGAGGCTATGAGAATTAAATAATTAAAGTTGGTAGCCTCGAACAATGGGAAAATCCCATAGGGATACATTCGCGGTCGAATATAAAAAGTAGTATCTACTGCCACTAGCCAAAACTCAATCAGGGGGGACGGAGACGTGCCTCCTCGACTAACAGACCCCGGGGGAAACGAATTGCCCCGACCAGTACATCCACAATATGATGGTCTGTACCGGTTTCTGTTAATAATTTGGGACTAGTAAAGCCAATGGTGACTTTACATGCTTTGGGAGACAGTAGTCAATCCGAGGGTATGGAGTCTATGGTGGAGTGTCACTATGACACCCCTGTGTCACTGCACGGAGGGTGCTGTGTAACACACATAGTAACAACACATGAGGCCCTATGGAGTAAAGGACCCCATAGCCCATAAAACACAAACAGTCAAAGGAACACCATAAATCATGTCCAAGAGTGGGAGAAAAAGAGTCTCACTCTTGGCAGGAGAAAAAAACAAACTCCAAAAATCCAGCAAAGCTGCTGGGGGACTCACTAGGTTAGGAAATTCAGCCTAAAGAGAGAATTCTCCCTAACACCGGCCACATGCTGCAACTGCCCCGCTAGATAGTACAGTTCGAAGTGCAGGAGTCGCACTCCTCCATCTTCATAATCCCTGCACAATGTATCCAGGGCCACCCTGCACCTACTGGAGCCCCATATGAATCCTCCAACTACTGTACGCAATTCCCTAAAGAAGGACTTTGGTATGAGATAGGGGATGTTCAGGAAGTGACTGGGTAGAGCAACCACTTTCAGCAGTGCATCTCGTACCATCACTGAGAGTAGTAGTTTCTACCAGAACTTAATTGAGCACTCTATCCCCTTCTTGACTCGAATCGTATTCTCCTGGTGTGTCTTCCTTATATTATGATATACATTCACTCCCAGATAACGAAATGTTTGGACCTTCCACTGCATTCCCAAATCTTGGAGGTGTGACTTCTCTACCCGGCCCATCCTGCTAATGGAAATATACAGGATTTTGCATTATTGATCGATATTCCTGACAATGCCACAATGTTATCCAACACTTGTAGATATTGCGCAAGGTTATCTTCCAGGTTAAGCACATATAAAAGCATGTTGTCAGCATATAATGAAATCACATGATGTCCTCCGTCTACCAGGAGCCCTGTATCCCTAAACTCCTTACTCAAGAACACTGCCAAGGGCTCTAGGGCTAGCACATAGTAGAGCATGGGGGACAGCGGGCATCCCTGTTACGTGCCTTTGTGGATATTGAGCCATCCAGATACGTATCTGCCCGTCCTCACCCTTCCAACCAGAGCAGTGTAAAGCACTTGGATCCATCTCAGAAACCTCGCTCCCACTCCGACCTTCCTAGTGTAGTTGGCAAACGCAACCACCTCACAGAATCAATTGCTTTAACTGCATCTAGTGCCACCATAGCGCAGCCCTCCGACCATGTTTGTGTTCCTGTCTGACGGCGTGTAATCCTCTGACACCCTCCCGGGGACATACCCTGTCTGATCCTGGTTAATCTGTGTCCCGATGACCCCTTTTAGTCTTTCCGCTAGGACTGCCATAAGAATTTTCTATCCTGATTAATCAAAGCTATCTACCAATACGATTCGCAATACCGTACCGCTTTCCCTGGTTTCAGTATTGGTACAATAATAGATTCTTCCATGCTGGTGGGTAGTCGCCCTTTCTCGTACGCCTCCTCAAAGGTTACAAACCGCCTCAGAGCTATCTCATCTGCGAATTCTTTATAAAATGTGTACGAAAGGCCATCCCCTCCATGGCATCTTGCCCGTGGGCAATGCCCCGATCACCACCCTTAATTCTATCGTGAATTGTTCACCCAGCACTGCCCCCTGCTCCCTGCTTAGGGTGGGTAGACCTATATCTGACAGTGTCTCCATGATCTTCTGCTTCTTATCCTCCCCCCTTCTCGTCATATAGATCTTGGTAAAATGTCTGCAATACTTTGTTAATTTTTCCGTGTGACCACCATAATTCTCCACACTTGTCCTCGATCTCAGGAATCCCTTTACGGTTCTCAGCCCTTTGACAAAGCCACGCCAGACCTGCCTGGCTTATCACCCTGCCCATGTAGTTTCTCTGTGAATTTTGCATAATTGTCTACCCAGCCGCTCCAAGTGTTCCATACATTCCTGCCTAAGCAAGATCAGATCCCCTAATACTTCCTCCCCTCTTGGATAGGTTACCTCTAATCTTTTAATCGCTGCTTCTGCTAACTGCCGCACTAACTCCTTCTGAATCCCCCCTGCTTTTGCAATGGCCACTCCCTGTATGACCTCCTTAAAAGCATCCCACAGGTTCCCTCAGCAACTAATACTCTGTTCGTTTATGTAAAAAAACTCTTCAATTTGTTCCGCCATGCTATTCCGAAATGGCCCATCCCGCCGGGACTCTGCCCTTAATCTCCAAGTGGGTAGCAGGGCTGGCTGATTACACTCACCCATTCTGTCATCAAGGGAGAGTGATTAGAGAGCGTTCTTCCTTCATTTGTGGCTCGTAAAAATTCCACTGTGCGCACATGAATAATACAAAAATTGCCTCTTAATGCCCCTCAACCACCGCCAGACTTCTCAACTCCAACAGCAACGCTTTTAATACTTTCGCCAGTGGAGAAGGTGCAGCATGCTTACTGTTTGATCTATTTAGTATTTGTAAAGTGCAATTACAATTCCCACTCCAGATCCTTGTGATCTTTTGGAAGGGGGCTAGACCTGCGTACAGGGATCGGAAGAATGTAATCCCATCATGATTGGGAGCATAGATGTTTATGATGCTTGTGAATCTGCTTAGAATCACATGGCAGCGGGTTCAAATCGGTGCTTCGTTCCGGGGAAGAGAGGATCTCGTCGTGGAGGAAGACAGGAGTCTGTTGCACTGCCAGGGAAGAAAACAGCCGCGGAGTTTCTCAGGTACAAGGAGCGGTCCGTTGATTCGCGGTTCAGTGGTGAGTGGCTATCCGGCTACCGGGGTGCTTGGTACGAGCAGTTCGACCACAAACTGGGCTGGGGTGCAAAGAAAGAAAGGTAAACTGGTTGTGCCCACCAGTCAGGGGAAGAAGCCTCTCCAGCCGGGAGATCTTCTCTGTTGTCAGGAAGTGGTGAGTCGGTTCCGCAGGGCTCCACCGGTGGTGTCGTCGTGGTAGGTCGGCTCAGCTTCTCCCTCGTCGGATTCTCAGGTCCTGTGGCAACTTCTGAAGTTCCAGTCCCCAAAGCCCTGCTTTTATGCAGCATACCCCCATTCATTCAGCCTGGCTGTCAATCAAACATGCTAAGTGGTGAGCCGTCCGACTCATCCACTTGGGCCAATCACACAAGAGTGCGACTTGGGTAACCAAGGTAACTCAGTCCAGGGTGCCTAAACCCCCCTCCCCCACCCCCTGTGGTACCCAGACAGAGTGGCACCACATTTGGAGGCTTCTGTGGAGAAGCCCGCCAAAAAGTGGAACAAAGGGCTCGACTTGGGTTGGAGTCACAGAAGAGAATACAAACGCCATTTTCGAATTGAGTCTTGGCAAAAAATACCAACCGGAGAATTAATATTAATTAAATAAACCGGCGGTATGTTCGAGGCTATCGTTATTAAATAATTAAAGTTGGTAGCCTCGAACAATGGGAAAATCCCATAGGGAAATATTCGCGGTCGAATATAAAAAGTAGTTTCCACTGCCACCAGCCAAAACTCGATCAGGGGGGACGGAGACGTGCCCCCTCGACTAACAGACCCCGGGGCAATCGAATTGCCCCGACCAGTACGTCCACAATATGATGGTTTGTACTGGTTTCTGTTAATAATTTGGGACTGGTAAAGCCAATGGTGACTTTACATGCCCTGGGAGACAGTAGTCAGTCCCAAGGTATGGAGTCTATGGTGGGGTGTCACTATGACACCCCTGTGTTATGTGTGCTGTGTAACACACATAGGAAAAACACATGAGACCCTATGGAGTAAAGGACCCCATAGCCCATCAAACACCTTACCAGTCAAAGGAATACCATACATCATGTCCAAGAGTGGGAGAAAAAGAGTCTCACGCTTGGCAGGAGGAAAAAAACAAACTCCAGAAATCCAGCAAAGTTGCTGGGGGACTCACTAGGTTAGGAAATTCAGCCTAAAGAGAGAATTCTCCCCAACAGTATTCTCACCACTTTAAGGTACCGTGTCCGCCAGGCCTCCCTTTCTACAAGGTAATAATAATCCCTTAACCTTCTGGACTGGGCTGGCCGCCTTGACCATCTAACTGGTCCCTTTCTTTGGTCCAACTCTTTCTGAACCTTTTCAAGACTTTTGTACACTTCAACCGTGTGACCTTGGACACCTTTCGTTCTGATCCCCTTAAAGTGGATCCGGCCTTCTGAACTCCAACTTCACGGTTTTACCTGGCCTTCCTCTCTTGTTGTGTTCTTGTGAAAGTGTTGGGATCTGTTTCAAATTATACTCTGCTATTCTCTCCCTTTTTAAAACAAATTATTAGAGTGCCATCTGCGTTAAGCGCTCACCGCTGTCTGAAAATAAGTGGGAGAGCGGCGTGTAAAGCCAGAATCCTGTGAGAAGTCTGGAAAAGCAAGGTGAAAGCAGAAAAGCCTTAATACAATCAGATTGTGAGTAACCACTGTAAGAACCTTTCCTGAGGAACAATTCTGTTTTCATACTTTAGAATAGGAATGAAGATGTTTTCATGACGTAAAAAAGGCCAGGGAGACAAGAAGGAAACAAAATACACCTAATATCAACAGGCACATAACTGAGGACTAATGCACGAATACCTTGGAATTGATGCACAGGATTAAATGAAGCCACATAGAGGTAATATGATGCTGATCATGTATCAATGTATTAACTCCATGTCCTTGAAGACCACTTGCCACAAATCGTTATGCATCCAGAGGTGGTTGAATGGTCGAAACGTAGCATGTCAGACAACATATGTTCTAACTAGGATATTATGTTAAACTTTGTATCAACGAAAAATCTGAAAAGGGCAGGGAAACTCTAGCCTCTGGACCAGAGTATTACAATTGCATAGAACAACAGAAAAAGATTGTCCAGAGAAACAAATCAATTTGAAAAAATGTGTATCAAAATATATTGAAAGTGATACCAACAATTTAAACAATGGTGAGTCAATCACAAATAATTAAACACTGATCACTTTTATCCACCCTGACAATAGATTTATTAATTAATTATATTGATTATGAATATAAAAATTATGTCTGTTTGATGGGGACCAGTCATGAATTCCTTCTCCCCACAGGTTTTTTAGCATGATTCTTTTGTCTTTTAAGCTTTTGGATGTATGTCACGGTATGTTGAGTTGGGTTTGAATGAGTGCACTATGAATGGCAAGTATGTGTGACAATGTTTTAGCTGACTTTAGGCATACGGTTGCTGCTGTTTTGCTGTATTAACGTGATCAGTGTTTAATTATTTGTGATTGACTCACCATTGTTTAAATTGTTGGCATCACTTTCAATAAATTTTGATACACATTTTTTCAAATTGATTTGTTTCTTTGGACAAACTTTGTATCAAGCCTTTGTGTAGGAGGATTTTTCCCCATTATTTTTTCAGTTATCATAAAGTGATTTTTATCCATTGAAAGGTTGCACAAAAAGCACTTTTATGATTGTTTTGTTATATGTACTAAATAGGTCTTTAGTTGATTATATTGCATTTTTTTAATGATTTAATTAACTCTACTGTATGACACCTCAAATGTGTAATACATTGTTACATACTATGTATACATTGCAATGTCAAGTGTTGATTATCTGAATCAAGTTTTCTCGTATGAACATATGCACAGGAACCATGTTTTGGCTACTATATAATATACGGTCCTTTGGTTCCTTGTAATCGGGCACCCGTGTGAATTTCAGTAAACCTTCCAATTGGTCATATTGTTTGAATATTTCTTTGTAGACTAGGGTGTCCGTGGAGAGGCAAAGGTGTATTAGAAAAGGTATGGAACTGTATGTCTGACCACGAAGGGAACACCAAGAACACTAAAGAATGACCTTTCAGTTTAGCACATCCTGAGACAGTCTCATAAAGAAGTCTCTCTTTAGTTCTAGAGTTCCCAATAGTACCCGTTAGGCGTTTATCTAAATCCAACACAGACCCTTCTGTTACTGAAATAAACATAGTTTCAATCAAATTGAGTGTGAGATGTATCATCATCTTAAATTCCCCACACTAACACAGAAGCAAATTGTAAATCTATGGGAGGCTGGAACAGAGGATGGCAATAATTTTAGAGGTTATTTAGCACACTGAGGTGTCAGATCTAGCATATTTGTCTAGATAGTTCTGTCTGCAGTACACTCTCAATGACTCACGTACCTGCTTTACAGATCATTTTTAAAAGGGTTGTAAGGCAGGAATGCGGTTCTAGATTTCCCTCTTGTGGAATGTCCAGTTACCCTGCTAGTAACTTTCTCTTACCTAATGCAGCTGACAATCCATTAAGTGCTACTGTGCCTGTCCTTTGGTAGCAGCCCTGTAAGCCAGGAAAAACAACTTTTTTTTCTGCCTTAGATGAGGATTCAAAAAGAATACAGGTACTAAAATGTCTTTATTGAGATGATGTCGAGACAATTTCTGACGGACATCTAGGGTGCGTTGAGTGTTACCTTATCTGGATAAATCTTAGATCAGGTTTCCGACACTGAAAAGGCTTGAGTTTCACTGAGTCTGCAAGTTGACATTTTGGTAACAAAACAAGCAGGCCTAAAAAAAAAACCTTAAAATTCCTCTACACTTGCAGTTGGAGTTACTTTACATACTGTACCTAGAAGAAATGCACTTGTCCCATAGTGACAAGTGGCAAAAGGTTTAACAGTGCTTTCTATAACACAGTGCATGTCACCATAAGCCGCCTTTATATTTGGTACATTGCTGCCACCCAGATGAGCCAGGCACACAAACTCATTTTCCATTTACTGCAAATGAAGAGTGTTTATAGTAAATGACAAATAAAAGTTTCAAACATCCCCGTTCTCACCAGCAAGGTAGAGTACCACGCAAATGGTACTCGACCTTCATAAAATCTCCATGACTATGCAAGTAGATTTTGGGAGCCCTGACACGGAAAGCGGTTTTCCAGGTGACAAATGTTATCTCTGCAGAATGGATTGGTTCAAAAGGAGCTGAAATCCACTTTGAAAAATTATATTTAGTTCCCAAACCACAGCCACTTGCTTTACCAGTCGGAACATCTTAGAGTAAACTCCAGACATAGAAAATAGTTCATCAGTGAGTGCGAGAAAGACAAAAATGTTTATTTCTATGGTTTCTTCGGATATGTTCAGATTGCTGGCAGGTATTTCCTATTGAAGAGTAGGTAAACCCAGCCATATCAAAATGTAGAAAATATAGCAAACCGTCTTTAGGCAGGCAGACCACTGGATTGACCTTTGGAGTAGCACCCCTAAAACAAAATCTCTAATTTTGTATAATGTCTTATTAGCCATGAAAGCTTTCCAATGTGCTAAATTCGCTGTACAACATTGAGAAAGGAGCAAAGGCAAATACTTTAGAACCTCAGAAGCTAGCTTGCCAGCTTGAGAGGCCAAATTGTTATGAAGGAACTTCGCCTGCCTCAGTGTGAAGAGTGGCTGTGCCTTATGTGGAACGTGGCTCACCACTAACGTGGCCAACAGATCAGTGCACCCGAGCTGACATGCCACATTGGGGTAAAAAGAATCATTTTGCACAGATCTCTCTTGAGCTCTGAACCAACCGTGCCCCCATCAGCAACCAGAGAAAGTTAGAGACAAGCATTTGAGTCCAGTTGATTGTTAACACCTCACCCACTTCAAAGAACCGTTAGGCATAAGTCAGGCATTCAGCATTGGCTTTTGTAGCAAACAAATATATTCCTGGAGTTTCCCACGAGTTACATGAAATATACTGGATTAGTTCAGCTTCCAGTCATGTTCGTCACATTTCTGTTTACATGGCAGCCAGAGTTATTTGCACTCTTAGAAGATGTTCCACCAGCACTACAACCTGATGTATGGCAATACAGGTTTGCAGATATTGCTCTTCTTTTGAGGGTTTTAGGGCTCTCAGTCACTTGCTTGCTGACATAAAACATGATTGTGTTACTGTCCTTCTGCACCACACCCTTTTTTATCTATGGCCAAAAAGCATTAATGGAAAACCAGACCACTCAATTCTAAAATGTTAAAGTGCAAGGTTTTTTTCTACCTTTGACCACAGACCTCTGGTCTTTGGATTCTCCATGAGAGCTTCCAGGATATGAGGAATGCATCTGTTACAACCCAGACGTCTGGTTCTTGACCACTTAGGGGCATGCCCTGTGAGATTAGCCACTTTTGTCCACCAATCAAAAGCATCTTTCTTCCGGTTTGTAATCTAGATCATAATGTTCCATTTTAATCTAATTTGCAGCCACTGTGCATGCAACTCCTCTTGTACAATCCCCAATTTCCATCTGCACAGCAGGACCAACTGTATGCAGGAAGACATAGTAAGATATTGAACTACCTTGCTTGCAGTATTCGATGGCCACACTCAATTTCACAATAGAGATGCTGGCCACCAGTTTGTCTACAAGAATGGCTGCATTTTTTTTATGTATTCAGAACCACTTGTAAAAAAGGCATGGTATCAAACAGTGAAGAAAGACACAAGTGATCACAGTTCAAGGGTGTTATTGAACTTCAAGGGGTTGGTAGAACACCTAGTTATACCTAAATCTAAAGATGGCAACAAGCTACGACCATCAAATAATAATAACGCAGTCCTAGGGGAGTCTGTCAAAATAAAAGGGTCTATACTAATAAACCTATTGCCAATCTTTACTTCTAAATACAAAATGGTGTGGGATAACAATGCATGCAAAAGAAAAGTGTCCATGAAATAATATGTCAGGATAGTTGAACAG
Organism: Ambystoma mexicanum; assembly: GCF_040938575.1. NCBI lineage: Eukaryota > Metazoa > Chordata > Amphibia > Caudata > Ambystomatidae > Ambystoma > Ambystoma mexicanum. The sequence goes on along the minus strand of NC_090925.1, from coordinate 941,389,269 downwards.
TTAGCTTCCCTTCCCCACGTTTTCAGCACAGGGCAAGGCGGCATGTGTGGGCTTCACACACTCTGGCTTCTTGGCCACGAGGTAACAGTTCAACACAAACATCAGAGCCTCCCGCCAAAGTCCCTCTCGCAATAACAGTCTCTTATTACAGAGGGCCTGATGTAACAAACAACACACAAAAGTTCCTTTCCTTTGTCATGGTTTTCACATTCACAAGTTCAAGACTGGTCACTCTCATTTGGGCTCGGATCACCCTCGTCTGGCTCAGATCCTCTTTTCCACAATGTTCACAACTTGGTCTCCCTCGTTCGTGCCATGGATCCTCCTCGTCCGGGCTCAGATCCCTTTGGGTACCAGAATCTAAGACTTTTGAATGTGCGATGGGTTTTGCTTAAACCGTTGCAGGACCACTTCGATTCACTTCACACAATTACACTTCACGTCAATCTTCTACTTTCGTTTCTCTTGTCAGGATACCGTACAGAAACCTTCGATTGAGCACATTTGCGGTGCTGGGCCACATCAACGGTATCGTATCTTTCCTTCTAATGTTCAAACATTCCCCATCAATTTAGCTTCACTCGCGTCTTTCATCACACTTATTTAACAATGTTCGTTCCAGCATTCGTTAACAATGTTGCCGCTTGCAAACTTGACTTTAACACAGACCGGTCTCCCCAACTCACCAGCTGTGTTGTTCTCTGTCGCTTCTTTGTTCTTGGCCTTGGTCAGTTACATAGGAGGGCCATGGGTATCTCCGACACACAACGCAGGACTCTTCAGCCTTGTTTCCAGGTCCACGATTTTTGCCTTGAAGGTTTCTTGAAAGGAACGATTTCCTGCCAAAAAGGTCAAGAGAGTTGCCCTTCTCACAAACCTCTTGCGCCTGACCGTCTTTCTCCCCTCGTTCAGCCGCCAACTCGAAACTGCTGTACCTTTGTGTGCTTTGCCTCGCTCCAAGTGTGCTATTGTGCTCCGCCTTTTATCCATGTGGGGAAGTGTAATAGAAGTCAGGTGTGAGTGATTGTGATTGTCGCTAATTGCCCGACCTCCCCCGACCATAGTATTGGGACATGTCAGGTACATGGATCGGGTGGGAGTCTGTTTTCTCTCAGAGCGGGCTGTCCGTGTAAAAGTGTTCATGCAGCAAAAGAGGTTTGAGGGGGTTGAGTTTCCAAATATCCCATAAGGTATGATGAGATAAAGGTGTTACAGGGAAGAGAGGGATACCGCATCTCACCATCCGGTCTCACACTCCCCGAGGAGCCCTCACCCTGGTGATCCCCCCCCCTCAGGAACTGGATCCAAAAGCGATGGCGGTGTCCTGGCCACATGAATGACAGATCCCCTGGGACTAGCTGGGGAGACACATTCTGGTTTCTCACACACTTCTGCGGCTCAAACCTTTGTTAGCAACCTGGGAGCAAAATAAAGGCTGAAAGGTATATATCTTTTGGCTCTCAATCTTAAGCATGTTGAGAGTAATACTGATTGTAACTCTGATATGATCTTTGGCTACTGACTACACTGGAATAGTGTAACTTGATCTTCCTCCTCTGCCTTTAAAGAAGGCAGGGTTGGGTGATACACTGTTTCAGTCTCCGATTTGACACACAAAGGTTTCCAGATCCTTGCCAAATAGCTGTTGTAGATTAAATTGCAAATCCAACACTTTTGCCTGAAGATCAGAACAGAAATCAGGACACTTTAACAAGGGTCATTTGTCCATTGCTGTGATTCCATAAAGCTATGCCTGCGAGTCTGCCATTTCCAGTGTGGCATTCATACCGTGCTTGGAGGCTATTCCACCCTCTCGCGGAATATCCTCGGCTTCCCTTTTTTCCTTAGAGCAAGGCAATAATCCACTTTCTCTCCCTGCTCTGGGTTGTAATACGAGAGCATGATCAGAGGCATCTGAAAATCATACAAGCAAGGTTATAGTGGAGACATTTGGGCCCATAATATCTCATTTCCATGCCTCAATTCCAAGAGCGGCTGACATAACCACTGGGTAACCTAGCTTCTTGAAGCAGCACCTGCCACTGAATCCACAGATGTTAACAGCCCACATTTGTATTTGTACTTTATTTAATTTGTAAAACCCTTTCGCCACAGCACTGCATACAACAAAGAGACAGTACAATTCATTTAGTGGTCAAAGGAAAATAATAAAATACAGGACCAGTAGATATAATGGTCAAGGGGCACAATAAAAGGTCAGACAGGAGTCGGAGATAAGAAAGAAGGATTTAAGACAGGACAGGAATAGATGGAGGGTGGGGGAAGATCGGATGTGAAGCAGGAGTGAGTTCCAATGTTTAAGAGCAAGAAGAGAGAATGAGTGAAAGCAGGATTGAGCACAGAGGGAGTTTGGGACCGAGAGTGGAACCAAGGATTCTGATCAGAGGGAACATTAGGGTGTAGAAGGAAAGTAGAGAAGCCAGGTAGGGGTGCGCTAGACAGTGTGTGCTTTTGAAGACAATACAAAATAAACTAAAGAGAAAGCAATGCCGCTTTGATTTATATATTTGAAACGGGCATGCACCGTAGGGACCAAGCAAAGGCTGCATCTAGGCGCCGATGTAAAAATACCATTTCAAATGAACTGCGCAAGTCTATCTCATGGTTTTACAGAAGTATAGGAAGACTTTTATATAAAAGATAAGTTTTTAACTGCTTCCTAAAAACTATCAGCAAATTAATCTTCCTTCCAGCGGAAGGAAATTCCAGGACTGAGGACCAAAAGAGGAGAACTGCCTGTCTCCCCAAGTAGTTGTTCTCACAAATGGAACTGTTAAAAGGTTTTTGTCCATGGATCGAAGTTGTCATTGTGGGCAATGCGTTTGATTTTTATGGTCAAGTAGGCTGGTGACAAACCATGGATGAATTTAAAGATCAGACATAAAACTTTAAACAGGATTCTCGGCCTTATAGGGAGCCAATGAAGGTTCTTCGGGTATTGGGAAACAGTTGCCTTTCTAGGTAACGAGAAAATGTGCCTAATGGCGGAGTTCTGGTTATCCTGTAATCTCTTAATTTGACATTTATAGGCACCCATAATTCTTAGTTACTTACCTGTAACTGTATTTTTCCAGCATTGGTATCTTTCATAGATTCACATGCTTGAATATTCCTTGTCGCCAGACTGGGAATCCTCAGTGATAAAATAATTTTTACATTTCTTTTAATGTACATCCATTATTCCATAGAGAATGCATGTAAATGCCCTATTGTGGCCTATGGGCCACTCTACTGTGTAGTCTCTCCACCTCACCTTGGTCCTTTATGGCCCCAACCAATGAGGTGGCAGGGCTTAAGCTCTGCCCCAGTCAGCCATCTTCAGATTTTGAACTGTAGGAACTACAGTATGATGGATGCTGAGCGTAGGAGCAGCCTCTCAGGGGAGGCATGTGGGCACATGTGAAACTATGACAAAAAAATCAAATTTTTGCCAGGCATAAAATTCTTCTTTAATTATAAATAAATGTCATGGACAAAAGAAAGGTAAGCACGAAAAACGACGCGTTTTGCGGCAAAACAAGCCGCTTGGTCACTTTAAGAGTGTGGACACAGAGAAGGGACTTATGAACTGGCATATTCTCTATGATACCAGTATATAGAACAGCGTGCACTGCCAAATAGCTTGTTAACACAATCCGCCATCTTTAAACATTTCTCACACTATGGTAAGTCATTGCAAGTTAACATTAGTATATTTAAAATTACAAAAATATGGACAGATAAAAAAAAGTGCCTCTTTCCTCGACGACATGTAACACTGCACAACAGTAATAGTATTCAAAAAATGTAAATTGAGTACAATAGCGACTGCAGCTTGCAATGTTTGTATGCAATATTGGTATTTGTCTCTTTATGTGTTAGCTATAAGCCGTTTCGATTCCACGTGGAAGAACAACGGCAATTTCAGCTTTAACAAGTGCGCACTGTTGGAGAAGATAAAATGAAGTGGACACGCAAACTCGACAGATGTGCGGTCCACGTAACTCTTATGTCTCACCCTACCCATCCGGGAAGTTTACCATTAGGATACAAAACCTGTGTCTATCTGGATACCCGCCACGGGTGCATGCTGCATATGGCTATATTGTTTGGACTTCTGAGTCTTGGAGTAAAAGATGTGTCTAACGTGAGATGTGTAGCTCACAGGGTGATTAGGTGTTTTAACTAGAGTGCATAGTGCTTATGGCAATAGTGTATTTGGGTTCCTATGTTCCTAAATATAGCCTCCTTAAAGTGCAAGTGCTTGTTTGTACAGTCTGTGCAAATATGCAGTTGCCAACCAATTGTTGGTAAAGTGCAAATGCGCAATTTAGCAGCTAAATAGCAGTATTCCCTATATAGGGTTACATAAAGTGCTTAGTGCATACTAATTATGAAAATAGGATCACCACCTTTTACATTACTTAATAAAATGCAAGTTATAACAGTACATAGTTTTAAAGAATAACACCACCATGATAAAACCCTAATACATTAAAAGACACCTAAAATGTTTGTTGGCCATGTGCGCAGTTGAGAAGAGGCAGAATGTACAGTGCACATAAATTGTTAAGCTGTATACTGACCCGTGCTCCTGAATGAAAAAGCAAAAAACATTGCTCATCCTTTGAAAGGAAAAAGCTTAAAATTAGATAAAAGAAGTAGAGAGAGTCTAAAATTCATTTAATTTCACATTGGTCCATTAAATATTCAATTGATAGTTTTGCTGTCCTTAATGCTAATATGGAAAACTTTCCTGTCTCAACGTCATGGAAACCCTTATGTACAATTATTCAATTCTGTAATACATTTCTTAAAGAACCACCTGTTTAAGATGTATTACTTGTACTAAAGATTGTACTTGAAGTGTCGGGTTACCAAAAAGTCTCTGCAAGTAGAAAAACATTGATACTATTATTAAGTGTATACAAAGCGCATGAGTTCTAATCTTCAAATGCAGATACACGCTTCATGCTCAAGTGCCTAGAAAGGTATAAAGTTCTTTGTCCAGATTATGGCCCTTTGGTTTCTTTGTTTCGAGGTCTAAGATATACTTTGTCTCCGATTGTCTGAGGAGCTCCCGGTTACCTCCTCTTGGTGCTTTCAGAACAGTATTGATGCCAAAATAAGCAAAGCCTTCTAATTTATCTTCATGCTTTACCTGAAAATGTGAGGCCGTGGGGTATGTGGGGTCAGTGTTTCTATGGCTCTTATATGTGGAAGAATTCTGAGTTTTAGTTTACCAATTGTACTCCCCACATACCATTTGACACGGGCAGGTGAGTACCTATACCACATACTCTGTTTCACATGTGATCCTAGTTTTGATAGTCACATTCTTGTGCAATACAGGATGGAGGTAAGTCTTAGTGTTGTTTGTGAATTTGCATGCCTTACATTTCATATACACTTCTGAAAACCATCTGAGGTGATACTTAGCCAACCTTGACCTGCTGGAGTAATTTTAGGGCTCATATAGCTAGATTATCCTTGACCGAGGTAGAGCGTATAAAAGTGATGTTAATGTTATTACCCAGAATACTTCCCAAATGTTCATCTTGTTTCAGTATATGCCAGTGTTTATGCATTATATGGCGTATATTATTGGAAGCTTTGCTGAACGTCAAAATCAGTCTAGTGCCTGTTGTTTCTGGGTTCGGCTCAGCAGGAACTTTAGTTATTAATGCATTTGAACGTTCTTTTCACAAGCTTTACTGTACGCTCTTTCCAACACTCTCCTAGGGTAACCTCTTTGCTGGAACTTTAAAGCCATACTTCTACATTCCTTGTCAAAAGTTTCAAGTTGGGAACAGTTACGTCTTATGCTAATGAATTCACCATAGGGTATGCTGGCTTCATCCCTGGGTAGAGCAGATCGCTCCAGACGTCGTCCTTCTAGTCCCCACGACTGAAGCTTCAGGAACCGTGAGTCTGCAGGAACTACCAGGAACAACTGCCGTGGCACCAGCTCTTCTTCATACGAATAAGGTACTGTGTCCGGCTTCGAGGAACTAGGGTGAACACTTTTTTCCTCACCAAAGGCTTGTCCTTATCTTCCTTCCCTCTTATAACTTTTGCTTCCCTTTCGACAATATCCAAGTACTCCTGGCAATCTCGAATCGTGAACTGTTCTAACCTTGTGATCCTGTCCCATTGACACAGGCGCAGGCCTATTGACTTTCATCGTTGTTTTAGAAAGTGTCTCTTGATTCTATCTGCCTTGATAAAAGTATTGCCTATGATTTTTGTCCCCAACTCTCTTGTGTTATTTCATGTGCTAAGTGTGTTGGACTATGGTAACATTTCTTCTCGCGGGTACGCTTCTCTTTCGTAGGACCGCACTGTCATTACTGTAAAAAAGTAATCGCGTAACAACCCCCGTTAACGTCTTTGTTTCACAACACCGGTCTGTCAAATCCAAAAGGTACTTACCTTGAATTGTTCTGCACAAGGGGAATTGGTTGTGTGTAGTGTATTTAAAGTGTGGTTTTAATTTAATAGAAGTGAAGTGTTTTGTGAACAGATGAATAAATGTACTTGTACATTTTAACCAGAAACCTTGAGTCAGTGTTTGCTTGGTTCACAGTAATTGTAGTCCTTTGTGTAATCTCTACTACTGCTCATTTGCTCTTGAGATAAGTATGGCTGCTCAGCTACTGCTACCACTCTAACTGTGTAGTACAGGCTTGTACCAAAGTGGAATTGTACTACCATCTGTAGTCTTAATCTAAGGCCACTGCCCAGGGTTCTGCCTAACACCTAGTCCGGCGCTATTAGGATCATAGAGCAATTCTGCTCCTTCTTTCTGCGTAGAATTCTCGCTATGAGTGGGATGGGGGGGAAAGGCATACAGGAATTTCCCTGTCCAGTCCACCGAGAAAGCATCTCCTGCTGACTGATGTTCCGGGTACCTTGAGGTGAATTCTTGGCATTTTCTGTTGGCTCTGGTGGCACAGAGGTCGATCTGTGGAGGGCCCCTTATGGAGAACATCAGCTGGACTTCCTTTTCTTCTAGCTCCCATTTGTGAGATGTGTACTCCCTGCTCAGCTTGTCCGCTAAGACATTGTCCACTCCCGGGAGATGTTCCGTCCTGATTCCGTCCTGATTTGGACTCTGTGGTGTAAGGCCCATGCCCACAGCAGTTGAGCTTCTTGTGACAAGACCTCTGATTTTGTGCACCCTTGCTTGTTTGTGTAGTGCATGGAGGTTGTATTGTCTGTCTGGACGATCAGTGCCTGTCCAGCTGCTACTGGAAGGAAGACTTTCAGAGCCCACTGTATCGCCCTGAGCTCGAAGACACGGATGTGGAGCTGTGATTTCTGGTCTGACCAAGTCCCTTTTGTTTGGAGGTTTGCCAGGTGAGCTGCCCAGCCCGAAAGGGACGCATCCGTCCTTAAGAGAAGAGTCGATGTTGGTGTCTGGAATGGCATTCCTTGAAGCAGATTCCGCAGAGTATTCCACCACCGAAGTGCCTTGTGTACTGTCGTCAGTATCTGGACTACATGCTCCCATGAACCTATAGCTTGTTTCCATTGGTGGTCCAAGGCCTCCTGGACTGGTCTCATGCGAAGTCTGCAATTTGGTATGAGAAATATACATGAGGACATCATGCCCAGGAGGGATTTGAAAGAGCGTACCGTGGATGTCCCTTTTTCTAGGAACCATGAGGTCGAGCGGAGGATAGCTGTTACTCTGGCCTCTTACCCTGGGAATGCTGGTATCAAAGTCACCCCCCAGCACGAGAACTGTTGGGTACTGGGCAGGATTTTATGTTTATCGAAAAACCTAACCCTTTTAGGAATTAAAAGTTCTTGAAACTGCCAAGCGAGCGTGACTGAGGAGCTCGCCCTTATCAACCAGTCGTCCAAATATGGAAAGACTTCTGTTCCCATCCTTCTGAGTTTTGCTGCTATGGGTGCCAGGCATTTGGTAAACACTCTCTGTGCTGATTTGAGCCCGAACGGGAGCAGTCGGAATTGGAAATGCAGGTCTCCTACCGCGAACCTGAGGAACTGTCTGTGGGCAGGATGAATTGGAATGTGGAAATATGCGTCCTCCAAGCCCAGAGTGGCTAGGAAGTCGTTTTTGTTTAGCCACGGTAGGACGCCTTGCAGGGATATCATTTTATATTTGATGCGTTTGATGTATTTGTTGAGTGCTCTCAAGTCTAATATGGGTCTCCACTGGCCGTTTTTCTTCTTGATCAGAAAGAAGCGGGAGTAGAAACCTTTTCCCTTCTGAGGGTAAGGAACTGGTTCTATTGCTGCTTTGTGCAGTAACTTCGGACATGACTTGCCGTAGCATGTGCACTTTGCGAGGGGTGGGAGCAAGTGATGGAGGTTGGTCTAGAAATTCTATGGTGTGAACCTCGCGGACCACCTGTAACACCCACTTGTCCGATGTTATCGAATGCCACCGTTGAAAAAACTGGCTTACTCTTCCCCCCAAAGGTGTGTGACGTTGAGGGGGAAGATCCGACCTGTCCATTTTGTTTGTTCTGGACTTTACCTTGGGTATAGCCACGTCTTCCTCTCTGGGAGTACTTGTTGGAGGATTGGTATCTGTTGCCCTAGAAAGTATTTCCTTGTGTCTTTTGACCATAGGAAGAACGATTATATCCTCTTTCTTTTGACGATAAGCCTCGAAAAGGGCAAAAAGACCTACAGTCTCTATATTTATCCTTTAAGGAACTGATGGCTTGAGCTGTGTCCGTGTCCGTCTTTATTCCTTTTAGGTACTCATTGACCTTCTTACCACAAAGCTCTTGCCCATCGATGGGCATGCCCAATATTTGTGCTTGCACCTTAGGTCTGAAGTTTGTGGCTTTCATCCAGGTCTGTCTCCTTAGTACAGTGCCGTGGCCCATCTGCCTGAATCCTGACTCAGCCACATCGACTGCAGCGTCGATCATGTGATCTGAAGCCGTTTCTCTGTGTGCAGTGATTGACCTGGCTTGTTCCTGGAGATCCGCAGGTAGATGTCAGCTTGGACATGTGAAGCAAAAGCTTGCGATCAAACCAAGCTGTCATGGCTAGCGCGTTGCCAGCTCTAATAGTGAGAGATGCTGAGGAAGACACTTTTCACCCATGGCTTCCAACTTACAACCTTCCTTGTCTGGCGGTGCTGACAGTGGTGATGAAGGGTTGGCCAATTTCTTTCTGCCCGCTACAGTGATAACAGAGTCTGGCTTAGTATGACCCCTTAGACAAAATGGTGACGAGTCTGGTGCCTTGTATTTCTTTTCAGGTCTTAAAACCAACACAGTTGTGGATAATGGAGTGGCCAGTATCTTTGACCCAGACTCCCATATGGTGTCCAGAAGAGGAATGGTGGTAACCGTTCTTCTGCGCTTGTCCCTGTGCTCATAAAGCACAAACTTCTTATCTTCCAATGTAACATCTCATTTCAACATACTGGATCTTTTCCGATGATGGTATGAAATGATACTAAATCATCCGGTGGTGAAGAATCACCTGGAGAGTCTTTCTTTCTGGGTTTCTGAACAATATAATCGTCGCATTGGCTGGGAGCATAAGGCTCCTGTGTGATCTCCCCTTCCTCAGGGTCTGAGAAGTCCCTGAACGGGTCCTCTTGCCAATGTGAGACTGACACAGACAATGGCACCATAGTTGGATCTCAAACCGGAGATCGAGGTCTATGTGACAATGCTGGAGCGGGACCCTTGTTGGTGAAGCACTGAGTGTTCTGCTCCTGGATCTACGTGGAGGCTCAGGCGATCATGCTGTTTTCTGTGGTCTACTCCTGGAAGGGGAGTGTCTTGGTGTACTATGTCAAGGTGAGATGTCCCTCTGGGGTGTTCTCGACTCCTTCGGCACAGATGACCTATTCTTTTCTTCTTGACGTCTGTTGAATTCCCCGATGATCCTTCATATCGATTCCATGAGCACAGGGTCATAAGAATCAGCAACGACCTCAGTAGACGGTTGCCAGGGAGGACTGTTTTCCTTCGGGGTGAGAAAAGGTTGCTCACCAAGAAATTCTGTGTCTGAAAACTCATCTTGAAGAATGATGTCAGGGAGTTCTGTCATCTCTTTTAAAGGAGATAATTGTGCTCCAACTGGTTCAGGAGCTTCTTAAACCAGAGGCGCTGTGGCTTCGTCTACGATGGTTTCGTGGACGAATACTTTGAAGATGGTTGATGACCCTTATCCGTCGACGAGAGGTTCGTGGACGAGAGCTTCACCGACGAGTGATGAGCTTCCTTCGTCGACGACTGTTTCGTAGAAGTTGACCTAGACAACGAGGATTTGGTCGTGGACGATGAGGCTTGGAGTGTCGTCAATGAGGGTTTCATCAACGGCTTGGTTGTCGGTGGGTCTCTATCTTTACTGCCGCTCGTAGACGGCTTCACCATGGACAATAGTAGAATATATTTTAAGAATATATACTACACAAAAAAGGAGAAAACTATTTGAAAGTTCAGAGAGCTGGATGATTCCCTCTGTTAAGAATGCAGTGAAAAATCTGAACATGGCTGACTGGGGCAGAGCTTAAGCCCTGTCACCTCATTGGTTAGGGCCAGAAAAGGACAAAAGTAAGGTGGAGGGACTACACAATAGAGGGTCTCATAGGCCACAACGGGGTATTTACATGCATTCTCTATGGAATAATGGATGTATATTAAAAAATGTTTAATAATTATTTTTATCACCGAGTATTCCCAGTCTGACGACGGGGAATATTCAAGCATCTGAATCTATGAAAGATCCAATGCTGGAGAAGAAGGGCATTGCAATAGTCTAATTTGGCATTAGTGAGTAGAACAAGTTACTTACCAACTGGTAACATTCTTTCGATTGGATGTTCCTCCAACGTATTCCTCATCTTAGATGCATTCCATCCAGCTTTAGCTGCTTCAGAAATATTTTCTCGGCAGAGGGCGCCGTGCGTCGATGTCTGCGAGTCAATGGTCCCTCGAAGGCCTCCGTCGAGGGTGACGTCATTGGGTATACAAGTAGCGCGCGCAGCGCCCGTTGGCTTCAGTTCTGCTTTTCCCCCTCTTGTTCTACTGTGTAGATTGTGCCGGTAGTCAGGTATCAGCCTTGCGACGGGTTAAGTGGCAATAATCCGGAAAATCTACAGAAGGGTAGGATGGAAGGACGATGAGGAATACGTTGGATGAACATCCAATCGAAAGAACATTACCATTTGGTAAGTAACTTGTTCTTCAAATGGATTGTGTCCTCCAACGTATTCCTCATCTTAGATAGACTCCCAAAGCAGTATAGACAACTCTCTGGAGGAGGGAGGAGATTTTTTATACCATTATATGGTGGAATATAGCACTGCTTTACCAAAAGCAAGCTCCTTAGACTGGGAAGCATCCAGACTATAGAATTTAGAAAACTTGTGCAGCTATGACCAAGTTGCTGCTTCACAAATGGATTTTATGGGAACACCTCTTTGAAGGGCTGTCGAAGAGGCAATGCCTCTGGTGGAATGGGCCCTTAAGCCTTCTGGTGGGTCTTTTCCCACCAATCTGTAGCATTCTGAAATGCAAAGCACAATCCATCGTGATATGGTTTGTTTTGACACCGATTGACCCAATTTCCTTCTGGTGTAGCCAATGAAAAGTTGATTATCCACTTGAAGCTTGGAAAGCCTAGAAATGTAAAAGCTTAGAGCTCTTCTCGGGTCCAACCTGTGCAATCTTTCCTCCTCCTTACTAGGGTGAGGTGGAGGGTAGAATGCGGGTAGAACAATTTTCTGATTTAAATGAAAATTGGATACAACTTTAGGTAAAAATGAGGGTTTAACCCTTAATACCACTCTGTCCCTATGGAACACAGTATAGGGTGGCCCAGAAGACCCTGCTTGAAATTCGCTCGCTCTTCTTGCAGATGGAAAGCAACTAGGAAAGCGGTTTTCAATGTTAGTAATCTTAAGGGACAAGTGTGCAGGGGTTCAAAAGGGGCACACATTAAGGATTTTAGAACCAGATTAAGATCCCAAATTGGTACTTGGAAGGGATAAGGAGGAAACACATTGGTGAGTCCCTTTAAGAATTGTACTAAAGTGTATTAAAGGAATTTTGAAATCGGAGCATTCTTCCGAAGAGCCCTTGAAAATGGAAAGCGCTGCAAGATAACCTTTAAGGGTCCCAACATTTAGACCTCTATGTGCTAGGGACAAGAGGAAGGACAGCACTTCCGGGAATGGAACATAGAAAAGGATCAACATTCTTTTCTCTGCACCAGTTGCAAAACTTTTTCCAACGCCAACGGTATAGAGATTTTGTTGCTGGCCTTCGTGCTGAAAGCAACACCTCCATGACGTCATCTGTAAGGTCCCAATCCTTGTATCTCAGCCTTTCAGATACCAAGTATGAAGGTTGAGAGTTTTAACCTCTAGATGGAGAACCTGGCACTCGATTTGTGAGAGAAGGTCCTCTCTCTGAGGAAGACGTAACGGAGGACAGATGGACATGTCTAGAATGTCCGGGTACCACGTTCTCCTGGCCCAATCCGGGCAATTAGGATCATGCGGTTTCTGAACCGTCTCAATCTCCTGATGACCTGAGGAATGACGGGAATCGGAGGCAACGCGTAAAATAGTGAGAAGTTCCACTCCACCACAAACGCGTCCCCTAAGGCTCCTCTCGGGGGGAAATTCCCTTGTGCAATATCTTTCGCACTTCCGGTTTATTCCGGTCGCAAACAGGTCTACTTGAGGGGTTCCCTAAAGGGCAAAGATCTCTTGAAGGACTTCCTGAGCCAGTTGCCACTCGTGGGACACCGTGCTCTGCCTGCTCAAAGCGTCCGCCGTCATATTCTCCTCCCCGGCTAGATTAACTGCCATTAAGGAGATTCCTTCTTGAATTGCCCAATACCAGAGCCGCATTGCCTCTCTGCACAGAGGTAGTGACCCTACACCACCCCTTTTGTTTAGATAATGCATGGCCACTGTGTTGTCCGTCGTTATCAGGACATTGTTTCCTCTGACAGATGCCAGAAAAGCCTTCAGCGCTAGTCTGATTGCTCTCAGCTCTAAAAGGTTGATGTGTAGTTTGGACTCCGATGGAGACCAACGACCGCTGATTGTCAGATCGTTGGCATGAGCTCCCCATCCCATGAGTGAGGCGTCCGTCAATACTGTAATCTCCGGCCATGGTTGCCAAAACTGTTCTCCTTTTAGGATATTCTCTGTGCAAGTCCACCACAGAAGATTCTGCCAAACCTTGTTCAGAATCTGAAGAAAATGCGTCATTTGACCTGAGAACTGGGACCATTGAGTCTTTAGAGCCCATTAAAGGGATCTCATCCTCAGGCGTGCCTCTGGCACTAGGAAGATGCAGGATGCCATGAGGCCGAGCAACCTTAAGAAGTCGTAGCCCTGGAGATTTTGGGCATTTTGAAATTTGGAAACCATCTGAAGAATGTCTTGAGCCCTCGACTTGGGAAGCAAGCTCTTTCCCATGGATGTGTCCAATACAGCCCCTATTTACTGGAGCTGTTGGGAAGGTGTCTTTTGTGACTTCTTGAAATTGAGGGAGAAGCCCAGTCTGTGGCGGAAATGGCAGGTGACTTTCAGATGATCCAGTGCTTGTTCGGCAGAAAGTGCCCTGATCAACCAATCGTCCAGGTAGCGGTAGACGTAAATCCCCCCTCTACTGATGTGCGCTGCCACCACTACCATCAACTTGGTGAAGACCCTCGGGCGGAGGTCAATCCGAATGGCAGGACTCGAAACAGGTATTTTCTGTGCTTGAGATGAATTGGCACATGAAAATAAGCATCCTGGAGGTCCAATGACACCAACCAATCTTGAAGTTGAAGGGCCTGAAGGATCTGAGAAAGAGTGACCATCTTGAACTTGTCCTTCCTGAGGAACTTGTTCAAGCTTCTTAAGTCCAAGATCGGTCTCAGTCCTCCGTCCTTTTTGGGAATCAAAAAATACAGAGTACCATCCCTTGTTCCTCTCTGCAACAGGTACTGGCTCTATAGCACCTTTCTCCACCAGGGTTAGAACTTCCTGCTGTAGGAGCAGGTCTGAAAACTTCAAAGGGTGTCTCCCTGGTGGATTATTCTGAGGTTGCGTTAGAAAAGAAAGGCAGTAACCTTGGGCTATTATTTCTAGAGCCCAAACATCTGAAGTAATGGCTCGCCATTCTTGCAGCTGCTGTGACAGCCTGCCTCCCACAGGTGTATTGTGATGCAAGTCCTCAAAGTGGTTTTGTGGCGGTTGCTGCGGCGGCTGATGGCAAAGAGGCTGCAGCTGGAGCTGGCTTTGCGCTTTTTCCTCGTCCACCATGAGTGGCCTTTCTCTAGCCCCTTTCACTGGCCATTCCTCTCGCCTTTCCATATGAGGAGTAGTAACGATAGGATCGTCCCCTCCAATATTATTCTGACGCACGAAAAGGCTGAGGTTGTCTAATAGCAGCCCCTAAAGACTTGGCAGCTGCTTTTGAGGTCTGCAACCTCTCAAGGCTCTCGTCAGCCTTGTTGCCAAAAAAGTGAGACCCGTCAAAGGGCATGTTCAGAAGACGGTTTTCCACGTCTGGTGCGAAACCCGACTTCCGTAACCACGCAAATCTGTGCATTAATGTGCTAGTGCCTATGGACCTGCTCACACTATCTGCAGTGTCCAATCCAGACTGAAGGGATTCCTGTATGGCCTCCTTTCCATCTTTAACAATGGCTAGGAATCCTTCCCTTTCATCCCCTTCTGGTATGTGCTCCGCCGCCATTGCAACGCACTCCCACAGAGTGTATGAAAATTTTGCCAAGGCACATGTGGAGTTGGCCGATTTTAACGCCATACTCCCAGCTGAAAATACCTTGTGTGCCCAACCACCCACATGCTTGTCGTCCCTATCCGGAGATAGAAGGGTACGTCACCTTATTTGAAGCTGTGGCTGCCTGGACTACCAGACTCTCGGGAGTAGGGTGTTTAGACAGATAGCTGGGGTCGCTACTGGAAGGGCGGTATTTTGAAATAAGGGGTTTATTCACCAGAGGAATAGAATCCGGAGTCTCCCAATTTTTGGCCTCCCTATTTTGCAAAGCTACATGGAAGGGTAAAATGGGATCTTCGGTGGGACCATGATCCAATATATCGGTCAGATCATCCTGGACGTACTGAGTTGGTGGTCTAGCTCATCCTAAATATTTGACCACCTTTGTCATTAGTTGACGGTATGAGGGACTGGCATGTTCCCCCGATTCTGGCCTGCCAAAATCTGTTTCAGGCGAAGTATCAATACCACTTGCATTATGCAAGGTTTCCACCAGGTCCCTCATGCTGCTTTCCTCAGAAATCAGGCATTCTGGGACATTTGGGGTGCCATATTCCAGTCCAAAAGGAACATTTTCCTCATCAGACCTCTCCTGTTCTTCAAAAATTGAAGTTAAGGATTTGAAAAATTCTTTCCTTGGAAGAGGTTCAAAAACCTTTTCTGGGAGAGGTGTATCAGTGGAACCTGAAGGCATTACAGCCTTTGCAGCCTTCTCTTTTGCTGTTATTTTTACAGCTTCTAGCTGAGCTGGCTGAACTGGAGCCTTTGGAATATTTGGCTCCGAGGGCTTCGGGGTCGACGTCGACAAGGGCGTCGATGTCGCCGATGAAATAGTAGTCAGACGGAGCTGGCTTCGAGGGCGTTGAGGCACTCTTCGAAGACTTGCCCTTTGAGGTTAATCGGGTTTCAGACGGCGTCAGTGACCTTGATCTGTCGACTCGACTTGAGCGGTCTTTTACGATAGGCATCCTGGAAGGTTCCCGATCTTTCCTCCTTCGATCACCCGGGCTTGAGGGCGCAGGCCGACCTCCGAACAAGGCACAGACCGAGGCTTAGCTTTTTCAAACACCTCCATCATTTTTACCCTGAATGCTACCCACTCTTCGGGATGAAGAATTTTTTGTGAGGCATTTCATCCTTTTTGGGGATTCGTCCGATGACGAGGTGGAAGGGGAGCAGTGGCGTCTTTTCTTAGACTTTTTCGTCAAAGACGAAGAGCGATGAGAATCGCTTCGGGACCTAGACCGATGCCTTTCGCGTCGAGATTTCTCCTCACGGGACCTCGACTCGCCGCTAGAGGCTTTTCGGTCGGGTTTACGACCTACCTGCAGTTTTCCCTTCCTCCCTCGCAAGGCCTTCCCCTTCATCGCCTGACACTTCGTACAGGCCTCCATATCGTGGCCTTCCCCGAGGCACCACAGACATTCCCGGTGCGGGTCCGTGATGGACATTTTCAAACCGCAGGATTTACACTTTTTGAATCCTGATTTCGGGGTCGTAGTCGGGGTCGACGACAAGGACATATCGAATATCTTCAGTTATTTACTGCGTCACAGAACTACTCGAGGCGCGCCGAGTCTCCGAAGCAACACGTACTGCGGAAAAACGGAACTGAGGCCAATGGGCGCCACGCGCGCTATTTGTATACCCAATGACGTCACCCTCGAAGGAGGCCTTCGAGGGACCATCGACTCGACGACAAACGCACGGCGCCCTCTGGCGATAACATTTTTCCGAAGCAGCTAAAGCTGGATGGAATACATCCAAGAAGAGGAATACGTTGGAGGACACAATCCATTCAAATGCCTATTACTGTTGAACAGTCCTTTTCAGCAATGAGAGATACAACATGCTTTATGAGTCTCAGTTGGTAATATACTGATTTAACTATCTGGCTCACTTGGGAATTACAATCCATACGCTACTGCCAGATACAACCGAGGTACTTTACTGCATCTGAATATTTTGTAGAGACACCAAAAAGCGGAGGACATGGAATGCACTGGACAGTGTTTATTATGCTTCTCTTAGGGCCAAGCACAATAACCTCTGTTTTTGATGGATTTAACTGAAGTTTGTTTTCCAACATCCAGTTTTTTGCTATATGAAAGCCAAGAGAGGGAGCGAAGAGATGGAATAATAGAAGTGCAAGGAGAAAGCCAGCAAAAAGTGCGGACAGCAGAATTGAATATGGAGCGAAGTGGGCAAGATGATAGGCAGGAAGACCGAGGACCAAATACGAATAGTAATTGAGGCAGGAAAAACAAGAAAATTAGTAGTAGCATGAAAGGGGAGGAAATGTCAAGTTTTTCAGATGCTGTACAGTTGGATTTTGCAAGAATGTGCAATGTTGCAAATGTGTTGGGCAAAGGAGAGGAAAGAGTCAAAAACGACACCCAGATTGCAGGCAGAGGAAGACAGAGGGAGCGATGAAGGAGCGAAACACACAGAAGCGGGCAGCAAGGGGACGGAAAAGAGGTAGAAGGAAAAAAAAGGATCTCTGTTTTGGAAATTATAGCAGAGAGAAGGGTGGTGTTGAGAGAAAAGAGAAGGGGGTGAGGATTGAAGAGCCTGATGGAGTAAAGGAGGGACAGGGGATTGTCTACTGGACGAGGACACAGCGAAAGACTGATTCTCAGGCCAGGAATAAAACCATTGTAAAACAGAGCCTGAGAAACCAAAAGAAGCTTGAGTGGACAGGTGAATGGGGTGATCGACTGTCGAATGCAGCGGATAGATCAAGTAAAATGAGGATATACTAGCTTTTAGAAAGGCAGACAGAGAGAATTGAATTAGCAATACTAAAAAGAGAAGTTTTGGTGGAGTGTGGAGGATGGAAACCAGGTTGAAGTAGAAACTTTGTATCGAGGTACAAAGAAATTTGAGAATAAGCGATTTGTTCCAGGATTTATGAGAGGAATGGTAGAAGATAGCGAAAAAAGTAGACAGGGGAAGAAAGGTCAAGAGAAGGTTTTTGCGAGGATAGGTATAATAGCTGTTTTGGAGTCTAAAGAGCGAGGTAAGAAAGGGGAGTTTCGGGGTAACATTTTAGGAATACGAATGGAGGTTTTAGACACACAAAAGCATTCTCCAAAGTATTATGTTGGTCTCTTTAACCTTAAAGTGCTCGGAGTGCAGAAGCTAGTGTCCATTTCCAAAGCAAAGAGGTATCCACTTTCCATTTTGTGATCTGGTGACTAAGGTCTCTAGTACATTTTGCATGAGAGCTACATACACCAGTCGCTTCAAAGGGCAACCCCCTCATGGTATCAGAATAACGTTTTGTGTAACTAAATCTTCCCATCAGTTGTACTGTGCTACCAGCAGAGATTCTCGAAAAGTAAAAAAAAAAAAAAAATTCTCATCGTCATCAGTCATCCACTACATAGTCAGGTTGTCTTTCCTTCTACGATAGTGTATTGAAATCAAACAACTTCTACCTCTTCTTCCTCATCTTGGGGGCTAGGGGATTCTCCTCCTTATTCCACAGCAGGATGCCTAGCTTCTGGCATTACATGGAAAGATTTTCTAACCTCACATTCTGCAACTAAGTCTTTCATGAAAGCAATGGTCTGTTCAGAAAAGGAAAATGGGGGCGGGGGTCTGATTTGATCTTCAAGATGCTTCTTTCCATGTTCCTTAGGCTTCACTTTCATTGTCAGAGTGTCCACTCATGGTATACTAGCATTCTGTATTATCTGTAGATAGTGGCGGTGGCATGGATGGCCTCTGCCCTGAGATTGATATGATTGACGCTGGAACCTTCAGCATGGAACTCAATGTAGGTGGTGGGGTACAAGCCTTCGATGGTGCTGAAACATAGTCTTCGACATCTCTGCCGGTGACACAGCCCATGATAATTAGGAAAAACACAGAAGTCACATTAAAGAACAAAATACGAGTAGAGGGACAGACGGCCCCAACAGAGATTCGGCCAAACAGGAGCTGAAGGAGAACTATTACCAAGAAAGTGGACAGCCACTTTCTACCTTCGGTTTGCAGAGATGTGGGGCAGTCTGCTGAGCAAGTCAGAAAACCTAGGGAATTTTTAGTTCACCCATGCCCTACCCGATCATCACACACCCATCCGGCACACAAAGTTGAAACTGATCAATAACTGACACTCATTAAAAAATCACTGACCCCAAATCGGTTTCACTAACAGCTTTCATAAATGGCACATATTGTGAATAATTTTATAGAACGTGGAACTGGTTTAAAAATACAGTATGTTAAACAATGCTCCCTGCAAACAATACAATGACAATTCTAACTCAAAATATACATACTTTACCTGTTGTAGGGGAGGAGTGCTGTCTGCTTCGTTTTCTTACACTACCTATTTTTTCATGAGGAGTCCTCTGACTGTTTTCATTTGTTTTGTCCTCAGTATGCTTGTCAATTAATATTTCCTTATGCTCCGAAATATTCTCTTTATCTTCTTTTTCATTTTTGGGTAAATACATTTCAGATATCTTGCTTTTCTCTGAGATAGCAATTATTTTTTGTTTTTCGTAATCAGTCCTGCTTTTCTCAGAATTAATAAATGATTTATGATTTTCTCTATCTTTTTTGTTTTCCTCCGAGTTGTCAAATAATGTATCTTTTTCATGGTCTTCGTTACTGTTCTGTGAGATTTTATCTTCATCAAGCTCTGTCTTGCTTTCCTCAGAGATGACAACTAATTTCTCTTTATTAGCATCTTGCTTTTTGTCATTATTCAATAATTGTTCATCTTTTACTTTCTTGTTTTTTTCTGTTGAATTTCTCAGTTCATTACATCTCTCTTTTGATTTTTCAGC
This sequence comes from Ambystoma mexicanum, assembly GCF_040938575.1. Classification (NCBI taxonomy): domain Eukaryota; kingdom Metazoa; phylum Chordata; class Amphibia; order Caudata; family Ambystomatidae; genus Ambystoma; species Ambystoma mexicanum. The sequence continues at coordinate 941,369,711 of NC_090925.1, read as the reverse complement.
ACGTGAAATAATGTCTTTGTTTCTTTCTTTAGGTTTTGGATAGGTTGCATTCTAAAAGATAAAAAAAACATATAGTTAATACTTCAAACTGTTCAACATTTCTCACATTCTCAGTAAAAAATGACCTCTATGATTATGGCACTCCGAGTCTCTGTGCTCCCACTCTTGGTTACTGGTGAATATCTGCAGGCAGAGGAACAGGTAGTCACTCCAAAAGTTATTTTGCAACAATACTATCAGCTTCAAAAATTCAAGTGAAGACCACTACACTCAAGAGTGTTCCTGTATGCATAACTATCATACTAGTGTGGCACCAGTGGACTCACCAGGTCACCAGGTCAATATATATGACAAACATGACATGTCTGTAATTGTAAAATGTCTAACATCTAGTGGTTGGTGCAGAGTATTACATGATTTGTTTTTGCTTTTGAAAAGGGACATAGACAGGACGTGTCTGAAATACGATATCTATCGTGACGTGTGCTGTACCCATGATCCCTCTTGCCTTGAGGTCCTCAGATTGTTATTTTTCTGACCTGAGGTTGCATAAAGTGTATAGTAAAAAGTTGAATAAGGTGAAGTGTGTTGAGAAACAGATTTATTATCTAGGTTTACTGTATTCCCAACAAGCGGAGGATGGGTGGGAGCATGTGAATCTAAGCAGATACACGCATCAGAATGACAATTACAGGTATGTAATGTTTGTCTCACGAGGCTTGTGGATCTGCTTAGAATCCCATGCTTTGCATAGACTAGCAAGCAGTACCCGGTGAAGGTTGTGGGTTGCTAGAAGGAACCGAGGCAAATAAATGTTTTAATACTGCCTGTCCCCACTTGCGAGTCATTTCTGGCATGTGTATGGAACAAGTTACTTACCTGTAACTGTTGTTCTCCAGCATGGGTCTGGCATGGATTCACATGCTCATGAATATTCCCCGTCGTCAGGCTGGGAATCCTCGGTAAAGAAAAAAAAAACAGTATCAGTTTCGTTTCTGATCTGTCTTTCGTAGTAATAACCAATCACTGGTCTCTGCGTCATACTGTCCACAGCCAATGACTGCCCTCTACCTAAGCACCGCCTCTGGCAGCCATCTTCAGATTTGGAAGCACGTGAAGTGGCAGTATGACCAAGTGAAGAGCCGCAGAGGGGTAGGCGGGAGGGTTCGCAGGTGAATCCATGCCAGACCCATGCTGGAGAACAACAGTTACAGGTAAGTAACTTGTTCCTTCTCCAGCATGGGGTCTGGCATGGATTCACATGCTCATGAATAAAGAATACATAGCAGTACACACATGCACAACCACGGGAGGTGGCAAAGGCTCAACATTAAGCATTACATCAAACTCAACATTAAGCATCTTACCTCCTCACCAGGCTCACCTCAGGCGAACAGGTTGCGCAGCACTGCTTGGCCGACCCTGGACTCCTCCCTGGAATCCCGATCGACGCAGTAGAATTTCGTGAAGGTGTGCGTCGACCTCCACGTAGCAGCCCTGCATATGTCCAGCAGGGGCACACCAGAAAGGAACGCCGTGGTAGCTGCGATCGCTCTGGTGGAATGGGCTCTCGGACGGCCAGGCAGCGGTCGGTTTGCCAACCGATGACAGTACATGATACAGCCGGAGAGCCATCTGGAAATGGAAGCCTTCGAGAGAGCCTTCCCCTGATTGACAGGTCCAAAGTTCACAAAGAGTTGTGACGTCTTCCGAAAACACTTCGTGCGGTCCACGTAGAACTTCAGCGCTCTAGCCACATCCAGCGAGTGCAAAGTCCTCTCAGCCGGCGACGAAGGCGACGGGAAGAACACAGGCAACACCAAGGGTTCGTTGAGATGGAAGTCCGACGGTACCTTGGGCATGAAGGAGGGATGCGTCCTGAGCACTACCCTCGTGTCGTGAAAAGTCAAGTACGGGGCCTTGCAGGAAAGGGCCTGGATCTCTCCCACCCATCGTGCGGAGGTGATGGCCACAAGAAACGCTGTTTTCCACGACAGAAACTTCAACGGGGCCGAGTGCAGAGGCTCGAACGGAGGTCCCATGAGCTTGGTCAGCACCACGTTGAGCTCCCACGCCGGGGCCGGAGCCTTCACCGGCGGGAACGATCTGAACAGTCCCTTCATGAACTCTTTCACCAGACGATGAGACCACAAGGACGTCCGGCCCGTGTTTCTGGTGTATCGGGAGATCGCAGCAAGATGAATCTTGATGGACGCGTGTGCCAGTAATCCGTAGAGGGTTAATATTCTGTGCGTGGCAACAGACAGAGAACCTCTTCCATTTGTGTCCATAGCATTTAAGAGTCGAGGACGCCCTGGCCTTTGCAAGAACCTCTCTGCAGTCGGCCGGTATGTTGTATCCTCCAAACTCTAGCGCTGCAGGAGCCAGGCCTGCAAGTTCAGCGATTTCGGGTCGTGGTGGAGGATGGCGCCTCCTTCCCTGGAGAGTAGATCCGCGTCCACCGGCAGCTTGATTGGCGGGGACGCTGACAAGTCCAGAAGGTCCGGGAACCATATCTGCCTCGGCCACGCAGGTGCGACGAGGATCATCCTGCACCGTGACCTCTTGAGCTGGTTGACGAGCCGGATTAGCAGTGGCAAAGGAGGCAACGCGTAGAGGAACAGGCCCTCCCAGGGGAACGAGAAAGCATCGCCCATGCTCCTCGCCTGGGGAAACCTGCTGGCGAACCTCCGGCACTTGGAGTTCGTCGCCGTCGCGAACAGGTCGATCTGGGGTGTGCCCCACCGTCGGAAGAGGCGATCCACTAGATCCTGCCGTAGTTCCCACTCGTGGCACGAGCGCAGCTCCCTGCTGAGTGAGTCGGCGATGGTGTTTTTTATCCCTGCCAGATGAAACGGCACCAGAAACATCCTTTGGGCGACGGCCCAATGCCACAGGTCCTGCGCCTCCTTGGACAGTGCTGGGGACCTGGTTCCGCCCTGTTTCCTGATGTAAAACATGGTGGTGGTGTTGTCGGTGAAGATCCTCACCACCTTGCCCTTGAGGGACGGAAGGAAGGACCTGAGGGCCCAGAACACTGCACGGAGCTCCAGGACGTTGATATGGAGGGACTTCTCCGTCGGGAGCCACAGGCCTCTCGCGTGCAGATTTTCGGTGTGCGCTCCCCACCCTTCCAGGGAGGCATCCGTGGTCACTGTCTCCTGGTGGTCTGGGGTCTGGAAGTCCATGCCCGTCGTCAGGTGCGCGCGGGTGCCCCACCACCGGACCGCTCGGCGGAAACTTTCGTCGAGTGTGATCCTCTCCTCGAAGCCGCCCGTCGTTTGGATCCAGCGCGCGTCCAGGAACTCCTGCAACGGGCGCATCCGGAGCCTGCACATGGGAATGAGGTAGATACAAGAAGACATCATTCCGAGGAGGGACTTGATGGACCTCACCTTGGCCGCGTCGGAAACCAACATCCGCTGTACCTTGCCCAGGATGGACCTGGTCCTTCCCTCCGACGGTGAGGCCAGAAGGGACACTGTGTCGAGCTTCGCTCCCAGAAACAGTGCGTTTTGCGCGGGTCCCAGGTGGGACTTGGCATAGTTCACGGAGAATCCCAGGTCCGTGAGAAGTTGGACGGTCCTTGCCGTGTGCTCCACGGCGAGCTCCCTCGTCTTGGCTCGGATGAGCCAGTCGTCCAGGTAGGGGTAGACGTGGATCCCCTCGCGGCGCAGCTGCGCCGCCACCGGTGCAAGGCACTTGGTGAATACCCTGGGTGCCGACCGTAGTCCGAAGGGGAGGGCTTTGAACTGGTAGTGACGCCCTTGGACCACAAACCTGAGGAATTTTCGGTGCCCCTTTAGGATGGGAATATGGAAGTAGGCATCCTCCAAATCCAACGACGACAGGAAGTCTCCTTCCTCCAGCTGACCCAGGACGTGCTGGAGGGTGACCATCCGGAACTTCTGCGCCTTGATGAACTTGTTCAGACGTCGCAGGTCTAGGATGGGGCGCCATCCTCCCGTCTTCTTCTTCACGAGGAAGTATCTCGAGTAAACTCCGGAGCCCCGAAGCCTCTTTGGGACGAGTTCGATGGCGCCCTTCCTGAGCATCGCCTTTACCTCCAGGAGAAGCTGAGGGACGTGAAGCTCTTTCCTGGCCACGGGGGGGACGCACGGGCACCTTCTTTGAAACTCGAGCGCGTGGCCCCAGGCTAAGGCGTCCAGCACCCAACGTTCGGTGGAGATGGACTCCCACACGCTGACGAAGCTCGCCAGCCGGCCTCCCACCGGGGTGCTTCGGTGGGGGCCCGACCCCACGGCCGGTTCAATCCTGTTTCGACGAGGCTTTGCCGCCTTGACCTCCTTGGCGACGACGGCGGGGTCCGCCAGACTTGCCTCGTCCTCTGTAGGCCTCCTGAGACGACGAGCGGGCCGCTTGACGGTAGGTGGAGAAACCGCCGCCGGAACCTTTGGAGGCGCCCTTGCCTCCGCTGCTCCGAAAGGGCGTCCGTCGTTGCTGCAGAACCCCAAGGGCCCGGGCCGTCTCAGTGTCCGCTTTAATGGCCTGAAGGGAATCGTCCACTGTTTTCCCAAACAGGTTGTTCCCATCGAACGGCATGTCCAGGACTCTGGTCTGTACGTCTTGACGGAAGTCTGTAGCCTTGAGCCATCCACGCCGCCTAAGGCACACGCCGTTGCCCAACTGGCGAAACCCAGTGTCGGCGATGTCCGCCGCAATAGTGATGGCGTGGTCCGACGCCACCTCACCTTCCTGTAGGATCTCCAGGGCATCCGCCCTCTTGCCGTCCAGTAGGAAGTCCAGCAGGGGAGCCAGTTTGTACCATAGCTCCCTGTCGTAGCGGGCCACGATAGCCAAGGCGTTGGCCGCTTTAATCGTCGTCGCTGCAGACGAGAAGACCCTGCGTCCCATAGCGTCCAATTTCTTTCCCTCGCCGTCCGGTGGGGAAGTCGATGTGGAGGCCGCACCCTCCCCCGCTTTCTTCCTGGCCGCCGCGGAGACGACGGAGTCTGGGGTAGGCTGCGCCCGGAGGCACAGGGGGGCCGCGTCCGGGACCCGGTACTTCTTCTCGTACCGGTCTCTTCTAGCTGGCGTCGTGGAAGGGTTCTTGAGGAGGGCGAGGCCCTCATCCCAAATGTCGTCCAGTAGAGGCACCGCGAGGACCGTCTTCCTCTTGGCCTTGCGCCGTTGATAAAGGAATCCTTCCTTTTTCTTCTCCTCAGGGCAGAGTTGGAAAAGCTCGGATGCCCTGGCGATCATGGAGTGGAACGATCCAATCTCGTCGGGCGGAGAAGCCCTGGTGGGAGGTGACGACGGTAGATCCTCGTCGTATACCTCGTCGTCCGTACCCGTCGCTGCCGTGTCAGTCCCCGTATCATCCCCTCGGGTGGACGGGGAGGAGGGCTGGACGGGTCGCGACGGCTGAAAAGGAGGTGGAGGGTGAATCCTTCTTTTCTTGGGCGGGGGACACCAGAAGTTCCCGGTTCAGGATCCCCCGACGGGAGAGGTTCCTCCGTCGGCAACGGTAGTCTCGTCCTTATCTCTGAGCATAAGGACTGTATAGCCAACAAAATGGCCGCCGAGTTGTCTTGCGGCGCTGGCAGAGGGGAATCCGACGGGCGATCAGGGGCCCCGTCGGCACCCTCAATGATGTCGTCGCCACCTGCGTCGGGATCCATCCCGACGGGCCGGTCTTCATCCACGCCAAGGCCGTGGCTTAAGACCTCGATCAGCTCTTCCTCCGAGGTTGAAGCCGAATCTACGACGACGCCCTGCCCCCCCTTTTTCTTCCCCGCCGGGATTTCACGGGGGTCCTATCGATGGGCACAAAAGAGGACTCCCTCCTAGGTGGCAGGGAGACTCTGAGCCCCGAGATCGCCACCACTGGTGTAGCCTCCACAAGCTGAGCCAGGGCCGCCGCGACGGTATCGATAGAGGGCTTGGCCGGATGGATTAAGGCCTTCACCACCTTAGGTGCGCTCACCGCCTTATCCTTGAGGGGGGGGACACTGCCTCGCTCCCCCTCCGATGGGGCCTTCGAGCTCGACCGGGGCCTCTCCAGGAGCTTCGCCGGGTGCTCGCCCTTCCTCTTACCCGACCCAGAGCGTTGGCTCGTGGCTGAAGGTGCCGGGGAGGGTGCGCCCTGCCTGGCGCCCGTAGAGCCCGACCGTTCGGCGCTCCCGGTGCCAGCGGACTCGCGGTGCTTGGCCTTGTGTTGGACCCCCGTCGCCGGGGCGTCCTCAAAGGTCTTAGAAGACCGCTCGGATTTCTTCCTCTTCTTCTCGCCTGACGGGCTCTTCCCTTCCAGCCAGTTGGCGAGGCGTTGATGGCGGTCCTTCATGGTCCGCTCCGACATATTGCCGCAAAACGCACAGTCCTTCTCCACGTGCGTCTTGTCCTCATGTAAGCAGTAGAGACAAAAGGAGTGTTCGTCCTCCTTAAAGACATTCTGCAGCTGGCATCCAGGGCAGACCCTGAACAGCTTTCCGGGCGTCGAGCTTCCCTTCTCCAGGGCCATGTCCGGGCCTGAGAAGCTTCTGGAGTCCTCCAAAACGTAGCTCGACGAAATCTTCACCCTTGAGGGGCGCAGACGAATCCGACACGGGTCCCCGTTGATCGGATGGAGAGTCGGTGGAGCTTGAGGCTCTTTTGACCGAAAAAATGAAGTTTTTTGAGAAAAAAACGTGAAAAAATAGCACTAACGCTCGAGAGCAATAGCACGAGGATCCCAACACATGAACGTGCGGTAAAAATCTGAAGATGGCTGCCAGAGGCGGTGCTTAGGTAGAGGGCAGTCATTGGCTGTGGTCAGTATGACGCAGAGACCAGTGATTGGTTATTACTACGAAAGACAGATCAGAAACGAAACTGATACTGTTTTTTTTTTCTTTACCGAGGATTCCCAGTCTGACGACGGGGAATATTCATGAGCATGTGAATCCATGCCAGACCCCATGCTGGAGAACTACACAGTAATGTTGTGTGAAAGTGTGTACTGAACTATTGCTGCTTTGCAGACAGTCTTGAGTGGTACATTTGCAATAAACGCTAACATGGACCCGATGGAGTGTGCCCTTGGTGTGAATGGTAGATCTTTGTTTGCAAATGCATAACACTGCTGTATGGAATAGCCGCCTTTGAGACAGAGACTTCTCTTATAGCTGCCAGAGGCACAAAGAACTGGTCCGTCTTCCTGAGTGTTTTTGTTGAGGTAGTACATGACTGTTCTACGCAAATTAAGTTTGTGGAGGGCTCTCGCACCAGAGTTCTGCAGATTTTGAACGAAAGCAGGCAATTCAATGGACTTCTGAACTCTGACCTGGTGTGCAGAGGTTCAGAAGGCCAGCCTAATTTCTTGGAACAGGGTAACCTTCTGGACAAGCCAGACCAATCACGGTAGCATTGGTGGCAGTCAAGACTAGGTCTCAGGAGGGGTGAGGGTGATCGAAAGCCCACAATGAGAACACACAGCAAACGATACCACAAATTACTCTCAGTCAGATGTATATTAAAAATATAGATCCATTTATTAAAGGCCTTTTAAGTAAAGCACCAAGTAAATATTCAGCAGTAATAACACCAACACAACACTAATCTAGCAAACATATATACATCAACCAATGGCCAACATGGATATTACTTAGTACAGTTCCACAACCTGTCAAGAAAGAGGTTATACAGTACAAATATCTCTGTGGCAGTCCTTCACAATTCAAACCCTAACTGAGAGGCTTTCCAGTCCCTAAGATGAGTGGAACCTTGAGTTCAAAAGTACTTCGGTGCTGGCACACGTGATCATGTGGTTAATTCAAAACGGGGGTCTCTTGAAGGGGCTGTAGCGACTCAGGAAAGGGGTTGAGGCAGTCAAGAATACGTTTTCAATATTCGAGCAGGGTCTCCCCAAGAGGGAAGAACAGGATCCAAGATTTGGGAATAGCTTGGTAGCACAGGCTACCTCGATAAAGAGTGGCCCTCAGGGGACACTTGTGCGTAAAAATGGATGGATGCGCCAGGGGCCACCAGTAAAGGTTGCAAGTACTCACCGACCCCTGGCGTACTCCAGACCAAACTTCGGCAGTCAAATCCACTTTGTAAGCAAAGTTGGGGGACTTTTTTTGAAGTCACTCTTAAACCTCAGCGACTCAAAATGAAATACCAGCTTTTCTGTGTCGCAATGATGCGTGCAGAGAACGAAGACACAGAGTTCCCCTACTTCGTTTGTCAGAAATGAGGAAAGAGGAATTCTGCACACATCTATTAATGCGCCACAAACAAGGTTCAAGTAACAATCAGAAACATTTTTTTCCTTTTTGCATATAATTTTAATTGTGGCCCATAGTGATAACACGTGTTTCGGCACCCTTATCGTGTCTTTTTCAAATCTAGGCAGTAAAGTTGGTACAAGTTACTGTATTTAAGAATATATGTCAACAAAACAAAATCATAATAATTTCCACGAGTGTTCGCAATACAAAATAAGCATATTAGTCATAATATGTATTACATTTTGTTTCCCCATATAATAGATAATTTCAAACAGTTGGGACAGTATATGAATCACAAGGGAAAAATTATAAATTATGAAAAGGTTTAGATGGTATAAAATGTTACCACATACCATCATGGTGGCCAGTTGTGGTGTTGCTATATGAGCAATGAAACGTATTCCGAGAGAAAAGAGTGGGAAAGGGAAAAAGGGGGTAGGGTAGGGGAGAGACAAGGGGTAGAGGTGGAAAGCCATTATGGTAAAACGAAAAAGAGAGAAAACACAACAATATGTAAGGGTGGAGTTAGGGCAATTTATAATTCAAAAAATTAAATATTCATGCTACTGAAAATAAATATACAGGTTCTCTAAATATAAATAAGGCTTACCTATCATTTGGTGTTCGAAAAACTCTCTAATGACGGATTTGAATAAATGAAAAAGGAGTCCCATCAGACTCGTAAGTCTTCCTGGTGCTTGTAACAGTAAAGAAAAAGGGGGGGTATATGTTAGTTAACCTTTGTGTGCTGCCAGTTTGAATTTGTTATATATCTGAACTACGATATGTACTGCAAATGCATTTGTTGTGTTGAAAAATCTACTGTCAAACAATGTGGGTTTTTAAAATCATTACGTAGTAATTAGTTCTGTTTTAACATGTAGTCATTGTAGAAAAATTATATTACGTTATCTTAAGCCCGTTTTGTTTAAGCGTAGTTATTCAGCACAGAGAAAAACCATCGGCAGGTTGAATCCGCCTTTTCTCTGTGCGGATCTAAACCTGATTGGAAATGCAAATGTGTGGTCTCGCACTATCCGTTAGGGTTTACCTACAAAATCAAGTTTCTGGCATCACGTGTCGTGTCCCTTCTGAGAGCTGAATAGGCTGGGCCACGGAGTCGATTTCAGAATATATTGACAATATACTAAGACCAAGAGTAAAAACAGTACAAGCACATTTGAAAGATTTAACTGCAGCAATAAATATTATTGAAAATATCCAATGGAATAACTATGCTTAAACAAAACAGGCTTAAGATAACGTAATATAATTTTTCTACAATCACTACATGTTAAAACAGAACTAATTACTACGCAATGATTTTAAAAATCCACATTGTTTAAAAGTAGATTTTTCAACACAACAAATGCATTTACCGTACATATCGTAGTTCAGATATATAACAAATGCAAACTGCCAGCATACAAAGGAAAACTAACATATACCCCCCCTTTTTTCCTTACTGTTACAAGCACCAGGAAGACTTACGAGTCTGATGGGACTCCTTTTTCATTTATTCAAATACGTCATTAGAGAGTTTTTCGAACAGCAAATGATAGGTAAGCCTTATTTAGAGATAACCTGTATATTTATTTTCAGTAGCATGAATATTTAATTTGTCAAATCCACTTTGGTCGTAGGTTCAAATCCTGCAGCTGCGCGGCTCTGTGGATTTCAGGGGCTGCGTTCCAGGGATGATTCTGTGCCGGGACAGTGATGAAGGGATCAGGCCAGTTCCACTGCAGCGAGTCTAGGGACACAGGGTGATACAGTAACAAGGCACTCACAAAGTTAGTCACCACAGCTGGGCGACACAGTGACCGCGTGTGCTCGGGTTCAGGCGTACTCTCCTAATTCCAGACCTAGGAATGCTAGGTGTTAGAACTCAGCGGGAGAGTGCCTTATACCCAGAGTTTACAGTCCCCAAAGCTCAAGTATAGACTCCAGACAACAACGGTTCCAGGGCAAAGGTCCCGTACGAGCTGGTCAGTTCACTGGGCGGTCAAGGAACACTTCTGAAGAGGTTCGCTTTCAGGTTAAGTTGGAGGAGCCGAGAATAGTTGGTCCCACTATCCCAATGGGTTGAAGCGCTCTTGCAGGCCTTCTAGGTTCGATCACAAACAGGGGGTCTGACAACAGCGGGCTCAGGGTGCCAAACCTTCCAGCGGGTCACCAGTGGTTCCACGGATCTGCTTAGTTGATTCCGGATACTTGGCTCCTTTACTAAGTTCGATGTGAACTCGACCTGGAATGGGTGTAAGATGCCTTCTCTTATCCAACATCTCCTTCGCGCCAAAACGAAGAGAAACCAATAGGAGATCTGCTCACATACAGCCATCCCAGACGTGGACCAATATGGAACCACAGTGGTCCCCGTCATCCCAGCACACCAGACATCCTGGCACCCAGGATGTGTATTGGAACTAGACAGCTCCAGCCCACATCCTGGAGGCACACACACAAGGCACGCAGAACCCTGCAAAAGCTTCTGTTTGCGTGGGGGTCTGCATGACCAAATAAGGAATTTCCCAGGTCTGCTCGACCTGGGGAAGGCAGAGGGACAAGATGGCCAAAGGACCTTGTGGCATGGCCATTTGAGGCACTGGCCACTGTTCTGGGCCAAACGCAGTATGACCCTTAAAAATAGTTGAAATCACACACAAAGTAACAGCTGCTACCAGCTCTGTCCAAGGAACACTTTTATATTCACTAACAATCCTTTGCGGGTGTCTAGGGACCACACCGCACTGTACTGTAAGGTAATTTGTGCACTATTAAAATGTTACTAAAGTATAGCAACAAAGTGAAAGACAAAGGGAAACAAAATCTCCCAGTGCTGACTGTCTTGACAGCATTTTTTTTCACACATCACAGACAGAATCAATTATTTAAAAAGTTATTCCTCAAAAATCTGTTCCCTACATCTAAGTAAATGTCCCTATAAAGGAAATCTAGCTGGCCCTTATGATGTATACTGTCCCTAGAGGGGCGCTGATGTGTCGCCTATCTAGGTGGGGGGATAGCAGAGATACCTTGCCCTAATCTCCCTCACTACTTTCCTAAATTGCTAAAAGAAAGGCGTACACAGTTTGGGAGTCAACTTTACTAATTTATTCCTGTTGCTTCCAACTAATGTGACTTATCATCCGTACAAAATGTTTATAAGGCAGTGGGGGTGTGGCAACCACTGTTTCAACACCCTTCCTGCTTGTGTTATAAAATGATGAAGTATCAACCACGCTCACTTATTATTCTGCTAGTCAGGACATCACCCTGGCTCTTACTCTGTCAACCGGTTTCAGCGGGGTTAGAAATTCTTTTGCCGCTTTCTTCAGGACTAGACACTGTGGCTTAATATGACACAATATATGTTAAAAGAACAATTGTGCTATTGTATGTTTTTCATTTCCAAATTTAGAGACTGGAAGGGGCATCTTCGACTTTTTCCATGGGACGTTTTAGGCAAATTCTCCCAACCCTATAGTGGGGTTAAAGAGAGAGAGAAATGCATGTGTCAGGGGCCCATCTCTATATCTATTATATTCCCAGTGTTTTTATCATAGTGCCATCGATCTTACCTGTGTGTGAAAACTTCCACCAGGTTTCAAAACGTTCTGATGTCTTGATCGTGCAGTTGTATATTCCCGTGGGTACCGACTCCTAAAGACATATGTAATATGGGGTCAGTATTCTTTTATCTACTGGATACATGGTAGACATATTGGGGTCATGCTGTCTCACTTACCCCTAGTCCCCTTATTCTTATGTGGAGTGCTGCTGTCCTCCTTCTGAAGGTCAGTAGGTCTAAACGCTGGATAATCTACCCTCCAGGGTTTGATTGTTCATTTTGTGTGAATGCGTGCCCTGCATATAGATCAAGAAAATGAGGGGTTACTCAACCACTGGTATACCTCCTCTCTTTAACAGAAGCTATATATATGTCCTCAGTACCATATATTAACATACTGTGGTCGTTCTACTCCACGTTCCTAAATCCAGCTTGTTGGCATATGCTGGAAGTATATAAGGCATTTTTACGCTCACCTGGTCTCTGCGGAGGCGTTGGGGCACGGTTGCAGCCCTCCCGGGGCTGAGGTTGCTCGGGTCCAACTTCACCCTCTGCGCTTATGTGGTGATTGGTGGTAATAGGTGATGCTGCTCAGGACTGCTCCTGCGTGGAGAATAGGGAGAGCCTGATCCCCTTCCATACCCCTGCTGCCTCTGGCAGGAGCACTTGTATGATCTGGACCGAGTTCCTTCACTGGTCCCTTACACATGGTAGTTCAGTCCTGCTGTGACTAAGCCACTATACTTCACGTAAGTGTTCCTGTTTGCCTTTGTCTTTCCTTGTCTGTTTTTGTTGTATTGTAAAGTTTGTTGTCTTGTATTGCTGTCCGTTCCACTTTTGATGTTTGCTCTTTTGCTTTCTTCCCTTGCAGGTGGTGTTGCCGGCCCGGCAGAAGCTGCAGAGCTCGAAGTGACAGCCGGAGCGAATGAGGAACGAAGCTGCAGTGGTACAGTAGCTGGTAAGTTGTTAACTAGGGGATGCGCAGGGTTCAAATGCGGCGTGGCACTAGGCCGGATGTTCTAACCTTGTCTTTCTTCTTTACAGGGTCGGAGTTCGCGGATGCGGAGTATGGTGCTGCGGCGTCGGGGTCAAGATCACTGGATGTCAGGAGATGAGTCTGCAGATGAAGCACCGGTTTCCTGGAGGTGCGTATGCAGGAGAACGCCTGGTTTCCAAAGTTAAGTAAAGTGGTCCAAGCAGCGGTGAGCGTCACATTGCACGCAAGTGCACAGTAACGTGAAGCACCGGCCTTAAGGATGGAGCAGCTTATATAGCTGAGCTTCTGAAGCCTCGCCCACCAGGTTCATCCTGCCTGCCACACCCTGCCACACCCGAAGAGTCAGCACATGAGGATGTTCTCTGGAATAAATGCTTTGAGCTCCTGGAATGTTCTTGTAAAATAAAAGCACTCCTGCACTGAAATAAAGTAAAAGCACTCCTGCACTGAAATAAAGTGTTCCTGCTCACATCTCTATATGAGCCTTCCAGGGCCCCTATGTTTATAGGTCCCAAAGGGACATAAGCGAGTCAAGTGACCCATTGCCCCATCACTAGATGGTGTCGTTTTTTTGTTCTGAGACCTGTGGCCATGACAGGCATCCTATGCTCTCCATCTGCAGTGCCAACGTTGCGCTTGTTTTGTCCGTCTATTGGCGATATGTATACAATAAAATAAATATCACCAGTACCTGGGGAGCACAGTTACTTCCCATTTATTTTCCTACACAACATCATAACAAGCCGTATTGTAACTTGTAATGGTTTCTTGGCTCCAGGTTATATAATCACCAAGTTACTTGGGCATACAGTGAGCTAACAGAGAGCTTGAATATCACCTCTGCTCGAGTTGTTCAATACTCCGAGCTATTCTGGTTCTTACCTGAGTTCGGCGGTGTGTGTTTTTTCTCGTCCTCACGCCATATAGACTGTGTAACAGCCGCCATATTGGAAGTGGCAGTTTATATATCCGGGCACTCCTACAGTCGTCCCCTTTCTTTTACTAATATTTCTATATTGTTATTCGCTGTGTGTCCCATCATTGGTGCCAAGCCAAAATGTTAATAGCGCGATCTTTCAAGATTGATGTACAGTTACTTATTCCTGTAAGTCATGTGTTTTGAAACCAAAACGGAAGTGCTTACTCTCGTTTGTGTTTCTTGTTAGTCATCATTCCATCGCATTAGATGTATGCTGTGTGTATCGAGATTGAGACACCTGACCAATGATTCCCTATTTCTTGTAACAGGGGGATCTTGGCGCTGTGTAGGGTTTATTAGGTATGTCTAAAAACAAGTACACCCTATAGTTTGTAGCTGGCCAATTCCCTATAATACAAGGGTCTAGCACTGTGTATGGTTTGTAAGGTCTGTCCCAAGGCTGGTACATCCAGTGCTTTGTGGTGGGCTACTGTGCAACCCTTTGAGAGTTAGTGGCGCAAGCAACTTTGTGTCTACAATACTGCCAAAGTTTGCCAGCATATCCCTTCATTTAGTCCTTTCAAATGGCTTTTCAGTCTAAAAATCCAAAGTTGTTCCCTTTTCAAATTAACAGCCCCCATATTTCCACCTCTTTTGGGCACCATCACCTTCTGCAGGATGGTCCAACTGATGTCATTTTCAGAACGCCTCAATTGTAAAGAATGTTCAACAAGAGGTGCAGTAATGCGTTTCAGTATGATATTAGATCTGTGCCCCCAATTCTTGTTTCCAATGCTCTGGTAGTCATACCGTTGTAGATCTTTTCACATGGGCACTTAATCATATATACCACATTTGTGGTATTGCAGTTTGTGAACACTCTTTGTTCCCACGGTGTGTTGCAGCCGATTTCAATGGCTGTTGTCCGTTTGTAAATGGGCATGCTGTGCATGTCCCGCATGGTACATGACCCTTAATCTTTGGTAAATTCCAAAGGGTATGTTGACTCTCAGCTTGTTCTTCTCTTTCTCTGTAGGTGTGCACTAGGGTGCCCCTAATATTTCTTCTTCTCTTTATGGCAAATAATGGGACACTCCGTGTATTATCCCCTACATTTAGAATGTGCCAAAGTCTCTTAACTTACTTTTTGATTCGATTGATCGCAGAGGAATTGCTGAATAGTGCCGTGATCTGATTCTCATCCCTCGATCTTTTGGGATGTTGCACAAGGGTCACTTCTCTTGGGATGTTTTGCGCCCCTTTTTCTGGCATGTTTGATCATTGTTTCAGGATGACAATGCATTACTTACCGTAAAAGCATTTCTGATGGTTGTATCTGCTTAGATTCACATGCTGTGCATAGGTCCGACATCCAGTGGTCACTGCGGAGTATTGCATTTTGTTTTTCGTAGTCGAAAAGGGGACGTCGACAAGGCGTGTCTGTAACACTATCCCTATAGTGACGTGCGTTGTACCCACAATCCCTCACGCGTCGAGGTCCCTCTGTTTGTATTTTTCTGCCCTGAGGGAGCCTTATAGACGTGAGTGAGTACAGAAAAGAGAGATATAAAGGAAGTCTATGTTCCTTCCATCCGAGCGGGGAGGAAGGGTGGGCGCATGTGAATCTAAGCAGATACAACCATCAGAAATGCTTTTACGGTAAGTAATGCATTGTCTTCTGATGTTTGTTAATCTGCTTAGAATCACATGCTGTGCATAGACTAGCGAGCAGTACCCGGAGTTGGCGGTGGGTTATGAGAAGGAACAGTAGAGAAAAGATGTCTTAATACTGCCTGTCCCACCTGGGAGTCAGATCTAGAGTGTGCATCTAGACAGTAGTGTTTTGTAAAGGTGTGCACAGAACTCCAGGTAGCCGCTTTGCAGATGGACTCAAGGGGAACATTTGCAATGAATGCTATGGAAGCCCCAGTGCCTCGAGTGGAATGTGCTCTTGGCTTGAAGGGTAGTTCTCTCTTAGCAAGAGTGTAACAGAGAGTGATGCATTGAACAATCCATCTAGATATAGTGGATTTTGAGACCGCATCTCCTTCTCTTCCTGCTGCCACCGAGACAAAGAACTGATTAGTCTTTCTCAGTGGTCTGGTTCTTTCCATGTAGAACATGACAGCTCTGCGTACATCTAGTGTATGCAGACTTTTTTCTCCCGAGCTGGAAGGGTTTTGAAAGAACGTTGGTAGTTCTATAGTTTGGTTTACATGAAATTTCGAGATGAATTTAGGTGCAAATCTTGGGTGTGTGCGTAGAACCACTTTATTTTTGTGAACTGTTACAAAGGGGTCTAGTACAGAAAGAGCCTGTAGTTCACTTACTCTCCTAATGGAGGTGATAGCTATTAGGAAAGCAGTCTTAAGGGTGATATCTTTAAGAGTTGCCTTGTGCATGGGTTCGAAGGGAGGGCCCATGAGTCTGGAAAATACCACATTTAAGTCCCATCCGGGAGCTGGGTTAGCTATCGGAGGGTGTATCCTTTTTACCCCCTCCATGAAGGCTTTGATAACTGGTATCTTCCACCACGACACTTTAAGTTGGGAAGTGGTGTATGCAGAAAGTGCCGCTAGGTGGACTTTAATGGAATTGAATACTAAACCTGAATCCAGTAAATGGGTCAAGTATAGAATAATGTCAGTAGGAGAGCAGTCAACTGGGTTGATGCTAGTACCTCTACACCAGATAACGAATCTTTTCCATTTGCTAGAATAGCAGTGTCGAGTATTAGGTTTTCTGGCTTCCCTGAGGATGTCCATACATCTCTGTGGGAGTTGTAAATGTCCAAATTCTATGATCTCAGGAGCCAGGCTGCTAAGTTCATGGTCTGAGGGCATGGATGCAGTGTCCTGCCCTTGTCTTGTGACAGCATGTTGTACGGGCAGGGAAGTTTCACTGGGGGAGATAGGGACATCTCCATCAAGTGAGCGAACCAAGGTTGCCGTGCCCACATTGGGGCCACTAGTATCATGGTAACCTGTTCCTGGTGCATCTTGTGCACCACTTTGTTGAGAAGGGGAGTCGGGGGAAAGGCGTAAACAAATTTCCCTGACCATTGAATCAACAGACCGTTCCCCTTGGACTGGTTCTGGGGGTACCTGGAGGCGTAACTTTGGCATTGTGAGTTCTCCAGGGTTGCGAACAGGTCTATTTCCGGGAATCCCCATTGCGTGAAGATGTCTAAGACGATGTCTTCGTGCAATTGCCATTCGTACTCTTCGGGCAGGGGGAAGTCTCTGCTGAGTTTGTCTGCTAGCAGATTGAGTTCCCCTGGTACATGTTGTGCTAGTAGGAACATGTTGTGTTTGAGAGCCCACTTCCATATATTCTGGGACAGCTTGGACAGTCCTGGAGAGTGAGTGCCCCCTTGCTTGTTGAGGTAGTACATGGCTGTGGTGCTGTCTGTGAGGACCATCACTGTCTTTCCTTGTAAGTGTTCCTGAAAGGCTTTCAGTGCTTTGAACACCGCTAGTAGTTCCAGCAGGTTTATATGCTTGGATGCTAAACTCGGAGTCCACACTCCGTGTGCCGTTTGATGGGATAGGTGAGCCCCCCATCCTGTAAGGGATGCGTCTGTGGTTAGAGTGGCTTCCACTGCGGGTGTGGCAAAAGTTTTCCCTAATAACAGGTTTTCTTTTGTCCACCACCGTAGCGAGAGAACCAAGGCCTGCGAGACCACCACTAGATCGTCCCATTGTCCGCTGGCCTGACACCACTGGCTGTAGAGCCACTCTTGCATTGGGCGCATGCGCAGGCGCGCGTGAGGTACCAAATAAATACATGACGCCATCATCCCTAGCAAGCGCATTGCTTTGCGTACCGTCACCTCTCGGCCTGCTACATAATGGGGAATTTGAAACAGCATGTTTTGGACCCTCTCGTTGGAGGGGAATACGAGGCCGTCCCTTGTTCGAATTAGAGCCCCTAGGAATTGTTTGGTTTGGCTGGGGTCTAAGCTGGACTTCTTTTCGTTGATGGAGAAGCCCAGTTGGGACA
Organism: Ambystoma mexicanum; assembly: GCF_040938575.1. Classification (NCBI taxonomy): domain Eukaryota; kingdom Metazoa; phylum Chordata; class Amphibia; order Caudata; family Ambystomatidae; genus Ambystoma; species Ambystoma mexicanum. The sequence continues at coordinate 941,351,994 of NC_090925.1, read as the reverse complement.
AAAGGTCTACGGTCTTTTGGGTATTGGAGAAGCATGTTTCGTAAGAATCCCCTGTTATGAGCCAGTCGTCGAGGTAAGGGTATACCGGGATGGATAATCTGCGCAGGTGGGCCGCTGCCACTGCCAGTACTTTCGTGAATACCCTTGGTGCAGATGCTATCCCGAAGGGTAGTACTCTGAACTGGTAGTGTTTGTCCTCTATTTTGAACCTGAGGTATTTTCTGTGCGATGGCAACATTAAAATATGAAAGTATGCATCTTTCATGTCCAGTGTTGTCATGTAATCCCCTTGTGATAACAGTGGGATTACCTCCTGTAAGGTCACCATACGAAACTTTTGGGGTTTGACAAATATGTTCGCTGGGCGCAGATCTAATACAGGGCGCATGGTTAAGTCCTTTTTGGGTACAAGGAAGTACACTGAATAAATACCTTCTGTTACCTGTGATAGGGGGACGGGCTCTATAGCTTCTTTCTTCAGTAGTTCTTCCACTTCTTGAAGAAGAATGGAGAGGTGTTGCGGTGTCATGCGCCGGTTCCGTGGGGGTTTGTACTTCGGGGAACCGTTGAACTCGATGCAGTATCCGTGGGCTATGGTGGATAATACCCAACGGTCTGACGTGATTCCCTCCCATGCTGAAAGGAACGATGTTAGCCGGCCCCCGACCGGTGATGCATGGGAGGGGACCCGAATTTTCGGGTCATTTGCTGGTATTGGGCGTGGAACCTCTGGGGCTGGAGCCACGACCTCTTCCTTTGCCACGGCGTTGGCCTCTTTGACTGAACTGGGTGTTACCCTGGTTGGTGGGCCAGTTGGAGCCAGAGTAATATTGTTGTTGTTGGTTCTGCTGCTGTCTTTGGCCACGAAAGGAGCGTTTATTACCATAGCCTCGCCTGTTAGGGGGCCTAGAAATTTGATCAAGAGTTTTGATGGTATCAAACTCTTTTTTAGCATGTTCTAGGGCCTCATCTACTGCTTTCCCAAACAGATGCGTCTGTTCGATGGGTTTATTTATGAGGGAGGCTTGGGTTTCGGGCTTAAAACCTGAATTGCGTAGCCAAACGTGGCGCTTGAGAAGTATCCCCTGCACTAGGGAGCGGCCAGCCGTCTCAGCGGCATCTAGGGAGTTTTTAACGATGCCCTGGTTTACCAGTGTGCCCTCTGATATTATAGCTAGCAGGCGAGAACGCAGAGGTTCAGGTGCTTCCTCTGCTTCGCTGCGCAGCTTGTTCCACTGTGCATCTGCGTAGCTAGCTAAAAGTGAGTTGTTATTAGCAATTCTAGTGGAGAAGGCGGCGGAGGTCGTGATTCTCTTCCCCAGTGCGTAGAGTTTTTTGCCTTCTTTGTCTGGAGGTGCTTCACTAGTGGATAGTGGCACCCCTGCTCTTTTTCTTGTGTTGGTAACCACAAGGGAGTCTGGAATAGAGTGTCCTCTGATGTATAAAGGGTCAGAGGATGAAGGGCTGAAGAGCTTTTCTATTCTAGGGTTGACCCCTCTTACTAGAGCTGGGTTAGTAAGGGAAGGAGAAATTCTTCTTTTAATAGAAGCCAGGAGAGGAATAGATTGGCTAACAGGGGCTTTTTCTTTGATGACTTTTTCTACAAAGTCGATGTCTGGAAGAGTTTCCCCTGTATCAATCTCAAAATGCGCTGCTGCCTTGCGCAATAGTGCATTGAGGGAAGGTTGGTCATCTATGGGAGAGGAGTTCCCGTGTGAATCCTTGAGAGGAGAAGGGAGAAAGGCATCAGGGTCTGAATGTACTGATGGGGATTGCCAAGGCTGCACTGACGGTGAATGCCAGGGCTGCGAGGTAGCTGTATCCTCTTCAAACCCTGTAGGAGTGGTGTAAGGATCTTCTTCGAAGCCCTCTTCCTCAAGTTCTACCTCTTCTTCTCCACCCAAACACTCCTCATCTTCTTGGAGGTATTGCTCCTCCTCAGTGAGGTCAACCAGCCTAGGAATCTTGACTCTAGGGTCATCCTGTGGCCATTCTCTTTGTCTTTTGTGAGTGGGTGGGTCTTGGTTTCCTAGAAACCTTTCCATTTTCTCCATGCAAGAATGGAGTCTTTCAAGGGTCTCATGGGGTACCCCTGAATAGTCTAGAGGGGGAAAATTAGTGTTTTCGCCTTCGAATCGTTTCGAACGCTCCCACAGCGTCGACGAGAGGTTCCCGTCTCCTTCTGAAAAGCCTTCAGGTAGTTCGGAAGCGTCCTTTGGAGAAAGGGGCAGTTCCTGGCTACTTTTGTGTTTTTTCGACGCGGTATTCGACGTTTGTTTCGTCGTCCGCGTACGTTCGTCTTCGGCGACAATTCTCGCTAGGCTCTCGGCCACGATTTTGTCCGTCGAGGGCTTTGGTGTCGACGTTGTGTGCGTTGCGCGTTGTACCTCGACGGTCGCTCTATGGAGCGTTGCGTCGGATGTTTTTGGGGTAGCGCCCGTGTTAGATGGAAGCCCAATCGCTGGTCGCGGCTGCGTTTGCGGGTGGGGCTTGTGACCTTTACGGTCTGCGGTAGACGCCGGAGTGCCCTGCGTCCCCTTCGGCGCTGATGGATCCTTCGTTCTCGACGAAGAAGAGCCGTGGGTAGTGTGTTTAGCCTTATGGGGTTTGTGTGCGTCCTTGTCGCCGGGGTGTTCATCCCCATAAGCAGGGCGTGAGCCGAGCCCGTCGGGGCCGGGGACGGACGACGAGGAGCGTGAGCGCTCCTTCTGGGGGTTCATGACTTCCGTAACGGACGTCGAGTTATCGCACTCCTCGTCACTTTCAGTAACAGCGGCAGCGGGTGAGGAAACTGACTTCGACATCGCGTAGTCTGCCCACCTCTTAACCCTACGTTCTTTAAGAGTCCTGGGTTTTAAGAGCTTGCAGGCTGCGCAGCTGTTCTCTATGTGATCGAGGGGTAAGCAACGATTACAGAGCTTGTGCTTATCTTTCCAAGTATATTTGCCCCTGCAGCGTGGGCAAAACTTAAATGGTGTCCTCTCCATAGCTGAGGCAATAATAGCTGGCGATAACAACCCCAAGGGAAAGAAAAGGGAGAAAGAAAGACATTCTCAAAGAGAAGAGACAAGTTCTAACCCCCACTCTCCCTACTGTAAGTTGGCCGTCGAGGCCAGGCCACGTGTTCGGCAGCGCCGAAGGATCTCCTCCGCTCTTCCTCTCCGTCGAAAATAGTTCGGCGGAGAAACAGCTTCACAGCTAACGTCGAGGGGGAGGGATCGTTACCAGTATATTAAGTTATGACAAAAGGACCGAGGTCCGTGGTAAGTATAGCAATGTCTCTCTAGGAGCTCCGCGAAAGGCGACCAGAAACTGGGCGGAAAAAAACAATCTGAGGGACCTCGACGCGTGAGGGATTGTGGGTACAACGCACGTCACTATAGGGATAGTGTTACAGACACGCCTTGTCGACGTCCCCTTTTCGACTACGAAAAACAAAATGCAATACTCCGCAGTGACCACTGGATGTCGGACCTATGCACAGCATGTGATTCTAAGCAGATTAACAAACATCAGAAAATTATTTTCTCTGAGTTTTGCCGTTAGTTTCTCAACTTGAGTGTCATACTCAGTCCGAGTGCAATAATTCATCTGGAAACAGAGAAATTGTCCAAAGGGTAGATTCTCTTTTAGGGATCTCTGGTGGAAGCTGTTAAATTCCAAACGTGAATTACGATCTTTTTTTTTTGTTGGATAGACTGTAGTTTCTATTCTGTGTCCTTTCCTCAAGAGTCGCAAATCTAGAAATGTTGCCGTAAGTGGGGTAAGTGAGACAGCATGACCCCAATATGTCTACCATTTATCCAGTAGATAAAAAATACTGACCCCATATTAGATTTATTTCATTATGAGTCGGTACTCACAGGAATATACAACTGCACGATTGAGACATCAGAACGTTTTGAAACCTGGTGGGAGTTCCCACACAGGTAAGATCGATGGCACTATGATAAAAAACACTGGGACTATAATAGATATAGAGATGGGCCCCTGACATGTGCATTTCTCTCTCTCTTTACCCCCACTATGAGTTTGGGAGAATTTGCCTAAGACGTCCCATGAAAAAAGTCGAAGATGCCCTTTCCAGTCAAGAAATTTGGAAATGAAAAACAGACAATAGCACAATTGTCCTTTTAACATATATTGTGTCATATTAAGCCACAGTGTCTAGTCCTGAAGAAAGCGGCAAAAGAATGCCTAACCCCGCTGAAACCAGTTGACAGAGTAAGAGCCAGGGTGATGCCCTGACTCACAGAATCATAAGTGAGCGTGGTTGATACTTCATCATTTTATAACACGAGCAGGAAGGGTGTTGAAACACTTGCCACACCCCCACTGCTTTATAAACCTTTTGTACGGATGATAAGTCACACTAGTTGGAAGCAACAGGAATAAAGTATGATGTTGACAACCCAAACTGTGTGCTCCTACCTTTTAGCAATTTAGGAAAGTAGTGAGAGAGATTAGGGCAAGGTATCTGTGCTATTCCCCACCTAGATAGGTGACACGCCAGCACCCCACGAGGGACAGTATACATCATAAGGGCCAGCGAGATTTCCTTTACAGGGACATTTACATAGATGTAGGGAACAGATTTTGAGGAATAACTTTTTAAATAATTGATTGTCTGTGATGTGTGAAAAACATATGGGTTGAGACAGGATTGAGATACCCTGTAACTTCAGTTGTACTGAACTGTCTTGAGGGCATGTCAGTTTCCACATAACAAAATGAGCAAAAGCCCAGCAGAGTACAGCAGAAGGCTGGGCTCCAGTGGCAAAAGTCAGGCTAGGATGGTCAGACAACAGCAAAAAGTTGTGGGGGTTGACAAGTGGAGGGAAAAATACCCATAATTGGAAATCGTACCTAACACTTGGTTCCCCCAGACCAAGGACAGGGGGAACTAATCCACCCCTGGATGAGCTTCTTCTTCAGGTTGGTTAAACATTCTGGACAACCCATCATCACTGTTATGTCTGGCCTATGCTCAATGGTGAAGTCAACCCTTGCCGGCTTATGGACCACCTGGGCAATTTAGGATTACCTCCCTTCATGTTCATGAACCACTTTAAGGGCTTGTAGTCAATTTACACAGTGAAGTGGGTCCCATAGAGGTAGGGCCATAGCTTCCTTAGGGCCCACACCACAGAGAAACATTATTTCTCTACTGTGGACCACCTGAGCTCTCTGTGCTTAACCTGGAGACTTATGAATCCAATAGGGTGTTCCTTGCTTTTGTCATCTATCTGTGATAGTACAGCACCTATCTCAGAGCCAGCGGGATCTGTCTGCACAATAAAAGTTATTTTGTAATCAGGGTCCCTGAGAACAGGGGCCTGGCACAAGGAGTCTTTTAAGCCATTGAAGGCCTTCCCACACTCCACAGACCAAGAGACCTTCTTGGGTTTCTTAGGAGTAGTGAGAGCAGTCAGAGGGGCAGCTATGGTACCATAGTCTGACAAAGTTTCTGGAATACCCAGTGAGACCTTGTCACGACCCTCGCCCAAAACCCCCTCTGGCAAACCCATTGACCAGGTGGAGTCAGGACTCAGGCCTCTAGAGCGTGGCATCCTCTTCAAAAGCCCTCATGGGGCCAGTCCTGGCACCTATGGCGCCAGGCTCATACACCATGAAAAACAATGTGCTTGGGAACTACTTTATTATATTGTCAGCCAACATGGAGGCATCCACATAGCTTGTTTCCTAAGAACCAAGCTATGCGGTCTAGTGTTTTGGGTGTGGCAGCCTAGGGACTACTTTACCTGGACTATTTTGTTGGGGCTATTTAAACCACACCCGAGCAAGACAACACGCTTCGCGTTTGTCCAGCTATTCCCTCGAACCTCGGAGAAGCAGAACCTGCAAGGAGACAAAAGGAACATCATTAGCAGCAGCATCTTACCTGCAGTCTTCATCTTTAAACACTCGCAGCTACTGAGAACAGCTTCCTCGAATCTGCACGCCTCCCGTACAGAACAACCTGAAAGAGGAAGATAGAGGCAATATTAAAGAAAGCAGTAGAGATATTTACAAATTACGAACTGCTCAAAAGGCTTACCTGGCTGGTCGCCTCTCGGCTGGCACCACTCCGGACATTCCACCCGCGCTGAAGAACACCGCGACCTACAAGGAAGGAAAACACAGGTTAGCAAAGGCAAGACCTTGCAGCGCTGCGCATAACGCTTACTTACAGCATCATAGCGCTCTTAATGCGCCATCATTTACCAGCGGGGCTCAACCAAGCCAGTTCACCGCGCTGAAGCTCCGCATACCTAAGGGAGAAAAAAAAGAGACATTTTAAACGAAGAAAGGCATGCAGGATAGCAACAAAACTAAAGAACAGCAATAAGACCTACCTGAACAATATCAAACGGGCCTGCGTCAGTGAAGTAACTGGACCGCACTCGCCCATGAAAGACAACGCGCCCCTGCAAAGAAGGCAGGACGGAGAGCACGCCTAATTCTACCACAAGTTGAGGAGAGGGTGCCAGAGGGACTGAAATCATACGGGGGTGTGGAGGGAGGATACTTACCCCAGTCGGTCAGTCTTGAACACAGTCCTCCTGTATTTTCAGGCAGAACCTTCCCCGCAGACCACATCAGGGCAAAGCTGAGAAGCATACCAGCGAGTAACCCGGCTGGGTGGCATCCCTGTGGATACCAGGAGAGCGTAACAGACCTAGAAAGTCTCTCACCTGGGTTTGTATAATTGGGGTAGGCCAGTCTTGTACTGCTTGTGCTTTACTGGTAGAGGCTGAATCCTCCCTCCACCTATTTCATGCCCAAGGTAGACCACTGAACCTTGACCAATCTGGCACTTGCTGGCCTTTATGGTCAAGTGGGCCCTTTGAAGAGCCTGCAACACAATTCTAAATTGTTTCACATGATCCTCCGAGGCTGCACTGAAAGTTGCTCTATCATCCAGATATGCAAGACAGAAATCATCCAACCCATTAAGGACATGATTCACAAGCCTCTGGAAAGTAGCAGGTGCATTTTTCAACCCAAATGGCATTACCCTGAACTGGTAAAGGCCTTCTGGAGTTGAGAAAGCGGTCTTCTCCTTGGCATGTTCTGCTAGGGTTTTTTGCCAATACCCTGCAGTGAGGTCAAATCTGCTGAGGTACTTGGAGGCACCCACGGTATCCACCAGCTGATCTGTTCTAGGCATGAGGTGTGCATCTGTCTTGGTGACAGCATTCAGAGCACTGTAATCCACACACAACCTCTACTCAGAGGAACCTGCTTTTGGAACCAGAACCACAGGACTGGACCAAGGACTACTAGAGGGTTCAATCACCCCAAGATCTAACATCTTGTTGACCTCTGTCTTTATGTAGGATTTCACCTTATCTGACATCCTGTATCCCCTACTTCGGTAGGTACACTATCTCCTGTGTTAATATCATGTTTGCACCAAGGTGTCAAACCAGGAGCTAGGGAGAACAAGGAACAAGTTACTTACCTGTAACTGTTGTTCTCCAGCATGGGTCTGGCATGGATTCACATGCTCATGAATATTCCCCGTAATCAGGCCGGGAATCCCCGGTATAGAAAAAAATCAGTTTCGTTTCTGATCTGTCTTTCTTAGTAGTAACCAATCACTGGTCTCTGGGTCATACTGCCCCCAGCCAATGACTGCCCTCTCCCTAAGCGCCGCCTCTGGCAGCCATCCTCAGATTTGGTAGCACGTAAAGTGGCAGTATGACCAAGTGAAGAGCCGCAGAGGGGTAGGCAGGAGGGTTCGCATGTGAATCCATGCCAGACCCATGCTGGAGAACAACAGTTGCAGGTAAGTAACTTGTTCCTTCTCCAGCATGGGGTCTGGCATGGATTCACATGCCCATGAATAAGAGAATACATAGCAGTACACACATGCACAACCACGGGAGGTGGCAACAGGCTCAACATTAAGCAACACAATAACTCAACATTAAGCATCTCTTACCTCCTCACCAGGCTCACCTTAGGCGAACAGGTTGCGCAGCACTGCTTGGCCGACCCTGGACTCCTCCCTGGAGTCCCGATCGACGCAGTAGAATCTTGTGAAGGTGTGCGTCGACCTCCACGTCGCAACCCTGCAGATGTCCAGCAGGTGCACACCAGACAGGAACGCTGTGGTAGCAGCGATTGCTCTGGTCGAATGGGCTCTCGGACGGCCGGGCAGCGGTCGGTTTGCCAACCGGTGACCGTGTATGATGCAGCCGGAGAGCCATCTGGAAATGGAAGTCTTTGAGAGAGCCTTCCCTTGATTCACAGTCTGAAAGTTCACAAACAGCTGTGACGTCTTCCGAAAACGCTTTGTGCGATCCACATAGAACTTCAGCGCTCTAGCTACATCCAGCGAGTGCAAAGTCCTCTCGGCCGGCGACGGAAATAAAACTGGAAACACCAAGAGCTCGTTGAGGTGGAAGTCCGACGGCACCTTGGGCATAAAGGAGGGGTGTGTCCTCAGCACCACCCTCGTGTCATGAAAAGTCAAGTATGCAGGCTTGCAAGATAGGGCCTGGATCTCTCCCACTCGTGCGGAGGTGATGGCCACGAGGAAAGCTGTCTTCCATGACAGGAACTTCAAAGGCGCCGAATGCATAGGCTCGAAAGGGGCCCCCATGAGCCTGGTCAGCACCACATTAAGCTCCCACGCCGGGGCAGGAGCCTTCACCGGCGGGAATGATCGGAATAGTCCCTTCATGAATTCTTTCACCAGGCGATGAGACCACAAGGACGCCCGTCCCGTAGTCCTGGTATATCGGGAGATTGCAGCCAGATGTATTTTGATGGAGGCGTGAGCCAGTCCAGCTTTGTCCAGCGACAGTAGGTACGGCAGTACTTGAGGGGCCGTAATCCGCAGAGGGTTAATCTTCTGTGCACGGCACCAGACAGAGAACCTCTTCCATTTATGTCCAGGCAATTGAGAGTTGAGGACGCCCTGGCCTTTGCAAGAACCTCTGCAGTCGGCCGGGATGTCATACCCTCCAAACTCTAGTGCTTCAGGAGCCAGGCCTGCAAGTTCAGCGACTCCGGGTTGTGGTGAAGAATGGAGCCTCCTTCTCTGGAGAGAAGGTCTGCGTCCCTCGGCAGCTTGACTGGTGTGGACGTTGACAAGTCCAGAAGGTCCGGGAACCAGATCTGTCTCGGCCACGCCGGTGCAAACGAGGATCATCCTGCACCGGGACCTCTTGAGCTGGTTGATGAGCCGGAGCAGCAACGGCAGCGGAGGGAACACAAAGAAATAGGCCGTCCCAGGGGAACGAGAAAGCATCGCCCATGCTCCTCGGCTGGGGGAACCTGCTGGCGAACCTCCGGCGCTTGGAATTCGTCGCCATCGCGAAGAGATCGATTTGGGGTTCGCCCCATCGTCAGAAGAGTCGATCCACTTGATCCTGGCGTAGTTCCCATCGTGGCACGAGCGCAGTTCCCTGCTGAGTGAGTCGGCGATCGTGTTTTTTATTCCTGCCAGATGAAGAGGCACCAGAAACATCCCTTGGCCAACGGCCCAATGCCACAGATCCTGGGCTTCCTTGGAGAGGGCCGGGGACCTGGTTCCGCCATGCTTCCGGATGTAGAACATCATGGTGGTGTTGTCAGTGAAAATCCTCACCACCTTGCCCTTGAGGGACGGAAGAAAGGACATGAGGGACCAGAACACTGCGCAGAGCTCCAAGATGTTGATGTGGAGTGACTTCTCCGGGAGCCAAAGGCCTCTCGCGTGAAGATCTCCGGAGTGCGCTCCCCAACCTTCCAGGGAGGCGTCCGTCGTCACCGTCACCTGGTGAGCTGGGGTCTGAAAGTCCGTGCCCGCCGACAGATCGGAGCAGGTACCCCACCACCGGATCGCCTGACGGAATATCTCGTTGAGGGATCCTGTCCTCGAAGCTGCCCGTCGACTGGACCCAGCGGGCGTCGAGGAACTCTTGTAAGGGGTGCATCCGAAGCCTGCAAAGGCACACCATATAAATGCAGGAGGACATCATCCCGAGGAGGGATTTCATAGATCTTACCCTGGCCATGTCCGTGGCCAGCAGACGCTGCACCTTGCCCAGAATGGTCCTGGTCCTTTCCTCCAACGCCGGGGCCAGCCGCGCCACTGTGTCGAGCTTGGCTCCCAGAAACAGGGCGACTTGCGACGGAACCAGGTGGGATTTTGGAAAGTTGATGGAGAATCCCAGGTCCGTGAGCAGCTGGACGGGCTTCGCAGTGTGCTCCACGGCGAGCTCCCTTGTCCTTGCCCGGATGAGCCAGTCGTCCAGGTAGGGGTAGACGTGGATCCCCTGTAGGCGCAGCCGCGCCGCCACCGGTGCGAGGCACTTGGTGAACACCCTGGGTGCCGACTTCAATCCGAACGGGAGAGCCTTGACCTGGTAGTGCCGCCCTTGGACCACGAACCTGATGAACTTTCAGTGTCTTTTTAGAATGGGGGAGGTGGAAGTACGCATCCTCCAAGTCCAACGACGACAGGAAATCGCACTCCTCCAGCTGTCCCAGCACATGCTGGAGGGTGACCATACGGAACTTCTGTGCCTTGATGTACTTGTTCAGTCGTCGCAGGTACAGGATGGGGCGCCATCCTCCTGTCTTCTTTTTTACGAGGAAGTACCTTGAGTAAACTCCGGAGCCCCGAAGCCTCTTTGGGACGAGCTCGATGGCACCCTTCTTGAGCATCGCCCTTACTTCCAACAGTAGTTGAGGGACGTGATTTTCCTTCCTGGCCACGGTGGAATGCGAGGGCACTTCTTCTGAAACTCGAGGGCGTGCCCTTGGGCCAGGGCGTCCAGCACCCAATGGTCGGTGAAGATTGATTCCCACGCGCTGACGAACCTCGCCAGCCGGCTTCCCACCGGGTTGCTTCGGTGGGGGCCCGACCCCACGGTCGGTTCAATCTTGTTTGGATGCCGCCTTGACCCCCCCTGTCGACGACAACGGGCACCACCTGACTTGCCGCGTCCCCTGTATGCTTCCTGGGACTAAGATCTTGCAGCTTGGCGGTACGTGGAGGAGCCACTGCCAGATCCCTTGGAGGCACCTTGTCTGCCTCCGGCACTCCGAAAGGACGGCCGTCGTTGTTGGAGCACTCCCAGTGCCCGGGCAGTATCTGTGTCTGTCTTGATGGCCTGAAAGGACTCATCAACCGCCTTCCCAAAGAGGTTGTTCCCGTCGAAGGGCATGTCCAAAAACCTTGGTTTGTACGTCATGGCGGAAATCCGTGGCCTTGAGCCATCCTTGTCGTCTCAAGCAAACGCCGTTGCCCAACTGACGGAAACTGGTGTCGGCGATGTCCGTTGCCACCGTGATGGCGTGGTCCGAAGCAACCTCACTCTCCTGTAGGATTTCAAGGGCCTCAGCCCTTTTGGCGTCCGGAAGGAAGTCCAACAGAGGGGCGATTTTGAACCACAACTCCCTGTCGTAGCGGGCTACGATAGCCAGGGCATTGGCCGCCTTGATAGTCGTCGCTGCGGATGAGATGATCCGTCGTCCCATCGTGTCCAGCTTCCTGCCCTCGCCGTCCGACGCGGAGGTTGATGTCGAGGCCGATGCCCCCCCAGCTTTCTTTGCCGCCACCGAGACGACCGAATCCGGGGTAGGTTGCGCCCCAAGGCACAAGGGGGCAGCTTCGGGGACCCGGTACTTCTTCTCATACTGGTCCCTCTTTGCCAGCGCCGTGGCAGGGTTCTTGAGGAGGGCGAGCCCCTCATCCCAGATGTCATCAAGAAGCGGTACGGCGAGGACCGTCTTCCTCTTAGCCTCGTGCCGTTGGTAAAGGAACCCTTCCTCCTTCTTCTCTTCTGGGCAGAGCTGGAAGAGCTCGGATGCCCTGGAAATCATGGCATGAAAGGATCCAATCTCGTCGAGCGGGGACGCCAGAGCAGGGGGCGACGGGGGACACGTCCCGTCGTCGCCTCTGTCGTCATCTGTACCTGTCATAGCCGTGTCCGTGCCTGTATCATTCCTGTGGGTAGTAGACCGGGGGGGAAGGCAGAGCAGGCCGCAGAGGTGGGAGAGGTGGCGTAGGATGCGTCCTCCTCCTCTTATGCGGTGGACTTTCCGAAGGTCCTAGCTCCGGTTCCCCCGTCGGGTCTGGCTCAGGTACCTCCGTCGGGGGAGGGGCAACCTTGTCCTTATCTCCGAGCATAAGGACTGAATCGCTGACGAAATGGCCGCGGAAGTGTCCTGCGGCGCCGGAAACGATGGACGCGAGGGCTCTTGAGGAGGCCCTCGTCGGGATCCCTCCCGATGGGCTGGGCCTCTTCCATGACTTCGATGAGCTCTTCTTCAGAGGTTGTGTCCGTATCCATGATGGCCACCAGCCCCTCCCCCACCTTTTCCAACGAGGACTTCGTGGGGGTCTTCTCAATGGGCCTGAAAGATGACTCCCTCCGCGGTGGCAGAGAGACTCTGGGTCCTGAGGTCGCCTCCACTGGTGTAGCGTCCACAGGCTGAGCCAGGACCGCAGCGACATCCTCAATCGAGGTCTTAGCAGGGTGAATTAAGGCCATCGTCACCTTCTGTACGCCTGGGGCCTTCACCTTGGGGGGAGGGTCCGGGCCTCGCTCCCCCTCTGCCGGAATCTTCGAGATCGACCGGGGCCTCTCCAGAAGCTTCGCTGGGTTCTCGGACTTCCTCTTACCCGAGCCAGAGCGTTGGCTCGTGGTTGATGGCGCCGGGGAGGATGCGCCCTGCCCGGCAGCCAAGGAGCCCGACAGTTCGGCGCTCCCGGTGCCCGCGGACTAGCAGTGCTTAGCCTTTTGTTGGGCCCCCGTCGCCGGGGCGCCCTCACAGGACTTAGAAGACCGCTCGGACTTCTTTTTCTTCTTCTCGCCTGACGGGCTCTTCCCTTCCAGCCAGTTGGCGAGACGGAGGTGGCGATCCTTCATGGTCCGCTCCGACATGTTCCCACAAAACGCACAGTCCTTCTCCGTGTGCGTCTTGTCCTCATGGAGACAGAGGCATAACGAATGCTCGTCCTCCTTGAAAACATTCTGAACCTGGCATCCAGGGCAGCTCCTGAACAGCTTCCCGGGCGTCGAGCTTCCTTTCTCCTGGGCAATGTCGGGGGTAGGCCTCGGAACTTCTGGAATCCTCCAAAAGCGTAACTCGACGGAATCTTCACCCTTGAGGGGCGTAGAAAACTCCCAAACGGATCCCCGTTGATTGGATGTAGAAACGGTGGAGCTTGAGGCTCTATTTAACCGAAAAATGGGAAAAATCTGAAAAAGCGTGAAAACGCAGCAAGAGCTCGAGAGCTACAGCACGAGGACTCCCAACACTTGAACGTGCGGTAAAAATCTGAGGATGTCTGCCAGAGGCTTAGGGAGAGGGCAGTCATTGGCTGGGGGCAGTATGACCCAGAGACCAGTGATTGGTTACTACTAAGAAAGACAGATCAGGAGCTAAACTGATACTGATTTTTTTCTATACCGAGGATTCCCAGCCTGACGACGGGGAATATTCATGAGCATGTGAATCCATGCCAGACCCCATGCTGGAGAAGGGGGAGAATTGCCTCAGCAAACTTCTCACCTCACCTTGCAGATCAGAAGTCAGGTGAGGGGCCACTGACACCCTCAATGGAGCTGAATGAAGGACTGCCCTGCAACAGGTCAGGAACAAGTTCTGACTCTTCCTCCTCTACATCTGAAGCCAACAGCAGTGCAGCTATTTCAACCCTAGGGATGAAAGCCTTCAGCCTATTCACATGGAACACTTATAGAGCCTGTCCAGCCGTTCCAAGGTCAACAAGGGGGAGCACTGCCTCAGCAAACTTCTCACCTCACCTTGCTGATGAGAAGTCAGTTGAGGGGCCACTGACACCCTCAATGGAGCTGAATGAGGACTGCCCTGGAACAGATCAGGAAGAAGTTCTGACTCTTCCTCCTCTACATCTGAAGTCAACAGCAGTGCAGCTATTTCAAACCAAAGGGATGAAAGCCTTCAGCCTATTCACATGAAACACTTATGGAGCCTGTCCAGCCCTTCCAAGGTCCACTAAATGGTTAACCTCACCCAGTCACTCCACTACTGAGTAAGGGCCTGACCATTTATACTGTAAAGCTCTAGACCTTACAGGGTTTATGATCAGGACTTGCTGGCCTGGTGTGAAGTTGACAAGGGAAGCTTTCTGGTCATACCAATGTTTCACCAGAGCTTGCCCAGCCTTCAACTTCTCACTAGCCTGACCCATGAGGAGTACCAGTATCTTCCTTAGACCTAGCACATAGTGTACTACATTGGTAGTGATAGGGGGAGTAGGCATCTTCCACCCTTCCTTGACTATAGCTAAGGGCCCCCTTACAGGGTGACCAAAAAGAAGCTCAATGGGGCGGAAGCCAACCCCCCTCTTGAGGTACCTCTCTGTAGGCAAACAACAAGCACGTAAGAAGGAGATCCCATGTTCTGCTCTGGGGCTCTTGCAGAGCCCCAATCATGCTTTTGAGGTTTCTATTGAACCTCTCAACTAAGCCACTGGTTTGGGAGTGATATGCTGAGGAAAACATAAGTAACACCACTCTCCTTCCATGTGGCTTGCATGTACTTGGACATAAAGTTGCTGCCCCTATCAGACGCAACTTCTTTAGGGAAGCCAACGCTAGTGAATATTTCAAGTAAAGCTTATGCAACTGACTTGCCAGCTACAGTTTTTAATGGGATAGCCTCAGGACACCTGGTGGCATGGTCAACCAGCAACAGGATAAACCTATTGCCTGAAAAGGTTAGGGGGTCAAGGGGACCAACAATGTCAATCTCTACCCTCTCAAATGATACCCCCAGACCTGGAAGTGGTACCAATGGAGATTGGACTGTTGTGCCACTTTTTCCAGACAACTGGCATGCGTCACAACTCCCCATGTGACTTTCTACCTGGACCCCCATCTTGGGCCAATAGAAGTGCATGGCTAACCTTTGCTTGGTTCGGTTCTCTTGACTTCATATGCCAACTGCAAGAGGAAGGGTCTTATATGAAGGAGAACCACCAACCTCCTATGATCTCTTTCTGTAGACTCTGAGGGCTCACTGTAGAGGAGCACACCTTCCCAATAAATCCTGTGCTTCCCAGGAGGTTCACCCTCAAGCTCGGAGCAGGCCTGTCTCCTTAAGCCTTCCAAAGATTGGCACTCACGTGGCCCTTACAAAACTCAACCCCATAAGGACCACCTTCAAACAAACTTTGGAGTCCAGGATGGTCATGTGGATTAGGAATTTCAGGCAACACATATTCCTCGCCAGGCTCAGGTGTTGGGGGAGGTTTTCTTTCCCTCTCATGTCTTTCTTGGCTCGTTTAGTTTTAGTGTTTCCCCTTTGCCTTGGGCTTGGCTTTGGACCTGGCCAATGCAGCCCTTGTTTGGGACCTTGTGCATGGTCTGTTTGCTGTGTCACCCACAAGACCCAAGTCTCTGAGATCATTCCCCAGCAGGACCTTACCTGGGACTTGCCTCTGTATGTTCACTGGAATCCTGACCATAGTACCATTTATATTACGATTTACAGGCATTACTGGGAACTTGGGAGGGGAGCCATCAGCTAACTTGGTGGGCATCAGGGGAGCTCTGGCAAGCTCCTCTGGGTTTACCAAAGTGGAATCCACCACAGTTCTGAGGGCCACACTGTCCCTAAGGGCAGGAGTATCTAACTCCATTCATTAGCACACTGTCCAAAGTAGTGCTTGGTATTGTCTGGAATGCCAGCATAAGCCTTTGAGACTTTAGGCTCCAAGGAACCCAGGGAAACTAGAACTACCTCAGATTCTATCCCACTGGGGAAGGAGTCTGAGGAGAAGGATGCTCCTGTGATCTCTTCCTCCTCATAGGCCAGACTCACAGAGTGGACCCCCGCCCCCCCCAAGATTTTGACCTTACATCTGGGGTCCCTCTTCACATGGTCATTTGCTCCACAAGCCACACAAGTCTTGCTGGATCTTGGGACATAGGGATGCTTACTATAACCAGTGTTCTGTCTGGGAGCATAACTCCCACAAATCTGAACATTCTCTAAGGACTTCACCTTGAATTTCTTTTTGTGGATCTTTTGCAAGGATGTTTTATCAGATTCCCCCACCCTCCTTATCGTTGTGCTTTTTCTCCTCCTCCTGCTTACCAGGAGTTGTCTTGTCCTTATGGGACACTCTGTGTGACATCCACCAATCTGCTGCACTACCCAGCTTCTTAGGACCTATCTCCTTTGAATCAGAAAAGTGCTGTTTAAGCTCAGGGGAACAAGATGCAAAAATATGTTCAAGCATGACTAAACATATCATACCCTCAAAGGTGGTGACCTTATAGCTTTCAACCCAGCCAGTCAAGTTTTTCAAGGAATCAGTAAGATAGGACACCCAAGTGTTACCTTCTTTCATTTTGTACTCTCTAAATCTCTAAGTATTGAGCAGGAGTCTTCCCAAACTAAGATGAGTATTTGATTTAACTTAGCAAAATCTACTCTTTCAGCCTTAGACATTTCCATAATGGTACTGCAGCCAGAATGGGGTAGTCTACTGAGCAGCCATGAAATCTTAAACAGAAAGAAATGGTGTCCACGGTATGTGGAAAACTCGCGTCCCCTGCACACTCTGGGTTTCATCTACTGACAAATAATAATTGATCATAAATGAATCAGGACAGGTGTCGTTGATCACGTGATTTCAGAGAGTGGAATGTCCACTTGTAACATTCATGCTAAAATAATTTCATGGAGTCAATTATAGATTTTCTTTAAACAATGTATTCATAAATCTCATACACAGAATAATCAGAATTTGACAAAATGTTCTACAATATTCAATTCATAGTGTACTGTACATATATCAATATATATAATTTTTCCAACAATGAGCTCTACGTGTTTCGGGAATTATATTCCCTTCGTCATGAGCAATATCTCAATTTGTGTTCAAATTTCTAGTTAAAACTTGTAATTCGTTCAGCAGATTCTATATAACAAGGTGAGAAAAGACACTGAACAATGTGTTTATTAGCTATATCCACCATGTGTTGTCAAATGTCATTTGCAATTATCACCAGATCTATAACGGTTCCCTACCACTCGTGGTTACCCTTTGAAGACCCCTATGTGGGTGTTGAGGAGTGATTTTGAAGTGGTTCAAGAGAGGAGCCTTTCCCTCAATGAGTCTTGGCCTGGGGAATGGAGGTTTAAATGCTGGGGGGAAAAAAGGGGGTTTCCAATTTAATTCAAAAAAGTACTATAATTGTGAACATGAAAGCTGTATTATAATGATTCTCCAAATCTGCCTGGTGAACTCTCAGCTTTGCCATGTTGAACTCAAGCTCCTGCATAGACAGCAGTTCTTGCTTCTTGAATTCGAGCATGGCTTCAGCATCAGAGCTGACAGATAAGACATGGGACTGCACATCATCCCTTTCTTCATGGCCCCCATGGATGAGTGCAGTGACAACTCTGCTAGAGCTGTCAGTGAGAGCAGCCCCACCCTTCTGCACTTTCATCCTAGGTAATGGCATCAAGTTGCACCTCTTGCCAATCCATGATCCTTTGGATCATTTCACTTTTTGTACCTTGAGCAGATAAGCCTCTCTTAGTACACATCATCCTCATTGTTTCTAACTTGGAAGCATTCAAGGTTATGTTGGTTATTGCTTCCATGTTTTAAGATAGGTTGTTACCCTTAACTGTTATGTTACTACTAAGGTCACTATGTGACCTGGGTAAGTTTTAAGTTTAAATCTAAAGCTAAAGAGTACAAAAAAGCTATAATCAATGCCAAAGTCGTTCAAGGCCAGAATCCAAGAAGCCCAATCCAACACTAAAGAGATTTTCTCGATCTTCAGAGACCTAGAGACCCCCATACCTACAGCACAGAATTTCACCAAGGACAAAACCTGGTGCGACAATATCCAATCTGCTATGAATGGCAAGCTCAACACCCTCCAAACCAAAATCCAGGCAACCAGACAAGCACTCAAAATCCCCACACCGCCCTCCTCACTACTACGCCCCACCCCAAGCAGCACCAAACTCCTTCTCATTCAAGGAAATTAAAGAATCTGACATGATAAACATCATGAAATCCATCAAGCCATCAAATTGTAAAGGAGACATATGCCCTGATACACTTATTAAGGACTATGCCAGCCACCTTGCCCCCTTCCTCACAGCATTTGTGAATACCTTCTTTGCTGCATGTAAAGTACCCTCATGCCTTAAGGAAGCCTGGGTTCGCCCCCTCATAAAAAAAAAACCTTCCCTAGACCCTTGTTCACCTAACAACTACCGACCCATCACAACAGTCCCCTTCCTTCTCAAAATATTGGACAAAGCAGCTTATCTACAGGTACAACAAGTTATTGAGGACAATAAACTCCTTGGACTACGACAATCAGGCTTCGGCCTAGGTCACGGAACGGAGACAGTCCTACTTGATTTAAAAAAACAAATGGACAAGACAAGAGACAAAGGGAAACCCGCGCTCCTCCTCCTCCTTGACCTATCGGCTGCATTCGACCTCGTTGACCACCAGGTCCTATGCCACACATTTCCAATACAGCCAACTTCTCTCCCAATGCCACCGCATGGATCGCCTCCTTCTTGCAAGGGAGGACTATGCAAGTTTTCTCAGACGTTGCCTCAGCCTCGCTCTCCATCATTCTATGCGGCGTCCCGCAAGGATCATGCATTGCACCAAACGTCTACAATATTTTCACACAACCTCTCTTCCTCATCCTTGACTCCCTGGGCATCTCGTATACTAACTACGCTGATGATACCCAGATCCTCCTCACCCTCACAGGAGACTATGATACTGACTCAAAAACACTTAACCACATATAAAATGTACATATGGCCTATGCCTCAACTCAGACAAAACCGAGCTACTCATAGCAGGCTCCAAGGAAACACTCAAGAACCGTGACTCCAAATTCAGTCATTTTACGATTCATATTAAAATCCTAGTGTCTAATTCTGTAAAAACATTAGGCGTCTACCTAGACTCTAATCTAACGATGACTAAGCAAGTAAACGCCATTGGCTCCATATCAGCATACCATGCCAAACTGCTGACAGCAGCCAGACCGTTCCTATCCAAGGATAACTGCATTACAATTGCTAAAGCCATCACAGGATCAAGACCTGACTACTGTAATGCACTGTTCCTGGGAACCTCGACCAAAAACATGACCAAACATCAGACTATACAAAACAGCGCTTTGAGAGCAGCCACGGGAATACCCAAGAAAGAGCATATCATGTCAGCTAGGAAAGAGGTACACTGGCTCCCAGTAAAAGAAAGAGTCCTCTTTAAAGCACTTGCCCTCACCCATAAGTGCATCCACCTCACTGCCCCACCATACCTCTCTGAGAGAATCCACCCCACTACATCCACCAGACCGACCAGAACTCCATATGCAAACATGCTCATGATCCCCAGAGTCAAAAGAGCCAGAGCAGGCTGGATCAGCTTCCCATACCTAGCAGCACTGCATTGGAATGCCCTACCACCACCCCTGAGAGCAGAAGTCTCTCACCTAGTATTCCGTAAGTCGCTGAAAACTATGCTCTTCATCTAAAACTCTACTCATTCTCATGTTGTAGCTAATATCTGTATCTGAATGCGTATAGAATGCAAAGAAAATGTACCACAAACTCAGAAAGTAACTGTACTCCTGATATGTTTTCCATCACATCTATCTAACTTTTTTGTAACTAAGTCTGCCACAATTAACAGTGCTGTGATGCCTTTGGGCTGCATGTGCGCTATATAAATGTTTAAAAAAAAAAAAAAATACGTGTAATCTGGGTGCCTTTACCAGTGTGCAACACTGAGTACCATCAATCCTATCCCAACGCTGTACACCAATTTGTTAAGATGGATTTCTGAACTCTGACCTGGTGGGGAGAGGTTCAGAAGGCTAGCCTAGTTTCTTGCAACAGGGTAACCTACTGAACAAATCAGACCAATCACGAGAGCATTGATGGCGGTCAAGACTGGTTTCAGGAAGGGTGAGGGTGATTGAAAGCACACAATGCGCACACACAGCAAACAATACCACATATTACTCTCAGTCAAATGTATATTACAAATATAGATACATTTATTAAAGGCCTTTTAAGTAAAATACAAAGTAAATATTCAGCAGTAATAACAAAACCAACACAACACTAATCTAGCAAACATATATACATTAACCAATGGCCAAAAGAGTGATTACAATTCAAACCCTAACTGAGAGCGGTCCAGTCCCTAAGATTGAATGCAGCCTTGAGCTCAAAAGTATTTTCGGGGCTGGCGCACGCGATCGTGCGGTTAATTCAAAGCGGGGTCTCTTCAAGGGGCTGTAGCGACTCGGGAAGGTGGGTGAGGCAGTGAAGAATAAGTTCCCACTATTCGAGGAGGGTCTCCCCAAGAGGCCAGAACAGGATACAAGAGTTGGGAATAGCTCTGTAGCACAGGTTACCACAATACAGAAGAGTGGCCTCCAGGGTTCACTCGTGTGTAAAAATTGATGGATGTGTCAGGGGCCACCAGTAAGGGTTGAAAGTACTCACCGACCCTCGGTGCACTCCGGACCAAACTTCGGCAGTCGAGTCCACTTCGGTCGCAGTTTCAAATCCTGCAGTTGCACAGCTCTGCAGCTTCAGGGGCTGCGTTCCAGGGATGATTCTGTGGCGGGACAGTGGCGATTTCTCCACTCCCGATGAAGGGATCAGGCCAGTTCTGCTGCAGCGAGTCTGGGGGTCCAGGGAAGGCACAGCAGCAAGGCACCCACGAAGTTCTTCACCACAGTTGGGCGGCACAGTGACCGTGTATGCTCTGATTCAGGCATACTCCTAATTCCAGACCTAAGAATGCTAGATGTACGAAACTCGGCGGGCGAGTGCCTTATACCCAGAGCTTACAGTCTGCAAAGGCTCGAGTAAAAAGCTCTAGGGTTAAGTTGGAGGTGCAGAGAATAGTTGGTGCCACTATTCCAATGGGTAGCAGCAGGGGGTCAGACGGAAAAACAGCGGGCTAAGGGATTCAGGATACTTGGCTCCTTTACTAAGTTTTGGTGTGAACTCAGAAAATCGACCTGGAATGGGTGTAAAATGCCTTCCCATCCAAAATCTCCTTTGCCCCAAAACGAAGAGAAACCAATAGGAGATCTGCTCACATACAGTCATCCCAGAGGTGGACCAATCACGGACTATGGTAGTCCCAGTCATCCCAGCACACCAGACCTCCTGGCACCCAGGATGTGTATTGGAACTAGACAGCTCCAGCCCACATCCTGGAGGCGCACACACACAAGGCACGCAGAAGTCCGCAAAAGCTTCGTTTTTTTTCGTGGGGTTCTGCATGACCAAATAAGGAATTTCCCGGGTCTGCTCGACCTGGGGAAGGCAAAGGGACAAGATGGCCAAAGGACAGAACAAATGGCCTCGTAGCATGGCAATTTTAGTCACTCACTCTCCTGGGCCAAAAGCGGTAAACGCAGTATGGACCCTTAAAAATAGTTGAAAGCACATAAAAGTTAACAGCTGCCACCAGTTCTGTCCAAGGCGCACTTGTACATTTACCAAAAATCCTTCAAGGGTGTCTAGGGACTTAAAAATAAAAAGGGGACCCCAGCGTACTGTACTGTGAGTTACTTTGTGCACTGTTCAGATGTTACTAAAGAATAGCAACAAAGGGAAAGACTAAGGGAAACAAAGTCTCCCAGTACTGATTGTCCTGAGGGCATGTCAACTTCCCCATAACAAAATTAGCAAAAGTCCAGCGGAGTACAGCAGAAGGCTGTGTTCCACTGAAAAAAGTTGCGCTAGGATGGTCTGACAACAGCAAAAAGTTGGGGGGGGTTCCACAACTGGAGAGAAAATGACCCGTAATTGGAAATATTTCTTAACATGAAATTTAGAAATGTACTTTGGTGAGAAGCATGGATGCGTACTCAAAACCACGTTGTTTTTATGTATTGTAACAAAAGATTCTAACACATATAAAGCTTGAAGCTCACTCACCCTCAGATAAAACGTAATCGCCACAACGAAAGCAGTCTTGTAAGTGAGATATTGGAGGCTTGCTTTATGCATTGGGTCAAAGGGTGATCCTATGACTTTGCTTACCATGATGTTTAAATCCCAACATGGAGAAGGGTTTGCAACAGGAGGATACATTCATTTTACACCTTACATGAAGGCTTTATGACATGAACTCTGCTCTATAAAACCTTGCTTTTTGATGTTGTATAAACAGAAAGTGCAATAAAATCTGACCTTTAAAGAATTAAAGACCAAACATGAGACCAACAGGTATAAGGTATAATCAGTACTACACTACTTGTGATGGTGTACATTGAATAGATTTGTTTGACCTTCTACACCACACCACAAACCTTTTCCATTTGCTAAAGTAGGCAGTGTTGTGTGTTTGGTTTATGGGCTTCTTTTAATATTTGCATGCAAATGAAGGTCTCCAAACGCTATGACCTCAGGATCCAAGCAGCTAAACGGATTGTTGAAGGTGGAGGGTGGTTCTGTGACATGTTGTAAGTGCACGTTAGACGTTAGATTAATTGGTGGACAAATGGACATTTTGAGGAGGTGGGAGTACCACATCTGATGTGACCACATTGGAGCCATTCGAAAAATTGTTGGTACAGTTTGTGGATTACCCTATTCAAGAGTGGGGTTGGAGGAAATGCCTATGCAAATACCCCTGACAAACTGAGCCACAGTGCGTTCCCCCTGGGATTCCTTCTGTGGGAACCTAGAGGCGTAACTTGGGCATTTGGCGTTTTCTCTTGTGGCAAACAGATCCATGTCTGGATGCACCCACAATGTAAAAATGCCATTTACAATGTCTGAGTGTAGCTCCCACTCGTGATCTATGGGTTAACTTGATTTTTCTACTTCATGTGTCTGCTAGGCGGTTGTGTTCCCACGGAGCATGTTGTGATTGGATATCAACTCCTCTCCAGAGGCTCCATTTCCATATCCTTTGTGTGGTTAGATTTTGGGAAGGAGTTCCACTCGGTTTGTTGATTTAGAACATGGCTGTTTTACTGCTGTTAAGAACAGCACATTTTCCCCAGTAAGTAATGTTCAAATGCTCGTAGTGCTTTGAAAACTAGCAACTCCAAAATATTGATGTGTTTTTTGGGAGAGTGAGCGAGACCACATTCCTTTCGCTGTTGTGAGAAACCTGAGGGTATTCTCCCAATAAGATCTCGAGAATCCCTTATCTCAGAGCCCAACCCTGGGGGTGGACGAGTGAGAGACGATCACCTGGGTAGGGGAACCCGGGCTCATGCTTGGGGGACAGGGGGGGAATCCCCAGGTGAGAGACAGTATTATACAGGAGAGAGGGACGAGGAAGACAAGGTTGATTAAGTCTTTATACGCTGTACCAAATCTACCTCCCTTCAATCCAATAAACTTCCTCTTCTAAAAGCCAACCATCCCTCTCTATATAACAAATCCCCTAGGATCCCAATTTCCATTGCTCCCATAAACGACCTATCCCAGAATCCTTGCTTTTCTAATTCCTACTTGAATGATTCCAACCTTTCTTCTCCACGTCCCTCTGATTATTGTTTCCTACACACCCAACAGGCTCAGATAGAACACTATTGTTCCCACAACTCATTGTTTATTTCATGATTCCGGCTATTCCCGTTTACCCCACAAACTCCACCAATCCCGTTCACCCCTTTGTCACTTTCTGAACTCCCAATCGAAAGTGACCAACAATTCCAATACCCACCATGCCCTATGTTCTGTACTCCATCCCGGTCATTCACGTCCATTTCACAAACCTTACCCATTTGGGTGCTTTTCGGTCTACCAACCGACTCCCTTGTGATAATCGCATTGCTTCCCCAACATATCCCATAGGACAATCCGACACTTCAACCCCCCCCCCTTTTGCGACATGAATACTGGTTTACGGACTCTTAATAAAACTGTTTTTCTGACATGTCCCGACACGAAGGTCAGGCAAAGTCAGGAAATTAACCTACATCACACACACACCCGATGGCCCTTCCTTTTCCCCATAGGGATAAAAGGCGGAGCAAGAGAGAGCAAGGCGAGCACGGCAGACAGCACGATGAGACAGCTAATCAGGCGCAGCAGTTCAAGCGAAGGAGAAAGGAGGCTGGAATCGAGAGAGTGGCGAGGAGAGAAGTGACCTTGCCCTTTTCACCCCAGACCCGTGGAACCTTCATGGAACAGAGGCTAAGACCGCGAACAATAGCACAAGTGTCCTGTAGCGGAGCAGGAGTGAGGGAAGCTCCCGCACACGTGGTACCAGCCTCAACTCCAATGAAGAAGAAAAGCCAAGCGGTTCATCACAGCCGGTGAGTCGAAAGGGAAAACGATAATAACCGGCTGTGTTAAGTGATAATCGCAAAGTGGCAAGTTTTGAACCAAGTTCTATGAACTGTAACAAGTGAAAGGGGAAACCGGCACCACGCCAGTGCTAACTCAAGAGACTCTAGTCGAGCCGAATATGAGAGAAACTACAGATACCAGCAGGCTGTAGGAGAGCCAGCAGAATAGGTCAAAGATGTCATTCTGAGGGTTAAGAAAAATCCATGTACAATCGAAAGAATTTGATCTACAAACTAAGTGCAAGAAAGGGAAGTGAATCCTGCAGTGAAAGGAAAGAAACTAAGTGAAGAGAAATCCTGCTAAAGAGAATAGAGGGATCCGAGCCCGACCGAGGGAGATCCAGGGGTGAAGCGATCATCCAAGAGTTCATTGAGAAAAGAACTGTCAAATAATTTGTGAAATGAGATATGTAAGAAGGGTCAGCACCCAGAAGAGCGACCCAGGGGTGAAGCCATCACCCTACTTGAACTGTGGCTGAAAATTGAGAATGGTCATCGCCCAGAAGAGGGGGACCCACGGGTGAAGCCATCACCCTACGTGAACAGTGGCTGAAAGTTGACAAGGGACAGCAACCATAAGAGGAGGCCAGAGGGGTGAAACCATCACCCTACGTGAACTGTGGCTTGAGAAGGATCATCGCCCAGAAGAGGGGGACCCAGGGGTGAATCAATATCACCCTAACAAAATGTTTTTTTGTTAACTGAACATGCCAGGCCCTCGAAGGCAAGAGACTTTCAAGTGAGACGAGACTTGGCCATCAGCGGTCCTGAGAGCTGCCATTAGAACTGTTGTTTCATGCTGAAGAAGCCAGAGAGTGTACTGTGCTCCAAGGTGCCACCTTACCGCGTGCTCAAAATGTGGGTAAGGGAGACCCAGGTTACCACATCCTGACATATAATTTGAGAACACTTCTTTCTTTTCTTGAGACTATCCCACACACTTTTTGTATTTGGTGTAAGGTTTGGCAATAGGTTTCTTAGTATAGGCCTTTTATTTGACACAACGCCACTAGGACTGCCTTATTTTTCATTTGATGGTTGATGATTGCTCCCATCTTAGATTTAGGTTTAGAATAGACATTTTTCAGACCTTCATACAGAATTCATTGTTGAATAAACACCCTTGAACTGTGATCACTGCTGTCTGTCTTACTGTTGCCACCATGAGTTCCTCACACTGTGTGGTGGAGGCAATGGGCTCCTTACCATGAAAGTGATACATCTGTTGTGATTGTGAGGTGTGCTGAGAGTTGACAAAAGGTTTTCCTGTAACATGTTCCCTTTGTCCACCACTATAGTGCCAATACTATCTATTGCGAAATCCTCCCCTAGATCGTCCCAGTTGCCCTTTGCTTGCGACCATTGTTTCACTAACCATTCGTGAAGTGGGGACATATAAGTGTTTAGCACAATGAAGATGCATAATACCATCATGCCTAGAAGACGCATTACCTTTCTGAATGTTATCTGCTGACTGGCAACATAACAAGGAATCTGGTGTAAAAAAATGTTGAGCCCTCTCGTTGGAGAGAAAAACAAATGTGTCGTTGGTATGATTACAGCACCTAGTCACCATTTCTTTTGGCTGGGGATTAGCTTTTCATTGACTCGAATCCCCACTTGATGCAGAAGATGTATTGTCTGCATATTTAGGGGACCCATTTCTGTTTTTTCTCCTGTTATAAGGCATTCGTCCAGATGAGAGTTAACTCAGATACTTTCTCTGCATATATGTGCTGCTACTGTCATGACGTTTGCCTTTGGCCCTCACTGGCAAGTCAGCCTTCCAGTTAGGGCCAGGTCAAAGGCTTTAAAACCTCATCCAAGACTCTCTTGGAGTCAGTCCTGGCGCCTTTGGCGCCAGGCTGATAACCATCATGAAGACCAACATTACAATGGGACTGTTTACTTGGGACTATTTAACTTTGGGGGGGGGGGGCTTTCAGCCAACATGGAGGCACACACATAGCTCAGTTACAAGGAACTGAGCTATGCGGTCTAGTCTTTTGGGTGTGGCAGGCCTGGGACTACTTTACCTGGACTACTTTGGGTGTGGCAGGCCTGGGACTATTTTACCTGGACTACTTTACCTGAGACTATTTAAACCACAACCAAACAGCAGAACATGCTTTGCGTTATTCTGCTGTGGGCAGCGTAACGCTCACCGTGTCCAGTTCTTTGATGCCAGCTTACCTGAAACCAAGGACCTGCAGGGAGAGAAAGAACACTACGAAACTTACCTGGAACAGTATCCTGTCTTCAATCCATCACTGAATTAAGTTCCACTCACCTGAAGGTACGAACTCCATCATCCGGCACCGCATGCATCCTGGAATACCATAACCTGGAAAGAGGAGAAAGAAAGACAGCATTAGTAAGCGTTTACTCACGTTTCCTCCCGAATGAAGAAAGACACACAATTCTTACCTGGGTAGTCATCTCCTGGTCAGTATCATTGCTGGAAAATTACGGCACTCGGCGAGGAACATCGCAACCTGCAAGGAGAGAAAAGACACAGGTTAGCAATATAAAAGGCGAAACAGCGCAGCGCAGCACGCATTTCTCACCGGACAGCATTGCGCACACCGTGCTTTCGCCTACCGGCCCATGCTCATCTTCAAACTGTGTGACAACACCAAAATACCTTTTCATACCTAATAGGAAAGAAGCAAGACATTATTATTCGAACTAAGAGGAACATAAGAACTGCATATAAAAACTGTAAAGAAGCAAACCTACGGAGTCACAGCAGGCCTGGATTCCCACAGGGGGGCTTGCACCAGTGAAGTAACTTGGTCGCTGCTCGCCCCCCACATTTACGCGCCCCTGCCACGAGGAGCAGGACGGAGAATCCACCTCTTACAATATTAAGGTGAGGAGAAGGCCCATGGGGGAGGAAGGAATTGAGGCCAAGGGAGGTGGGAAAACAAAGACAATCTGATATTGAATCCAGCTCTCCTATATTGCAGACCCATCTTTACCAAGGGACCGGGAGAGGGTTCGAGAGTGCAAATCATCCAACCAGGGCTGGGTGGCGTCCCCGTGGATCCCAGGTGAGCGTAACAGACGCAAAGCCTCAATAATATTATCCACCTGGGCGTCATGGAGACTTCAGAGACTGACCAGTTAGTTCAGTTGTTGGGACAATTACACGCTGAAGTACATTCAGCCAGGCAAGAAACCAACGCTCTTAGGAGGGATTTGATTGTTATCAAGGCTCGTACCGACGAAATAAGTAGACAATTGCTCCAATCACAGCCAGGACAGACCCCATTGCCTGGTAACATTCTGCCAGCACTTGTACCAATTTCTTCCACCACTCCAGTACAAATAACCCTTACTGGGGCAGATCCTTTAGCTCCACCTGAACGATTTACAGGGGACCCCAAGATGTATGCAACGTTCATGAACCAGTGTCGTCTTAATTTCCTTTTCAGACCTGGGGCTTTTCCTAACGACCAAGCGCGGGTTGCTTTTGTCTTGTCATATCTGAGTGGCAGTGCTGCGGATGGGCCGGTACCATTGGTAAGTCAGGATAACCCGTTGTTACATGACTTTTGGGGTTTCCAGATGGAAATGGAAAAACTCTTTGCTCGTCATACCCAAGGCCAAGCATTAGACAACAAACTTTTGTCACTCCGTCAAGGAAGTCAAGACTTGCTTACATAGATAGCAACATTTAACAGACTAGTCGTTGAAGCTGGGTGGCCGGAGGAAAAAAAGACCACACTATTTCATCGGGGTCTACGAGGGGAACTAAAGGATGTCCTTGCTCAAATGGTTAACCCACCTAAAGACTGTGGAGAATTCATCAACCTTGTGATGCAATTAGATCACAGATTACAAGACCGAAAAGCGGACCAGATAAGGTTAGACACCCGAGCTGTGTATGTCCGGACAAAGGATAATGTTCCACGTACATTGGAAAACACGGTAGAACCCATGCAAATCGGAGGTGTACGACCCCCTTTAACTAAAACTGAAAGAGACAAGAGAAGGCAACAGCAATTATGCTTATATTGCAGAAAATCAGGTCACTTCCTCAAAGAATGTCCAGTGAAACCACCAAGGAGAACTGTTGGAGCCACAGAGAAGGAAGATAATAACAAGGAGTCGGAAAACTACAAAGCACGGCAAGCGTAGCGGTCCGCTTGTCGAGCGAGAAGGATGAGCCACAGACCTCACACTTTGCATTACCAGTAGTTTTGAACAATCACCAACAACCGTCTCGGATGCATGTTGTTGAAGCATACATAGACAGCGGAGCAGTTGGGAATTATGTAGACCAAGATCTGGCAGCAGAGATGGGGCTTCCCTTATGCTCTAAGTCGACTACTGAAAAAGTTACTACTGTTGATGGGACAGAAATAGCTTCCGGACCAGTAACCCAATGTACAGCAACACTAACCGTACTGTGCCAGGATGGACACCGAGAATCTATTGCATTCGATCTCATCAAAGCTCCTCAGTTTCGTCTAATCTTAGTGATGCCATGGTTGGTAGCTCACAACCCTCTAATAGATTGGCGTGCCAAGAAGTTGGCCTTTTCCGATGATTGTGCTCGCACCTGTTATTACCAAGAAAAGGGGAAAACAGACTTATGTACATCTGCTACTCCCAGTATGGCGGCAATTGTACTAGGTGTGACCAGTACTCTACCAAATGAATACCAAGATTTTCAAGACGTGTTCCAGAAAGAACAAGTCAATACTCTACCACCGCACAGGCCCTACGATTGTCAGATCAACCTCATACCTGGTGCGCAAATTTCTTGTGGTCGAATCTATGCACTTACTGAACCAGAAAACCTCCATTTGAAATCTTATCTTGATCAGTACCTGGCAAATGGATTTATCCGCTCATCTAGATCACTGGCAGCCAGTCCCTTATTCTTCGTACCAAAGAAGGAAGGAGATTTGAGGACTATCGACTATCACGCATTAAACCATATCACAGTAAAAAAACATTATTCACTGTCCCTTATTCCCAAATTATTGGATCAAGTCAAAGACGCCCAAATCTATACCAAACTGGATCTTAGCGGGGCGTACCATCTTGTTCGAGTGAAGAAAGGAGACGAATGGAAAACCGCCTTTCGTACCAAATACGGCTTGTATGAATACCAGGTAATGCCTTTTGGACTTTGCAACGCTCCTGCTGCATTCCAGTACTTTGTGAATGATGTTTTGCGGGAGTTAATCGACGTTTGCACCATTGTTTTACATTGATGACATCTTAGTGTATTCTGCTACAAAAGAAGACCATGTCAGGCATGTCCGCTCCGTCCTTACTAAACTCCGCCAACATAAACTGTATGCTAAACTCAAAATTAGCCGGCTCACCACTTAGCATGTTTGATTGACAGCTAGGCTGAGTGAATGGGGGTGTGCTGCATAAAAGCAGGGCTTTGGGGACTGGAACTTCAGACGTCGCCACAGGACCTAAGAATCCGAGGAGGGAGAAGCTGAGCCGGCCTGCAACGACGACACCACCGGTGGAGCCCTGCTGAACCGTCTCACCACTTTTCCCAACGACAGAGGAGATCTCCAGCCCAGAGAGTCTTCTTCCTTCGACTGGTGGGGATAACCAGCCTACCTTCTTTTCACCTTCCTGGAGCATCTCGTGGCCGCCTTGCCTGTGCCAAGCACCCCGGGAACCGGGAAACCACGTTTTCACCACTACCGCGAACCAAAAGGGTAGTACCTTTGTACCGGAGAACTCCGTGGCTGGTTTCTTCCCTGGCAGTGCAACAACCTTCATCCTTCCTCCACGACGAGATCTTCTCTTCCTCTGGACGACGCTGCGACTTGTACCCGCTGCCAGGAACAACTGCCTACCGTGTTCCGCCTGGCTTCCCTTGCAACCGTTTGAACGGGGTGTATTAAATCCTCGTCTCTCGAACCTGGGTTAGCCTGGGACACCTTAACTAACTTTTCTGCACTGAACTAAACCTTTTTGAACTACCTCCACAAACTTTGAAGACTTTGTGTAACTTTCTGATCTTGGGCATCTTCCGCCTGGCTCCCTTGAGAGTGGGCCTGGCACCCAACCTTCCTTGCTCACCAGTAGACTGTGCCTTCCTAAACTTGTTGTGGGTCTTTAAAAAGTATTTAGTGTGTATGCTTCCATAATTCTGCTTTTCCCTCCCTTTTTATCTAACTTGTTGGAGTTCCATCGACAGTTAAGCGCTCACCTCTGTCTGGAAATAAGTGGTGTTAACTAAGACTTGTCCAACAAGTAATCAGGGATGTACATACGATAATAGTGATTGTGTTTTGAACTTATCTCACCAATTTAGTGCTAGTGTGTTTTATAAGTGTGTGTTAAATAAATAAGTATATACTTTACACCCAAGCTCTGGTCAGTGTTTGCTTGTGCTACTGTATTTCTGTACCTATTTTGTATGCTCTGTATACTGCCTAACTCTTCTTGAGGGAAGTCTGACTGCTCAGCCACAGCTACCAAGTGAATCTGTCTGGTACAGACTGCTACCAAGTGGGTTTACTGCCAAACACCTGTAGTCTTAAATCTTTTGCAGTGGTCCCTAAGGGAACTGTACAGGTTTCTGCCTAACAAAAACATTACACCATTAAAGACCAGTTACCATATTTTAGGAACCGTCTATACTTGCCAAGTAAAGATTTACGAGAGCAGGTAATTTCGGATTATCAAAACTCCCTGATTGAAGGTCATCCTAGAATTGCCAAAACTCTAGCTAAAGTAAAATGAAACTATTGGTGGCCCACATGGCGTAAAGAGATCATACAATTTATCCAATCTTGCGGTGTGTGTGCACAAAACAAGTCCCAAAAGCAGACACCAGCTGATTTTCTCCAACCATTGGAAATTCCTCCCGCACCATGGCACACACTGTCCCTTGATTTCAATTCAGATCTACCTCCCAGTCAAGGATTCAACACCATTTTAGTAGTTGTAGACTTGTTCTCTAAAATGGCACACTATTTCTTTTAAGGGTCTTCCAAATGCATCCAATTTAGCAAAAGTATTCCTGCAGGAAATCGTACAGCTACATGGCTTTCCATCGGTCTTGATCTCAGATCGAGGTAGTCAGTTCGTATCCAACTTCTGGAGGAAATGCTGTTCAATGGCCCAAATTGACATTTGACTATCCACAAGTCACCATCCTCAAACAGATGGCCAAACAGAAAGAACAAACCAAACTCTCGAGCAATCCTTACGTTGCATGTTGCATCAAGTGGAAAGAAACTGGAAGGACTTGTTATGGATAGCTGAATATGCCTATAATAATTAATTACACACCAGCACTGGACAAACCCCTTTCTACACTATATATGGTAGACATCCACGTACTTCAGAATTGGATCTCCCAACCCCTTTGGAAATGCCAGCGGTTAAAACCCTACATAAGACTATTTCCCAGGCCTTCAAAGAAGCAGCAGAACATTTACTCCAAGCCAAGAACAGACAAAAGAAATTCACTGACCAACATCGTAGTAAAGCCCCCGACTATCAAATTGGAGACAAGGTCTAGTTAGCATCAAAATATGTGCCCATAAAAGTGACTCGGACCTTTCGTCCCCGATATATGGGACCTTATTCTATTGAATCCATAATAAATCCAGAGGCAGTTGAAATTAGCCCTACCACCCACTATGCAGATTCATCCTGTGTTTCACGTATCACTCCTGAAACAGGTACAACCCAGTACTCTGGTTACAACACCACCAAAACCAGTATTAGTTGACGGAGAACCAGAGTTTGAAGTAAAGGATATCCTAGACTTAAAATACACCAAATCCAAACTATACTACCTAGTTGATTGGAAGGGATACCGCCCTCAAGACAGATCATGGGAACCTAGTGAATACATCCATGCACCTCGCTTAATTAAAAAGTTTCATCAGAATTACCCAGCCAAACCAGGACCAGGCAGAAGTGCTACCATGAGAGGGGCCTTAGGTGCTGTCATGACCTTTGCCCCTGGTCCTCACTGGCAAGTCAGCCTTCCAGTTAGGGCCAGGTCAAAGGCCTTAAAACCTCATCCAAGACTCTCTTGGAGTCAGTCCTGGCGCCTTTGGCGCCAGGCTCAGAACCATCATGAAGACCAACATTAGAATGGGACTGTTTACTTGGGACTATTTAACTGGGGGGGGGGGGTATACGGGGGAGTTCAGCCAACATGGAGGCACACACATAGCTCAGTTACAAGGAACCGAGCTATGCGGTCTAGTCTTTTGGGTGTGGCAGGCCTGGGACTACTTTACCTGGACTACTTTGGGTGTGGCAAGCCTGGGACTATTTTACCTGGACTACTTTACCCGAGATGATTTAAACCACACCCAACCAGCAGAACATGCTTTGCGTTATTCTGCTGTGGGCAGCGTAATGCTCACTGTGTCCAGTTCTTTGATGCCAGTTTACCTCAAACCCAAGGACCTGCAGAGAGAAAGAACACTACGAAACTTACCTGGAACAGTATCCTGTCTTCAATCCATCGCTGACTTCAGTTCCCCTCACCTGAAGGTACGAACTCCATCATCCGGCACTGCATGCATCCTGGAATAACAATCTGGAAAGAGGAGAAAGAAAGACAGCATTAGTAAGCGTTTACTCACGTTTCCTCCCGAATGAAGAAAGCCACACAATTCTCACCTGGGTAGTCATCTCCTGGTCAGTATCATTGCTGGAACATTATGGCACTCAGCGAGGAACATCGCAACCTGCAAGGAGAGAAAAGGCACAGGTTAGCAATATAAAAGGCGAAACAGCGCAGCGCATCGCGCATTACTCACCGGACAGCACTGCGCTGTCGCCTACCAGCCCATGCTCACCTTCAAACTGCATGACAACACCAAAATACCTTTCCAAACCTAATAGGAAAGAAGCAAGACATTATTATTCGAAATAAGAGGAACATAAGAACTGCATATAAAGACTGTAAAGCAGCAAACCTACGGAGTCGCAGCAGGCCTGGATTCTTGGTCGCTGCTCGCCCCCACATCTACGCGCCCCTGCCACGAGGAGCAGGACGGAGAATCCACCTCTTACAATATTAAGGTTAGGAGAAGGCCCAAGGGGGAGAGGGGGAGGAAGGAGTTGAGGCCAAGGGAGGTGGGAAAACAAAGACAATCTGATATTGAATCCAGCTCTCCTATATTGCAGACCCATCTTTAACCAGAGGCCTTACCAAGGGACCGGGAGAGGGGTCGAGAGTGCGAATCATCCAACCAGGGCTAGGTGGCGTCCCCGTGGATCCCAGGTGAGCGTAACAGCTACCACTTGTGACAAATCCCGAGATGTCATACTACTTTAGATGGGAAAGTCACGTCCCATGAGGCCAGGCAGGTGAGGCTGCTAACCTATAGTCTCCCTGGGGGTGGTACTTAGCGAGAACCCCATTGAGAGTAGTGACCATCTTGGGACAACATGGTATCCCTCTAACCCTCACACCTTCCTTCAAAACTCCTCAAAATCCCCATTCCCTAAAATCCCCCATGTACTTCTGCAACACATCCCAAGTAGAAACCATTGGGACGAGGAAGTGGAAACGAGTAATATGTAATTACTGACATAGAACTAATTCACACACTCTAGTCTTTTGCGCAACGTTATTGGTAAGCTCCCATTCAAAGTAGGAGAGGGAAGAGAAGGATGGCGTCTTCATTCTCGGAGCGGCATCGGCTGCCGAGAGATGCAGAGAGGAAGCTCTGGTGAGCCAGGGGAGACACTGATCTGCAGAGCGGACGTACAGAGGACCGGAGAAGGCCCCGGTGAACCACAGAAGCAACTGCAGCTCCCGGGAGATCCACGAACAACCGGAGGGTGACGGCCAAGACGCTGCAGGTAATAGGATGGTGTGAGGAACCAGGAATGAGACACGGACACAATGACTCATGGTTCTGGCCATAAACCTTTATTAAAAATGATAAAGGGGGGTTGGAAAATGCCTCTGTCCCTACTAAGTATTTCCTTAACGAACATTAAACTATGGCTCTGTCCGATGTTAAGATGTCCAAAGAAAAACATCCTGTGTCCAAAGTATTATTTTGGCTCTCACATTCTAACAGAAATAACACTGAGGTGATAAGGGTAATGGCCTTGAAAAGTGTATATATGTTCAAAAAGGAAATGCGTAACTCCAACACAAAAAGGTTCCAGAAGGATAGAGTTCTTAGTTCCAGAGGGTGGTTCTTTTCCCCTGGAATTCTCTTCACTCTGCTTTATACTTTCAAGAATATCAGTTCCTTCGATTTCTCTTGGTCAACAACACAATTGGTATACAAAACAATTTTGCTGTTAGTCTGTATCTATGTAGAATACCTGGTGTACTGTGGAGATACTGTGGAGAATCCGATCGGATTCCCACCAGGAACCTGGTCTGCGGACCTTCTCATGTTGCCAGGAGAAGGCAGGCGCTCTCTGATCCCGACCCTGGGGGTTGTGTACTGCGGGAGATCACATGGGGGGAAGTAATGTGGGGGGGGGGGTCAAAAAAGACTGGGATTAACCCCTTTTGACTGGGAGACTGGCATTTTGCAACCTAAAGTAGTAAATGTGTGATGAAGAAAAGGGCTGTAGAGGCATTTAGAGGTAAAGGACAGGGAAACAGGCCTAACAGCCTTTGGCAGGGTCAAGCAATTAACTCGAAGGACCTGCACCTGAAGCCAATGTCTCACCTAAGAGGCATAAAAGGCTACAGCAGGAAGGGGCAGTAGAAAGAAGCTGGAGCAGGAACTGGAAGCGCAGTAGCAGTAGAGCCCGAGGCTGGCAGTTCACCAGGAAGCGTTGTTACAGAAGAGACTCTGGAGCAATAGAAGAGCAGATTTCACCTGCAGACTCTGAGTTGGTCCTGTGCTCACAAACCCGTTCTGGCTGTGACTACATTGGGAGGGACTGGGAAAAACTAGCAGTCTTTCCAGGTGCATCTAACTCCTGTGAATGCAGAGCTGAAGTTGTGCACCCACCCGAGGCCTGTGTGCAGAAGCAAGCTAAGGGAAGCTGGAGAAGAACAAGTTACTTACCCCTGGTAAAGTGCTTTCGACTGGATGTTCCTCCCACGTATTCCTTCACTTTGACATAATATCTCATCAGCTTTGCTGCTTCGGGAAAAAAATTCTCGCCAGAGGGCGCTGTATGCGAAGCAGTCGCGTTGATGTCCCTCGAAGGCCTCCAACGTCATTGTAAGTACAAATGGCACGTGCTGTGCCCGTTGGCTACAGTTGTTTTTCTGTTCCACTTTTTAGAGGAATTAACCAGGCGTACCAAGGACTGCAAGCTCTTAGAAAGTGCAGTGTGTAATACACAAATTGTACGGCGGGGTAGGCTGTGAGGGGCGATGAGGAATACGTGGGAGGAACATCCAGTCGAAAGAACATTACCAGGGTAAGTAACATGTTCTTCGAATGGATTGTGTCCTCACGCGTATTCCTCATCTTTGATAGACTCCCAAAGCAGTGACAAT
The DNA here is from genome assembly GCF_040938575.1 of Ambystoma mexicanum. Lineage (NCBI taxonomy): Eukaryota > Metazoa > Chordata > Amphibia > Caudata > Ambystomatidae > Ambystoma > Ambystoma mexicanum. The sequence goes on along the minus strand of NC_090925.1, from coordinate 941,316,219 downwards.
TTTGAGGTGGGAGTATCAATTCATTTAGTCATGAGCAGAATGGAGAACGCCCATAGCAAAAAGTCCTCCTTGAATAGAGGAAGAGTCTAAACAGTAGTGTCTGACAAATGTGTGAATGAACGACCAGGTGGCCGCTGCACAGATGTTACTGGGACACCCCTTGGGAGAGTCGCAAAAGTTGCCATGCCGCTAGTAGAATGAGCTCTTAGCTCTTCCGGCTGGTCCTTAACCACAAGTCTATAACATTCTCCAATGGCTAGTATGATCTACCTGGATATAGTTTGTTTTGTCACTGCCACGCCCAATTTGGGGCCGGTATAACCAATGTAAACTTGATCATCTTGCCGAAAATGGAGCCATTATTGACATGTAAAAGCTTAGACCCCTTTTTGGATCTAGCCTATGAAGTCTCTCTTCCTCTTTGCCTGCATGAGAAGGATAAAAGGTTGGTAGCGTTATCCTCTGCGATAGATGGAAGTCGGGCACTACCTTCGGTAGGAATTATAGTTTTACCCTAAGGATAACCTTGTCCTTATGAAAAAAGGTATGAGGAGACTTGCAACAAAGAACCTGCAACTCACTTACCCTGCGGGCTGATGTTATTGCAACAAATAGGACTGTTTTCAATGTTAGGAGCCTTAAAGGACATGAATGCAAAGGCTTGAATGGGATACATGACAGCAATTTTAAAACAAGGTTTAGGTCCCAAACATGTACATGAAATGGGACTGGAGAGTATACATTAGTAAGTCCCTTTTACAAAATTGTACAATCAAGGGTATTTTGAGATGGAAGCCCTCTTCAGAGGAGCGCTTAAAAATAGACAGCGCTGCCAGGTATTCTTTTATGGTTCCAATCTGGAGCCCAAGATTGGCTAAATACAAAAGGAAGGAAAGCAACATAGGTGTGCCACATTGGAATGGATCCACATTCTTATCCTTGCACCCGTTACTGAATTTATTCCAACAACACCGGTACAAGGATTTGGTTGCTGGCCTTCTGGCCGAAAGCAAAATCTCCATTACGTCATCTGGAAGGTCCCAATCTTTGGATCTGAGCCTCTCAAAAACCATGCGTGAAGGCTGAGTGTTTTGATCTCTGGATGGAGAACTCGACCTTCCTCTTGCGAGAGAAGATCCTCTCTTTGTGGAAGACGTCTTTGTGGAAGACGTATTGTAGGGCAGATGGACATGTCCAGAAGGTCCGGGTACCACGTCCTCCTGGCCCAATCCGGGGCAATTAGGATCATGGATTTCCTGAACTTTCTCAACCTCCTGATCATGTGAGGAATGACAGGGACTGGAGGGAACACGTACAGGAGTGAAAATTCCCAATCCACTACGATCGCGTCCTCTAGACCTCCTCTTGGGGGAAATTCCCTGGAGCAATACAGTTTGCACTTCCGGTTGGTACTCATCGCGAACAGATCCACTTGATGGGTTCCCCAAAGGGTCAAGTTCTCTTGAAGGACTTCCTGAGCTAGTTCCCACTCGTGGGAGACTGTGCTCCGCCTGCTCAGAGCATCCACCGCTGTGTTCTGCTCTCTGGCTAGGTGAACTGCTGAAAGAGAGATTCCTTCTTGTATTGCCCAGAACCTGAGCTGCATTGCCTCTATGCACAGTGGTAGTCTGGTTGCTCTCAGCTCCAAAAGGTTGATGTGTAATTTGGACTCCGATGGAGACCAACGACCGCTGATTGTCAGTTTTGTTGGTGTGGGCTCCCCAACCCGTGAGTGAGGCATCCGTCACTACTGTTATCTCTGGCCATGGTTTGCAAGCACACCATAGAAGATCTTGAGCAAGTCTGCTTAGAACTTGCAGTTGGTCTGACATATTCCCTGAGAATTGGGACCACTGAGTCCTGAGAGCCCATTGAAGGGATCTCATTCTCAATCGGGCCTCTGGCACCAGAAAATTGCAGGATGCCATGAGACCAGGCAAACTCAAAAAAACGAAGGCCGGAAGATGCTGGGCATTCTGGAATTTTGTTACCATCTGCTGAATGTGTTGAGCTCTCACCTTGGGAGGCGAGGCTTTCCCTGAGGAAGTATCCAGGACTGCTCCAATGAATTGTGAGTCTTTGGAATGGTATCATATGGGACTTCTTGTAATTGAGGGAGAAGGCCAGTCTGTGAAGGGAGTGGCAGGTGATACTGAGATGCTCCAGGGCTTGTTCGGGAGAACGAGCCCTGATCAGCCAATCGTCCAGGTAGGGGTAGACGTTAATCCCCCCCTCTCCTGACACTTGCTGTCACCACTGCCATCAACTTGGTGAACACCCTTGGAGCGGAGGTCAGCCCGAATGGCAGAACTCGAAACTGATAATGAGAACCGCCAACCGCAAACCTCAGGTACTTTCTGTGCTTGACATGGATTGGCACATAAAAGTGAGCATCCTTAAGGTCCAATGATACCAACCAGTCTTGGAGATGGAGAGCCTGAAGGATCTGAGAAAGGGTTACCATCTTGAACTTGTTCAAATTTCTTAAGTCCAAGATGGGTCTCAATCCTCTGGCCTTCTTTGGGATGTTAAAGTAGAGGGAATACCAACCCATGTTCCTCTTCGCTACAGGTACATGTTCTATTGCACCTTTCTCTAGCAGGGTTAACATTTCCTACACAAGGAACGGATCCGGAATTTTAACAGAGTTGGATCCCGCTGGATGATCTTGAGGTCCTTTTTGAAAAGGAAGGCAGTAACCCTGGGCTACTGTTTCCAGTGCCCAAGAATCTTAAGTAATGCCTCGCCATTTGTCCAGATGCTCAGAGATCCTGCCTCCCACCGGAGTCTTGTGGGTCAAGACCTCTGAGTGGCATAGAAGCGGCTGAGGGTAAAGATGCCGCTGCTGGGGCTGCTTTAGCACCCCTTCCTCGTCCACCACGAGCAAATCATTTTTGTCCCCTTTGTCCAGCCTGTCCTCTTCCCCTTCCAAATGAGGAATAGATACGAAAAGGATGACCCCCTTCAGGAAGATGAGCCTGAATAGGATTGTTAAGGTTGTCGTATGGAGGCGCTAAGGGATTTAGCTGCCGCTTTGGAGGTCTTCTGCTTCTCCAGACTCTCATCCGCCTTGCTGCCGAATAACCTTGAGGCATCAAAGGGCGTGTTGAGAAGTGGGGTTGCACGTCCGGTGCAAACCCCGACTTCCTCAACCACGCAAATCTGCGCAGTATGGTGCTAGCAGCCATGGATCTGCTGATGCGGTCAGCAGTATCCAATCCTGACTGGAGACATTCTCCCTTAGCCTCCTTTCCATCCTTCACTATAGTCAGGAAGCCGTCTCTTTCTTCGCCTTCCGGGATGTGATCAGCCGCCATGGCAATACAATCCCACGGGGTATAAGTGAACCTTGATAGAGTACAGGTGACATTAGTAGATTTCAAGGCCATCCTGCCTGATGTGAAATTCTTACGTGCCCAGGCATCTACCCCTCTTGTCATCTCTATCTGGGGGTATAGAGGGATAAGCAGATTGCCTGGTTGAAGTGGTGGCCTGAACTACAAATGCTCTCAGGTGTGGGGTGCTTGGTGAGGTAATCTGGATCGCTGGTGGCAGGTCTGTACTTCCTAGCAAAGATCTTGTTAACAGCAGGTCCAGATTCCGGGGCATCCCAATTTGCAGAGACCTTCCTCTGAAGGGCTTTGTGGAAGGGCAAAATTGGGTCCTTCTGAGGGCCTTGGTCCAGGATATCGGTCACACCATCCTGCTCATAGTTAAGAGATGCTCTGCTCCACCCATATACTCCATAACCCTATTCATGAGATTCCGATAAGTGGAATCTGCATGCGTAGAAGGGTCAGGCCTGCCAACTCCAGCTTTGGCAAGATGCCATGACCACTAGCCGACTGGAGAGAGTCATAAAGAACTCTCATTTTGGATTCTTCATTAATGAGCTCATCTGGAGCATTCCTAGTGCCTAATTGCAATCCAAACGGAGGGGAATCCTCTTCAGAAGGCTGTTCCCTCCTCATATATTGAGGACATAGACTTAAAAAAAGGCTTTCGTCAGAATAGGTTGGTAAACCTTGTTCGGAATGGGCAAAGGCCTCGACAAAGTTGAAGTGGCCGTCGACGGGTTCAACAACTGTTTCGACAATGGTGCCGGCTTACTCAGCACCGTCTTTGACGTCGAGATGTTTTGACTCCGAAGGAGTCCACACCACACAGATGTCGAGTTCTTTGACAACTTGTGTTTCTTCGACACGCTCAACGACTTGTCATCAGGTCGAGAACTTTCTCGACGAATAACCGGCTTAATGCTCGGCTTCGAAGTAGTAGCCTTCGACTTCCCCAAGTCGTCCGAGGGCATGGCACTTGCACAATTCTTTAGAGGGGGGGTTGAGGCTGCATTCTCAAAAATGTGCATAATTTCAGATTTGAAAGCATCTTCTGGGGGAATCAGATTTAGTAGGGCATCGAATTACCTCAGTAGAGGAATCGAAAGAAGAAGAAGAGGGAGACCAATGGCGTCTCTTCTTCGCCTTCTTCGAGGAAGATGAAAACTGCCACGACTGACTCCTCGACCGGGTCCTCTTCAATTTTTTTTTACGCTGGGGGGAAGATTCACCTGACTTTTTATCTTTCTTCGAAGAAAACTTGAAAGCCGCCCTTCCCACCGCCATTTACCTCTGCGCTCCCGGAGAGCTTTTTCCGTCATGGCCTGAGATGACCTGTAGTCATCGGTACGGTGCCCGTAGCCCAGACACCACAGGCAGACACGGTGAGAATTGGTAATGGACATCGTCGACCTGCATGACAGAGGAGTGTGGTTGTGGGTGCACAGACAGGATGAGAGAATCGCCCTCTGCCTATCTGTAATTGGCATCTAGGCGCTTGTTTGTTGGCTGCGTGGAATGAGGTTTTGCCTAACCCTTGTTTGCCACGACCTCCACATCCTTTCGTAAAGGTATGCCCGATTATGTGGCCGAGTAGGTGGTCAGTACCTCTGCTAGGACCCCTGCCTCTGGCTGCTCCTTTTGTGGCTGAGGAATCCCCAGGTACTCTACCACTCCGGCCAACCTTTCATGGAAAGCCCTTGCAGAGAAGGATGAGTCCTGATCCTCCTCTGTGTCGCCTGCTGTGCCTTGCAGGTCAGTGGAGTCTACTGGCGGCGTATTTGGGAGAGCTGCAGGAGGCAGTGCTGTGCTGTTGGGCTGAGCAGGGGGCTCTGCGAGTTGTGGCAAGGCCACCACGCTATTAGGGACCGGTGACTGTACCGTAGCCGGAGGTTGTGAATGAGCTGGTGTTTTGGACTGGAGATGGCTGCTGCGGGAGCATAGGTACGATCAGGTCCTGAATGATTCCCTTGAGTAAATTCCCAATTTGCAGGGATTTGATGATAGTGAGGAACTTGTCGAAAGAGCGCTCTTCACATGCTGGTGAAGCGCGCTCTTGCATTGGTATGGCCGTGTGGGTCTGCACGTACCGCTGGGTTCTACCGACACCCTGCCTGCCTTAGGCATAGCCCACGTCCATGTAGCGCCCTTGCATAGATGCGGTCAGGTAGTAGGTACACTATGTGATCGTAGGAGACTATTGGACCCTTGGTGTGAAATCCGGGCTTTGGAGCTCGTTGGAAAGGCACGCCTCAGGATGAGCTGCCACTTTGTCGAGCTACACAGCCATTTTGTCTTGTACTGCACCCCCTGCTGGATGCGTGTCTTCTACTGTACTGGCCCGGGCCTCTGCCAGTTTGCTTGCGCGCATAGGCTCAGACCTGGCCTGCACCTCAGGTGTGGACCTGGGAAGCTGTGTGCCCTAGGACATGATTCCGGTATTGCTTTCTATACTGCGAGTAGGCGCCGCCTCAGGTTTGAGCCTGGTGGTAGAGCATAGCCCATCGGGTGATTCCCCGGTACAATCCTTGGACCCCTCAGTTGTGTGGCCGGTTGCTCGAAGAGCCTCGGTCTCCTTGTTGGTAGTAGTGCCTGATAGGCCCCTCCTGCTTGTTAGCTTCCCTCGGAAGGAGTCCCCCTTGCGGGGTGCTTTAGGACGATGTTTTTATATTTCGATAAAAGTAGAATGGTTGGTTCCAAATAAAATAAAGGCAAGAACATCCCTGGGGAAGATCTTACCGCATGGAATTACGAGGGCAAAGGGCCTCAACCACAGCACAGGTGAAACAGGTCTAATGTACTCCCCTTAATCCTACGTCCCGCCCCCTTTCCTCGATACTGTATGGGTGCCACTCGTTAGGGACGAGAACAGAAACGTTTTCATTAGAAAAAAGTAGTTTACCTTTAAATTTAGTTGCGTGTGTGCACTCCCTTGACTCCACCCACCGGCGCCACACCTCAGTGCTCTTTTTCGCATTGACGGGAGCAGACCTGTTTCAACTATGCTGTGGTTGATGCCCTTTGTCCCTTGTAATTCTACGCGGTCAGATCTTCCCAGGGCTATTCTTCCCTTTATTTTCTTTCTCCTACATCCCGCAACCTTGCCTCTGCACTGGATGGGCGATTTATATGCACCCAAAATTCCAGGAAGATGACTACTTACTCAGCACTAGCAGCAAAGAAGTTCCTCAAAACTACCTGCCCAAACACAGCGTCTAAACAGGAGCTGGTGTCAAAGCAGTAATGTTCACAAAAAACAGGGGAGAAGCCCAAGTAGCTGCTTTTGTTTACGACACCCCAAGACTTATTGCTGAAAGGGCACCGCAGAGGACTTTGATCTTACTGTGTGTGCATAAATCCTCTTTGAGAGCACCCCATTTTGTAGCTTGTATGATTCTGAGGCTGCTGATACCATCCGCCTGGAGATGAGACGCCTTGGATGCTTGACTGCAAGTGGAAGACCTCTAAAATGCAAACTGCATCAGTTTTTCATAAACTCTTGGTTCTGCTAAGATAAAATGTTAAGTGCTTGCCTTAGATCAAGGCTGTGTAGTACTTTTTCGGCATCCAATGGAGTTTCAGGGAAAATATTGGTAAAACCATTTCAAGATTGATAGGAAACGCAGACACAACCTTCGGCAAGAACTTGGCATGATTGCAGAGAACTACTTTGTCTACAAGAAATATAGCATATTGTTCAGAAGTGGCCAATGCTTGTATTTCACTCACCCTCTGTGCTGATGTTAGCACTGTCTTCAACGATCTTGATGTCCACTGATGATATTGTTGAAAAGGTTTTTGTGTCAATTCATTTCAATAGTGAGCACACACCCGATGAGGACACCTGACTATAGGATAAAGTCTAGCTAAGCCGTGCAGATGCCTTGACTACTGGATTAGAGGCAAAGAATGCCTCTAATCCGCTATGCTCGAGTAGCCCCACGATATGTTCAACACCTGTCCATCTGAACATCAGAGTGTGCCAAGTGCGTTGAAAATGTGAGCACATCATTCAAAGAGCTGGAAAGTGGATCAATATTCTTATCCTTTGCCCAGAAGCAGAAACAAAACCATTTGCTCTTGTATTGAGCACAAGAGGGGACTCTTTCGTTGCTTTTTTGATAATTTGGAGATTTTGTTCTGACAAGCCCAGGCGTCTCATGGTTAATTCTTCAGACACCAAGCTGCTAGGGTGCCAGGAGGTGAACCACTGCATGCCCCCCCAAACCCCGCTGTATGAGGCGATGCTGGCACAATGTCCATCCCAATGAGCACTACCCAGCCGCAAGAAGGCTCTCAAGAAGAGCCAGATTACCTTGACTTCTAGAGGATTTATGCGTTTAGATCGGTACTTAGGAGACCAAATTCCATGCATTGAATGGAGCCCTAGAGTAGCCCCTCATGATTCCTTGGAAGAGTCTGTTGTGACAACCATCAAATTATACAGAATGCAGTCCTAGTGATGTCTTGTCAAAATAAAAGGGCCTACACTAAAAAAACCTATTGCCAATCCTTACCATTAGTTTAAAAATTGGCCTCCGTTCCCCACGATTTCAGCACGGGGCAAGGCCGTCCACTGGAGCCAAGCACACACACTGGCTTTCTGTGCTAGTTCCCGGGGATCTGTCATCTAGGTGGCCAGGACACAGCCATCGCTTTTCGATCCAGATCCAGGGGTCGGACCAGTGCAGGAGTATCACCTGGATGAGGGAACTTTGGGGAGTGGAAGCGGAAGTGACAGCAACCAGGAAAATCACAAGTGCGAGCAATCTAAGAGAACAGGAATTGAGGGACTCAAAAGGAGCACCAATCAGAAATGTGAATCTCACGCCGGAACCACAAACTGGCGGGAGGAAACTGGTTACACAAACCCTGCAAGAAATGCATAAAAGTGGGTATTGTGAAACATTCGAGCCCTGTTCTAGGAACATCTTGAACACAGAAACAGCAGCCAGGTAGCCCTTTACAGTGCCAATCTACAGGCCCGCTTGGGCTAAGGAAAGCAGAAAATCCAACACAGAGGACAGGATAAAGTACTCTGGTCACTCTCCCGGCACCCATTTGAAAATGTATGCGGCCTACAGGCATAAATTGATTTAGTAGCAGGCCTCAGAGACAAATGGAGCACATTGAGGATATAGTGCGGCCTGAGGTCTTCCAAGGAGGTGTCCAAACAACTGGCTCTTTGTAGGTCAGAATACCGCTTTAACATGTCATCGGCCCCAAACAACTCTTCTGGGAAATCCCTCTCTTCCCTAGCACCCATGTTTGGTTCTAGACCAAAATGGACAGCCCCCCCTTCCCTCCTCATCACAAATGTCTGTAGGCGCCTCTGGGAAGTGGGGCGGAATCCTGCGGAGAAGCGCAGTCTTTGGTGCCGGCTGACGAAGATGCTGCGGCAGCCAGAGCCTGACAGCCCTGAGCAGACTCTGCTTCAGAGAGCGCAAGACCCGGACCCCGAGGCGCACAGGGATGTTCACTCGAGGGTACTGGTCGGTCGCAGAAGACGTTCGATGTAAACCTGCATTTAAGGAGACTTTACGTCTATATCCCTCCAAAGTTCTGCCCTCCTTTAACAAGGCCGCAGTTGAGGGGGAATCTGCAGAAGATGCTGCTGCAGTAGGTTTGGAATTAAGAGATGCCACCGCCAATACAGAAGAGAGCAGCCAAGGGTAAAGGGGCAGGAGCATGGACTTTCCTTATATTTGCCTATAGCTGGCAACAGGCCACTTATTGACTGGCAGGGCGGAGTGAGGTTTCTACTGCACTTTAAGCATACATCTACATCTATCTTTCTGTAGTGGAATTCCCCCCCACCCCTCCCGAGCGATTCAAGACTACTCAGAGTGTCAACATTTCAGCTAGAATTCCTGCCTCAAGCTGTTTTTGCTTGAGAGGAGGAACACCCTAGAATTTCACCCAAGCTTCCATATGATCATCTTAATCATTGGAGTCATGCGGACTAGCTGACTTCAGAGACGACTTGTCTCCATGAGGCGGCGCCCTATGAGGTTGTACGGGTGCTTTCTGAGGAGTCGCTGAAGCCAGAGGAGGAGGGGGAGGCATAGGCTAGGGCTATCAAAGAGGCTGGAGCCTTTATTTGTTGTATTAGTGGCTGAGGCTGAATCCGATGCACTACCTCCTTCATCAAATATTACAGTATGTTGCTCATCTGCTTGGATTTAAAAAGACACATGAATCTGTCAAAAAAGCACTCCACAGAGGCTGCTTGACAAGGTGGTGGGGCTTGAGCAGTGGCCTGAGTGGCAGCCATAGGCATCTATGCAGCAGAAGGAGGCCTTCACATTCCCTGTCTGGGCTGGTACGCCTAGTCCTCTGAATATCAGAGAGGTAGACTAAGGGTAGGAAAGCGCACCATGGCTCTTGCACTGGTGACCACCCCAACCTCAGGGGAATTCTTGAATCATAGAAATTTGCGCTATGTGAGAAGCTGGTCTTGATTTACTCACTGACTGAGCTTACAATTCAGAGGGGAGGAACTAAACTAAGAAGGCGGTCGGGGGGGGTTCGCCTGTATAGTATCGGCGGAAATGGTATAGGACATAGGAGTACACGTGCAATAACCTATCCATTTCTGCAGACTAAACCCATATCGGAGTTGTCTGCGGTTTATTCCTTCGGCATTTAAGTGTACAGGGACATGTACTAACTTCATGTCAAATATGAACTTTAAATCCAAAGGGGTGACTTACCTATGCACCATAATAGCTCAGGGACATAGAATGTCCCACGACACGAGGTTAGTCAGAAAATGGCTCGCCCAAGTTAAGAGTTAATGATCCATTTCAAAACCATTTCAAATTTCCATCGGCTGGGCAATTTGTACCATACCTCCACTCCAATAGCCTTCCTACCCTGTTTTCAAATGGCACCAGGACTAATCCAGACTTCTGTGAATACTCTCTCCTCATTTAAACACTTCACACTCACCTCCCTTCGGAAAATATCTACATACATAGCTGCAATATCACTGGAGGGGAATACACTTCCCCAGACTGTAAACCCATCATTCTCCCATCATGCATGCCCTCACCCAGGTGCTCATAATCATAGGTGCTTTTGACTTTTTTTATTTAAACATTTTTTAGTACACAAAATACTTTTACATTACAGTTCAACAAAATCAAAATATCCAACAGCGTAAAAATCAAAAATAAGATTAAAAAGAAGCAAATTGCAATACACAATACACAACTCTGATCGTTCTAACATTAATACAATAGTCGGCAGGCCCCCTCAAATTAATACAGAGTTTAATGTCAGAATCCCACTCTTGCTCTCAAAGTCAAAGAAAGAAAAGAGACAAAAGAGAGGAAACGTGCAGATACTAAACTATTAATATGGTCTATGTGCAGAAATAAAAGTAGATTCTGCCAGGGTAACAGCACTTGTCAATCAATACTACCGTACGCAGAGCTTGCATATAAAAGCGGTGATCTGTAGTGTATTGCACGTCTCAAGTTCCGTCTGAGCCTCCATCATCACTTCCTCGAGGACATCAAAAATAATAATCGCCACCAATTTTACAAGTGCCAATGTCAATGACAGTTGGGCAGTCATAAGGCGATGGCAGAAATCGACAGAAAAGAAGGCCCTCAACGAATTGATGAACGGTTCCAAGGAAGCAATCCTACTGTCCATCCACCCTGGGCAAAATAACCAGATGCCTCAACATCTCCATTTCCACAGAATTTGCAGGGACGCAACTCTGCTGGATCCCCAATTTGGGACCGATGACTGCTATAGTTGGCAAGCAGTTACGTCTAAACCTGAGACACAGATGACTCAGTTTAGCCAATGGGAATTTTTTAAGATACAGTCTGGGTTCCCCCATAGGTAGATATAGTAGTTCTATCTTTTTAGTCGCCCTAGATCTTGCAGGTCTTCTGAGTTATCCCAACGTTTAAACATTCGTTTTTAGAATTGCGTCCGATACGGGCTCCTGCAAGCCCAATTAGTCCATAAAGAGCGCACACCTTTTTTTAAACTTGGTCAATAAGGGGTAAACACATTTTCCCTTAATGGTATAAAGATAGTAGTCGATGTCAGGCTTCTCTGCTTTTGTCATCTTGAAAAAAGCATCAGTTTCCGCTTCACCAACTGCACCCACCAGGACACGAGTCCCAGCTCCAGCCTAATAAGGCTGATAGGTACAGTAATTGGGAGGCCCAATGCTCTCTTCACAATACTCCCTTCCAGAGTGTCATAAAACTATGCCTGCTGTGTGTATGTTTGCACCTATAAAGAAAGACTGGTGTAATCTTAGCCCTATAGAATTCGATCACGGGATACAATGAAAATTCGCACAGCCTAAGTTTCACTGCCTTAGCTATTGACGTGCATGCCACTACTTTCTCTCTCATCCTGTCTTCTTCGATTCGGTTTGCCTTTTTGGGAGACTGCAAAGCTCAAATATCAGATACATTCAACTTTCTGAATGAGGGTGTGATTAATTTCCCCAAGTATAGCTCTTAAATGTTTTTCTCCTAGAGCACAATATGACATATGATTTTGCCGGATTTACTGTAAGATGGTGCTCAGTCAGTTTGTTAACCCGGTCAAACATTGCTGTAACCCTGCCGAAGTGTAATCCACCAGGATAACATCAGCATATGCAATGCATCCCACTTGCAAGTCCAACCATCTAAGGGCAAAACCACCCCCATTTCATCTCCTCCCAAAGGTCTACCAAGTAAAGGTTAAAAAGGGTGGGTGCGAACACGCAGTCCTGGAGGACCTCCCTTAACCTGGAAAAGTCTGGACAAATCTCTCATGGTGTTAAGTCTCACTTTGGTAAAGTTATTAGAATATAACATACGGATCACAGACAGGAGATCTGGGTCTATGCCCCAGCTAGCCAACTTCTGCCATAGTCGAGATAGGTTCACATGATCAGAGGCTGCTGAGAGGTCAATGGCCAATACATACATGTTTTTGGGAGCAGTGCCACTGATCTCAGAAAGGCATGCCAGAAGAGCCAGGCCGCTCTGGAACTTAACGACTCCCCTCCGGAAATCTGTCTGCAAGGGGTGAAAACCATGTGTAGATTCAGCAAAGGTTATCAACTCTCTCAATATTGTGAACGGAGGATAGCACAGGGGCAATGCGCTGGTCTTGGAAGCAAGACCACGCAGAGCAACGGAGGTTTGAATCCCGGATTCACACGTAGAAACCATACTCAGGAATGGTAATAGGCGTGTTATTAAAAAGAAAATTAAAAATACATTGTAAACACCTTGGATGTGGTGTCAATTAAGGATATAGGGCGATAACTGCTAGGGGAGCCCCCATCTCCCTTTTTGAAAATGGGGATCAGGATGGACTTACACCACAAGGTGGGGCACTTCCCTGTTCTAGCTATTTGCTGAAATAAATTGCTTAGAATATCCGTCCATAATGCTACATTATTTTTCAAAACCTTGTTAGTTACCCCGTCAGGACCACTTGCCTGTGAGTTATTTAGGTTACTGATCCACTGCAGTTTTATCAAACCCCAGTTTGATCAAGTAACTTATAGCCGCCATTGAATTTATCCTGAAAGAAGTTTACCTACTCTGCCTCTGCCACCCCTGAACTCTGCAATGGGGCTTGGTTTCCATTTTGATTATTTAAGGTCCACCATATGGCAAGCAAGTCTTTCTTGACGAACTTAGACAGCATCACCTGGTTCTTAAGAACATATTTCCGTATTTTGCGATGTCTATTCCATAACCTGTATTTTTGCTTCAGTGATTTTATTACTGAATGCTTAACTTTCTCAGGCATCAATAAAGACTTCTTTACGGACCTCTTGTCTTTTCTTAATGCCTGCTTCCTTTCAATTACCTCCTTCTTATATATCTAACATTTACTCTTAATAAACGGTCGAAGGGGCCTGCCACTGTCCTTATCCCCGCTCCACTCCAACTTCTGTAAAAGTTAATGGAAGGAGGAGGGAGAGGTTACCCCCTCACCCCACCCCATCTTTTCTCCGGTACCAACTCCGACCACCATGTCGCCAGCCAACTATTTGTTTCCCCCACATTCTTACTTTGCTGAGTTATTCAGCCCCTCTCGCCCAGAAGTATCAGATTTCTCTTACCCATTGAGTCCGTCTTGGGTAGGGGAAAGACGGGCTGAATCGTCAGGAGTAGAATGGAGTAGTCACTCAGCTTGAATTGCAACATCTCAAAATCTCACACCCTTATTAAATGAATGTTTAGTCTATTATTGAGGAGATGGTGTTTGACCAGGTGGCAGTGTCTTTTAAAGTGCCATTTCCTAATAAGTAGGATTGGATAAATCCCCATCTTGGAAAAAAAAGTGACCACTTCTCTCCCAATATAGGCCCTAACCAAACACTTGCAGTTAAAGTCCTCCCCCAAAACATGTTCCCCTCACCCCCATCTTGTTCCCAATCAGAGGGCATTTTCAATGTCATTTATAAAGCTCTCAAGTACCTCAGGGAGGGGATTATAATAGATGTTTATGAGAAGTGTCTGGACCTTAGTGCCATTGATGTCTAATATCTTTGTCATCTGCAGGCCCCTTTACTTTGAGAGAAGATAGGGCACTCTGGGTCCTGTTTTTGGCCACCAACAATAGCCCACCACTTGGACGCCCTGTGTCACCCTTCTTTGCATGGGTGCTGAGAGAAATATACCCATTGATGGTTGGGGATTCTCTTAGCTAAGTTTCTTGTAGGAAAATAAATTCAGCCCCTGTGAACATATCGTTGAAATCCGCCTTCAAGAATGAATTATGGCCTCTGGAGTTCCAGGAGTCAATTATGTAGTCAGATGACTTAGAAACCTGGGTGCATTCTTGTGGAAAATGTGGGAGAGCTTGAGAGCCATTCCCAACTCGAAGAGGCATTGGCATGATCGACCTGCCTCCGTTGATGATCTTCGAAAAAAAGAACTGGAGAGATAAGTTCTCCCACACTCTTCCTTGACCCCCTTCCCCTCTACCTTTGCGGTAATAAGTCTCAAAACCGCTCACAGGGAGATCTTCCTGGCAGTCACGGACTAATAGTTCAATCAGCCTCGAATGAAAATGTACCCACATTTCCCCAGATGGTGTCCATCGAACAAGTGGACGAATTGTAGGTCCACAGATGAGATAGCCTTTAAGGCAGGATTCGAGGCCAACAAAACTAATATTCTTTGCTGATTGATGGGCACAATTCTCTCTTCCTCGAAAACCGATTCGAAGATAATAGGGTGCGGACCAAGCCTCCCAAGTGTCTACTCTTGCCTTTTGTTGACCAGCGCCCCAATCTTCTGATGCATAGTAGACCAATTTCTCTTGAGCTACAGTTTTCTCTACATAAATATGAGCCTGAGATTTGGGCTTCGACCCCACATGCTTACGTTTCACAGCATGGGAGACAGCCAGGGTCATGTGCTGCTATGGCGGTAGGCGCACACCTCCCCTCATCTGCTCCATCTCTGTCCGTGGCTTGGACTGCAGCATCTTGGCTTAGATCTTACAGGGCTTTAAAGTTTTATTCTGCTGGCCACGTGCTTTTTCCTCATGGTTGGAGGCTATGATCTGCCCCCCTGTTGGGTGATCGACTGCTTCAGCCTCTGAACTTCCTTTGTGAAATGACACACGTGGGTTAGAGCTAGGTTCTCTTATTCCATTAACAGTATTGTCCTCTTGCACTTTTATACCATATTGATGAGAAAGGAGCTGCATGTTCCTCAGAAATTTACGCGAGCCCCTTTCTTCGAAGGAATCCAAGAACTTTTCACGTTCTTGGATTTCTTAAAAGCTGTCTCTATGGAAGCCATGTTGGTGGCCGGCTTAATTGAGGAAGTCTCCCCTAAAACCGAGGACCCTTTTCTCAGGAGATCACCTTCTTCCATATTCATTGTATTTATACTAGCGTCTGTCCGCCCACCCTGGTGAGACGCTGATCCTGTGATCCGGTCCCCTCTCTCGATGGGTGACACTGGTACCATCCGTTTATTCTTTCTCAATAAGTTTCAGTGTGTTTGTATTAGTTTTAACTTCGAGATCGATGGTGTCAAAGTCTGATAAAGGATCGTAATACAATATTCAATGCTTCGATCAAGCTCATGCCCGCCTCTAGATTGTCGTAGAGGCTGGACTCATCCCCCTGAAATGGTGAAGCAGAGAGCTCATTAGTCAGAATTGACAGTGAAGATTCTGGGTTTTAAAAATTGCTGGCGAAATGGTTAAGCACTCGTATGCGCTTTCGGGTGCTCTGATTTCATTTTCCAGGCTGGCGCAGACTTCGTTAATGGGGATACTAGCCTCCAACTCCACCTGCGCGAGTACACCCCCCGAGATTTCAAACCCTTGTTCATTGACACACTCATCTGGCATCATCCTAATGACCTGGGGTGTTTGCTCGAGAGTCCAAATCTGACTGTATAATTTGGGTGGTCTCTGTGGAAAAAAAATTCTAATTTTTCCTTGCAAGTTTTTATGCTCCTTAAAGCCTAAAATAATCTGTACTGGTTTAAATCTCTGGCTCAAGAGTGATGGTCAGAGCTCCTTAGATGCTAACGTTTTGGTTTACTTTTCCTGTTTCCTTTCATAATCAATGCCAATCACTCTGTGACCTCCAAGACCTCATCGGGTCAAACGGTAATGAATTCCCTGCAGTCCCCGATCGAGTCGATTCAATCATAAAGCCTGGCCCCACGTGCCTAACCATTGGCAAAATAGTTTTTCCTACCAGGCCCAAAGCATGAAAGACAAGGATAGCAGGTGGATTAGGTCAAACAAAAAGCTCTTGACGGGACAGGTTTGGCACGACTGGATTGTGAGAGCAGCCCTCAAAATACTGAAGAACACGGGAGCGAGCAAAGGGAAGCAGATGCCACTCAACGCTTCCACTACACCAGGGGCTTCGAGTACAACCCCTTTGCCTCCTCCAGGGTCACTCCAAAAGCTTGATTAGCCAACAGGTCTCCTTCAAGAATGCTGCACCTCTCTCCATGCACCAGAGCGGCATGGCAATGTTATGAACCAAGCAGGCTCAAGCTCGACAGAGTCCGGCGGGTCCAGGTGGCAAGACCGTAGGCAGGAACCACTGCTCTTCTGCACACAACACAGATGCTATTACTACTGCTCGTGTAGAAAGGACCTTACACGTTTTCCCAACTAACGCTAAGCCGCACCAATAGCTCAATGTCTCAAGTCTGTGGCCGCTTCCGATGCTCAAAGGTGCTTTAAAAAACCTTGTTCCATCAACCACTTGTATGAAACAAAACCTAGCCTTAACCAGAACAATGGCCACATTCTCAGTGTCGGATGGAATCAAAGTAACAAGTGGTCTTATTATTATTGCCCTCCCCATATGAGCACAAGAGTTCCTCACCCACAGTGAGCAGGGAAATTGATCCCCCTGGTTGCAGCATTTTGGCTTAACCACATTTCACATGTACAGACACATGGTGGAGAAGGTAGCACCTTTTAGTAACCAATCATGGCGAGTGGGCATATCTGGGTAAGGAGCTCTGAAAGTCCTACGCATTTTCCATTCTGAAGCGGTTGTTGCCAGGTTAAAGGAGTCCCCAGAGTTAACTGGGTCACTGGCTACTGAGATGTGCTCTCCAATGTGAGCACCAAGCATTTCAAGCTCTCATTTATTCCCAAATGTCCTCTCCTCTTCTCTCACACTGAGAATGCCACTTCCTTGTTCTTATGCCGAAACTGTAAGCCAAAAAGCCAAATGAAAAGGTCCATCAGTATCTTGCTACCCGCTAGATGAGCAAAACTGCTATGGGCTTGGGAATGTCCTCTCTGGACGACAGTCACTGCAGCATTATCATAGAATAACTGGACAGATCGGTCAAGAAAGTTAACAAGGCATTTTGTCTTGCTATCACGAACTTTGTGATGTTATGTTGTTTGAAAATGAGGTCTTCCGGAGGTCACTTAGGATCTCTGCTCAGCTTGCCTACCTGAACCGTGCCGCCTTCATCAGTTCTCATCCAATAACCAGTCCAAACATATCCTGCATGCAAGTGGAAGCTTCCCCCATCTCTGACCTTTCTTTCAAGTATTTGATGCTGATATTTTCACTAGGGGCCAGTTCTCCAGATCTTTTGCATTGTCCTTGAATAAATGTACCATAGCCTGGAGGTTATGTTACAGAGGGTCACTGTTATGATTTTAATGTACCCTATCGACCTGGTTGTTAATCCGTTGTTTTAATGTATGGCCTGCAGATATGAGATTGATTTCTTTAAGGACCCTATTTAGTTAGACTTTTAAAGCCACCAGGTATCCCACAAGAAGGGTTGGGTGAGCGCATCCTTGATCTTTGGATGCATTGAGTTTGAGGCCACTGAAGTCCTTGCAAGTCTCTGGAACAGGTCAGGGATCCCCAACTCCAGTGCCCTACATGTTCTGAATGTCTACTGTGTTTTCTTTTTTCCATTAGACTTCATGGGATAAGTATTAGTAGTGTAGCACTGAACAGAACATCTGGCAACCCACCTTAATCATGTACATTACCGGCTCCAGAAAGATTGGTCATTGTTAGGAGTGTTCTGCAGTAGGCTTCAGGCAAGTCTACCAATCATTTGGTTGGGGAACTCGCTGAAAGTGCTGGGACCATGGTTTGCTTAAGATGGGTGGGTCTCAAACACTGAGACCCCAGGTCCTTCGATTTGCCCAGTGCCTGAATGTTTTCTTGTTAGGGATGTTTTCCTTATGCCCTGTATTTAGGGTCTTTAGGTGTATTTTCCTTACATGGGTACGAGGAATTCCTTCAAGTTCCAATAGGTTCTCTAAGTGCTTAACTCTTAGGAAGTGAGAGGGGTTTAACACACTTTCACAAATAACAAATGAGATAAATGTCCACACATTATATTTTTATTAAAAAAAATACATTCTTTATGTATATACATTCTTTATGTATAAAACAGAACTCCTACAGGTAAGTAAACTTCATAAACTAAATGCAACAGTAACAGATAAGTAGTTTCAACAAAACCTTACGTCAGAGGGAAAAGGCACTTCTAGGTGAGTAAAATACGTTTCCTAACTAGGTCAGAAAAATGTCTCACGGAAACCAAAGGCAAAAAGGTGTGTGTAGATATGGGCAGGCTTTTGAGGAGAAAAGTTGCAGTGTGTAAAAATGGCCAAAGAAGCAGATTCTGGAGTTCCATCACAGTTTAGACTGCAGAACACCGTTGGTGATGAAGAGGGGAAATAGTTTTGAACCAGGCGGTTTTGTTGTTTCCACAGGCAGTCACTGAGCATGCTGTATGGGGACCACTGAGGGCTTCACTGATGACAAGACTAGGCAGGAACCCAAGACCGTTGCGAAGAACGATTGTTGAAGATTGAGCGCCTTCAGGGTCGAGGGTCTAAGCCAGAGGAGCAGAAAGGTAATGAAGGTTTTGGTCGTCAAGTAGTAGGCAATGCAGGATACTCAGTCCTTAGGCTGAGGTCTGCTTGAGAAGATCGCAACACAGGACGATTATTTTGACTTCCTTAAAGTCGCACTACAGAGGAGCCAGCCTAGGAAGGAGGACCAGGAGGAGAGTTCAGTTATGTGTTACAGGACAAAGGGCACTTGTGCATCCCAGATGGCGAGATGGAACCAGGTGACTTGCACTTCTGGTTTTTATCGATTCAAGGACGGTCATGAGCTTCACAGAAAGAACAAGCTACTTACCAACTGTAACGTTCTTTCGACTGGATGGTCCTCCCACGTTTTCCTCATTTTATGATTTTCGTATCTCACCAGCTTCACTGCTTCGGAAAAAATCATTCTCGGTAGAGGGTGCTGCGCACAAGGTTGTGGGCTCCGTACCGCTTCAACGTCACCATCAGTATAAGTAGCTCGGGCCGCGCCTGTTGGTTTCAGTTCTGTTTTTTCGAGGAAATATTCGAGAACACCGAGGCGTGCCTCATGACTGAAAACTCTTTGTGAGAGAGAAATGTAAATAACGCAAACTGTACTGCGGGGTAGGATGGAAGGGGCTATAAGGAAAACGTGGGAGGAACATCCAGTCGAAAGAACATTACAGTTGGTAAGTAACTTGTTCTTCGAATGGATTTTGTCCTCCCACATATTCCTCATCTTATGATAGACTCCCATAGGAGTGGTAATTTTGGAGGTAGGAGTACTAATAATTTTTTTATCATGGACAGAATGTAGTACCGCCTTAGCAAATAATCCTTCATGGGAAGAAGAGGCATCTAAGCAGTAATGCTTAATGAAGGTATGCATTGATGCCCATGTTGCGGCAGAACAAATATCCTCTACAGGGATTTCCCTCTTCAGAGCCGCCGAAGTAGCCATACACCTCATGGAATAGGCTTGAAGCCCATCCGGCGGATCCTTTCCGGCCAATCTGTAGCACTCCACTATAGCCAAAATGATCCAGCGGGATATGGTCCGTTTTGTCACCGCTAATCCCAATTAATGGCCAGTACAACCCACAAAAAGTTGGTCATCCTGATGCAATTTTGACATTCTTGATATATATAAAAACAGAGCCCTTTTTGGGTCCAGTCTATGAAACCTCTCCTCTTCTTTGCCCAAATAAGGAGGAAGGTAGAACATTGGTAGTATGATTTTTTGTGACACGTGAAAGTCAGAAACTACTTTTGGTAAGAAAGAAGGTTTAACCTTAAGTACCACCTTGTAAAAAATAGTGTACGGAGGTTTGTATGAGAGAGCCTGCAACTCACTAATCCTGCGGGCTGAGGTTAAGGCCACAAGAAGGACAGTTTTTAATGTTAAAAGCCTCAAGGGACAGGAATGCAGAGGCTCAAAAGGTATACAAGTTAGAAACTTAAGTACAAGATTTAAATCCCAAGTCGGGACATGAAAAGGAACTGGAGGGTACACATTAGTGAGCCCTTTCAGGAATTGGATGATCAATGGAATTTTGAAGTAGTAAACCTCTTCCGAGGAGCGCTTGAAAATGCACAACGCAGCCAAATATCCTTTAATTGTTCCAATCTGAAGACCCAGATTGGCTAAATGTAGCAGAAAAGAAAGCACCATAGGGGTGCCACATTGCAAAGGGTCTACATTCTTCTCCCTGCACCAGTTACTGATTTTTTTTCCAACGACACCGGTACAGAGATTTAGTTGCTGGCCTTCTGGCCGAAAGTAAAATGTCCATTACCTCATCCGGAAGATCCCAATCCTTATATCTCAACCTCTCAGAAGCCATGCGCGAAGGTTGAGTGTCTTGACCTCTGGATGGAGTACCCAACCTTCCTCTTGTGAGAGAAGATCCTCTCTTTGTGGAAGACGTATTGGAGGGCAGATGGACATGTCCAGAAGGTCCGGGTACCACGTCCTTCTGGCCCAATCCGGGGCAATTAGGATCATGGTCTTCCCAAACTTTCTCAACCTCCTGCTTATGTGAAGAATCACGGGGACCGGAGGAAATGAGTACAGAAGTGGTTATTCCCAGTCCACCACAAACGCGTCTCCTAGAGCTCCTCTTGGGTGAAATTGCCTTGAGCAGTACTGTTCGCACTTCCGGTTAACCCTGGTCACGAACAGATCTACCTGAGGGGTTCCCCAAAGGGTGAAGATCCCTTGAAGGACTTCCTGAGCTAGTACCCACTCATGGGATACTGTGCTCTGCCTGCTCAGAGAGTTTGCCTCTGTGTTGTGCTCCCCGGCTAGGTGAACTGCCGACAGAGAAATTCCTTCTTGTATTACCCAGAACCAGAGCTGCATTGCCTCTCTGCACAGTGGAAGTGATCCTACGCCTCCTCTCTAGTACATGGCCACTGTGTTGTCCATCATTATCAGGACATTATTTCCCCGTACAGAGGGCAGGAAGGCTTTCAGCGCACGTCTGATTGCTCTCAGCTCCAACAGGTTGATGTGTAGGAGACCAACGGCCACTGATTGTCAGATCGTTGGTGTGGGCTCCCCACCCCGTGAGTGAGGCGTCCGTCATTACTGTTATCTTTAGACATGGTTGCCAAAAAGATTCTCCTTTGAGAATATTATAGTTGCAAACCCACCATAGTAGATCCTGAGCCACTAAGCTCGGGACTTGCAGAAGATCCAACATACTCCCCGAGAATTGGGACCACTGAGATCTGAGGGCCCATTGAAGAGATCTCATCCTCAGTCGAGCCTCTGGCACCAGTAAAATGCAGAACACCATGAGGCCGAGCAACCTCAGAAAATCGTAGGCCGGTAGACACTGGGCATTCTGGAATTTTATTACCATCTGTACACTACACGTCACGTTAGGGTTAGCGTTACAGGAATGCCCGTGTCGACGTCCCCTTTCGATTCTCGAAAGGCAAGATGCAATACTCTGCGGTTGCCACTGGATGTTCGACTATATGCACAGCATGTGATTCTAAGCAGATTAACAAGTATCAGATCAGAAGACATGTTTCTATATGGATCTTCCTTTGTTGGATGGACCAAAGGCTATGAAGAGTTGTTTAGATGATCTAAACAATTTTGTGCGAGCCAAGTTATATTGCAGTGCCCTTTTGATATCCAGCGAGTGGAGTGTCTTCTCTGCTGGAGAAGTGGCATTTGGAAAAAATGTGGGTAGAGTGATGGTAGCATTTTTATGAAACTTAGATGGTACTTTAGGAATGAAATAAAGGTTTGTGGAGAGATCGACTTTGTCTCTCATGAACCAAAGATAGGGAGGATCAATAGCCAAGGCTTGGAGCTCTGAAACCCGTCTAGAAGACGTAATGGCCCCTAAAAAAGCCACCTTCCAAGTTAGAAACTTGATGTGGGTTGTTGACATAGGTTTGAATGGAGGCTTCATAACTCCTGCTAAGACCAGGTTCAGGTTCCATACAGGTGGAATCCTTTTCTTCAATGGGAAGGTACCAAAAAAAGACTTTCAAGAAATGTTTAATTAGCCTGTCACTGTAGAGCGGAGAACATGTTCTTTTCCGTGTAAATCTGGATATTGCAGATAAGTGCACTTTGATGGAAGAGACCACCAGACCTTCTGTAGCTAATTTCGGCAGATAAGGAAAGAGATGATGAGGTGTTATAGCTAGCGGCTGCAGATCAGGTTGCTGTGCACTCTATGAGCAGAATCTTTTACACTTTCGGCTATAGGAGATGTCGGTGGATGGGGCTCTCGCTGATGCTAGGATGCGACGCTAGTCTTGAGGGATATTCAGATTACCGAATTCAGAGTGGACTGGAGCCATGCCGTCAACTTGAGAGAGCCTGGGTCGTGATGAAAGATCATCCCATTGTTCTAGGATAGCAGATTGGCCTGGGACTGTAGATGGTTCGGATCGTCCATTGCCAACTGAAGCAGGTCGAAGAACCAGGTCTGCCTGGGTCAGTACAGGGCTACCAAGATTATCCTGCAAGGAGCCTTACGTATCATCTGTATGTTTTTCCTTATGAGAGGAAAGGGAGGAAATGCGTAGTACGGTTTCTTCGGGGGTCCAGAGGCCTTTGACCTGGTGCTGGTCTAAATGAGCACCCCTTCCCACTTGGGAGGCATCAGTCACAATGGGGAGTTGGACATTTGGCTCTACCAGTGGAATTCCTTTCGTGATGTTGAAGGGGTGTGTCCACCATTTCAGAGTGCGACAGTCTGGGAGATATTTACCTTGTCTGACTAGGAACCCTGGATTTGGGACCATCTGTTCATAAGGAATTCTTGCACTGGCTGCATGTGCAGTCGACCGTGGGGAATCAGCGGACTGCAAGAGGTCATGGTTCCCAGAAGAGCCATGAATGAGCGGACTGTAACCAGCTTGTTCGGTGTAAATGAGCCTGCTAGAGTTAGCAATCTTTTGGCTCTTTCCGCAGAAGGTATGACCAGAATGTGGCTTGTAAGGAATTGTGCCCCGGGGAAAACCAAGCTTTTTGAGGGAACTGTACAGGATTTTGTATAGTTGATGGTAAAGCCCAATTGTTGGAGCAGCATCTCTGTTTTGTTGAGAGATGATCAGGCTTGTTGGTACATCTTTGCTCGAATTAACCAATCGCCCAAGTGCAGGTAAACATGGTGGCCTTGCTTCCGGAGGAAGGCTGCTTCTGGCGCCAGGCACTTCATGAATGTCCTGGGTGCCGATTTTAGGCCAAATGGTAGAACCCGAAATTGATAATGGCTTTGGCGCTCTAAGAACCTGAGGTATTTCCGATGCCTTGGGTATATATGGCACATGGAAGTATGCGTCCTTGAGGTCTAGGGCCACTTGGAGCGTTGCCATTTTGAATGTTTGTTTTTTGATGTTTTTGTTAAGTACTCTTAGATCCAAAAGGGGAACTAAAAGCAAGAGGATACAATAGAAACGCTTTACGACATTGCAGAGGGAGGACATGCAGTATCGAGAATATATGAGCTAATTATGAGGCAAGGAAGGGATGGGTTGGTAACGACCCGCCAACGCTGGGAAAGGGAATTGCACAAGACAATGTCGAACTCCGAGTGAGATAGGGCACTAATATACTACAAAACTGTAACCAGAAATGCTACATTCCAGTTAATACAATTATACATGACTCACAGAGCATATCTAACCCTCTGTAGAATTGCAAAGTTTCACAACGCTCCAGAACAAAGATGCCAGAGACGTGTGTTCGTAGATGCGGACATGGTGCACATGTTCTGGGCATACAGCGTGATCCAACAATAATTGGGGGACATAGCACGGAAGCTAGCAAGAGCAGATTTAACACTAGATATAGAGTCTCCCCTACAGCATGCTTTCTTGGGATATTCCCACGTCTGCAGCGCGCAAAACATGTTAATAAATTGAAGCATCTGGTATATATACTAACAAAACGCAGAACAGCAATGCACTTGAAATCACGCCAAGGCCCGGAAGTGCGAGAGTGGTGGGGTGACCTTAAGAAATGGGTGCATGCAGAAACTTCGGCTTAGCTTGAGGCAGCTCGCAGGGGTCAAAGCGAAAGTAATGTGGGTCTAGACTCCTGGAGAATGATGCACCAGGAACTGTTTGCTTCGGAATATACTACAATCCAAGTGGAAGAACTCAGTTCACAAACCACAGGGGTAATATAAATTTAGGAGGAAAGGAATTCAATACTTACCGTAATCGTATTTCTGGTGCTTGTATCTGCTTAGATTCACATGCTATGCATAGGCCAACATCTAGTGGAAGCTGCGGAGTATTACAGGTGTTGTTTTTGAAATTCGAAAAAAAGGGACGTCGACAGGGTGTGCCAGTAATACTATCCCTAGTGTGACATCCGCTGTACCCATGATCCCTCACGCATCGAGGTCCCTCAGATTATTTTTCGTCTGACATGAGGTAGCATGAGTGTCATGTGAGTACAGTTGTATCCAAGCATATGTAGAAGCTCATTACATCTATGCAGCTGGGAAAGGTGGGCGTATGTGAATCTAAGCAGATACAAGCACCAGAAATACGATTACGGTGAGTAATGTATTCCTTCTGATGCTTGTGTAATCTGCTTAGATCACATGCTATGCATAGATTAGCAAACAGTGTTATGAGAAGGTGGTGGGTTTTGAGAAGGAGTAGTGGCAAATAGATGTTTTAAAACCGCTTGTCCCACCTGTGTATCTGTCTTGGAATGTGTGTCAATGCAGTAGTGCTGAGTGAAGTTGTGAACTGAGCTCCATGTAGCTGCTTTTCAAATGCTGTCTAAGGGGACGTTTGCAATAAAAGCTCAAGTAGCCCCAGTGCCGAGTGGGCTCTTGGTGTAGTGTTAGGCAGAAACCTGTGCAGTTTCCTTAGGGACCACTGCAAAAGTTTTAGGACTACAGGTGGTTGGCAGTAAACCCAATTGGTAGCAGTCTGTACCACACAGATTTACCTGGTAGCTGTGGCTGAGCAGTCAGACTTCTCTCAAGATGAGTTAGGCAGTATATAGAGTATACACAATAGGTACAGAGACACAGTAGCACAAGCAAACACTGACCAGAGCTTTGGTGTAAAAGTATATAATTATTTATTTAAAAACACACTTGTAAAATTACACTAGCACAAAAAGAGTTAAGTAAATTCAACACACAGTCACTATTATACCTATACAACCCTGAGTACTTATTAGACAAGTCTTAATGAGAAACACCGCTTATTTTCAGACAGAGGTGAGCGCTTAACATAAGATGCCACTCTAATAAGTTCTTTAAAAAGGGAGGGGAAAAAGGCAGAGTTATGAAAGCACACAAATCTTAATACTTTTCAAAGAACCACAGTGAGGCAGGTTAGGCAAAGTCTACTGGGGAGCAAGAAAGTTCAAATGCCAGGCCCACTCTAAGAGAGAGCAAGCGAAATGTGTCCAGGATGACACAGTGGGGTTATGCCCAAAGAGTCTTTGTTAATCGTTCACAAAGGATTGAGATCAAGTCAGGAAAAGTTAGTTAACAGGCCCCCGGCTAACCCAGGTTAGAAAGTCGAGGATTTACTGTCACCCCGAACGATCTGTCGCAAGGGAAGCCAGGCAGGACACAGTACCTAAAAATGGGAAGAACGCTCCAGCGGGGGCAGTTGTTCCTGGCAGCGGGTGCAAGTCGGTGTTTCGTCCAGGTGAAGAGGAGTTCTCGACGTGGAGGAAAGCTGAAGGTCGTTGCACTGCCAGGGAAGAAACCAGCCGCGGAGTTTCCCGGTTACAAGGTACCACCCTTTTCTTCGCGGTAGTGGTAAACCGTGGTATTCCGGTTGCCGGGGTGCTTGGTATGGGCAAGGCGGCCACGAGATGGTCCAGGAAGGCGAAAAGACGGGCAAACTGGTTATCCCCACCAGTCAAAGGAAGAAAACTCTCCGGGCTGGAGATCTCCTCTGTCGTCGGGAAAAGTGGTGAGACAGCTGAGCAGGGCTCCACCGGTGGTGTCGTCGTTGCAGGTCGGCTCGGCTTCTCCCCCCTCGGATTCTTTAGGTCCTGTGATGACATCTGAAGTTCCAGTCCCCAAAGCTCTGCTTTTATGCAGAAAACCCCCATTCATTCAGCCTAGCTGTCACTCAAACATGCTAAGTGGTGTCACACAAGAGTGCGACGTGAGTTGCCGAGGCAACTCAGTCCAGGGTGCCTAAACCCCCTCCCACACCCCCTGTGGTACCCAGACAGAGTCGCACCACTTTTGGAGGCTTCTGTGGAGAAGCCCGCCAAAAAGTGGAACAAAGGGCTCGACTTGGGTTGGAATCACAGAAGCGAACACAAATGCCATTTTGGAACAAAGTTTCGGCAAAAAATACCAACCAGTGAATTTACATTAATTTAATAAACCGGCAGTATGTTTGAGGCTATTTTAAAAAGTGGTAGCCTCGAACAATGGGAAAATCCCATAGGGAAATATTCGCGGTCGAATATAAAAAGTAGTATCCACTGCCACCAGCCAAAACTCGGTCGAGGGGAACTGGACAGTGACCCCTCGAACAACAGACCCCGGGGCAATCGAATTGCCCCGACCAGTACGTCCACAATATGATGGTTTGTACTGGTTCTGTTCACACTTTGAGACTAGTAAAGCCAATGGTGACTTTACATGCCCTGGGAGACAGTAGTCAGTCCCAGGGTATGGAGTCTAAGTTTGGGTGTCGCTACGACACCCCTGGGTTAGTGCACAGAGGGTGCTGTGTAACCCATTTACCAAAAAACACATGAAGCCCTATGGGGTAAAGTACCCCATAGCCCATAGAACACAGAACACATACAAAGTCAAAGGAACACCTCAAATCATGTCTAAGAGTGGGAGAAAAAGAGTCTCACTCTTAGCAGGAGAAAAAATAAACCCCAAAAATCCAGCAAAGCTGCTGGGGGACTCACTAGGTTTGGGAAATTAGCCTTTCCAGAGAATTCTCCCTAACATGTAGAAGGCAGTGTCTTGTTTGATAATTAATAGCATAACCGTATACATTTGACTATCCATTTGGAGATGGCTCTCTTGGAAACCCGCTCTCCTTGTCTGCTGCAGCCATGGAGACGAACAGTTGATCAGTCTTCCTAAGCAGTTTGGTTTTATCTATGTAGTAGAGAACCGCCCTCCTCACATCTAGTGTGTGGAGTTTGATCTCAGCTGAGCTAGTTGGCTTCTGAAACAGGCCGGAAGCTCGATTGATTGGTTTATGTGGAACTTGGAAATTAATTTAGGGGAGAACCTATGGTCAGTCCGTAAAACCAGTTTGTCTTTATGGATGATAAAGAAAGGATCCTGCAATGACAAGACTTGGAGTTCGCTGACTCGTCTCATGGAAGTTCTAGCCACTAAGAAGGCAGTTTTATAGGTAATGTGTTTAAAAGTAGCTTGATGCACAGGCTCGACCGGAGGGCCCATGAGTTTTGCTAGCACTACATTGAGATCCCAGCCTGGCGGGGGGATTAGAAATTGGAGGGTGTAGTCTTTTCACTCCCTCCATTAATGCTTTAATAACTGGCACTTTCCACCCTGAAACTTTACCTTGAGAGGCGGTGTAGGCTGATAAATC
Organism: Ambystoma mexicanum; assembly: GCF_040938575.1. Lineage (NCBI taxonomy): Eukaryota > Metazoa > Chordata > Amphibia > Caudata > Ambystomatidae > Ambystoma > Ambystoma mexicanum. The sequence goes on along the minus strand of NC_090925.1, from coordinate 941,288,497 downwards.
TGCTTGGTGGACGCTTAGAGAAGTAAAGACCAACCCTGAATCCAACAAGTGGAGCATGTATGTTAGAATGTGTGATGGTGTACATTCTATTGGGTTGATCTGTTTAGATTGGCACCAAATGAAGAATCTCTTCCACTTGAGCGAATAACAGTGTGTGGTATTTGGTTTCTGTGCTTCCTTTAGGATATCTAGACACCGCTGGGGAAGATTGAGGTGTGCAAACTCTATGACTTCAGGAGCCATACTGCCAAATTCAAAGAGTGAGGGTGTGGGTGAATCGTTGTCCCCCTGTGTTGAGTCAACAGGTTGACGTGGTACGGGATCTTGATGGGATCGCACATCGCCAGCTTTCACAGATGTGGATACCACGGTTGTCTCGCCCACATAGGAGCAACTAGGATGAGTTTCATCTGATCCCTGTGTATCTTGTTCACTATTTTGCCGATTAATGGTGTTGGGGGGGAGGGGGGGGTGAAAGCGTAGCAAATCTCCCTGACCAGCTCATCCATAGGGCGTTCTCCTTGGAGTCTGGTTGAGGGAACCTGGACGCGAAGTCTGGACATTGCTTGTTTTCTTTTGTAGCGAACAAGTCTAGAGAGGGGTAGCCCCATACAGAGAAGATGTGGTCTACCACGTCCGTGTGTAGTTGCCACTCGTGTTCTTCTGGCAGAGGATCTCTGCTGAGAGAGTCTGCTAGAGTGTTGAGTACACCTGGAACATGTTGGGAGGACAGGGACATCCCTTGTCTGAGTGCCCACTTCCATATTTTCTGAGCCAGTTTGGACAGATTTGAAGTGTGTGTACCTCCCTGACCGTTGACATAGAACATTGCAGTGGTGCTGTCTGTTAGGACTTGTACCGACTGGTTTGTCAGGTGGTTTTCGAAGGCTTGTAGTGCCAATAACTCCAGTAGATTGATGTGTTTCTGTGCAGTCACTTGTGACCACAGGCCGTGTGCGGAAGGTAGTGAGCCCCCTACCTGGAAAATGGCGCGTCTGTTGTGACGACCGCTTGCGTTTCGGGTTCGTGGAAGGGTGTCCCCTTGAGTAGATTTTCCCTTACCACCAGCTTAAATTCTGAACCAGTGTAGGCAAAACAATTACTAGATCGTCCCACGGACCACTTGCCTGAGACCATTGTTCCGCCAACCATTCCTGCATTGGTTGCAGGCGCGCGTGGGGGACCAGGTAAATGCCCGATGCCATCATACCTAGCAGATGCATTGCTTTGCGTACGCTTATCCGGAGACCGGCTTAATACTAGGGTATTTGCCGAAGCATGTTTCGTACTCTTTCCATGGATGGGAGGGCGAAGCCTGTCTTTGTATCTAATACAGCTCCTAAGAACTGTTTCGATCTGTTTCGTACCAGACTTGACTTTTTCTCGTTTATTGAGAAACCCAAGTGGAAGAGAAGGTCTAGATTTCTTTGCGTGTTTATCTTGCAAAGATGGTAGGTTTCTCCTGTGATCAGCCAGTCGTCCGGGTAAGGGTACACTGGGATTGAATCCCTGCGTAGGTGCGCTGCCACCACCGCGAGTACCTTGGTGAACACCCTTGGAGCCGAGGCTATCCCGAAGGGCAGCACCTTGAACTGGTAGTGCTGGTCTGCTACTTTGAATCGCAAGAATCTTCTGTGCGCTGGGAACATTGAAATATGAAATTAAGCATCTTTCATGTTCAATGTTGCCATGTAATTCCCCCCATTTTAACAGCATGTTGTCATGCAAAATTTTTGTGGTTTGACAAACTTGTTTCAGGGCGCAGGTCGAGTACCGGGTGCATGGTTAGATCTTTCTTTGGAACAAGGAAGTATGTTGAATAAATACCCTTGTTTACCTCGTTGTATGGCACGACTTTATTGGCGTCTTTGAGGAGTAGAGCCTTGACCTCCTCTAGCAGGATGAGTTGTTTCTCCTGTGATGGTTTCTTCTGGTGCAGGGGGAGGTTAGATGGTATTCCTTGGAGTTCTATGCAGTAACCTTCTGTCACCGTCGACAAAACCCACTTGTCTGATGTTATCCCCTCCCATGAGTGGGTGAAATGTGATATTCGTCCCCCGACTGGGGAGGCATGGGAGGGGACCTGTAGCGGGGCATTATTGTTTGGAGGGTGCTCCTCCCCTCTGGTGGGGGAGCCTCTCCCTTTTCCACGATCCCTGCGCTGACCCCTAGGGTAACCCTGGGTCACCTGTTGGCTATTGTTCCAAGAGGAATTTTGGCTCCGGTTGTATCCGGTGACTCTTTGCGCATTTTGGCCACAAAAACGCCAAAAATGATTGCCACCCCTCTGGCTTGTTTGTTTGTTAGTTGTCCAAGGGATTTAAGTGTTTCGTATTCTTCCTTGGCGGACTTTAGCGTGTCCTCAACTGCCTTTCCAGACAAAACATTAGGCTCAACAGGCATGTTGAGTAGAGTAGTCTGTGTCTCTAGTTTAAATCTAGACTATCTAAGCCAGGCGTGACGTTTCAAGATGGTGGCCTCAGCAATAACGCGTCCAGCGTTATCCACTGCATCGAAGTTGTTGTTTAGAAGGACGCCTGCTGTGCTCTGCCTTCGGCAGCCACAAGGGAGAGCTTGGACTTAAGTGGTTCTGGCGCTGATTCTGCAAGGGCTGTAACTTCATCCCACTTAGTGCAGTTATAGCTTGCTAGTAAGGCGGAGTTATTAGCAATCCGTGTTTGGTACGCCACCAAAGACGCTATTTGCCTTCCCATAGTATAACGTTTTTAACTCTCCTTGGGCCTCATTACGACCCGGCCGGTCCGGAAAGAAGTAAAAGGTAAAATCGCCACCACTGTTGTTTCCGGACCGGCTGATTCAGAGTACTGCACGTGGGAGGTGGCACTCCCGCCAGGCCTGACCTGGCGGGATTAACACCACCCGCCTGCAGGTGGACGTGGACACACTGGCTTTGTCATAGACGGAACCAGTGTTTCCATGGTCCCCATCCCGATGGAGTCTCCGAATTTCGATAGGCCCTCATGGCTGCCAGATAGGTGCGACATGTGTCCACCTGCACGCGTGCTCAAGAAGGAGAGCACAGGAGAGGAAAGACATAGGCTGTCAGGCCCTCCCATTGAATCTGCAATGCGTCGCCCAAGGAGCCGGGGCCGTGCCCCTGCCAAGACACGAACTGATGGCACTTCCTGTTCTTCCGTGAGGCAAATAGATCCACCTGAGGGTGGCCTCATGTGTCGAAGACACCCTGCAGCACCTGGTCGTTCAATTGCCATTTGTAATGTTCTGCTCCCAGTCTGCTGAGCCTGTCCGCTTCCAGGTTGGCCTCCCCAGGGAGATGGACGGCCGTGAGGTAGATGTTCTCCAGGGCCCATTCCCGCATGCTGACTGCTAGGCTGCACAGTGGAGGGGACCCGGTACACCCTTCTTGATGACATAGTACATGCTGGTGGAGTTGTCCGTCTGGATAGGTACTGTCCTGCCTTCAATGAGCGGAAGGAAGGCTCTGTGGGCTTGCCAGATGGCCCTGAGCTCGAGCCAATTGATATGAGACTCCTGTTCCTGCCGAGTGCAGACTCCGTGGATGCTGAGGTTGTCCAGAGTGGCACCCCAACCTTCCAGAGAGGAGTCTATAGTGATGGTGACCTGCAGGGTCGGCTGCTGGAATGGCTTGCAGGTTGCAGTCCTTGGACCACCATGACAGGTCTGAGTGGAGAGAAGGAGGTATGCTGAACAGCTCCGCTTGGGAGCCCTTCTCCTGATTTCATGAGGCTGAGAAGTGCAGCTGTAACCTCCTCATCCAGAGCCTGGTGTGGGGCACAGCCAGTAGACATGCTGCCATGATACCCAGTAAGTGTTACGCTCACCTGGTTCCACGGGGACGCCACCCAGCAGTTGGGACTCAGGTATCCTTCTCTGCGGTTACAAAGGAGTAGAAGGAGGGCACTACGTGCTGATTCTGTAAGTTAATTCTTCAATTGTATTTCACTTATATTGCTTGGTGAAGTTTTGACCTGGGGCTACCAGTCTATGTAGGTCCTAAGGCATGAGGCAAGTGGCAGGCACATCGATGGGGGCCACCATGGCACCTTCTTATGCCAACGCATTTATGTACAAATTTGAACTTAAAAATGTGCTCAAAAAGCCTCAATGGCAAAATAACCTGTCGATATGGATCAGATACATATACGATAATTTTGGCATTTGGACCAACACAGAATCGGAACTTCTTAACTTTTTTCAGTATCTCAACAGTATAGATCCTCGCATTCAGTTTACACATGAACATTCTAACAAAATCATCCACTTCTTGGACGTAGAAATAAAAGTCACAGACTGTGAATACCGTACCATTATCTATCGCAAGAACACTGAGCGCAATAATCTCTTACAAAGACTAAGTTTCCACCAACCAAGTCTGATAAAGAATCTCCCTTATAGCCAAATGCTAAGGGTAAAAAGAATCGTCAGTGACCCTATGGATTGCCAAGAATCATTGAAAGAGATGGGGAACACATTTTTGTAAAGAGGGTATTCCCAAGAAGAGATAGACACGGCTATTGCACGTACAGCCACACAAAGCAGAGAAGATCTATTGAAACCCAAAACTAAAACAGAACAAATACCCCCACTGGTCTTTGTATCTAGATACTCAAGACAAAGCAGTCGGATCAAATCCATAATTAAGAAAAATTGGAATACCATAACTTGCGATCAGAGAATAGAACATCTCTTCAAAGAACTTCCCACTTTCGCATATCAACGGAGTCAAAATCTGAAAGATAAGTTGGTTTACACGAAACCTATGCGCAAGAAATGGCTATCAGATTCGATAGTCACATTTCCTTGCCTAAATTGCAGTAACTGCAATTACATCATTAAAGGATCAAGCATTAACCACCCACACTCAGGAATGAAGATCAAACTGAAAGACTATGCCACTTGTGACACACAGAATATTGGGTATGGTATCAAATGCCCCTGTGGGCTGTTCTATGCAGGTCAGACACAGCGGGTAGCAAAGATCTGATGGAATGAACATCGTTCATGCATAAGGAATCACACATCAACTTCGGCGGTGGCCAGGCATTGGCAAGAAAAACACCATAATCTGGCACAATTCAGATTTGTAATTCTAGAAGTAGTCAGCAAATGTAACAAACATGAAAATCTCCAAAAAAGACTCGACCAACGAGAAACATTTTGGATTGATCGACTAAGTTCTTTGGCACCCAAGGGACTCAATGAAGAAATTAATTACATGTGCTACTTATGAACATTTATTTTGCTGAATGACACATATCTTGCTCTCTTCCATCCATTTTTCCGTGCCGAGGTTTAAATTGCATTCACAGTCCTGCAGATCTCAAGCTCCCTGTTGCACTTGCTTGTTGACCAATTTTCCCACTTTGCCATTTTGCCATTTTCTATCTTGACACAACTTACTGATCACGCTTGTTGCCCAAGTTATAATTTTCCTACTTTACCATTTTTCCATTTTGTTGTAAATTAACCACTCCCTTTTTAACGCAGCCCGGATTCGGTTTTCCACTCTGCCCGCTGGCATTCCTACAAAAACTTGTCCCTACATTATGTTCCATCGAGTTCCATTGGTAACCTCTGGGGGCAACAGTCACCCCGCCATTTAGTTGTGTACCACATACATCGACCAGCATTTACAAACACTCCATCCATGCACTGGTATTTGGATGCGTACCACCTCAACTAGTTAGTATTTGCAATTACACAGTGAGCATTTTCCTTCATTTACACAGGCGGCAGACCACCGCAATGACGCATCCGCACAGGATCAAGTACCGTTGTTTGAAAACACAGTTTACATTGAAGCACCGTAGCGTAGCCATGGTGACGGTCCCGGGGGTGGGACCCAAGGCGTAAGTGTCCTCACGCGACGCCGTTGGATTACCATGGCAACACATAAGTATTGCTGCCGTCATTCGCGCCTCGAGCTCCTGCAGACGCGTTTGACCAGCACGGAGCAATTCTGCTGAGTAACGGTAAGCGAATGCCTTGCGCTACAGATATATACGTGTTGATAGTTTTACCTCAGCCTGATGAATTGTCACATAATACCCACATAGGCACTACTCAAACTGGACACTTCTTCTACGAGTCCTAGAGCCCTTTGATACTTAAGGTACTCATTTTATTAATCACGGAATAGCCACACGGTTAAACTGCAGATTACCGATCTCTAAAAATGATTTGTTTTCTGTTTTTCATAATCATCCTTTCACTGTTGGAACACTTTAAACACACCTTGGAACGGGTATGTTTGACTGCATGCGTTTGATTTCTAATTTTTGAATTACTGATAAATGCGCATTATGTGATTATGTTGATTTATTCCGATTGTTTTGTATTAGTGAATAATTGGGCATCACAAAGCAATTGTACGGCCCTGACGAAGGTTTTTACAACCGAAATGCATTGGCAAACGTACATTGAATTCGAGCCAAGATCTTTGAGACAGGCCTCATTGAATATGAAGTAGAATATTCAGGAAAGACGTATAAATAAAGATATATTCTTTTAAAAAAATATCAGTATCCATGCCATGGAAATGTGTATTTGCAACGCAATATTGTATATTCCCTAATTTTTGGGTAAACGGAGAGCATCAGTCCTAATAGAGTCATACCACTCTATTTTTCTTTGGTCATCCTTCTCTGTGGTTCCCAGGTGTGACCAGCGGGAGGGTTCTGCCTGGAATACAGGTGGGCAATGTTCAAGACTGGGCAACTGGGGTAAACAGTCCCCCACCACCCCTTATAACCGTGGCCTCACTGGACCTCTCCTCACCTTGTTTTTAATGCAGGTGTGTTCTCCGTCCTGCCTTCTTGGCAGGAGTGCGTTGTGCTTGGTGGGCGTTTGCGATCGAGTTACTTCACTGATGCCGGCCCGCTTTGAGTCTTTCAGGTAGGTTTTATTGCTGTGCTATATTATTGTCCTTGCATGCCTTTTTGGTTTAACTAATGTCTTTTCTCTTCCTTAGGTGCGCGGAAGTCCAATATGTGGCATAGACTGAATTGGGTCTCGCCGGTAAGTAATGGCGTTTTTAGAGCGCCTTGATGCGGTGAGTAGGCGATAAGCGCAGCGCTATGATACCTTGCCTCTTGCTAACCTGTTGTCTTGTCTTCCCACAGGTCGCAGTGCTCACCCGGTGCATGGAATTCCTGAGGCGATGCTGGTCGAGGAGCGGCTTGCGAGGTAAGCTTTTCGGCACCGTTCATTAAATTGTAAAAATGTCTAATGCCTTGTTTCTTCCTTTTTTGCAGATCCGTCAATTCGGGAGGAGCGCTTGTTCCAGGATGCTGATCTCAAGATCCGTGGACAGCTAACGATGAAATTACAGGTAAGCTGCTGCTGCTAACAATGTCCTCTTTCTCCTTAAAAGATGCTGTTCTTCCTAGGTTCGCGGGTGCAGCTGAACACGGTGAGCGTCACATTGCAGAATTGCAAAGTAACGCGAAGCGTGTTATCCCAGTCGGGTGTGGTTTAAATAGCTTCAAGAAAGTAGTCCAGATAAAATAGTTCCTATGGTACCACACCCAAAAATACTATACCGCATAGCTTGGTTCCACTATGTGGATGCCTCCATGTTGATTGACACTGAAATAAAGTAGTTCCCAATATAAGTACTTTATCAAGTATGAGCCTGGCGCCAAAGGCGCCAGGACTGGCCCCAAGAAGGCTTAGGCCAAGGATGCCTGGTTTTAGTGGAGACCCTTCCTGGCCCATGGGCTTGCCAGGAGGTCTTCTGGATGGGCGTTGTGACAGCGCTCCCCCTCCTGCCCCCCCCCCCCCCCCCCCCCAAGGCCCCTCTCAAGGTGTTCCTCCTGTCCGGCCCGGATTTAGTTGGGAAGTTTCGATGATAGTTTTTGATCAGACGTGGCACATGAACGTTTTCACAGGGTTCCCAGGATCTATCTTGGGGTCCAAATCCTTTCCAATCAATTAGATAGTATAGCTTCCCCCTTGAATATGGAGTCCAGTATGCCTTTAACTTCGAATTCTGGTTCTCCGTCAACAAGAATGGGTTTTGGTGGTGTTCCAATCCGTGTACCAGGCTGCATTGGTTTTAAAAAGGGACACATGAAATACCAGGTGGATGTGTAGGTTGGATGGTAAATCTAATTTGATGGCCGCTGGATTAATAATCGCCTTCTGGTGTAGGGTCCTAAGTACCTGGGTTGAAAGGTTCGGGTTCCTTTGATGGGTATAAACCTGGCGGCCAGCAAAACCTTGTCCCCTACTTGATAGTCTGGGGCCTTTTTCCTGTGTTGGTCGGCAAATTGTTTTTGCTTGTCTTTGGCGCAAATTAGATGTTCTTGGGCCTTTTTGAAAGCCCGAGTGATGTTGGTGTGAAGGGTTTTTACTGCTGGCATTTCCAAGCTGGTTGGGAGATCCAGTTCTGAGGTACGTGGGTGTCTACCTTATAGGGTTTAAAAGGGTGTTTGTCTGGTACTGGAATGCAAGGAGTTGTTATATGCGTACTCGGCTATCCATAGTAAGTCCTTCCAGTCTCTTAATTCATGGTGCAACATGCATCGTAGGTATTGCTCAAGGGTCTGGTTGGTTCTCTCGGTCTGACTGTCCGTTTGGGGGTGATTGCTAGTGGATAGCCAGACGTAAATTTGCACCATAACACTTTCTCCAAAAGTGAGAGACGAACTGACTACCTCTATCGGAGATCAGGACTGATGGGAAGCCATGTAGTTTAACAACACCATCCAGAAATACCTTGGTTAGAGTAGATGCGTCAGGGAGGCCTTTGAGTGGAATAAAGTGTGCCATCTTTGAGAATAGGTCTACGACTACAAGAATAGTGTTAAACCCTTGACTGGAAGGTAGGTCAGTAATGAAGTCGAGGGAAAGGGTGTGCCATGGTGCAGGAGGAATGTCCAAAGGTTTTAGAAGGCCAGATGTTTTTTGTTTTTGCGACTTGTTTTATGCACAGACTCCACAAGACAATGTATTGGATGACATCTCTATGCCAGGTAGGCCACCAGAAGTTCTGTTTTACCTTGGCTAAGGTCTTGGTAATTCCAGGGTGTCCTTCGATCAAAGAATCGTGATAACCTGAAATGATTTGTTGCTGTAAGTCCTTGGTGGGTATGTACAGACGACCCTTAAAAAAGGGTAAGTGATCTTTGATGGAATATTGTTCCCCCTGCGCTTGCCATGCAAGGAGGGCATCCGGATTCATGGTTTGTTGAATTTCTTTTCCCAGTTCCATTTGGGTTAAGGCCATAGTGAGGCCTAAGAGTATGTCTTCGGGTATGATGGGGACTGGGTCTGGGGGGCCGTATAAACTATGTCATCAGTGCCAGTACGAGAGAGTGCGTCAGCTTTTCCAGACTTGACCCCTGGTAGAAATGTAATGACAATCATATTCAGCGATGAAAAGAGCCCACCGCAACTGGCATGAAGACTGGGCTTTAGCTGTTTTAAGATATTGCGGATTTTGGTGGTCTGTGATAACTGTTATAGTGTGTCTGGCCCCCAGAAGGTAGTGTCGCCAAGCTTTAAAGGCGGATTTGATTGCCAAGAGTTCTTTGTCCGTAATAGCGTAATTTACTTCTGGAGGTGAGAACTTCTTCGACCAGAAGGCCACTGGATGTAGCTGGCCGTTGTCAGGATCTCTTTGTGAGAGGACAGCTCCCATTGCTATACTGGAAGCGTCCGCTTCCACGATATAAGGAAGATCAGGACGTGGATGTCGCAGGATTGGCACTGAGGTGAACCTTTTCTTAAGTTCCTGAAAAGCTTCTTCTGCTTCTTCGGTCCAGGCAAATTGTTTGTTATTTTTTCGTAGTAATACAGTGATCGGGTGTACAACTTGGGAGAAGTCTGGTATGAACCGGCGATAGAAGTTCGCAAAGCCCAACATACTTTGCACTCCTTTTACTGACGTTGGTGATGGCCACTTCAGAACGGCATCAACTTTGTGCAGGTACATCCTGATGCCTCCGGGAGTAAGGATAAAGCCTAGAAACTCTACTTCGGTTACGTGAAAGAAACACTTTTCAAGCTTTGCATATAAACGATGTTCACGGAGCTTGGCGAGGACCGAACGGACGTGCTTGATATGATCCTGTTTTGATGTTGAGTACACTAGGATATCATCTATGTACACTAGGGCGCAGACATCAATTAACTCTCTCAAGACGTCATTCATGAAATATTGGTATGCTGCCAGAGCGTTGCATAACCCAAAGGGCATACCTTGATATTCGAATAAACCATATTTGGTACGAAAAGCAGTTTTCCATTTGTCTCCGCTTCTGACCCGGACCAGATGGTACGCTCCCCAAAGATCCAATTTGGTGTAAATCTGAGCATCTTTGACCTGGTCCAGCATTTCTGGGATAAGTGGCAAGGGATAACAGTTCTTTACAGTGATCTGGTTTAATGCACGGTAGTCAATACAGGTCCTTAAATCCCCTTCTTTTTTCGGCACGAAGAACAAAGGACTGGCTGCAGGGGACTTCGATGGACGGATGAATCCGTTTGCAAGGTATTGGTCTAAGTAAGACTTCAGATGAAGATTTTCAGGTTCCGTAAGAGCATAGATTCTACCACAAGGGACTTGAGCACCAGGAACAAGGTTGATTTGACAGTGATAAGGCCTGTGCGGCGGCGGGGTGTTTGCTTGGTCCTTCTGGAATACATCCTGGAAATCGCGGTATTCCTCTGGCAAGGTATTAGTTACACCCAGGGTTGATGTTGTCGCTCCGGGAGTTGCAGAAATACTGAAAGCTGGTTTCTGTTCTTGATAATAACAGGCTGGAGAGCAGTCACTGGGGAAGGTTAATTTCCTGACCCGCCAGTCGATCAAAGGGTTGTGAACGACTAACCATGGCATCCCTAGTATAAGCCGGAATTGAGGTGCCTTGATGAGATCGAACGAAATGAGTTCCCGATGCCCGTCCTGGCACAGCAAGGTTATCTCGGCTGTGCATTGGGTTACGGGTCCGGAAGCGATTTCTGTCCCGTCTACCGTAGTCACCTTGGCTGTATTCGGCTTAGAACATAAGGGAAGCCCCATCTCTGCAGCCAGGTCTTGATCTATATAATTCCTGACTGCTCGGCTGTCGATGTATGCCTCAACGGCATACATTCCTGACAACCGTTGGTTATTGATTAAGATCACTGGTATTGCAAAGTGTGAGGTCGGTGGCTCTTTCCTCTCACTCGACAAACTGACCTCTACGTTTGCCAAGCTGGGTAGTTTTCCGATTTAGATTCTTTCTCTTCATCTTTTTCCGTGGCCCCGATGATCTTCCTTGGAGGTTTCACCGGGCAGTCCTTCAGGAAATGGCCAGGTTTTCCGCAATACAGACATAACTGTTGTTGCCTTTTTTTATCTCGCTCTTGTTTTGTTAATGGAGGTCGCACCCCCCCAATTTGCATGGGCTCGACAGACAGTGCTTCCTTGTGCTCGGGTTACATTGTCTCTAGACCGAACATACACAGCCCGAGGATCCATTTTGGAACGATCTGCTTTTCGGTCTTGCAACCAGTGGTCTAGTTGTATGACCAGATTTATGAACTCAGAACAGTCTCGAGGAGGATCAACTACTTGAGCTAGAACGTCTTTTAATTTGCCTCGTAAGCCCCGATGAAACAACGTGGTTCTTTTGTTTTCAGGCCACCTGCTTCAGCAACCAATCTGTTGAAAGTAGCAATGTACATTAACAAGTCCCGATTCCCCTGTCGGATGGAAAGGAGTTCATTGTCCACTGCTTGCTCTCGGGTATGGCGAGCAAAACGTTTCTCCATTTCCCTCTGAAATCCCCCAAAGTCATGTAATAAAGGATCATCATGGGTCACCAATGGTACAGATCAATCTGCTGCGCTACCGCTCAGGTATGATAAAAACAAAGGCTACCTGAGCTTGGTCGTTTGGGAATGCTCCTGGCCTGAAAAGAAAGTGAAGGCGACACGGATTCATGAAAGCTGCGTATTTCCTTGGATGACCTGTATACCGCTCCGGCGGTGCCAAAGGAACTGTTCCTGGTAGCATAATTTGTACCGGAGTAGAGGAAGTGGATGGCTCGGTAGGATTCTACATCGTCGGGTTGCTTCCAGGCAGAGGTGCCTGTCCTGCTTGTGATTGCAAGTATTGTCTGCTGATGTCTTCTGTGCGCTCCTTAGTCACTATTAAATCTCTTCGGAGAGCATTAGTCTCCTGTCGGGCAGAGTGAACCTCAGCGCGCCGTTCTATTAATTGTGCCAATTGGTCTAATTCCGAGGTATCCATGGCGCCCAGGTGGATTGGTTTGGCAGGCTTCACGTTCTGTTACGCTCACCTGGTTCCCCGGGGACGCCACCCAACAGTTGGGACTCAGGTATCCTTCTCTGCGGTTCCCAGGTGTGACCAGCGGGAGGGTTCTGCCTCGAATACAGGTGGGCAATGTTCAAGACTGGGCAACTGGGCTAAACAGTCCCCCACCACTCCGTATACCCGTGGCCTCACTGGACCTCTCCTCACCTTGTTTTTAATGCAGGTGTGTTCTCCGTCCTGCCTTCTTGGCAGGGGCGCGTTGTGCTTGGTGGGCGTTTGCGATCGAGTTACTTCACTGATGCCAGCCCGCTTTGAGTCTTTCAGGTAGGGCTTATTGCTGTGCTATATCATTGTCCTTGGATGCCTTTTTGGTTGAACTAATGTCTTTTCTCTTCCTTATGTGCGCGGAAGTCCAATATGTTGCATAGATCATAGACTGAATTGGGTCTCGCCGGTAAGTAATGGCGTTTTAGAGCGCCTTGATGCAGTGAGTAGGCGCTAAGCGCAGCGCTATGATGCCTTGCCTCTTGCTAACCTGTTGTCTTGTCTTCCCACAGGTCGCGGTGCTCACCCGGTGCATGGAATGCCTGAGGCGATGCTGGTCGAGGAGCGGCTTGCGAGGTAAGCTTTTTGGCACTGTTCATTAAAATTGTAAAAATGTCTAATGCCTCGTTTCTTCCTTTTTTGCAGATCCGTCGGTTCGGGAGGAGCGATGGTTCCAGGATGCTGATCTCAAGAGCCGTGGACAGCTAACGATGAAATTACAGGTAAGCTGCTGCTGCCAACAATGTCCTTTTTCTCCTTAACAGATGCTGTTCTTCCGAGGTTCGCGGGTGCAGCTGAACACGGTGAGCGTCACATTGCAGAATTGCAAAGTAACGCGAAGCGTGTTATCCCAGTCGGGTGTGGTTTAAATAGCTTCAAGAAAGTAGTCCAGCTAAAATAGTTCCTATGGTACCACACCCAAAAATACTATACCGCATAGCTTGGTTCCAAGGAGCCAAGCTATGTGGATGCCTCCATGTTGATTGACACTGAAATAAAGTAGTTCCCAATACAAGTCCTTTATCAAGTATGAGCCTGGCCCCAAGAAGGCTTAGGCCAAGGATGCTTGGTTTTAGTGGAGACCCTTCCTGGCCCATGGGCTTGCCAGGGGGTCTTCTGGATGGGTGTTGTGACAGTAAGTGCTGGTACCACCAGGCGGAGGTCACTGCTCTGGTAAGGAAGTGCGTAGTGGCCCTCTTGATGGCCATGATCTTGTCCTCTGAGGGAAAGACCTTCTCGGAGCTCGGATCCCAGATGAGGCCCAGGAAGGCGAGGGTCTGCATCGGCTGCAGCTGAGACTTCTTGAGGTTGATAGTAAAGCCCAGGTCATGCAGTGTGTTCATAAGAGCGGAGGAGGTGTGGTTAACTCCCTCAAGAGATCTCGCCCTGACGAGCCAGTTATCAAGGTATGGGTAGACATGGTGACCCTGGGCCCTTAGGAGGGCTGCCACTGTGTTCATGAGTCTGGTGAATGAGTCTGGTGAATACCCCGGGGGCTGAGTTGAGGCCAAAGTGTAGTACCTTGTACTGGAAATGGCAGCCGATGATCCTGAAGCGTATGAAGGAGCGATGCGGCTGAAAGATAGGGACATGCAGATAAGCGTCCTTCAGATCCAGGGAGCACATCCAGTCTCCCCTGTCTAGTGTCTCTGCAATGAGCGCTGGCATTACCATCTTGAATTTTGGAAGAGGAAGGGAGAGGTTGAGGGTGGATAGGTCTAAAACAGCTCTCAGGCCAGCCTGGTTCTTTTGTATGGAGAAAAATCCTGGAATAAAAGCCCAATCCTCTCTGGTAGGCTGGGACTTCTTCCACTGCCTGGCTCTCGACGAGCGAACGGATCTCCGCCAACGGAGTTGCTGTCCCAATCTGTGGGAGTGGAGGGGAGGAAGGAGGAGGAGAAAGGACCGGTAGGCGGTACCCTCAGGATACCACAGAGAGGATCCAGGGGTCCGCGAAGTTCTGGCGCCAAAATTGAACGTGAAAGACAAGCTGTCCCCCACCGGAGACACGTGGACCTGAAGTGACACGTTATGCCTTTTTTCCTTCTGAGGCTGGTGCTGAGGAGGGGGACTAGAAGAAGTTTTTCCTCCGCCCCATTTTTGTTGCTTGTGCCGGTGCTGGCTGGGTGAGCGGTCAGGTTGTCTCGACCTCCTCTCGTGGAAGCCCCAGAACCCGCCGAACGACCGCCCCTTGTCTGAGCGTTGATGCGACTGGGTGTACTCCTTGGGAGTGGCCTTCGTCAGGATAGATAAAGAATTTGCTGTCTGTGAGCTGTTTTTCTTTTTATCGAATTCCTCATCGGTGGTAAAGTGGAAAAGGTCACTACCCTCGAACAGAAGGTCCAATATGCGTGCCTGGACTTTGGGGTTAAATTTAGTAGCCCGAAGCCAGGCCATCCATCTCATGTCCATGGCGATGCAGATGGCCCAGGCAGAGGTTTCGATATGGGCCACTGTGGACATCATGTCCTGCGTAACCAGCTTAGCTTCTCCTAGACCCGCCTTGAAGCGTGCCTGGTTCTGCACCAGAAGTTCTGGAAGGAAGTATGCTATTTCCTGCCACAGCCTTTGCTTAGGGGCTGCAAGCATGGCATCCGTGTTGTATTGACTTGGTGCAAGGAGGCGTTAGAGTACAGTTTCTTCCCGTACGCCTCCAAGATCTTCTCCTCCTTGCCTAGCAGCGCTGAGGTGGCCCCGGACGACTGAAGTTTAGAGTAGAGTGACGCTGCAGCAATCACTGAAGAACGCGGTTGAGGGTGCGCTGACAGCAAGAGTGGATCCCCCCTCCGTTGGCATTGAAGCGCCACCCTTTTTTGGCCAAGCCACAACGTCTTTCTTCATCAGGACACCAGTCTTGGTAAGGGGTCTTAGGGTGAGGACTTCTGCGAGGACCCCCTCCTTGGGCTGCTCAACCTCTGGTTGAGGAAGGCCTAACTATTCTGCCAAACATGCAAGTCTGTTGTGGAAGGCGTTCGCTGATGACGGCATGTCAGGGTCCTCCTCCTCGTCTGTGTCCACCAGGATGTCTGGCTGGTCCGGAGCGGGTGAAGGAGTGCTTGGCACCGTGGGCTGCGGTGTGGGGATCGGAGCTGGAGGCTACTACAGAGGATGTTGTGGAACGCCCTGAACTGGCACGGGAGCTAGCATTTCAAGGGCCGGCAGGGGCAGCGGGTGCTGCGCCGGTGTCTGTGGAACCGGGGCCCTGGAAGGAATGACTGGAGGGAGCAAGTCCCTGACTGCATCCTGTATGATGGCCCCCATTTGGGGGGTTCACATCAGAGCCAGAAAACCTTTCGAAGAACCGGTCTCCGGAGGCTGAAGAGGTGGCAGGCGATATTGACGGAGTGGCTGGAGGAGGCTGAGGCCGGGGCTCACTCTGCCTAGGTAGCAGGGGAAACATGCCCTGCGTCACTGATGGATAAGTTGTATGCCACGTACCTGGTTGACGCCAGTCCCACCTTGTAATTCGGTCACCCGCCTGCCATGTACATAGGAGTGGCATCGGATGAGCGTTGTTTGGCCTGGTGGCCATTTTGTCGAGCTGCGTGCCACGTGCAAAAGTCGTGGTACATGGCTCATTGGGCCCATCCTCCACCCAAACCACTTGGTCGTGGAGCAAGAGGCCTACCCGGGACCTCAGGTCTAGACCTGGAAGGCAGTGTCTACGGTAGTGCTGGGTGAAGGCACCCCCTTGGACATTGAGCCGGTGCTAGGGCGTAGACCCTCAGGAGTACTCCTGATAAAAGAACCTTCCGGTCTCTCAGCACTGATTCTGGAAGGATCTAGTGATCCCTTGGCCATGTGGCCCATAGCTGGCCTCAGTGTGTGTGCTGATACCAGAACGCAATGGGTTCCTCCCGCTCGGGCGCTTCCTCTGGATGTTGACAATGTGATTTACAACTTCTAGGTTTGTTACATTCAATTTGCTCTGATATCTCTTGGCTATGCAGGAAACAAGGCCACTTATTTGAATATCCCTCTTTGGGAAAAATCTATTCCTTTTGTTTTATAGTTACCCTTCTTTGGCTTGGGCAATGCTGGTTACAATCTGCTTCTGTTCGCCCTCTCTTGTAAATCATTACATTCAGTTGGTTTGAATTTAACTATTTCAGTATCCAAAATTAACTTTCTTGTTTAGCAGTCGGTTTTTGAGCGCCCAGAGGTTCCCTCGATTAGGCCAACTCACTGGTTGCTGGTGGCATCTCCTCCGGACCCGATTCCTCTGCTTCACTGCTAATCGGATTAGTCCACGCGTTTGACAGCTACGGTCAGCATCCAGCGGGCCGCGGTTTCTGTCAATGGAACTCCCTCTGCTCCACAAGCGTGCTCCGGTGCAGTCTGCAAACCGGAGCGAGATGTTGGACGCAAAGAGGGCTTCTCTCCCACAGGTCAGCCAGTCTCAGCACCACTTCCCACTGCACGTCCCCTGCATCTCTTGGGCACCAAGACTTCAGCCACAGTCTCCTCATGGCGTCCCACTATTGGCATAGCAGTGACGCCGTCCTCTGCTTCACACAGCTTCTGAGGCTCCTGCTGCCTCCCACTAACCTGCACCTGAAGGTCCTTTAAATAATTAAAAGGTCCCGCTGGTGTGGGATATTACAACCACTTGACTGCATAGTACAGTCTGGTAACTCAGGACCCCTCTTCCTCATCCAAGTATGAGCCTTATGGGACTGAAAGTCCATAATGAACATGAAAATCTTCATTATCTTTTAATTCACTTTGTTCAAAGGATGAGACCCATGTATAATGGAAGGTATAAGGGAATAAGGGTTTCCTTCTTCGGTTTATTAACAGAACCCCATGTGGACTCAGTACTACTAGCATCAATTCCCAGCTTCTGATATACATCCTTTCCATATGCACAAAGAAGGCTTTTATATTTAGTACATGGCAATCGTTTGGGAGGGAAGGTCTTACAGTGACAATATGCAATTAAATATTCAGGCATTCGCAAACCTTCATCCTCACAAGATGAGAACTGTATCTCTCCTGCCTGAGTCACCACATTCCCTTGATAGCCTTCTACCATGTGATCTTACCCCCGATAGCTCCCCCAGGGTTAGGATAAGGTAGTTTCTGCCTTTCCTTGGCCACATGAGAGGAAACATTAGGCTGAGATTCTGGAATGGCTCTGCAGGATTCATCACGGAAAACAAGGGTTTTAAGACGCTTCGACACCTATATGATGGATGGGTGCTGCTCACTATAGAAAAGTGTAAATCCAAAACTTCTCGGTAACCAAATGATTCTGCTATGCACAAATATAGCATATGCTCTCACAAAAATACATCAAAATGGGAGGCCCCTATGTATTAGCTGCCCTTTGAGAAGGAGTTTGTAGGGGGAGTGGGAAGGAAGCAACCCTCATTCACAAACTATTTGATAAAGACTGCAACACAAGGCCTGAACTACATAAAGTAGGGTGAGGAAATTGGGATCAAGACAATTTAAGAATCTTGGTGACATATAGACAAGAGCCCACAAGCAATTCAAATGCACTACCATCATGGAAAGCACACAAATACTTGCCTAGACATCATCAGACCACACAAGAACTTAGAAGGATATTCCTAAACAGCTTGGTCCCTTGTTGGAGGGAAACCCAGTTGCTGGGACATCCTAATGTGAATGAGGTAGCAATACTCCAAAACAAATCTTCTGGCTGGTTTATAAGATCCTTATAAGTAGCTTATAAGTACTTGTGAGACACTAGTGGGATTATGAGAACAATAAGAACTTTAAGAATTTATACGACACTCAGAAATGTATTGAATTCTTATAAAATCATAGAAGTGTGAAGTAGGATTTATGTAAGATCTTTATTAAAGGAAAATAATCCTCAACTGACCCTACAGCTATGATGGAGGTTCCCCAACGTCTAAGAGAATAATAAACTGGTGCTCTCTTCAGGGCGTCTCAAATAAATTCTGTCCTCTGTACAAAACCTACTCTATCCTATGCTCAGCCCACCAGTAAATAATATAAGAAGGCTCAAGTACATTTCACTCTCCCTATACTTGGGCTTCTGGTGGCTGATTTCTGATTTCTGACCCCCGCCCAAAAGAGTTCACAATGGAAAGATCCGGACCCTGGGCCAGTCTTTGCAGTTCAAAACAAACAAAAGAAATGGCCTTTGGTTTTCGTCGTGCCAAAAAGGTCTCTTTAGTAATTCAAACAGTTCGAAACCTATCCTGTCTCTCAGGATATACTCCCCTTGGTGTAAATTATAGGCCCTTCGCAACGGTGTTGGTTGATATTCACAATACTTAATGTTCTCACCTCCTATGGCAAAGTCTTGCTTCTTGGAATAATTCCCTTGCGTCCGTTTACTCGAGTTGTGGGATTTCTTATCCCAATGTAGACTATGAATGGTTTTGGCCCTGACTGGGCTGTTACAGCTCTTCAACCTCACTCAGTAAAGTACTTTTCTCACCCCCTTGGTTGGGTATTCGGACTCTCAGCTTGCCACTTTCTCAGCCTTCCTAGTATCAGTTTCTTTTCCCCCTTCATGGGATATTTGGTATTTCAGCCCTGCAAGGGCTCTGTTGAGGCATCATTGCCCTCCACCCGCTCTTGGTACAAGGTTGTGTACATTTGTTCCAGCGGCAGCGATCCTCCGGGACTTCGGTGTCTCTGAGTCTCAGACTTGGCTTCGGTCTGTGAGATCGTGCTTCTCTCTGCGGTTTCTCCCTTTAGGATTTACTGGGTTTGGACGTCAATTTGATGGGATGTCGAGACCCACTGCTACAGACTTGGCTTCACTTCTTTCTGCGGCTGTGGCCGTACCGGGCTCTCCACCTTCCACCAAGCAGCTTCCTCGACTCTTCATCCACCACTTTGACGGTGTAGTTCCTCCTCTTCATTCTTTGTGTGTGTGGGACTCCCTCCTCTGTGCAGTCGTGCAGGCCAGTACTTTTGCTATCCAGCAGATTTTCTCCTCCAATGTTGAAGTACGGTTTTATGATCCTGCTGGGAACGAAATTAATGATTACATTGGTTACGCCCTCTACAAAAGGGCAGTAACAAGTTTGGGCCAGAAACAAAGCCTTCCACTCAAGGCACTGTACATTCCCACCACGTTCAATGCACATGTAGCCATCGAATACTTGGGACTCTGAAAAAAGGGAGGTGGAATGAAACCCTTACTTGGGTATTGCTTGTCCCCAAAAGGGAAGGGTCACCCCAGTAGGATCCTGCTTGCCCTGTCCCCTAGGGAGTGTTTTGCATAACGGGATCACCTCCCTGGTCCCAAAGCAGGTGGCTCCCCCTTGGGAAGGGAAGACTTCCCATCAAATCTAGGGATCACCTCCCTGGTCCCAAAGCGGGTGGCCCCCCGTTGGGAAGGGAAGACTTCCCTAGATTTGACTCTCATGCACGTCTCACAATAGCACAGGACTGAAAATCCCCCAATGAAACCATAATCAACACATTTTGGATAAGATATGAGATGTTATAGCAAAGGAAAAGAGAATTCCCCAAGTATATAAGCATTTGGTCTTCATTCAAGGAGTATCAGACATAATGTTGTGCATGCTACAGACCACATATTTTGTCTCCCTTTTCATTTAACTTCACTTGGTCGCAAAAAGGGCTGGGACGTCTGCAATGTTTGAATTAAATGTAAGAACTACTCTCTTCTTAGAGATTCCATATCTGGCCTACTTCCGCAGCCCAAACTTAGCCGGAATTCCCAGCGAAAAAAGGAAAAGACTGCTGCAATTCCTACCTCTCTCTTGGGCTGTACTAAATTAATGCATTGTCACAGATGTTCTCAAGAACATGCCAACTCTCGAAGACTGTTCAAAGTTTTTTATTGATTTATTTAATTGGGCCTCACTAAGCGACAAGCCTCTCTTGCTCTCAGTCTCCCCTTAGCTGTTCCCTCCCAAGCCCAGTTGTCCCTAAATGCCAAAGTGGAAACCAGAGATCCGTAAACCCAACCATCTATGATTTGACTGGTTACTTTGGAGGGCTTAAGGGCAAT
This sequence comes from Ambystoma mexicanum, assembly GCF_040938575.1. Classification (NCBI taxonomy): domain Eukaryota; kingdom Metazoa; phylum Chordata; class Amphibia; order Caudata; family Ambystomatidae; genus Ambystoma; species Ambystoma mexicanum. Next base: position 941,268,194 of record NC_090925.1, on the reverse strand, counting down.
CACTTTCTCTATCTGGCTCCCTACAGGAATTTTAAAGATACTAATCACGGTTCCACCAACACTAAACGTTCCTAAGAAGGGGTGCCTCTCAGTCACCCAAGTCTCACTTAGCCTTGCCCTTTTACAGCCTTATATACCTCCTGCTGATGTTCTCGCCCTCCCTTCTATTCTCCTACCACTCCTTCTCCCACAGTCACCCTTCTTCCACTGCCCCATTCACCTGGTACACTCACTCTCACATACACCTCTACACTTACCCTTAGACTCAAGTCATTCACTCCACTCATATCACACGCACCACTTCCTATTACAAACTAATAACTCACCTTGCACATGCTCTTTCCAATCCTCTGCCACGCTCTGTTGCACTTTCCTTCCTCCTCCTGCTCTCTAAGTCCATCTACCCTCCTTTGACTGCACCCAAACAACCCACACTGCCTGGTTTCCTGTGTCCCCTTTTACACTATACCCTCTCCCATTGGTCCCGGAGTTCACCAGGTTCCCCAGGTCAATCACTGTCCCGTTATTCCCCCGGGGTCATGCCATACAGGTGCAAGACTTTAAAAGCCCTTGTAAGCCCCACTCCCTCCATCATGGGTCTGTCAGTTCTGCAATGGCAGCCTGCGAAACACAGACGAAGTCTGTATGCGTATGTTCTTTGAACGTGGGCCAGTCTGGCCTCTGCAATGCGGCCTGCGATATACAGTCCCTCTGCAATTTCTTAGGTACATGATTTGGAACCTCTGGATTGCCGGTCTGCTGCGCACACAGCTCTGCTGCCTTGTTGCTCTCTGCCGGTTCTCCTGCATGTGGAACACACGTCTCCCTCTCCGCTGCAAGTACTTCTTCATTTGTTGTGGTGCTAGAAGAGAAAATACACTAGCAAGCATTTTGCGCAGCAGGCATGGGGTGATAAGTGATTCTTGACCTGAGAAATTAAGCACAAGTAGAAGAGACAGTTACTGACTAGGGGGAGGGGGGGGCGCACTCTCAGCTCTGCGGCTTGACTGGCTCTGGCAAACACTCTGGTAGTGCCCTGTTCCAGGTTGAGAGGAGTCCCCATGCCGCTTGACACAGTTAAGACCCTGACCTTGCGCATTGTGTAATTGCATGACATGTGGATTGGATTTTTTTTCTCAAAACACACGTAAACAATTTTCATCTTCATATTTTGCTTGCCTCATTAAAACTTGAAAGCTATGTATGTTTGGCTTTTCCTTTCTTTCTGTAATGGCGATGGCAGGTTCTAATTATTTTCACTCTTGCAAGAATATATGAGCTGTGTATGCAAAGGTTCAAAATCCTGCACATTGTCAGATCCCACTCCACCTTGGGGCAGAGTAGCAGTATATCAGCAGGGGAATAAGAATTGTAAGTATACGGCATGAAAGCAGCCATTACAGGTTACTTATGTGTTTTTCACAGAGTTGATATAATGGTGTAATGGAGTCTACGCACTGCAAAGGATTATGGTTACTTTTATTTTTTGACTGATTATTGAAAATTTTCAAAAAATCGCACAGATTAAGTGAAACAAAGCTTTGAAAGAGCAGGCCCAATAACTTGAAGAAGCTCACCTGATCTTTTGAACAAGATTTAACATGTATATTCTTTACATTCTGGACTACGCCATCAAAATATTTCACTGTGTATGTCCCTGAAATTCAAACGCAAAAAATTAAGTGCCCCTTGCATAACAAAATTAATACATCTTTGAAAAATGTTAAGCATGATATTTCAGTTTTTGAATTAATTCCAATAATAATGTACATGCATAAATCAAAGCTCTAAATACTCAAACATGCAATATTCTACAGTTGCAACCGAAGTAATCCAGACCAGTGTATTATTCCGAAATTGCTTAGAATGCCATTTTCGTGGAAGGAGAGGTTACTTACACGGAATTCTAGTTCTGCATCATGGACATTTTCATTTCATTAATGAAGAGTCATTTTCTTTACCAGGGTACAAAATCGCGAAACACTTTTTAGATCTGCTAGAGAAAGCGTTCTGGCAGGGACATATTTAAAAGGACCCCTAGTGCTAATCAGCTGACCTGCTTAAGATTGTCTGCTATAGTCTTCAATTGTTGCATTTTTATGTCTGCTGTATTGTGCAAGCTATTTCTACCAGCCTGCCCCACCTCTTACACCCTTTATCATCCCATCTCAGCATAACTACTGCTGGTCACATTCTTTCTAAAACAGCAGAGAGTGGCCCCAGCCATGCTTCATTCCTTGTGAGGCAGAAAAGCATAAAACAATGAATGGGCTAAAGAGGCTGCACCCTTCACCATGACAATGAGTAAAGCAACATTGGCATGGACCCCCCCCCCATCTTGAAATGGTAGTTTTCGAAGTTCAATAGAGCCACATGTTACCTTGTTTGAACCACACTAATTTAGAAGAATACATACAAAACACACATTTGGAGATAAATGGTGCATTAGGAAAGCCGAGTATTTTGTATTTACATTATTTAGAATTAGTATATTTGCACGACTGACATGTTTCGGTTGCTATAGGATTATTGTTTCCAAATGTCCTTGCTATATGAAGATGATAGCCAAATGCACTGCTGTTCGTTTACGTCTTTAGATGCTCGATTAAGGAGGACGTCTTTTTGCCATGACTGTATATCTTATTCCCTTAAAGTAAGGTGGATGCATTACAAAAGCACAAGAGTATTAAACGCTATAGCCTAGCCTTATCAAACGTGCTTTTACATTGCACGTTAAAGTGTTTAAAATGTTAAATCATTGAACTTATTCTTTTATAAAAATGCATTGCTGACACAAACACTAATAAAAGTCTCATTAAGATTGCGATTTACCTGGTAGCACTTGTTAAAGCCAAGACAAAGCGAGCCGAATCATTCCAAGACATCAGGCCTCATTACGAGTATTACCATTCCGTCTCCGTGACTCCCGGAAATACCAGGGCATTACGACCCTGGTGTCCCGGGAATTCCGGAGGCGGAATTCGGTAAATCCCCATTCCCATGGGAGTGGGGAACTGGAAACACAGGCACCATCTCGTGATGGTGCCGGTGTTTCCACGTCCGCCTGCAGGCGGGCGGTGTTAAACCCGCCAGGTCAGACCTGGCGGGAACATCACCTCCCACCTGCAGGACTCGGGATCGGGCGGTCCGGAATTAACAGTGGTGGCCGGTTTACCGCAACTGTTAATTCCGGACCGCCCGACCTGTAATGAGGCCCATCGTCTTATTTATGAGAATACAAAAAAGGTAGCAGGCGCCCCTCTCTAGAAAGAAAATGTTAAGGTATTTGTACCGTGCACCGTCACCAGCGGAGTTGGTCCCCAGGCGCTCTGGCATATCTGTAAACGAGAAGGCAGGATGGGATAGATTGGTGAAGAGGTAGTAGGATAGTGAGAGGAGTGGTGTTCTGTTGGCAGCTTCATCTCGGTATACACCGTGCGCTGAGCTTTGGTGCGAGTGTCGCAGCAATGTCAGTCCTCGTGTCCTGTTGTTGCGGTTTATGTGTTGTTGCGGTGTAGTGAAGTGTATGCGGCTTGCGGTGCGAGAGGTGGTTGTGTTCGTTTTTGAGTGATTTAAGTATGCAGAAAGTTTGAGCTTTTTAGTTAATGGGTTATGTTTAGCAGCTAATCCCCACATCAAGGCCGAATGCCTTGACCTTGGGATTCCCGCACAGTGCGACTGAGCAGCCAAGCACAGCGCCCCACTTCGGTGGGTTTGAGAAACAATTGAACAATTCAGTACAATCCCATAACACAGCTAGACCCGAGAGTCCCGCATAGGGAGAGAGAGGCCTACGCCCAAAAGAATTTTAGGTATTCGTGCGAAGCTTCCCTTGGACACAAAGTAGATCAATCAATGTAGTGCAATCCACATTTATCCCATCGCTGCCACCCTTGTTAGGCATGGCATGATAACCTGTTCTGTGTTTTTTCCCCCCACTGTGAGAGTCTGCAGCCATTCTTTTAGCTCACTGTACTTTTCACAAAGGAGGAATTTCCATTTGCCTATCAGTCTTTGTCCCGCCTACAAGGGCAGTCCAGCACCGAAATGCCAGGCAGACCTTGAGGGCAGTCGAAAAGGTTTGCCAAAAGGTTTGCCTGGCATTTCGGGACTGGACTGCCCTTGTTGGTGGGACAAAGACTGATATGCAAATGGTATTCCTCTGTTGTGAAAAGTACAGTAAGCTAAAAATCGATGGCTGCGGACTCTCAAAGTGGGAAAAAAAAACACAGAACAGGCTATTATGCCATGTTCTTTCTAGAGAGGGGCACCTGCTACCTTTTTTGTAGTCTTATTTATGAGAACTCTGACGCGTAGGAAAGTGTGGAGACTCCGAAATAATATTCTTCTTTTGTGCATTTCATTGGTGGGGGGAAGGGGTGGCTTGAACTTGCTAGCCCTTCTTTTCCATGTACCACTGCGGTACAAAGCATTACACAATAGCTCTTCTTGGAACCCAAACCTGGCGATCTGCATAAAAGCAAAGAGCATTTGGGAACATAAAAAAGGCCACAATTTTAAATTTGAAACAGATCTGTAATGGTGATTCAGGAAGAAACTCTTGTGCGAGTAATGCAAGTTGGACTCCGCAATTTTCAATGGGCACCTAACAAAAACAATTCTGTAAAATTACAAAACACATATGAAGTTGGATACGTGATTCTGTCCGTTTCTGCATTCAGTCTCATGTGCTGAGTCTACTAATGCACAGGTGCTTGCTTGTGCACGAGACTCTGGTTGGTAACAGATCTGGGAGTTTCTTGGGCTAGTCCCTGGGCCTCAAGAGTTTTGGCAGAGCACTGGCAAGACAAATATTGCTGGAGCTCTGGTCCCTGGTGTTCTTGCTCAATTCCTACGCTGGCAAATAAAACGTAGCGCACAAGCCCGCTTTTTGTGACTGACACCCATCACACCCGGTGCACACCTGCCCCACACTTCATCTTCTCGTGGATGCGATTTTGACACGGCTCTGTCATTGACTTGTACGTTTTGAAAAATATTTCCGAAAGAAACTATTGCTGACAGAGTTTTTGTGGAAGCAAGGCCGGAAAGCAGTTTCTGGTGAATCCCCAGACAACCGGTTTCTGTTTTTGACACTTTATAAAGAGTACATCAATCGGCTGCTTGAGATGTGCTTGTTGTACTGGTTGGAAGGAGATAATTCCGAGATGTCAATAATCCTTTTGCAAACCATAACTTTATACGAGGTTTGTGGCACTCTGATAACCACGACCATGAAACTAAGGGTGCTCAATAGATGGGATGGACTGTATGGAGTTCTGGTGGTCTGCTCAACATTACTGTGTTCTCCAAATCATGCAACTTTGTTTCAGTAGGCGTCACACGTTCAAAGACCTTCTGCATATGTGGCATTTCAATGACCCGTCCAGGGCAACCGCTACAATCTTCTGCTCTGGCGGTCCGATCTGGTGAGCTAGCTAGAGTTTGTTTACTCTCCCTCCAGTCGTTTTTTTTTAATAGCAATTATAAAACACAGGACAGCTATGCTTGTATATCAATCTTGGATAATGCCTCACCAGTTGTTATTTTACACTTGGATTACAAATACTGCATTTGAGTAATGCAGTGGGCTAACTATTTATCAACAAGATTGTACATTTATGCTCAGTGTTAGCAGGTTTTGCCAGTTTGTGCTAGAGCAAAACAAAAGAGGTGATGGCTGGAAGATTTTGACTGAATCGTACCCTCTGGGATTGATCTGGACAACCGTCCAAACCATTTTTCTTCGCCTGCCAAGCCATTACAACAGAGGAAAGACCATATGCAAATCAGGCTTGGCGATTACTAAAGGGAAAGAAAGGATAAAATAGTGCAGCAACCTAAAATCAACCCACAGGATGTGTATAATATTTTGCACCAGCCCCTCACACTCCCAAGCCCCAAGAGTCAGAAGCACTATGCGGAGACCCCAGGTAGCAGGATGCAAAACATGTTGGGTAGAAAGGTCAGGTAATCTTCATTTTGTATTCCTCTCCCGCAGGCCACAGACTACAGGACCCTGTGGAGCAGTCACAGTCCTGGGAGTGATCCATGTGACACTGGTACTCATCTGCTTCCATCGCTAACTCCACGTCGATCTCCTTGGCAGCGATGATCACAGGGGAGCTTTCCCAAAGGAGCGCCGGAGAACGCCACAGCTCCGAGGGTCTAGAGGTTACTTGCTACGTGCAATAGCCTGCCACGCTGAAGACCCACCACATGTCAATCCTTGGTGGAAACTGGTGCGAAACTAACATCCAAAGTCCGGAGACAGAGAAGAGGATAAAGACTGCTTTATATAGTGAACGTCCCAATCTGGTGCTTTTGGCATTCTTTTTTAGGGCGGTCAAACAAACAGCGCATATGTATTACAAAAGGTCTCTGGAACACCCAGGTCTCACGCCTCTGATCAACATAGAAACAGCTCCCCCAAGCTAGTGGTCAATGATTTAAGTCGCCACAGCACCAGAATCTGCAAGACTTTCAGGACCTAGAGAGACCTGGCTATGTCACATAGGCCCTGTTCAGTCGTCAGCCATGCCCCACCATAACAAGTACTTTATTTTATTATGATTTGGTTTGAAACAAACCCTACATAATTTAGACAATGCAATTAATCAATCATTCAGTCAAGCTCTGCCCTGCCAGGCAGAAGTCCGTTCCAGAAGGAGATTATACGGGAGCTCTGTGGGCCAGGAAGCAGCATCACAGGCGACGCTTCCCGACAGCATGTAGCACGTTTGCTACGTTAACGCTTCCGCGCCTATAAAATCCGAGGTTCGGACCCTTTGCGGCAAAGCCCTCACAGCACAAGGCCGCAGTGTTCAACAACGCAGATGTTTGACTGCGAAGGGGGTCTGCGGCACAGACAGTGAGTGCGGACGACTCATCCTACTGTCTGCGACCGCCAGGAAAGAAGTTGTGGGGGGTTGCTTGCTCTGCGCTTCTTAGCCCTCTGACTGTTCCTTCTCCCCTGACCCCTGCGCCCCCCCACCCGTGACCTGCCCTGCCCTTGCCCGTGGCAGGGATTGCCCCCTACCCTGTGTTTCCTACCTGCGTGGTCCATCTCCTGAGTGCACCTCTCGCCCTTCCATCCTGTCTTCTCCCTACGTGTTCCACCGCATTCCATGATTGCATGCGCTATGCGCCCCTTCCCTCCTTGCCTGTTCGTGCCGGCATGTCCTCAGGCCCCATGGTCCTTCGCAATCTTGATCGCATGTGCATCAGCGCCCCTTCCATCCTTGGTTATGCTCGCACCTGCGCGTCCATAGCCCACGAGGTCCCTCGCAATCGTGAGTGCTTCTGCACCCCCTCCATCCTTGGCTATGCACGCACCAGTGCGATTGCCTGTGCTTCCGCGCCCTGTCCATTCTTGGCTACGCACGCGCCTGCGCGTCCTTAGCCTGCGTGGTTTCTTGCAATCCTTGATCGCACTTTCTTCAGCGCCCCTTCCATCCTTGGCTACGCTCATGCCTGGGCGTCCTTAGCCTGTGTGGTCTCTTATAATCCCTGATTGTGTGTGTTTTCCGCGTACTCCATCTTGGCTTTGAGTGCGCCCGCGCGGTCCTCTGCCCGCGTGGTCCCTCGCAAAGCCTGATTGTGCGCCACGCCCCTTGTCTGCGCGTCCTCAACTCGTGTGGTTCCTCGCACTCCCTGATCGCATGTGCCCCGCACCCCATCCTCCCTTAGCCTCGCTTTCACCTGTGCGTCCTCTGACCACATGGTTCCTCGCAATCCTTGACCTCAGGGCTTTGCGCCCCCTTACATCTGTGGCTTCGCCTGCACCTTTGCAACCTTCGCCCGCGCAGACCCCTCACAATCGATTGCGTGTGCTTCATGCCCCTTCTACCCTTGGCTTGCTAGCACCCTTGCGCCCCTGCATGCCCTTGCTCCCCTGCAGGCCCCCCTGACCCGGTTACTACGCTGTGTTGCTCTGTGTCTTTTCTTCTAGGCCCCCCTTGCTTATTTCACTGTTCCTGACCTGTTTTTCTTGACTACTGTTATTTGTACTGCCTACCTCCATTTGCTTCTTCACTCTTCTCCATAGGTTCCCTTTGAGCACTGTTCATTATCTAGTCCTCGCTCTGCCTGGTTGTTCCCTGCTGTGTCCTTTTCTTTCAGGTTCCCTCGTTCTTGCTGTATACTTGTACTACCTACCCCTATATGTTTTTTACTCTTCTCCTTAGGTTCCCTTGATCATCGTTCTTTTGCTCTGCCTGGTTGTTGCCTTGCCGTTTCCTTTTTTCTTTCAGGTTCCTAGTTCTTATCTGTTAATAGTTTCTTTTTCACTTTACTTGACGGCTCGTCTCTTGTCCCTTGAGCCCACGTGCGCACAGCGATAGTGCCAGCAGAAGTGGCTGACGGCTGCGAGACATGTTTTCCTGAATTGACTTTGCTTTGTCTCCTTGCATTACTCGGTACATTTGTGCATCCACAAAGAAGAAGACTACTACTTACCTTGGACTGCCTACATTACGATCATTTACTCCCCTTCTGGATTTAAATATCTGCTATTTTCTCTAATTTAATTGGAGCCCCACCCACTTTTCCTCGATGGCAGTAAATATTGCTGTGCGTGTGTACAGCGAAAGTGCGAGCAGAAGTGGCTGACTGCTGACAGCTGTGCAGCCTTGCATTCTCCGCTTGCGTCTAGGGCGGTGGTGGGTCGGGATACATCTATTTTTTTATTCCTATTGCTCCTGCGCTCTTTTTTCTTATTACTGGTGAGAGCTCCTTGGACCACCGAAGTAGCTTGGACATAATATTCTAAACAGCAGCCACAAATCCTACACAAAGTAAGCCATCCCAGGATTATGTGACATTGTCAATCTATGACTTTGATTTTCATCTTATTTTGGATCATTAGATGTGTACTTTACCGTGGCACACTGACTCTGTATTTAATAGTACTGTGGTGCACTAGATTTACTCTATGCGTGTGTTTCAATACGTTTATAAATTAATAGTTACTCACGGTGTGACAAAAGTACTCTTAGTCCATAGTCCCCTTTCCTCCATATGTCCCACCATCCTCCCCCCTAATAATACTGATGTCATTAGGCAATATAAAATATTGTCGACGTGTCAATGAGGACTGAGGAGAGGCGCTGGTGGGAGGAGTCAGCCGAGCGCATGCTCCTAGGACCGCGCCCCGTGCGCCACTAAATTCAAAGGGGAGAAGATGTTTCTGGTGAAAAAGTTTCCGTCTCCCGTCCCTTGCAAGGGACGCCCATACAGTATGGATGAAAGGGGATTATGGACTAAGAGTACGTTAGTCACTACGGTGATTAACTATTAATTGCTCTTACGTCCCGTACCCTTTCCTCCATACTGTACGGGCGATTACAACTGAATGTAGCCCCAGGGTAGAGAGGAGACCCCCTTAAGCAAACAGGTTTCTTAGAACCGCCTGCCCAAAAGCAGCGTCTGATCTGGAGGCGGCATCCAAACAGTAGTGCTTACAGAAAGCCGAAGGGGTGTCCCATGTAGCCGCTCTGCTGATGACCTGCCACGGCACATGTGCTGAAACACGATGGGCCTGGCTTTGGCTCTGACTGCATAGTCATGCAAATTGGCCAGCACTGGTTTATGCTGCCCCTCATAGGCCTCCTTGATGGCTGCGACCATCCACCTTGCTATGGAGGCCTTGGATGCCTGACAGCCGGGCCTTGAACCACCAAAAGTGATAGAGGGCATCCTAATTGTGGAAGTCCTTGGTCCTGTCAAGGTAGTATTTTAGCGCATGTCTGACATCCAGACAGTGCAAAACCCTCTGAGGCTCATCCTTGGGGGTTGGCGAAGAAGGTGGCCAACACTATTTCCTCGTACAGATGGAAAAAGGAGGTCACCTTGGGTAGGAAAGCAGGGTGTGTCCGGAGGACCACCTTGTCCTTGTGAAACGTAGTATAGGGCTCTGATGCCACAAGAGCCGGTATTTCTCTGACTCTACGAGCGGAGGTGAGGCCTACGAGCAGCGCTGTCTTAAGGGTGACCAGTCTGATGTCCGCGGACTCCATTGGCTCAAACGGTTTGTGTAACAAGGCGCCCAGGACTACATTGAGGTCCCACACCGGGTGTGGCGACTTTATGGGTGGGTAGAGCCTGTGGAGGCCCGCCAGATGCTGTTTGACCACTGAGTTAGCGGAGCAGAAAAGACCCTCCTCCGAGTTTCTGTAGGCTCCTATGGCATCCAGATAGGTGCGGCATGTGTCCACCTGAACGCCGGAGTGGGTGAGTTGTGCCGGGAAGGAGAGTACGTTGTCCAACGTACACTTAAGGAGAGTCAGCCCTATGACAGAATATGGACCATTTGCTCTTATATTGGCTCCTGGTAGCTTTGCTTCTGGTGCACTGGATGATTCCCAGGTTAGCCTGAGATAGGCTCAAGTGTTTCAGTGTGACCTGCTCAGGAACCATGCTGCGAGGGCTAGCTTGTGAGTAGCGGGATGGAGTACCCTGCCCCTCTGCTGGGTCAGGAGCGGAGCTGTACCCAGCAGTAGGTGAATGGGGGGCCTGTCCGATAGGCTGAGCAGCTCTGAGAACCACGGTCTCGCTGACCACCAGGGAGCTATCAGAATGATGCTGAGGTGACAAAATTCCTTTATCCTGCAGATCACCCTGTGTACCAGGGGTGTCGGCGGAAAGGCATACGCCGTCATGTAGTTCCATTGTATTTGGAATGCATCGCCCAGTGAGCCCAAGTCCTGTCCCTGCTAAGAGGCAAAAAGCTAGCATTTCCTGTTTTCCCGGGAGGCAAACAGATCCACTTGGGGTTGCCCCCACCTGAGGAAGATCGCCTTCAGGACCAGGCCGTTCAATTGCCACTTGGAATTGTCCTCCCCCAGTCTGCTGAGGCTGTCCGCCTCCAGGTTGGACTCCCCCGAGAGGTGGACAGCGATGAGGTAGATGTTGTTCTCCAGAGCCCATTCCCACATGCTGATAGCTAGGTTGCACAGCGGAGGGGATCTGGTACCCCCCCTGCTTGTTGACATTGTACATGTTGGTGGAGTTGTCCATCTGGATAAGTACTGTCTTGCCCTCTATGAGAGGGCAGAACATCTTGAGGGCCAGCCATATAGCCTTCAATTCTAGCCAGTTCATGAGGGACTCCTGTTCTTGCTGAGTCCAGACTCCATGGACGCTGTGACTGTCCAGCGTGGCTCCCCAGCCTTCTAGGGAGGAGTCTGTAGTGACGGTGACCTGCGGGAGAGGCTTCCGGAAGGGCTTGCCCTGCCGCAGGTTGCAATCCGCAGACCACCACATGAGGTCCGGGTGGAGAGATGTAGGAATGTCGACAGGCTCCACTTAGGAACCCCTCTCCTGATTCCACTAGGCTGCAAAGTGCAGCTGTAATCTCCTCATCTTGAGTCTTGTGTGGGGAACGGCCAACATGACTGCCGCCATAATACCCAGCAGGTGTTGGAACCATCAGGCCAAGGTCACTGTCCTGGAGAAGAAGTGAGTAGTAGCTCTCTTGATAGCTGTGATCTTGTCCTCGGAGGGAAAGACTCTCTCAGAGCCGGTGTCCCAGATGAGGCCCAGGAAGGTCCGGCTATGCGTGGGTTGCATCGTAAACCCCAGGTCGTGGAGTGTGCTCCTAAGTGCGGAGGTGTTGACGACGCCCTCCTGAGTTGAAACCGTGCGAGGCAGTCCAGTTATAGGTACATGTGGTGGCCCTGGGCCCTAAGGAGGGCTGCCACTGCATTCATTAACCTGGTAAATACCCTGGGGGCTGAGTTGAGGCCGAAGGGTAGCACCTTGTATTGGAAATGGCAGCCCATGATCCTGAACTGTAGAAAGGACCGATGTGGCTGCCAAATAGGGACGTGTAGATACGCATCCTTCAGATCCAGGGAGCACATCCAGTCTCCCCTGTTCAGTGTCTCTGCAATGAGTTCTGGCGTAACCATCTTGAATTTTTGTAGAGGAAGGGAGAGGTTGAGGGTGGAAAGGTCCAACACAACTCTCAGGCCAGCCTGGTTCTTCTGAATGGTGAAAATCCTGTAATAGAAGGCCATACCTCGCTGGGAGGCTGGGACTTCCTCCACTGCCTGGCTCTCGACGAGCGAGCTGATCTCTGCCAACAGAGTTGCTATCCCAATCTGTGGGAAAGGAGGGGAAGAGGGAGGAGAGTAAGGGACCGGCAAGTGCTACCCCGTGGATACTACCGAGAGGATCCAGGAGACTGAAAACCTTTTGTGCCAAAATTGCACGTGGAAGGCAAGCCTGCCCCCCACTAGGATATGATATATGATATTTATAAAGTACTTAATACCCAGAGGTACTGGAGACACATGGACCCGAAGGGGCGTGTCATGCCTTCTTTCCCCCTGAGGCTGTTGCGGAGGAGGGGGATTGGAAAAAGCCCTTGGCTCCCCCCCTCCCCCTTTTGTTGTTTCCTCCGGTGCGGACTAGGGGAATGGTCAGGTTGTCTGGACCTCCGTTCTAGGAAGCCTCGGAACCCTCCAGACATCCGCCCCTTGTCGAAGTTTTGATGTGACTGGGTGTACGCCTTCGGCGTGGCCTTCGTAAGAATAGATAAAGACTTTGCAGTTTGCAAGCTGTTCTTTTTATCTGATTCTTCATCGGTGGTGGAGTGAAAGGAACAAGTTACTTACCTGTAACTGTTGTTCTCCAGCATGGGTCTGGCATGGATTCACATGCTCATGAATATTCCCCGTCGTCAGGCTGGGAATCCTCTGTAAAGAAAAAATCAGTATCAGTTTTGTTTCTGATCTGTCTTTCGTAGTAGTAACCAATCACTGATCTCTGCGTCATACTGACCACAGCCAATGACTGCCATCTCCCTAAGCCCCGCCTCTGGCAGCCATCTTCAGATTTGGTAGTACGTGAAGTGGCAGTATGACCAAGTGAAGAGCCGCAGAGGGGTAGGCGGGAGGGTTTGCATGTGAATCCATGCCAGACCCATGCTGGAGAACAACAGTTACAGGTAAGTAACTTGTTCCTTCTCCAGCATGGGGTCTGGCATGGATTCACATGCTCATGAATATAAGAATACATAGCAGTACACACATGCACAACCACAGGAGGTGGCAAAGGCTCAACATTAAGCAATACAACAACTCAACATTAAGCATCTCTTACCTCCTCACCAGGCTCACCTTAAGAGAACAGGTTGCGCAGCACTGCTTGGCCGACCCTGGACTCCTCCCTGGAATCCCGATCGACGCAGTAGAATCTCGTGAAGGTGTGCGTTGACCTCCACGTAGCAGCCCTGCAGATGACCAGCAGGGGCACACCAGATAGGAACGCCCTAGTAGCAGCGATCGCTCTGGTCGAATGGGCTCTCGGACGGCCTGGCAGGGGTCGGTTAGCCAACCGGTGGCAGTGCAAGATGCACCCGGAGAGCCATCTAGAAATAGAAGACTTCGAGAGAGCCTTCCCTTGATTCACAGGTCCAAAGTTCAAAAACAGCTGTGATGTCCTCCAAAAACTCTTCATGCGGTCCACGTAGAACTTCAGCGCTCTAGCCACATCCAGCGAGTGCAAAGTCCTCTCGGCCGGCGACGAAGGAGACGGGAAGAAAACAGGTAACACCAGGGGCTCGTTAAGATGGAAGTCCGACGGCACCTTGGGCATAAAGGAGGGGTGCGTCCTAAGCACCACCCTCGAGGCATGGAAAGTCAAGTACGGTGCTTTGCAGGATAGCGCCTGGATCTCTCCCACTAGTCGTGCAGAGGTAATGGCCACCAGGAATGCAGTCTTCCATGACACAAACCTCATCGGTGCGGAGTGCATCGTCTCGAATGGGGGCCCCATGAGCCTAGTCAGCACCACGTTAAAGTTCCCACGCCCGGGCCGGGGCCTTCACCGGCGGGAACGACCGGAACAGTCCTTTCATAAACTCTTTCACTAGTCGATGGGACCACAGGGACGTCCGTCCTGTGGTTCTGGTATATCTGGAGATCGCCGCCAGATGAATCTTAATGGAGGCATGGGCTAGCCCAGCCTTTGCCAGCGATAGCAGGTACGGCAGCACCTGAGGGGCCGTAATCCGTAGGGGGTTGATCTTCTGTGCTCGGCACCAGATAGAGAACCTCTTCCACTTGTGACCGTAGCATTTGAGAGTCGAGGACGCCCAGGCCTTTGCAAGAACCTCTCTGCAGTCGGCCAGTATATCGTACCCTCCAAACTCTAGCGTTGCAGGAGCCAAGCCTGCAGGTTCAGCGACGCCGGATCGTGGTGGAAGATGGCGCCTCCTTCTCTGGAGAGAAGATCCGCGTCCGCCGACAGCTTGATGGATGGGGACGTTGACAAGTCCAGAAGGTCCGGGAACCAGATCTGCCTCGGCCACGCCGGTGCGACGAGGATCATCCTGCACCGGGACCTCTTGAGCTGGTTGATGAGTCAAAGCAGCAACGGCAACGGAGGGAACGCATACAGGTATAGGCCGTCCCAAGGGGAACGAGAACGCATCGCCCATGCTTCTCGGCTGGGGAAACCTGCTGGCGAATCTCTGGCACTTCGAGTTCGTCGCTGTTACGAACAGGTCGATTTGGGGTTTGCCCCATCGTCGGAAGAGTTGATCCGTACGTAAAACATTGTCGTGGTGTTGTCCGTGAAGATCCGCACCACCTTGCCCTTGAGCGACGGGAGGAACGATTTGATGTTGATGTGCAGGAGCTTCTCCTCCGGGAGCCAGAGGCCTCTTGCGTGGAGATCTCCGGTGTGGGCGCCCCAACCTTCCAGGGAAGCGTCCGTCGTCACCGTCTCCTGGTACGCCGGCATCTGAAAGTCCTTGCCCGCCGTGAGGTGCGCTCGAACGCCCCACCACTGAATCGCCCGCCGGAACACCTCGTTGAGGGGGAGCCTGTCTCCGAAGGTGCCCGTCGCCTGCGTCCAACGGGCGTCGAGAAATTCTTGAAGAGGGCGCATCCGTGGTCTGCATAGGCGCACCAGGTAGATGCAAGAGGACATCATCCCCAGGAGGGACTTGATGGACCTCACCCTGGCCACGTCCGTGGCTAGCAGGCGCTGCACTTTGCCCAGAATGGTCTTCGTCCGTTCTTCCGACTGTGCCGCCAGGCGCCTCACTGTATCGAGCTTCGCTCCCAGAAACAGGGCCACCTGCGACGGCACCAGGTGGGACTTTGGGTAATTTATGGCGAATCCCAGATCTGTGAGTAGCTGGACGGTCCTCGCAGTGTGTTCGACGGCGAGTTCCCTCGTCCTTGAGCGGATGAGCCAGTCATCCAGGTAGGGGTAGACGTGGATCCCCTGCAGTCGCAGCCGCGCCGCCACAGGTGCTAGGCACTTGGTAAAGACCCTGGGGGCCGACTTCAATCCGAACAGCAGTGCTCTGAATTGGTAGTGGCGTCCCTGGACGACGAACCTGAGGAACTTTAGGTGACTTCTGAGGATGGGAACGTGGAAGTATGCATCCTCCAGGTCCAGCGACGATAGAAAGTCACCTTCCTCCAGCAGTCCCAGTACGTGCTGGAGGGTGACCATCCTGAACTTTTGTGACCTGATGTATTTGTTCAAACGACGAAGGTCCAGGATGGGGCGCCAGCCGCCCGTCTTCTTCCTGACGAGGAATTACCTTGAGTACACCCCGGAGCCCTGGAGCCTCTTTGGGACGGGCTCGATGGCGCCTTTCCTGAGCATCGCCCGTACTTCCAACAGCAGTTGCGGGACGTGATTTTCCTTCCTAGCCACATGTGGAACATGAGGGCACTTCTTCAGGAATTCGATAGAGTGTCCTCTTGCCAGGGTATCCAGCACCCAACGATCGGTGGAGATGGACTTCCACACGCCGACGAACTTCGTCAGCCGGCCTCCCACCGGGGTGCTTCGGTGGGGGCCTGAGGCCACGGCCGGTTCTGTCCTGCTTGGAGGTGGAGGCCTTGCCGCCCTGGCCGCCTTGCCGACGAGGCGCTCCCTGCTTGTCGCGACCCCTGTAGGCCTCCTGAGACGAGGAGCGTGCCGCCTGGCGGTAGGACGACGAGCCACCGCTGGATCCCTTGGAGGCCCCCTGTCTGCCTCCGGAGCTCCGAAAGGGCCGTCATTGCTGAAGGGCTCCTAGGGCGCAGGCCGTCTCTGTGTCCGTCTTTATGGCTTGGAGGGATTCGTCCACCACCTTCCCGAACAAGTTGCTGCCGTCGAAACGGCATGTCCAACACCCTGGTCTGGACGTCCTGACGGAAGTCGGTCGCCCGGAGCCAACCCCGTCGTCGTAGGCAAACTCCGTTGCCCAGCTGGCGGAACCCGGTATCGGCAATATCGGTTGCCACCGTTATGGCATGGTCCGACGCCACCTCGCCTTCTTGAAGTATTTCCAGGGCCTCGGACCTCTTGTCGTCCGGTAGGAAGTCCAATATGGGGGCCAGCTTAAACCAGAGCTCCCTGTCCTAACGGGCCACGATCGCCAGGGCGTTGGCCGCTTTGATCGTCGTCCCGCCAACAAAATGACCCGTCGCCCCATGGCGTCCAACTTCTTTCCCTCGCCGTCCGGAGGGGAATTCGACGTTGAGGCTCCTGACCCCGCCGCTTTCTTCTTCGCCGCCGCCGAGATGACCGAGTCTGGCGTTGGCTGGGCCCTGAGGCACAGGGGAGCGGTCTCGGGGACCCGGTACTTCTCGTACCGGTCCCGTTTGGCTGGTGCCGTGGAGGGGTTCTTGAGTACCAACAGGCCCTCCTCCCAGATGTCATCGATTAGAGGCACCGCGATGACAGTCTTCCTCTTGGCCTCCCGGCGCTGATAGAGGAAACCTTCCTTTTTCTGCTCCTCCGGGCAGAGCTGGAACAATTCGGACGCCCTGGCGATCATGGCGTGGAATGAGCCAATCTCGTCGGGTGGAGATGCCCGTGCGACGGGAGACGGGAGACCCGTTCCGTCGTCGTCGCCCTCAGAACCCGTCGCACCCTCATCTCCCGACTCGTGGGAGGCTGAGGCGGGAACTGCAGGCCTTACCGGGGCGAGCGGAGGAGAGGGTTGGGTCCTCCGTCGTTTGTTCTGAGGACTTCCCGACGGGCCAGGTTGCGGGTCCTCCGGCCTGGGCCATGGTAATCTCGTCCTTATCTCAGAGCATAAGGACTGGATCGCAAACAAAATGGCCGCTGAGCTATCCTGAGGCCTAGGTTCTGGCTGCGCCGGAAGGGGAGGCTGCTCTTCCTCGCCCTCGTCGTCTTCCACGGTTATCTCCCGAGGATCTTCCTTGCGGGACCGAACCTTCTCGAAATGTACTTCGAGATTCCTCGCGACCTCGGTCAGTTCCCCCTCCGAGGCTGACTCCGGGCTCGAGGAGGCTACCGTGCCCACCCCTTGTTCCATCATGGGGGCCATGACGATGGGCTGAAAAGAGGATTCCCTCCTTGGCGGCAGGGAAACTCTAGTCCCGGAGGCAGTCTCCGCTGGCAGGGTCTCTGCCGGCTTGGCCAGAGTCGCCGCGATCGAGGCCTTTGCCTGCTGGGTAGGGGCCTTCACCACCTTAGGTGGGTCCTGGGCCGTCTCCTTAGGGGGAGGGGCGACGCCTCGCTCCCCCTCTCCCGAGATCGGACGGGGCTTCTCCCGAAGCTTACCCGGGGTCTCGGACTTCCTCTTCCCCGAACCGGAGAGCTGGCTCGTGGTTGACGGTCCCGGGGAAGGTGCGCCCTGTCTGGCGACCGAAGAGCCTGACCTTTCGGCGCTCCCGGAGCCAGCGGACTCGTAGCGCTTGGCCTGGTGTTGGGCCCCCGTCGCCGGGGCGCCCACACAGGACTTAGAAGCCCGCTCGGACCCTTTCTTCTTCTTCTCACCGGTCGAACCCTTCTCCAACCAGCTTGCGAGACGGGATTGACGGTCCCTCATGGTCCGCTCCGACAAGTTCTTGCAGAACTGGCAGTCCTTCTCTACATGAGTCTTGTCCCATGAAGACAGTAGAGGCATCGCGAATGTTCGTCCTCCTTAAACACATTCTGCAGCCCGCATCCAGGGCAGCTGCGAAACAGCTTGGGTCCGGGTGACGAACTCGCGTCCTGGGCCATCTCGAAGTAGGCCGCGAATCTTCTGGAATCCTCCAGGAGGTTGATTCGATGAAATCTTCACCCTTGAGGGGCGTAGGAAATCCCGCAACGGGTACCCGTTAACGGGAGTAGAAACGGTGGAGCTTGAGGCTCGATTAACCGAAAAAATGTGAAAATTCACCTAAAAAAAGCGCAAAACGCGCAGTAAAAGCTCAAGAGCTAAGCATGAGGACTCCCAACACTTGAACGTGCGGTAAAAATCTGAAGATGGCTGCCAGAGGTGGGGCTTAGGGAGATGGCAGTCATTGGCTGTGGTCAGTATGACGCAGAGATTAGTATTTGGTTACTACTACGAAAGACAGATCAGAAACGAAACTGATACTGATTTTTTCTTTACCGAGGATTCCCAGCCTGACAACGGGGAATATTCATGAGCATGTGAATCCATGCCAGACCCCATGCTGGAGAAGAGGTCACTACCCTCGACTGGAAGGTCCAATATGCGTTACTGGACTTCGGGGTTAAACTTAGTAGCCCGGAGCCACGCCGTCCTTCTCATGTCCGTGGCGATGCAGATGGCCCGGCCACAGGTATCGATATGGGCCACTGTGGACTCCATGATGTCCTGTGCTACCAGCCCGGGTTCTCATAATCACGCCTTGAAGCGAGCTTGGCTTTGTGGCGGAAGTTCCGGGAGGAAGTCCGCAATTTCCCGCCAAAGCCTTTGGTTAACGGATGCCAGCATGGCATCGGCATTGGCTTGACGCAGGTGCAAAGTGGCGTTGGAGTACAGCTTTTTCACGTATGCCTCCAAGATCTTCTCCTCCTTGCCTAGTCGTCGAGGAAGCCAAGGACGACTCAGACTTCGAGTAGAGTAACACCACTGCAATCACGGACGAGTGCGGTTGAGGTTGCACCGAAAGCAAGAGTCTTTCCCCCTCTATCTGCCTGTACTTGGCGTTGAGGCGCTGATTGACAGGCTGGGCCGAGTGCGGCTTGAGCCACCCCTTTTTGGCCAGGGCAACGTTGTCCTTCTGCATCGATACCAGTCTTGGTAGGGGGTTTTAGGGTGAGGACTTCTGCCAAGACCCCCTCCTTCGGCTGTTCCACCTCAGGCTGAGGAAGGCCCAAATACTCGGCCAGTGCCGCCAGGCGTTCGTGGAGGGCCTTGGCTGAAGATGGCGTGTCAGTGTCCTCCTCCTCGTCTGTGTCCACCTGAGTGTTTGGAGGATCTGGATCAGTTGGAGGGGTAATGGCCTCCATGGGCTGCGGTGTGGAGACCGGAGCCGATGGCTGCTGCAGGGGCTGTTGTGGAACTGCCTGCGGAGGAGCAGCGCAGGCTGGGGCCTGAGGCACCGGAGCCAATGTAGGATTGACTATGGGTGCCGGTGGGAGGGTCGGAGGGAGCATGTCCCTGATAGTACCCCGAAGGATGACCCCCATCTGGGGAGTTCGCATCAGCGCTACAAACCTTTTGAAGAACCTTGTTAGGGAGAATTCTCTGTTAAGGCTAATTTCCCAAACCTAGAGTCCCCCCAGCAGCTTTGCTGGATTTTTGGGGTTTATTTTTTTCTCTCCTGCTAAGAGTGAGACTCTTTTTCTCCTACTCTTAGACATGATTTGAGGTGTTCCTTTGACTTTGAATGTGTTTTATGGGCTATGGGGTCCTTTACCCCATAGGGCTTCATCTGTTTTTGGTATGTGGGTTACACAGCGCCCTCCGTGCAGTAACCCAGAGGTGTCATAGTGACCCCCAAACATAGA
Source organism: Ambystoma mexicanum (assembly GCF_040938575.1). Lineage (NCBI taxonomy): Eukaryota > Metazoa > Chordata > Amphibia > Caudata > Ambystomatidae > Ambystoma > Ambystoma mexicanum. The sequence goes on along the minus strand of NC_090925.1, from coordinate 941,248,466 downwards.
CTCCATACCCTGGGACTGAGTACTGTCTCCAGGGCATTGGCTTTACTAGTCCCAAATTATGAACAGAAACCAGTACAAACCATCATATTGTGGACGTACTGGTCGGGGCAATTCGATTGCCCCGGGGTCTGTTGTTCGAGGGGGCACGTCTCTGTCCCCCCTGATCGAGTTTTGGCTGGTGGCAGTGGATACTACTTTTTATATTCGACCGCGAATATATTCCTATGGGATTTTCCCATTGTTCGAGGCTACCACTTTTTGATATAGCCTCGAACAAACTGCCGGTTTATTAAATTAATATAAAATCACCGGTTGGTAATTTTTGCCGAAACTCGGTTCCAAAACGGCGTTTGTGTTCGCTTCTGTGACTCCAACCCAAGTCTGGCCCTTTGTTCCACTTTTTGGCGGGCTTCTCCACAGAAGCCTCCAAAAATGGTGCCACTCTTTCTGGGTACCACAGGGAGTGTGTGAGGGGGTTTAGGCACCCTGGACTGAGTTGCCTTGGCAACTCAAGTTGCACTTCTGTGTGATTGGCCCAAGTGGTGAGCCGCTCGGCTCACCACTTAGCATGTTTGATTGACAGCTAGGCTGAATGAATGGGGGTTTGCTGCATAAAAGCAGGGCTTTGAGGACTGGAACTTCCGAAGTCGCCACAGGACCTAAAGAATCCGAAGAGGGAGAAGCTGAGCCGACCTGCAACAACGACACCACCGGTGGAGCCCTGCTGAACCGTCTCCCCACTTTTCCCGACGACAGAGAAGATCTCCAGCCCGGAGAGTCTTCTTCCTTTGACTGGTGGGGATAACCAGTTTGCCTGTCACTTTCGCCTTCCCGGATCATCTCGTGGCCACCTTGCCTGTGCCAAGCACCCCGGCAACCGGGATACCACGGTTTTTCCACTACCACGAATAAAAGGGTCTTACCTTTTAACCAGAGAACTCCGCGGCTGGTTTCTTCCCTGGCAGTGCAAGGACCTTCAGCTTTCCTCCATGTCGAGACCATCTCTTCCTCTGGACGACGCTGTGACTTGCACCTGCTGCCAGGAAAAACTGCCCCTGCTGGAGGATCCTCTCCACTTTGAAGGTACTGTGTTCGCCTGGCCTCCCTCGCAACGGTCTGTGTGGGGTGACTCTTAAAGTCTCCACTTACCACTTGGGTTGGCCCTAGGCTGGCTAACTGAACTTTTCTGAGCTGACTTAATTCTTTTCTGAACTCCCTGCAAGAATTTTCAAGACTTCTTAGCTGTGTGATCTTGGGCGCATTGGTGCTCTGTTCTCTCTAAGAGGGAGCCTGGCCTCTGAACTTTTTGCTCACAAGTAGACTTGACTTTCCTACCTTGCTGGGTGCTTCTTAAGTATTGTATTGTGTTGTGTGCTTTTCCTAACTTAACTTATTTGAGTGCCATCTTTAGTTAAGCGCTCACCTCTGTCTGGAAATAAGTGGTGTTAACTAAGACTTGTCTAATAAGGAATAAGGGATGTACATCTAGTAATAGTGACTGTGTGTTGATTTTACTTACCTCTTTTTTGTGCTAGTGTAATTTACAAGCGTGTCTTTAAATAAATAATTATATACTTTACACCAAAGCTCTGATCAGTGTTTGCTTGTACTACTGTGTCTCTGTACCTATTGTGTATACTCTGCATACTGCCTAACTCATCTTGAGAGAAGTCTGACTGCTCAGCCACAGCAACCAGGTAAATCTGGGTGGTACAGACTGCTACCAATTGGGTTTACTGCTAACCACCTGTAGTCCTAAATCTTTTGCAGTGGTCCCTAAGGGAACTGCACAGAGGGAGTGGCCTGGAGCCGATGGCGTAAAGAGGCTGAATAGCTGAGCTCCGGCCGAGACCCCGTTTCTCGATCCTTTTTGCCGGCATAAGAAGTGCCTACGACCACGAAAAGCTGATGCAGAGGTGGGAGAAGCTGACCCCGACACAATCTGCTTGACCAGCCTGGAAATCGGACCCTCTGGTCGGCGAAATTGTCCTCGAATCATACTCCCTCCCCCGCTTCCATACGCATCCAAGATGGCGCCCCGCGCCACTTAGCGGAAACTCCGAGAAGGAAGCCGCCATCAAACGGCATCCGGGGATTAAGGTGGCCAGATCGAGCAGAGACAAGACGACAGAGCACAAGCGCATGCAGGACATCGGAAGGGAGAGCCCTCACCCTGCTTCTCACCACTGGGCGAGGACCGCCACAGCCGCACCTGGACACCGCTCCCGTGGTACACTACGCGGGCACAGCCGTTGCTGAGAACGGCCCGCTGAGGGCGCACACGACCACCGGAAGTTCCTCCCCAGCATCGCCCCGGGGCACAGGACAGCGAGAACCAGCAGCAAGAGCACGACTACGGCGACCCCAGATCTTCCTGCCCCGGCGAGTCGGACACTCAGAGGTAAGGGCATCGACGGCGACATCACAGATATAGCAGCGGCACCTCTACCCCCCCCCCCCGCAGATTCGAATTCATTGACTTTTGACACCTTGGGGCCATCACTCATTACTCTACACACGGGGAGACAGCCGATACCCCCATCGGTAACTCATCTAAAGTGTCCCAGACCCCAAGATGGCCGCCAGCAACAAAGCGAAAGCAGCCACCATGGACTCATTTGTATCCGCCAAGTCAAAAACCCCTACACAGGCTCGCTCCTGTACCCCAGAGATTACCCACACGAAAGAGGGGGAAACCACAGATAACCACTCCCAAATACTGGAGGCTACTGCTTCATTGAGGACACACATAGACTCTAAGATCGACAAATTTAAAATGGATATTCAACTCAGGACGCCCGCAAATTAACAGAGGGTGACAAACACCGAGACTTCAATTGAAGAAACGGCTGGGGCCACAGCAGCCTTGAAGTCCAAGGTTGCAGACCTAGAGAAGAAAGTGGGTATCCTGGAGGAGAGGTCCGAGGAGGCCGAAGGTCGGGCTAGATGGGGCAACATTAGGATCCTAGGAGTACCAGAAGGAAACGAAGGCCCAAACACTACAGCCTACGTAGAATCCTTGCTACAACAGGAGATTGGGGCTGGGAAACTGTTGCAGGGTTTCGCGGTCGAAAGGGCCCACAGGTCCCTCCAGAAGCAGCCCCCACCTGGCTCATTTCCACAACCAATAATTGCTAAAATTCTAAACTTTCAGGATAGGGAAACTATCTTTACGGCACTCCAGGGAAGAAGGCCCCATCGAACGTGGCGACTCTAAAATAACCATTTACCCTGATTACACTCAGAAAGTGCAGAGGGAGAGGAACTCTTTCGTCCCAGTAAAAGCAAGACTTCGACAACTAAACCTGAAATACAGGCTGCTCTACCCATCGCGCTTGAAAGTCATATTCAACGGGCGTGCCATATTCCTAGAAAACCCAACGGCCGCCAACATGTGGCTGAAAGATAACAACCTTGCTGATGGTAAAGATGCTCCCCAGATGGAAGATTGAGGCTCTCAGACCGTCGGCATATGACACACGCTGCCATAAATGGCCACAGCAAGCACAAGCAACCAAATCCAGCTAACAGTTAGCTACATAGAAACGGCCCTCGTTCGGCCTCTCTGCCAGACACCAGCCCTATCCCCCGCAGACAATCCAGGTCGGGTCAGCCACTTGCCCGACCCAGCTCGCGCCCGATACCCAGATGGGTCTAGACGGCTCGAGAGCGCCTGAGCACCACAACGAAGATGTAGTCGCTGGGCGCACCAGTTCGAGTTTTGTTAGTCATACAGTCTTCATACCACTACTGCTGAAGAAGCACAAGATGGGTGCATGCTACAAGTCGGGGGGCGAAGAACCCGATTACTCCCGTCAACAGTCTCATAACCTCGGATTGGCATTACTACAGGCTCCAGAGGAGGAGCTGCCAGCCGGGCTCGTAATATTGAACCGATGGCGTCACAACTCAAAGTGATGACGTGGAACTTGAGAGGGATGAGCTCATACCTGAAACGAAACCGAATACAGTCCTATCTCCGCATGAAAAAGGTTTCAATTGCGATGTTGCAAGAGACGCATCTTACGGAAGACACCATGTCCAAATTAACAGATCGATGGGCTGGGACCGGGAGAGGATCCCCCTACTCTAAATACTCAAGGGGGGTGTTCACATGGGTGAACGCGAATGTGCCCTTCCAATTGCAAGGATTTGAGTCCGATAAAGAAGGAAGGTATGTAATAATGTGGGGCACTATCGAGCAGACTCCAATTTGCTTAGTCAGTTCGTACTTCCCGCACCATGGAATACCATCACACCTTAGAGCAATATGCTCACGGATGGCACACCACCGAAAAAGGACCTTTATATAGGGGGGGACTTCAACTGTGTCATTGATGGCTCTATGGACAGGTCAGCACCACCCCCATCCAAGTAACCCCGCAGCATGCGCTCTGATAGAAACGCTGCAACAACTCGACCTGGTGGATATTTGGAGGGAACAGCATCCTGCTGAAATGATCTATTCTTACTATTCAGCCCCGCACAAGATCCACACGAGAATCGATTATCTGTTCATCGACAGAGAACAAATACCATTGGCAGAAACCACAGCATATTTAGGAAGATCAATCTCAGACCACACCCCACTGATCATGCAATGGCAACTAACGGGGCCTACACCACCAATCTCCATGTGGAGGATGCCTACTGCGGCCCTCGCCGACCCCGAGTTCAGAGAGGACCTCACTGAAAGCTAGAAGTATACATTGACATTAATAAAGGCTCAGTATCTACCTGGAGCACATTGTGGGAAGCCATGAAGGTGGTGGCTAGAGGAGAAATAATATCAAAAGCTGGAGGCACTCGCAGGCAATTGAGGACTGAACTCGAAGCACAAGAGGAAGAGATCTCCCGTCTAGAATCCACCTCAGCCATTACACCAGAGGTCGAAATGAAGTTGAAGGAAGCCCGCGAGAAATGCCAATCTTCCTGGGACAGATTAGAGAAGTTTGACTTTGCAACATACACTACCAGGTCTCACAAGGAGTCCGACAAACCCAGCAGACTGCTGGCCTGGCTGTGTAAGCATGAACGCCCCAGGCACCTCCCAACGGAGATACTGGACGAAAACGGGATACGTCACAAGACACAACTAGAAATTAATGAAGCGTTTGCCAAATTCTACTCCAGATTGTACTCCCATGACACAAATAGACAGAGATGAAATTAGAGATACACTGGATGAGATAGGCCTCCCCAAAATATCCAGCGAACAGAGAGAGGCACTGGAGATGGAAATAACAGCAGAAGACGTGACAGGAGCAATCAGATCGCTGGCCACCTGTGAGGCTCCCGGAAGTGACGGCCTCCCGCCTGAATTTTACAAAACATACAAATCCACCCTCACCCCAATCCTTCACGAGGTCTACCTAGAGGCCTACGAAAACGGGGTCTTACCCAACACTATGAAAGAGACAATAATTATTCCCATGCTCAAACCAAACAAACCACCCACTGACTGACTCTTATCGCCCTCTGGCCATGTTAAATTATGACAGCAAGATTCTCACCACTATACTGGCCAGCAGACTCGCTAGGGTGGTAGGGTCCCTAATCCACGAAGACCAGAATGGTTTTGTTCCAGGACGTAATACCACAGCCAACCTGAGAAGGCTTCAACACATTATGGCCGAAACCTATGAGAATGAAGAAGACCTAGCAGTACTATCACTCAATGCCATCAAGGCCTTTGATTCTATCTTCTGGGAGTGGCTCGTCGAGGTGCTGAGGGGGTTCGGGTTTGGAGAGGGCTTTGTCAGATGGATCACAGTACTCTATAATTCTCCTGTGGCAAGAGTTAAAACCAGCAGAACAGTGTCTGAATCCTGGAAAATACAAAGGGGCACCAGACAAGGGTGCCCACTGTCGCCCATTCTATATATATTGGGCCTGGAGCCGATCGCCATATATTTTAGGAAACAGTTCTTTGACGCTGGCATCAAAGTAGGCAACGAACATAACATAATATCCCTATACGCAGACGATGTCCTTTTATACTTGAAAGATCCAAAGGTCAACGCACCAATCACATTGGATGTACTAGACAACTTTGCAAAATACTCTGGGATCAAATTCAGTAGACTGAAATCTTCTGCCTTTCCCTTGGCTTGCCTGAGAGGCCTAGAAGAAACTGCTCTCCCGGACATTGGGATAAAGTTGCAACTTGACACGTTTCGGTACCTAGGAATTAATGTGAGCTACACCCCGATGCTCACACACGAGCACAACACGGAAGTAGCAATAACCAGCCTTCGCAGATCCATGAAATTTTGGTCTAGACTCCCACTTGCAATGGTAGGCAGAGCAGCAATCGTTAAGATGATAATCCTCCCCAGATTTCTGTATTTCTTCGTCAACATATACGTCAGACCGCCCTTCTTTAAGAAAATGGAGGCACTTTAAAAGGACTTCCTATGGGGACCTAACAGGCATAAATTGACTTTGGCTACCCTATCCCTCCCGTACAAGGAAGGGGGAATACAACTCCCAGACCTCCAGTTGTATTATCTTGGGGCACAGCTTAGCCACGTGACGAAGTGGCTCTCAGATGATCCATCAGCCGAGCTGGGACTATTGCGACAATCTCCCTCCAGAATATTCCCCAAGCAAACTCTTTGGAACCCTCTACGACAACTCCCAGATGCCCCCCTGATCGTCGAACCTGGTAGGCAGATTTGGACCAGAACCTGCTACATCAGGCAGTTGAAACACCCTTACTCTCCAGGCAACCCCATTCTGGTTGACGTGTGCAGAACAGAATCAAGATCTCCACAACTAGGAGGTGGGAGGGCTCCGGAATTTACACATGGGGGGATATGTTTGAGGAGGGCGAATTCAGTGATTTTGAGTCACTGCAGGCTAATGAAGGGCTATGAAGCGGCCAGTTTCTCTGGTATCACCGGCTCAAACAAACCGCCAAGAAGATCTGGTGCAGCTGGCCGGAGGAACCCACCCCAGACCCACTGTTACAGGTGATGCACGACCTCACGGATGGCTGGAAACCGGTCTCTCGATCCTATAAAAGGCTCATCGACAAACCCAACCCCAAAAGTGCGACACTGAAAGCGAAATGGGAAACGGATCTCGAAACTACGCTTACAGACAAGGAATGGGAAAGAACGTTACTATACCCCAAGAAGGTGTCGAGAAACTCCAGATTCGGTCAGATACAACTAAACGTCCTATATCGGACGTATATGACCCCACACAGGGTGGCCTCCTTCAACAAACAAGCCTCCCCGGCTTGCCCATGGTGTGGGAACGACAAAGCTGATCTGATCCACATGTTCTGGACTTACACCAGGACAATGGCGCTGTGGTCCAAAGTTAAACAGACCTGCACAGATGCCGGGATAAGCAGATATGAATGGAAACCCGGAGAATGCTTATTAGGGGTCTGCCCCAGACCAAGCAAATACAAGCATGTTGTTAAGTTTATGGACATTGCATGTATCCTTGCAAAGAGAACTATAGCCATGGCATGGAAGACACCAGGGGGCCCTAGACATGAACGCTGGATGAAAGAACTAGAGAGATGGACTGCAGCCGAAACCAGAGCCTGGCAAGATGGAATCATCTCTAGCGGAGACATTGCGAGTGGCACTCTAGACCTTGGAAGGCCCTCCTGAGAGATATACACTTCAGTGCAGACCATAAACCCCACTGATAAACCCCACCACTTTCCCATAACTGATCCCTCGCACTCGCCTGGATATGGTGATCTTCTTGATCGAGATCCCTCCCACTTCCCGTGTATCGGAACCCCTATTTGCAGCCAGGCCCACCTAAGTAAGAGGAACTGTTTTGCATGAAGACTGTTGTTTAAGTTTATTGTTTTAGTTAATTTTCTTGTATTTGTATGCATCCAATACAAATGCCAATAAAATAAGTTTTTAAAAAAAAAGGGAACTGCACAGGTTTCTGCCTAACAAACCTATCTTCGGAGGCTGAAGAGGTGGCAGGAGATATTTACAGAGTGGCTGTGGGCTGCTGGAGCCGTGGCACGCTCTGTCTATGGTGCAGGGGAAACCTGCCCTGTGCTGCTAATGGATAAACTGTAGGGCACGTACCTGGTTGACACCAGTCCCACCTTGTGACTCGTTCTTCCACCGCTCTGCTAGAGGGGGTATCGGACAAGCAGCCATCTTGTCTGGCGTGGCAGCCATTTTGTCGAGCTGCTTGCCACGTGCCAAGTCAGGGTGCCTGGCTCATCGGACCCAGCCCTATCCAAGACAGTTGGTGTTGGAACATAAGGCCCATCCAGCACCTCAGACCTAGACCTGGAAGGCGTATTGCCCTCGGCTGAACTGCCGGTAGTGCTGCATGAACGCGCCCCTTCGGACATGATGCCAGTAATAGGGCATTGTCCCTTGGGAGTAACCCCGATAAAAGAACCTTGCGGTTCCTAAGCACAGACACCATAAGAATCCGGAGACCCCTTGGCCATGAGGCCGGTAGCTGGACTAGACTCAGTATGTGTGCTGGTCGGGTGCTTCCTTGGGAAGGAGTCACCCTTACCGGGAGAATAGAGGCCTTTCCTTCAGCCTCAAGCCCTTTAGGTCCTCCGGAGGTGACTTCTGGAAGAGCTCCCTCCACCTAGCTAGCCTGTTCTTTAGTGCCCGTGGAGTCAGTGTGTGCACGCGAAAACACCTTCCCAGCCATTGTCTGGGCCAAGACAGCGGAGGCAAAGGGCATGGGGGTCGGATGTAGGGAAGAGCCCCTTGCAGATTGGACACCTGCTGAAGCCTGATGAAGTCGGCATGCGCCGGGGAGGAGCGTGGCATCGGAGGACCAAGTACCTATGAAAAGAAAAAGACAAAGATAGGAGAATATCCGGGGAAGAGCTTGTGGTATTACAAGGCCGAAGCCAAACCCAGGAGCGCTAATTAATTTGGCCCGTTCCCGTCCACGCAGAAAAGGGGACTGAGGCGTGGTGCCGGTGGGCGGAGTCAGGCGAGCGCATGCTCCCAGGGCCGCCCCCCGCACACTTCTAAATTTAAAGGGGAAGAAGATTTTTCTGCTGAAAAAGGTTCTGTCTCCCGTCCCTCGCAAGGGACGCCCAGACAGTATGGAGGAAAGGGGACGGGACTTAAGAGTATATAGGTGTGCTCCTGTACTAGGGGAAAGAAAACAACATTCACTCATAGGGGACTAGGGGAAAGAAAACAACATTCACTCATAGGGGATTGAGCGAAGGCTTCGACTTTCGTGAACATTTTTGCTTAGTCATTGTGGAATGAAACCGTTTCTACGCTCAAGTATGAGCAAATGGGGGGAAAGGGTATGTACAATGATATTCTTTCAGCCCCTTTAGTTTTGAAACCAGTAATAAACACAATGAGGCAGGCTTTGGCCATGCCTCTACCCGCATCACCTCCTCTAATTATGGATGATACTATATTGGGCGTGCAGGGAGGGGAACTCTCTCCTCTTCTGATGGAATCCGGTCAGGTTTGGGTAGTACCTGTGAAAACTACTTGTGAGGTTCGAAGTGAAAAGATATCCAAGGACACTGTTTTAGACAGCTCCTTTCCAGATACAGCATTTATTTTCTCTGAGGGGGCAATATCATAAATGGCTCTCTCCCAGCATGTTGTGGACCAGTTGGGGGCAGAGGAGGAGGGGTTACCATCGACTCAGCCTCCAGGGGCGGCAGGTATGAATGGGGAGCTGTTGGGAGGCAATGGAATTGGACAGATTATTCTAACTGAGGTGAGGGAAAAACATATTGTTTGAGATCTATCTTGGTGGGCTTGCTAAAAATACAGAATTTGGATGAGTAGGGCGTTGGTAGAGGCTCGTCTAACTATAATCTACTGCAAAAGGAGGGTCGATTGAAAGGGAGGTTGCGCCTGCTCAATTGCAGTCGCCGCAGGATGACTTCTCCCGTGCCCCTCCTGCCCATGTGGAGCACTCTGAGAACATCTTGGTGGCCGATGCGGTCCCCTCAGGATGGTCCCCTCAGGATGGGAGGTGCGGGTGAATGTGCCGGACGTGACGGTGACTGCAGAAGTGAATGGGATGCCCTCAAGGAAAAGTAGGAACAGGAAAAAAGAAACTCAAGACTCTGATAGAGAATGGAGTAAAGTAAAACGTGTGTAGATCATGGCGTAACTTGATTGATAAAGTAGTGGTGGCCTCTCAGGACTTAGACGCCGAGGTGGTTAGAGTGGAACACTGAAGCGCCCGTAGATACTGGGTCAAGGGAGGGGTATGGCTCCGCACCAGACTCACTATCTGAAGCTATGTACCACAAAGGCAAAAAAACAAACAAAAAAACGTTTTAAAAGAATGGGGCCATTAAGGCTCCTGGTCATAAACAAGGAGTGGGTATCTACCAGATATTTTTAATAACCAAAAACTACCTGAAAATGTGGTAATTATGGGAAAGTCTACTCCCTCGAAGATTGTGTCCGCAAAATTGGGTGGTCCACCGACAACGGCTGGAGTCCACACCTCTATGCCCTCTCCGACAAAAACCCTGGAACAGGCTACTGTAAGAGCATTAGCCCCGCACCCGGAAATTAATCCTGTCCTTTTTTGTCCCTCTAGCCTTGAATCAATCCATGGAGATGTGAACGTGACAGAGGTGGTGGGCAGTAAAAATTATGTGACCATGGTTAAACTCTCCCCTGCAGATGACATTAAAATTCTCGTCAGGCAGTCGCTGCTTAACCGTCTGCAAATCCCCTGAAATGCTCCACCCTTACAGTACCAACATTTAGTGAGTAACTTAATGAGAAACAATGAGGCGGGGGGAGCAGGTCAGGCCCCCATTCTATCTACAAGGGAATTTCCTTTTTTTGTCTCACAATTTGGGAGCCACAGGGATTGAAGGTCGAAATCGGGATCCTTCTGCTGAAAATTAATCTGGGGACATGGTTCAGCAGAGGAAGGTTCTGCCGGACGGCAGTGGCCAACCAGACATTCAGAAGCAACTGGAGGGCGGATTAGGCAACTCCTCAGCTTTTACTGCAGGGGAAGGACCTGGTATCATATTGGCTGCAGGGTAGGCTGGTGCTTCTAGGAGTCTTACTGAAATCCAGGAGGTTGTTGAGGGGCCCAGTGTTGGAAAAGTTATAGATAGACACCTTGGGCTGGAAGGTCTATAGGGAGCGTACCAAAATCTACCCATAGTAGAGAGTTCGAGGATGTGTTATGGAGACAACCACAACATTCTGATTAGCCAAGTGTGATATATTAGTTTATTTATTTATTTAAGGGGTTTCACCAAGCTTTATTTATTATTCAGTAAGCGTTTCTTGGGCATAATCCCTGGAGTACCCAGGTCTAAGCTTAACGTTCCCATAGGCGTCCTCCACCCTAGTCCAGGTGTCCCTTCTTTCCCACAACAAAAATCTAAGGCACAGTAACCCCCACTGCCCAGAATTACCAGGTAACTCACCGTAGTGACCACCTTACTCCTAGTCCATAGTCCCCTTTCCTCCATACTTGTGGGACATCTCTCTGTCCTTTGGGACGGGACCAGAGCACTTTGTAAAAAGCATCAAACATTTTTTCAAAAATGTGTCCCTCCTCTCTTTCCTACACGGGGCCCGGCACGCGGCCGTAACCCAGCCCACCTTGGCTGCGCCCCGCGCATCGCCCATCAGTCATTTTCTATCGCCAGGTCAAAGACCCATTAGCAATAACAGAGGAACCTTATTAGAGGGGACAGCGGGCGGGCGGACGTATGGAGGAAATGGGACTATGGACTAGGAGTAAGGTGGTCACTACCGTGAGTAACCTGGTAATACTCCTACGTCCCGTCCCCTTTCCTCCATACTTGTGGGAGATTCCCAAGCACTCCTTACAGGAACTATGGGTGGATGGAAATACCCCTTACTGAAACAGGTTCTTCAGCACGGCCTGACCAAACTGAGCGTCAGCTCTTGAGCTCATGTCGAGACAGTAATGTTTACAGAAAGCAGATGGGGAGGCCCAAGTAGCTTCCCTAGCGATGGACTCCAAGGGGACATATTTCTGAAAAGCAACCACGGCTGCCTTGCCCCGCACCAGGTGTGTATGCATACCCTTAGGAGGTTTCAGCCCTTGAACAGTGAAAGACTCTGTGATACAGGCGGCAATCCACCTAGAAACAGTTGCCTTAGACGCCGGCTTGCCCTGAGGGTTACCGAAGGTTACAAAAAGTTCAGAAGAACTCCTAAACTCGGAAGTCCTGTCCAGGTAGCACTTAAGAGCTCTTTGGACATCAAGACAGTGTAGAACCCTTTCCGCCTCTGAGGCAGGGTTCGGAAAAAAGACCGGAAGGGAGATCGACTGATTCAGATGGAATTCGGTCACCACCTTCGGTAGAAAAGCCGGGTTTGTCCGAAGGACTATCTTGTAATTGTAAAAGACCAAGAAAGGATGCTCCACCAACAATGCCTGGAGCTCACTAACTCTCCTTGCTGACGTAACGGCGACCAGAAAGGACACTTTCCAAGACAAGTACTTGAGGTCCACCATAGCCATTGGTTCAAAGGGTTTATGGCACAGCACCGTCAGGACTACATTTAGGTCCCATGGCGTATGCGGATTACGAACCGGAGGGTAGAGGCGTGTCAAGCCAGGAAAATGCCTCTTCACCACTGGGTTAGTTAGAGAATAAGAACACAGATCTGTAGAAAGGTAAGTGGAAACCACTGAGCGATAAGTCCTGCATGACAGGACATGAACCCCTGACTCTGCTAGGGAGGACACGAAGGACAACACTGTGTCAATCGTGGCCACCCTCGGATCCAACTTCTTCTCCAAACACCAATGACAGAACCTGAGCCATTTACTCTTGTATTGAGATCTGGTCGAGGGTTTCCGGGCTGCCTGGATAATGCGCATGTTATCCGCAGACAAACTCAGATGCTCTAAAGACTTGAACTCAGGCACCATGCTGCCAAGCTGAGCGATTGTGGGGAGGGGTGCGACATCTGTTGTTCCCCTTGGTGAAGAAGATCAAGAGTTACTGGTAACCTGATCGGCGGATACACCGACAGGTGTTGAAGTTCTGAGAACCAAAACCTGGCCGGCCACCACGGGGCTATGAGTAGAAGGGAAAAGTTTGCCGAGTTCTTCAACTTCCAAATTGCACGGTGAACTAGAGGCAGAGGCGGGAAGGCGTAAGCTCATGTTGTGCCATGGAATCTCGAGAGCATCCCCCAGAGAGGAGGCTCCCAGCCCCCCTCTGGAGGCATACTGAGGAAGCTTCTTGTTCGCCACCGTAGCGAAAAGGTCCACCTCCGGTGTGCCCCAGCATGAGAAAATCCATGAGATGACCTCCGCCTTCAATTCCCACTCGTAGCTGACCACTGTCCGCCGGCTGAGGGCATCCGCTGTAACATTCAGCAGGCCCGGGATGTGCACTGTAGCAGCCAGACACCATGAAGCACGGCCCACTCCCAAATCTGGATGGACAGGTCCACGAGGGGGGGAGACTTCGTTCCCCCTTGGTTGTTTATGTAATACATTGACACCACATTGTCCGTTCTTATGCGGACCACCTTGTTGACAATGAGCGGTCTGAATGCCCTGAGCGCTAGGAAGATCGCCAGAAGCTCCAAATGATTTATGCGCAGGAGCTTGTCCTGAGGCGACCAGAGGTCAGAAACCTGAAGAAGATCTACCGTCGCACCCCACCCTAGAAGGGAGGAGTCCGTCGTGATTGTCACCATGGGGACCGGGTCCTGAAACCCCGCGTCCCCAGACAGATTGCTGAGAGATGACCACCAATCCAGGTCCACTCTCATGGAATCCAGAATCATTATCCGCATGGAATGCGGATCCACTGCCTGACGCCATGAACTCCGAAGAGCCATCTGGGTCCGTCTCATTTTGAGACGAGCAAGAGGAAGAGCCAGTACACACGAGGTCATGAGACCCAGAAGCCTCTGGAACCACCAGGTCGACATGCTCTCTGACTGCGCAGACATCTGACACGTGGCTACAGATCCGCCATTCTGTCCTCGGTCAGATACACTCTGCAGTCGATCGTGTTCCAACGAAAACCCAGGAAGATCAGGTCCAGTGAGACCGTCATGGAGGATTTCCGCCAGTTCACTGACAGCCCAAAATAGAACAGGAGCTGAAGGAGAGACTGGAGGTTGCCCGCTGCTGCCAGCGGACAAGGGCTGCGTAAGAGCCAGTCATCCAAATAAGGATACACATGGATACCCTGGAGACGAAGCTAGGCCGCAATCACCGACATCATCTTCATGAAGACACGCGGCGCCGAGCTGAGGCCAAAAGGAAGCACCTGAAACTGGAAGTGCTCCTCTCCCAAAGAGAAGCGGAGATATCTCCTGTGTGGATTCCAAATCAGGATATGCATATACGCATCCTGAAAATGCACAACGCTGAGCCAATCGCCCATCTGTAAGGAGGAGCATATCTGGCTGGGCGTGATCACCTTGAATTTCTCTTGGGGTAGGAAAAGATTGAACTGGGAAAGGTCTAGGATGATGTGCAGGCGAGCCTGGTTGGGTTGGGCACCGTAAACAGCCGGGAGTAGAAGCCCTCCCCTCGCTCCCCAAGGGGAACGGGTTCCACAGCTCTGAGGTCCAGAAATTTCTGAACTTCGGCCTTGAGGGAGGGTGAGCCCGACAGCTGAAAAGGAGGGTTGAGGGGTGGGGTAGGGGGTAAAGGTAAGCGGAAGCCCGCTCGAGCGACTGACGAGATCCATCTGTCTTCTGTGATGGTCTGCCACGCCTCCCAATGAGACGCAATGCGTCCTCCCACCGGGGTCTCGTGCGAGCGCTGAAAACCCTCATTTGGCAGGTTTATCTGTGGCGGTGCCACCTGAACCTGATGAGGAAGCTGAAAAGCGGGAGAAAAACCGTGTGCATTATAGTCTATGGCGATTATTCCCCGCAGGAGTATCCACTCTGCGAGATTTGCGATCGAGGAAGCCCCTAAAACCAGAGGAGGGTCGACTTTGCGACAATGGTCTCTTGGATTTGAAAGGAGCTTTGACCAGAACAGACAATGATTTAGCCGACTGAGTGCTATCCTTGGTCTTGGTGAGCTCTACATCAGTAGTAGAATGAAAAAGCTCCTTACCATCGAATGGAAGGTCCAACACCTTGTCTTGCACTTCCTTAGAAAATTTAGTGGCATGCAGCCATGCCTGCCATGAGGTATCAACCCCAAGCATCAGGCCCCGAGGTGTCTACGTGGTGAGCCGCAGCCTCCAGGAGATCCTGGGCCAAGACCCTGGCATTGGAAAGGCCTCCCTTGAAGTCTTCCAACTTCTCGACCGGGATGTGCTCCTCAAACTCCAACAGACCTTTCTACATCTGCATGTTAGCTCCCGCCAATATCAACTCAGCGTTGGCCTGCGTGAGCTGCAAGGCTGAGTTGGCAAAGAATTTCCTCCCTAGGGAGTCCAGGAGCTCGTCCTCCTTTCCCAAGACCTGAGTAGCTGTCATGATGCCTGCCCCCAGAGCACCCGGGACAGGCCCAGCACCCCCGGAAGCAGGCATCATGCCCTCGGGAAAAAACCCAGCGGCCCCTAATAGGGGCTCTTTGGACTTTGTCCTGGCGCCTTTGGCGCCAGGCTCATATTGGACATCAGTCCTGGCGCAAAGGCGCCAGGCTCATAAAAGAAGGTGTTTGGTGCACTTACCTGACGCAGACCATGCTGCATAAAGCCTCAAGCCAAATGAGGCTTAGGAGGGACTACTTTATTAAAGGAACTATTTTACTTGGGTGGGGACCTTGGAAGAATACTTACCTGGAACTTCTTCCAAGGCTATTTAACCCACGCCCGGACTGCCACACGTGCTTCACGTTGTTCTGCACCTAGCAGCTGGACGCTCACCGTGTCTGCTCCTGCATCCTGACTCCAGCCACGCCTGTCTGCATCCTGGAACACCTGTAAAGGAAGAAGAGAAGAGAAAAGGTAAAATAAGAACATTACCTGCTTTTATCCGAAATCCGGATCCATCACACCGACGATCCTAAAGGGAAGTCATTCATTTTAAAAGCACATCTCATTGCTCGCTGCAGCGCCTCATTCCACTCACCTTCACGAGGCGCCTTCGTGCCCATCAGCGACCATCAGGACCATCCACCACATTTCCGCGCCTAAGGGAGAAAAGAGAAGAACAAAGGTGAGCTAGGGAACAGATTGAGGAAGGCCTGATTTTCCACCATAATACTTACCTGATTACTGTTGGAACAATCTCTCCTCACTTCGGGTCGGCGCCGCTTCTTCGGCTCTGCCGTACCCCAGCCCCTATGGGGAAAAAAGACAAGCATTAGTGGGTGAATGCAAGGACACTAGGGAACCACCCATCAAAGACTCATCAGAGTTTACCTTCGGCGATTCCATTCCTCAACTCGGCATCTTCACTCAGCACCTGAAAAAGAGTAAACGGACAATGGTCAATTAAGGCTTGAACTTTACAACAGTATACTTACGGCATCTTACCGGAAAAGTCAAGCAAATTTGAACCCTTACCAATCCGAGATCCAGTGAAGTAACTGGATATCAACGCGCCCCTGCATCAGAAGCAGGACGGAGAGCTTGTCCTTCCAGACCCTAAGGTGAGAAGCCACGGGGGATTGCAGAAGGGTTTTGAGGAGGGTGAGAGGGGGAAGTGGGAGGCCGACGCATTACCCCGCAGACAGCTAATCCCCTATTTCCACCTACAGAAGGATACTTCTGCGAGCCAGACAAGCAAGATTTGGGGGTCCGGTCCAGTCTGTCTTCCGAGTCCTGCGCATCACTTTAGAAGAGGTCACAGCAGCTCAAACCAGGCCGGCGCCTCCGTGGGAGTCAGGTGACCGTTACAGTAGCCGTCTTGGAAGAGGATGCTGCAGGTCTGGATTGCAACGTAGCCACAGCCACCACTGTGGAGGAGGGAGGCGGACAAGACGACAGGGCCACCTCTTCCGAAGAATGCAGTCTGTACCTCGCGTCAATCTCCTTATTGACAAAAAGTCCCGAGTGTGGCTTTTCCCAGACTCTTCGGACCTCGGCCAGAACGTCCTTGTGCAGGAACAGGCCGGTATGCTCCAAGGGATACAGGGTGAACTCCCCAGAAAGCACGTCCTCCTGCTGAGCGGATACCTCGGGCACCGGAACATCTAAGAAACTCATCATGTCCAGTACCCAGTCATGAAAGGATCTGATAGAGCGGGGAAGGTCCTCGTTGTCCTGATCACCTTGAGGGTCATCTGACAGGTCAGGATCCTGCTGAGCCGTGTCAGGCACTGCCTTGTCCACTGGGGACAATGGAGGCACAGGCGGAAGAGCCGGGGGAGGCACCACAGGCAAGGGAGGCGCCGGCCGAACCACCGGAGGAACGGGTGGAGCCGGAGGCGCAGGTGGACATATCTCCTTGAAAAGCCCTTTGAAATATTCCCTTATGGGGTCGGTGCGCATAAGCGCTTGAAAAGTTACGAAAAAAGCGTCCTCAGGAGATTGCTTCGAAACCTGAGGAGGCCTCTCATGAGGTGGACAAATCCAGGGACGTAACGGGGAAGGGTGCCACACTGGCCCCTCCACCGACGTATCCACATAAATCAAAGGAGCCGCCCCGCGGGCAACGAAACATTGTGCGGAAGAGGCATCCAGGCGTTCCAATCATAAACCGGCCGGTAAGGATGCGCACAAGGGACCTTAGGTTCAACCAAGGGACTGCGCCCTACACCAGAGGCCGATGGCGTAGTTGTAGGGGTAGCACCTAAAATGGCCGCCATGGTCGTGGCGGGAACGGGCGCCATTTTGTCCGCATCTGAGGGGAACTGCGGCACGTGAGGAAGTGAGGTAGGGGTCCCCGTCGATGGATCAGGGGTCTTAATCTTAGCCTTAACATAAGGAACCTCGGCCGAGCCGGTACTATGAGGCCTGGAATGTTTTTGTGACATACCAACCGCCAAATTAGCCTTCGAAGGAAGGACCTCGGCACTGCCGGTAAAAGAAGAACTTTGCTTCTTTACCCCCTCAACAGATCTGGTATTACCACAAGAGCGGGAACGGTGAGCAACCGCTTTCACCGACAAAGCCTTGTCGGGCCTCTCAGAACTGTTGGAAGCTTTAGCCTCTGAACGAGGGACCTCGGACCCAGGCTCGGTAACGGCCTTATCTGCACGGGCCTCGAACATCCGTTCGGTAACAACCAGCCCAGCCAAGGCCTCGGGGCGCACCCCGGTCTTGTTTTTGAGGGAAGCCGACAGAGGCCTCAGAGCGAGCTCCGGTACCCCACGATTCAGTAGAACTGGGTCTACAAACAGCCCCCACAGAAGGGGCCTCGGAGCATACTCCGGTGTTCACAGGCCCCTTACGGAGACCCTCAGAGAAAACTCCAGTAGAATTATTAGGCCCAACGGGCACCTCAAGGCGAACCCCGGTGACAGAGCAATCAATGCCCCTCCCGGACCGAGAGGAACCCGGAAAGGTATCCCCCGGCCGGGGTGCTCTGAAAAGTAAAGAACTTACTGGGCGTTTCTTCTTCTCGTCGATGAACGCCTGAAAACGCGAAGGAGGAGTTCGACGGAACACCTCCTCCCACCGCTCCAACCGATGTTGAAGTGCCCGGACCGAAAGGGAGTCACAGTAAAAACAGGAGTCCCAACAGTGTACCGGACCCAAACACTCTAAACAAAGAGGATAAGGATCCGCCCTCGCGAAGTGACGGTGACACGATGAACAATCTGGAAAGTCTAATTTGAAAGACAGACAGACTAGTAAACGAACGCTAGCGAGAGCCAGAGAGGAAAAAAGGGAAGAAAATCTTCCGAGGATGCAAGTGCGTCCGGCCCCGATCGAGCAGAGAAAAGGACTGATGGGCGATGCACGGGTTGGAGCCAAGGTGGGCGGGGTTACGGCCGCGTGCCGGGCCCCGCGCAGGAAAGAGAGGAGGGACACATTTTTGAAAAAAATGTGGATGCTTTTTATAAAGTGCTCCGGTCCCGTCCCACAGAACAGAGAGATGTCCCACAAGTATGGAGGAAAGGGGATGGGACGTAGGAGTACTAAACTAATCTCAGAGTGTCTAAAGGCTGTGGCCTTCTAACTCTCCCGCTCTGGATTTTCTATTTTTATTTTTAAATGTTTTTATTGGCATTTATATCAAACATTGTGGCTTGTAGCTCAATTCACCAATATTATCTTATAATATAAACAAACAACTTTTTCACCACAACAAGTCTTCACATTACAATCCACCAGGCAGTACACTAGTATGGTATTAATTGCGGGGCAGTGCCTCCTGTGTTAGGGGGCAGGTGGGGCTTAACTGTCCAACACCCTTATGGCAACGTCGTTACTGTGGTCTACTTACAACCTAAATCTTGGCCCGATATGTTCACTGGGGTTTGTCATCAGATGGGTGAAACATGTCCCAAATCAATGTCTTCCAGGCTTCGTATGCTGGACTTGCTTCGCCCCCTGCTTTGGAGACCCCTTCGCCCCACACTCTCGTCTCAGCACTCGTCCAGTGCTCGAGCTCATAATACCACCTTTCATACCGGGGCCCTCCCGCCGACTTCTACGCCATTGCAATGGACCTTTTGGCCAATATACATGTCATATCCATGAGCTTGCTTATGTGTCTATATTTGGTAATCCTCGTGTAGGACCCTAGGAGGCATTCTTTCGGTGTCCTCTCTTATCTCACCACACCCGCTTTCCTGCAGGCCAGTTCTATCCTTTTCCAACATGAGTAACATCTCCACTCCCTCGGAACCGCACCAAGGGCACGATGAGTTAACCTTGTTAAATTTAGCCATTCTGCCCGGGGTCATATATGTCCTGTATAGGACATTCAGAAGAATGAACCTGAATCTAGCGTTTCTAGAAACCTCCCGGGGGTATATCAGGACCCTTGCCCATTCCTTATCAGTTATACTAATTCCTAGATCAGTCTCCCAGTTTTGTTTTAGTGCTGTGCTTTTGGGGTTAGGCCTATCCATTAATTGGTTGTACATCCTGGACACTGGCTTCCACCCATCCCCAAGATTGTGAAGTACTGCCAATATCGGGTCTATTTCTGGTTCTTCTGGCCAGTCCTTCCAGATCTCTTTCGCAGCTTTTATGATCCTGTGATACCATAGGAATTGGCCTCTGGGCATCCCTTCCTTTTTTACCATGGACTCAAATTCCCTGAAGGCCCCCTCTTCGTAGACATCACCCCATGTGTAGACACCAAATCCCTCCCATATTCTCATGTTTACTAGGTCCTCTTTGACTACACAGACCTCAGCTGCTATCAGGGATTCAGCGGAGTATGGGCGGTCACATTTCAACAATTTCAGGGCCCTGTTCCAGATCTTCCTGCCCAGCGTCACAATCATTGGGGTTGCACTCAGGCACTTCAACGAGACCCAGAGTATTTCCTTCTGGTGCGCAGGGGCTACAAGTTGTTTTATCAGTCACATTTCCGAGGGGGCCTCATCAGCAAGCCATGTGGCCACATGACTAAGCTGCGCCGCTAGGCAATACCTCTCAAGATCCGGTATTTGGACCCCACCCTCCCTGTACGGCAGCGTCAAAGTGGATAGAGACAGTCTGTGTCTGGCAGTACCCCACAGAAGCTCTCTCAGCAGTTTCTCAATCATGTGAAAAAATGAGGCCGGGATGTAGTGGTGGACATTATTGAAGAAATACAGAAACATCGGCAGAACTATCATTTTAGTTATAGCAACCCTATGCATCACCGACAGCGGAAGCTTTGACCAGAACCCCATAGACTTTCTGAGCCCCCGTTTGGTGTTGTCTTCATGCATCAGGTCCGAAGTGTGCAAAATGGTCACTCCCAGGTATCTAAATGACTGACTGCCAGCTAAGCCCGACTTCCGGAAGCTCAACCTCTGTTTCCCAGCTAGTCCCACTAATGGGATATACAGGATTTTCTCCTACTGATGGATATCCCCGATAGTCTTGCAAAATTCTCCAGTACTTCTAACACCACAGGGACGTTCAAGTGCGGGTCTCGTAGGTATAACACATCATCAGCGTATAGGGACACCACATGGTGTACTCCGCCCACCGTGATTCCAGCGTCAAAAAAATTGTTTCCTTATGTATATCGCCATCGGCTCCAGGCCCAATATATATAGAGCATGGGCGACAACGGGCAGCCCTGTCTGGTCCCTCTTTGGATGTCCCAGGGAGCGGATGCTATCCTTCCAGTTTTTACTCTGGCCACTGGCGCTGCATAGAGCAGCACGACCCATCTGATAAAGTGCTCACCCAGCCCAAACTCTCTCAGTGCCGCAATCAGCCATTCCCAATATATGGAGTCAAATGCCTTTATGGCATCCAGCGAGACTACCGCATAGTGTTCCTGTCGGCTAGATGTTTGTTCCACAATATGTTTTCAATCTCTATTATATGTTCTCATATGGGGGTCCAGAGTCTTTGAATCGCTGGAGGATTCTGGCACTGTTTAATGAAATTACCCGCCTATCTATCATTTGATCAGGGGACATAAAAGTGGTGGATTTTATACACCCCAAACGTTTTGACTATGTTTGCATTGTATTCCACTCCTGTGTTTATGATACAGTGCTTCTAGAAGCAGAGTCCCTTAACAAATTTGGTTACGATGTGCTGAACTATATAGTCCAGGTTTTCTGACTCCTCGGGCTGGGGGCTCCCTGGAGGGACACAGAGGATTCAACAGCGAAGACCCCCAGCAGTAGATGTCACAGGTTCAGGGGCTAGGGAAAAATAACAACCCTGACTTGAGGTGGTCAGCCCTGAGCCTCCGAGAGTCCATCTCCAAACTACAGGGACTCAGAGTTCCTACCCAGGCTATAGAACTCTGTTATCATGGAATTCCAGGGGTTCTAAGTTTCTTAGGAACTCACCAGAATTATGCACTTTACTTTCTGGATGCTTGCTGCTGTGCATTCATGAAACCAGGTTAACCTCAGCAGTAGCATTAGATGGTTTTACTGTATTTTACGAACCAGCTGTAAAAGGCCAAAAAGGAAGAGCGTCCGGGGGGCTCATATTGGCTGTTAGGACTGATACTGATGGGGAAAATACTTAAAAGTTGTAATGTGTCAAATTGGTGTTTAGCAGTATTGATGGAGCTAAAACTGGGATCGTCCTATTCTTACATTCTGACCATCAATATCTATGGGTCCCCAGACAACAATTTAAAGGTAGCCCTGAAACTATTGAATGCTGTAATTATATAGTGCCAGGAATTGTGTTCTGGCATACACATTATAATCTCTTGCAAACGTGGAAATCAGTAGGAAGCGGGGGCGGGTTTTCACTATGGGAGCGTTTTCGGTGTTCCCTCCACTATTAGTCATGAAGGGGGCAATAAGGGCACGACCAGGAAAAAATCTCAAGGGCTCCTGTGGCATAGCTTTTTTTTTTAAATCGGGGCCTGTTCTGTGCCAACGACTTAATAACTGATTCCCCCCGACTCTTACACTTGGTCAAATGGCACTTGTTAGGGAGAATTCTCATCTAAGGCTAATTTCCCTTACCTATAGAGTCCCCCAGCAGCTTTGCTGGATTTGAAGGGTTTATTTTTTTCTCCTGCTAAGAGTGAGACCCTTTTTTCCCCCACTCTTAGACAGATTGCTAGTGTATGTTTTAGGCTATCTTGTGTGCTTATGGTCTATGGGGTTTTTCTCACCCTCATAGGAATCATCTTTTTAACATGTGTGGTACACAGCACCCTACGTGCCGTACCACAGGGGTGTCGTAGCAACCCCCAAACATAGACTCCATACCCTGGGACTGACTACTGTCTCCCAGGGCATGTAAAGTCCCCATTGACTTTACTAGTCAATAATTATGAACTGGGGGGGCGTGGCCAACTGCGAGGCGATGCAGACGCGAGTCCCTTCGGCTCCCGCTGCTGCATGATACATACTGGAAAACCAGCCCGATATGTGACCGCTAGCCGTGCTCCAAGAGGGCCACAAGAAAGAGGAACACCCGCGGCACAAGTCTGAGAAGTTGTGGCAATTGGGGAGGCAGCTGCACTGAACCCCGGCGACTCGAAGTCCGAGGCCCTGAGCAGAGTCCCCGAAACAAGATAGCCGCCGCTGGAGATTCGCGGCTCCGACCGGGCTGGCGACGCCCTGCTGTGGGGACTGGAGACCTGACCGCGGCTGGGCCCGGTGTTAGGGAGAATTCTCTGTTTGGGCTGAATTTCCCTACCTAGTGAGTCCCCCAGCAGCTTTGCTGGATTTCTGGGGTTTCTTTTTTTCTCCTGCCAAGAGTGAGACTCTTTTACCCTCACTCTTGGACATGTTGAAGTGTGTTTTCTTGATTAAACCTTGTGTTGAATGGGCTATGGGGTCTTTTACTCCATAGGGCCTCATGTATTTTTGTGATGTGGGTTACACAGCACCCTCTGTGCCGTGACCCAGGGGTGTCCTAGGGACTCCCCAACATAGACTCCATACCCTGGGACTGACTACTGTCTCCCAGGGCATGTAAAGTCACCAAAGACTTTGCTAGTCTTGAATCCTGAACAGAACCAGTACAAACCATCATATTGTGGACGTACTGGCTGGGGCAATTCGATTGCCCCAGGGTCTGTTAGTCGAGGGGGCACGTCTCCGTCCCCCCTGATCGAGTTTTGGCTGGTGGCAGTGGAAACTACTTTTTATATTCGACCGCGAATATTTCCCTATGGGATTTCCCATTGTTTTAGGCTAACACATTTAATTATTTATTTACGGTAGCCTTAAACATACCGCCGGTTTATATATTTATTATTATAACTCCGGTTGGGACTCTTTGCCAAAACTTGATTCTAAAATGGCGTTGGCGTTCGCCTCTGTAACTCTGACCCAAAGTGGAGCCCTTTGTTCCACTTTTGGCGGGCTTCTCCACAGAAGCCCTCCAAAGTGGTGCCACTCTGTCTGGGGTACTTAGGAGGGGTGGAGGGGGATTTAGGCACCCTGGACTGAGTTACCTTGGTAACTCAAGTCGCACTCCGTCCTGATTGGCCCAAGTGGTGAGCCGGCCGGCTCACCACTTAGCATGTTTGAGTGACAGCTAGGCTGGGTGAATGGGGGTTTGCTGCATAAAAGCAGGGCTTTGGGGACTGGAACTTCAGAAGTCGCCACAGGACCAAGAATCCGACGAGGGAAGAGCTGAGCCGACCTGCTTCGACGACACCACCCGGTGGAGCCCTGCGGAACCGTCTCACCACCTTTCCCGACGACCGAGGAGAACTCTTAACGGAGTGGCTCCTTCCCTTGACTGGTGGGGACAACCAGTTTTCACCTTCTTTCCGCTTCTCGAGGTATCTCGTGGCCGCCTTGCCCGTGCCAAGCACCCCGGCAACCGGAATACCACACTTTTACCCCTAACCGCGAAAGTCGGTACAACCCTTTAACCGGAGGACTCCGCGGCTGGTTTCTTCCCGGGCAGTGCAACGACCTTCTTCTTCTGCTCTTCAGCGAGAACTTCTTCTCCCCTGACCGACGTCGAGCCTTGCTGCCACTGCCTGGAACAACTGCCACCGCCGGAGGATCCTTTCCGCTTAAGGTACCGTGTTCCGCCTGGCTTCCCTTGCCACTGACTGTACGGGGTAGTTTTAGCCCCCGGCTTTCGAACCTGGGAGTGCCTGGGACACCCTGGCTAAACTTTCTAAGCCACTCTAAAATCTTTCTAACTCTTTGCAAGACTTTGAATCCCTACTAACAGTGTGATCTTGGGCACATTTTCGCTCCGGCTACTCTAAGAGTGGGCCCTGCCTAGTGACTTTTGCTCACCTGTGACTTTGTACTTCTTTGAGCCTATTGCAAGTGTTCTGGACCTTAGAGTGGTGTGTTTAACCTATTTCTGTTTCTTTTATCCCTTTCTTGAACCTACTAGAGTGTCATCTAACGTTAAGCACTCACCTCTGTTCGAATTATGTGGTGTTAACCTAGAGTTGTCTAGATAGGAGTAAGGGTTGAAACTGCTTTCATTATAACTGTGTTTGAAGAGTTTTTTACTATATTTTTGCTAGAGTGATTTCAACTTATGTGTGTTTAATAAATAAATAACTATATACTTTTGAAACCAAGCTCTGGTCAGTGTTTGCTTGTGCTATTGTATTTGAGTACCTATGGTGTATACTTTACATACTGCCTAACTCTTCTTGAGGGAAGTCTGACTGCTCAGCCACAGCTACCAAGTAAATCTGGGTGGTGCAGACTGCTACCAAGTGGGTTTACTGCTATACCTGTAGTCTTAAATCTTTTGCAGTGTTCCCCAAGGGAACTGCACAGGTTTCTGCCTAACACTGGTGTACAGCGGTGGGATTTGTATTGAGTATACATTTTATTGTGCTTTGAATACCTTAGTGCAACTAACCACAAAGCTTAGCACTATAAAAGTAAACCTCTAACATGTCAGTTATAGAAAGCTATAGTCAAGAGTCCCTTGCAGCCAAAACTGCTGATTGTTTAAGAGTGCTCTGTAAACATAAGGATCTCCTGACTAAGGGCAAGAAAATGGAGATGATTGAAAGATTGTTAGCTAACCAAAGTCTGGGTGATGGTTCAGAGGAACCTACCACTCCAGCAACTGTAGATGACAGTATTGAAGTTAACATGGAGCAAAATGTTGATGATTCTGAGGAAGAGTCAGAAGAGGAGGGTGAGGCTGTTGTGACTGCCCCCCCTAGGCCTCTGCCTGCTCTACCTGCTGTACCTACTGGACCTTTACCAGGTCCCACCTTTAGTCCTCAGTACTTTGAACTAGAGAAAATGAAACTAGAATTGGAGTATGAGAAACTTAATGCTCAAACTGACAAAGAACTAAGGCTAAGGGAAATGGAGCTCAAGTATGACTTAGAAATGAAGAAATTATCTGTTGAGAATGTTTCTCTCTCTGGCTCCTCTAGAAGTTCCAGTCCTAAAAGACCCCGGATGCCTAAAGAATTGATTGGTATGTATGAGCCTAAGTTGGATGTGTTGGATTGGTTGTCTCTGTTTGAATATAATCATGGGTTCCAGAACATCACAGGAAATGACTTACTCACCTGGTTGTTCTCTAGGCTTCCCCCTGTTGCAACTGATGTGGTGATGGAGATGGGGGAGGAGGATAGGAAGGACTATGAATGTGTAAAACTAGCTTTGATAGCTAGGTTTGGGAAGACCCCTTCCCAGTATCTTAAGAGGTTTAGGAGCCTCAAAAAGCATGATGGTACCCCTTGGGCTACCTGGGTGAGTGAATGTTTGAAAAACTTAGAGGGATGGATTAAGGGTTACAAGGTGAACACTTATGAAGGTATGAAGAATTTGTTTATGTTGGAGACTATTTATGATGCCTGCTCTCCTGAGCTCAGACAACACTTGGCTGATTCCAGGGAATTAGATTCCCGGAAACTAGCTAAGGCTGCTGACTTGTGGGTTGCCAACAGGGCCACTCACAAGGATTCTGGGGTCACTCAGAAGAAGGATGGGGAGAAACAGCCCAAAAAGGACTCCAAAGAGAATTCTAATACTACAAATTCCAAAGAGGGCCCCAAACCAAACTATAAGGGTAAGCCACAAGGGAAACCAAATCAGGCTAGTATACCTCCTGGTCCCAGACCAGAAGGAGGTCAGAACAAGCCCCCATTCCAGCGAGCCTTTGGCTCATGCTTTGTTTGTAAGGCTACTGACCATGTGAAAGGAGATCCCAGATGTAAGGGTAAACCTTCAGGGGTCCAGCTTGCCTCCTTAGCCTTCGCTCCAGAGGAGGAAGTACATATGGCAAGTGGAAACTTTCTATTACTAGCTGATGAACCCACTGGAGTCTCAGCTAGTGTTTCTTTAGTCTCTCTGGGGTTGTGGGAACAACAGAATTTAGATGTCTATAACTCTATCCCAGATAATACTAAAGAGTATTATAAGGACAGTGTCCAGGTGAATGGTCAGGAGACTCCTGCCATTAGGGACACTGGAGCCAGCATAACTGTGGTGGATGAATCATTTTTCAAGGCAGAGGATGTTGCTAAGGCACCCAAATGCCTCACCAAGTTGGCTGGTGGGCCTGTGCAGATGTGTCCCCAGTTACCAGTTCTCATCCAATGTAATGATATGGCTGTAAAAATACCTGTCAGTGTACAATGTGAAGTGCCAGGTAGGGTTCTGTTGGGTAATGACCTCAAAGCTCTTGGAGTTGTGTCACATACCCCCAGACCCCCTAGCAAAAGGTTACAGGAGCTCACAAAACCTGCAAGAGAGAAAACCCTGAGAGGGTTATCTCAGGAGATGATGACAGAAATCACTCCTCTCCCACTGGAGCAACTTACTGCAGTATCAACCAGATCAGGAGCAAAGGGGCAACCCAAGACTCCTAGGAAAAAGCCAGCAGCAAGCACTCCAGTGCTTCCAACAAGGACTTCCCCTAGGTTGTCCAAAGTTACACCTGTAACTCCACCTCCAGCTGAGGCTGAGAGGGAGGTACAACCCTGTGTGGTTGAGCTAGACTCTGAGGAAGAGCTAAAAGGAGGCCCCAACCTTATTGGAGATTTGGACCCTGAGGACCATCCTGAGCTGCAGTCTTTACTGGCAGAAGGTGGACCTAGCAGGGCAGCTTTTCGTAAGGGGCAAAGAGAATGTCCAACTCTGGAAGGTCTCCGCCACCAGGCAGCTTCTCAAGCTGATGGGCAAGAGCCTGGGAAGTATAGGTTACACTGGGAAGATGGCCTCTTCTACAGTGAACCGACTGAGTCTGAACCTGGAGACTACAAACGCCTTGTAGTCCCACAAGAGAACAGACAACAGTTCTTACAACTAGCCCATGAGATACCTTTGGCTGGTCACTTGAGTTTCAAGAAGACCAAGGAAAGGCTCTCACTCTACTTTTATTGGCCAAAGATGGGGGCTGAAGTAGATAGATATTGTAAGAGCTGCCATACCTGCCAGACTTCTGGTAAGGTTGGTTCCAAGAATGTGGCACCTTTAGTGCCTCTCCCAGTTGTGGGAGTCCCATTTGAGAGGGTAGGGATTGACATTGTTGGTCCCCTTGATCCTCCAACCTCCTCAGGCAACAGGTTTATACTTGTTGTAGTAGACCATGCTACTAGGTACCCTGAGGCAATTCCTATGAGGACTGTTACAGCTCCGGCTGTGGCTAAGGCCCTCCTTGGTATTTTCACCAGGGTTGGGTTTCCTAAGGAAGTAATCTCTGACAGGGGATCAAACTTTATGTCCCACTACATGAAAGCCATGTGGAAAACCTGTGGAGTTACTTACAAGTTCTCAACAGCATACCACCCTCAGACAAACGGGTTGGTTGAAAGATTTAACAGAACCATGAAGAGCATGATAGGTGCCTTAGAGGAACCCCTTAAAAAAAAGTGGGACCTTCTACTGCCATGCCTTCTCTTTGCTTATAGAGAAGTCCCTCAGGAGGGAGTAGGCTATTCTCCCTTTGAGCTTCTCTATGGCCATCCAGTCAGAGGTCAATTGGCCCTGATTAAGGAGGGATTGGAAGGTGCTCCTCCCCTCAAGCCAGTCAGAGTGACTGACTATGCGATAGGTCTCCGGAGGAGAATGTCACACATGATGGCAGAAGCAAGTGACAACTTGAAAGCTGGTCAAGCTCTGGTCAAACATTGGCATGACCAGAAGGCTAACATGGTTGAGTTTACTCAAGACCAGCTAGTTCTAGTTATGCTCCCAACAAGGCAGAGGGCCTTGCAAGACAAATGGATGGGACCCTTCAAGATTGTGGGAAAACTTGGAGAGGTCAACTATCTGGTGGATCTGGGCAGACCCAGGGAAGCTCCTAGAGTCTTCCACACCAACCGACTAAAAGCATACATCTCCAGGCCTGATGTAGGAGCCTTACTTCTAGCTTCAGCTGCAGAGGAAGAAGAGAGTGAATCTCTCCCTGATCTCCTCAGAGGTGTGCCTTTAGATGAGAAAGTTGAAGGAGTCAATCTCTCTTCAGACCTGACCCCTGAGCAACAAGAGGAGTGCAAATCTATGTTAAATCAGTTTGCCTCCCTGTTCTCACTGTCACCAGGCTTGACCCCTTGGGGCCAGCATGAGATACTCACTGGTGACTGTCTGCCAGTCAAAAGCAGGGGGTACAGAATGTCAGAACATATCAGAACCCACATCAAAGGAGAGGTCAAGAAGATGCTTGATCTCGGGGTAATAGAGCCCTCTACCAGTCCATGGTCTAGCCCAGTTGTGTTAGTACCCAAGGCAGGATCCAAAGACTTGAGATTCTGTGTGGACTATAGAGCTCTAAATGCAGTCACCAAGACTGATGCCCACCCTTTGCCCAGGACAGATGAGTTGGTGGATAAACTTGGTGCAGCCAAGTACCTCAGCACATTTGACCTGACGTCAGGCTATTGGCAAATAGCCCTGACAGACCATGCCAAGGAGAAAACTGCATTTTCAACCCCAGTTGGCTTGTACCAGTTTAAGGTCATGCCTTTTGGACTAAAAAATGCACCTGCCACATTCCAAAGGATGGTGAACCAGGTTCTGGCTGGAATGGAAGATTTCTGCATGGCATACTTGGATGACATTGCAGTCTTCAGCCACTCCTGGGAGGAACATGTGAACCACCTAGGACATGTGTTGCAGGCTCTGAAACAGGCCCATTTGACAATCAAAGCCAGTAAGTGCCAGATTGGTCAAAGTAAAGTGGTCTACCTTGGACATGAGGTAGGAGGTGGAGAAATAAGGCCTTTGCCCAGCAAGATTGAAGCTGTGCAAAATTGGACAACACCAACTACTCAAACCCAAGTGAGAGCTTTTCTAGGCCTCACTGGATATTACAGGAATTTCATTGAGAACTATGGGACCATAGCTTCTCCACTGAATGTAATCTCCTCTCCCAAATTCCCTAAAAAGGTAAAATGGAATGAGGAGTGCAATCAGGCCTTTGAAAAACTGAAGAGAGCTCTTTGCCAAGCTCCAGTCTTGAGAGCTCCTGACTACCACCAACCTTTCATTGTACAAACTGATGCTTCTAATGTAGGTATAGGTGCAGTTCTAAGCCAACTGGATGAGAAGGGTAGGGAGCACCCCATTTGCTTCATCAGTAGAAAACTGAAGGATCCTGAGACAAGGTGGGCAACTATCGAAAGAGAATGCTTTGCTATTGTGTGGGCACTGAAGAAGTTTAGGCCATACTTGTATGGTTCTACTTTTGTTATTCAGACTGACCACCAACCCTTGAGATGGTTAATGCAAATGAAAGGGGAAAATCCAAAACTATTGAGATGGTCAATCTGCCTGCAAGGGTTTGATTTCACCATTGAGCACAGGTCAGGGTGTCACCATCAAAATGCTGATGGACTCTCTAGGATGTATATCATCTACTAGAGGTATGAGGTTCATCCAGGAGTGGATTAAATCCTCCTGTCCCTTAGTCTGGGGGGGGCGAGTGTTAGGGAGAATTCTCTGTTTGGGCTGAATTTCCCTACCTAGTGAGTCCCCCAGCAGCTTTGCTGGATTTCTGGGGTTTCTTTTTTTCTCCTGCCAAGAGTGAGACTCTTTTACCCTCACTCTTGGACATGTTGAAGTGTGTTTTCTTGATTAAACCTTGTGTTGAATGGGCTATGGGGTCTTTTACTCCATAGGGCCTCATGTATTTTTGTGATGTGGGTTACACAGCACCCTCTGTGCCGTGACCCAGGGGTGTCCTAGGGACTCCCCAACATAGACTCCATACCCTGGGACTGACTACTGTCTCCCAGGGCATGTAAAGTCACCAAAGACTTTGCTAGTCTTGAATCCTGAACAGAACCAGTACAAACCATCATATTGTGGACGTACTGGCTGGGGCAATTCGATTGCCCCAGGGTCTGTTAGTCGAGGGGGCACGTCTCCGTCCCCCCTGATCGAGTTTTGGCTGGTGGCAGTGGAAACTACTTTTTATATTCGACCGCGAATATTTCCCTATGGGATTTCCCATTGTTTTAGGCTAACACATTTAATTATTTATTTACGGTAGCCTTAAACATACCGCCGGTTTATATATTTATTATTATAACTCCGGTTGGGACTCTTTGCCAAAACTTGATTCTAAAATGGCGTTGGCGTTCGCCTCTGTAACTCTGACCCAAAGTGGAGCCCTTTGTTCCACTTTTGGCGGGCTTCTCCACAGAAGCCCTCCAAAGTGGTGCCACTCTGTCTGGGGTACTTAGGAGGGGTGGAGGGGGATTTAGGCACCCTGGACTGAGTTACCTTGGTAACTCAAGTCGCACTCCGTCCTGATTGGCCCAAGTGGTGAGCCGGCCGGCTCACCACTTAGCATGTTTGAGTGACAGCTAGGCTGGGTGAATGGGGGTTTGCTGCATAAAAGCAGGGCTTTGGGGACTGGAACTTCAGAAGTCGCCACAGGACCAAGAATCCGACGAGGGAAGAGCTGAGCCGACCTGCTTCGACGACACCACCCGGTGGAGCCCTGCGGAACCGTCTCACCACCTTTCCCGACGACCGAGGAGAACTCTTAACGGAGTGGCTCCTTCCCTTGACTGGTGGGGACAACCAGTTTTCACCTTCTTTCCGCTTCTCGAGGTATCTCGTGGCCGCCTTGCCCGTGCCAAGCACCCCGGCAACCGGAATACCACACTTTTACCCCTAACCGCGAAAGTCGGTACAACCCTTTAACCGGAGGACTGCGCGGCTGGTTTCTTCCCGGGCAGTGCAACGACCTTCTTCTTCTGCTCTTCAGCGAGAACTTCTTCTCCCCTGACCGACGTCGAGCCTTGCTGCCACTGCCTGGAACAACTGCCACCGCCGGAGGATCCTTTCCGCTTAAGGTACCGTGTTCCGCCTGGCTTCCCTTGCCACCGACTGTACGGGGTAGTTTTAGCCCCCGGCTTTCGAACCTGGGAGTGCCTGGGACACCCTGGCTAAACTTTCTAAGCCACTCTAAAATCTTTCTAACTCTTTGCAAGACTTTGAATCCCTACTAACAGTGTGATCTTGGGCACATTTTCGCTCCGGCTACTCTAAGAGTGGGCCCTGCCTAGTGACTTTTGCTCACCTGTGACTTTGTACTTCTTTGAGCCTATTGCAAGTGTTCTGGACCTTAGAGTGGTGTGTTTAACCTATTTCTGTTTCTTTTATCCCTTTCTTGAACCTACTAGAGTGTCATCTAACGTTAAGCACTCACCTCTGTTCGAATTATGTGGTGTTAACCTAGAGTTGTCTAGATAGGAGTAAGGGTTGAAACTGCTTTCATTATAACTGTGTTTGAAGAGTTTTTTACTATATTTTTGCTAGAGTGATTTCAACTTATGTGTGTTTAATAAATAAATAACTATATACTTTTGAAACCAAGCTCTGGTCAGTGTTTGCTTGTGCTATTGTATTTGAGTACCTATGGTGTATACTTTACATACTGCCTAACTGCAGGTGATTCAGCGCCACTGGATCGGCCAGAGAAGATCTGTCGGGTCCTCTGTGGACCGGAACAAACATGTCCAAGTGGTACAGCGCGGAGCGTAACACTACCCGCACGGAAAAGGACAATATAGCCGGCTCCCCCCTGGGCCCTGAGGCGGCTGGGTGGTGAAGGCCGGTGGGCCTGCCGAGCCTAGCCGGAGAGACTGCGGGAGGCACACACGGCCTGGAATAAGTGAGGGGTGCCCCATATACATCCAGGAGGTCCCTCCGCCATATACCACGGGCGAGGGTGCCAGGCTGGGTGGGCAGTCGGGAGTGACGGAGCGCCATCCCGCCACGGCCTGACACGTTCCCGTTCGTGGCCTGACACTAAGACAGTGTGAGTAAGACCAACAGACCGCTACTGGTAGCGGGACCACTGGGCCACCCTCACCCAATACCTCGAAACCGCCGATTGAGCATAAACATCCTGAGAACCAGACAAACTTTGGGTTAGTAGGAATACCTGCCAACATAGCAGAGTGCGGTGGCTTGGCATCGGATGCCGCAATCATACGTGAACTAACAATAATCAGCAAAACCCAGCCTCTCACCCCATCATTGTGTCGCGACCGACCGGGCTGTACTCCGTGAGACCGAGAGTCAGGAGCTCCTCCACGACATTACACCTACCCGACCGAGTCGTAACCATGGGCAAAGAAAAAACGAAAAAGCCTGCCATGCAGAATAGGATTGAACAATATACGGTCGCCTCCTCTCAGGCCACCGACCCTCAACCGCATCTATCTGGAGACATGGAACCCGCCGATGCGCTCTCCCTCAAAGATGTCATGGCCGCGATAGCCGACTCACGCTCGTCCATGGAGCAGAAGATTGATCGGATAAGTTTGGATGTGTCCCTTCTCACACATGACCTGCAGAAACTGTCCGCGCATACCGGAGAAGCGGAACAGCGCATCTCGAATACAGAGGATGGGCTACACAATGTGCAACACCAACTCCAGGGAGTCGCAGCCACACTGAAGACCTTGGAGGCGAGGGTTGAAGAAAGCGAAGGGAGGTCCAGAGGTAACAATGTTCGTATACTCGGTATCCCCGAGAAAGAGGAGGGCCCATGTATGGAACTCTTTTTGGAACAACTACTGACAGACCTCTTCGACTCACACTCCTTCTTAAAATTCTTCTCCATAGAGAGAGCACACCGAATTCCCACGGGAAGGCCGTTGCCTGGCGCTCCTCCGCACACTGATAGCGCGGTTCTTGAACTATCGAGACCGGGACGCACTCTTACAGCTGGTCAGGACCAAGGGCACGGTAACCTTCAACGGGTCCAGGCTGGCCTTTTTCCCTGATTACACAAAGGAGGTACAGAAGGAGAGGCAATCCTTTGCAAAACTTAAGAGACAATTGCAATCTCTGGGTGTCAAGTATGGTCTGCTTTTCCCTGCACAATTGAAAATGTATCACCAAGGCACTACGGTTCACTTTGACGACCCGGGTGAGGCATGTCGCTGGGCGGAGCAGCACATTGAGGTGGACTGGTCGGGGCCCCGAGGAAACAGGCAAAGAAACCCTAGAACACCCTCGGAACAACAACCCAGACCTGAGCAACCACCACCCCCTGACCCTCTGGCGCTCGGAGGAGTTGGGGCTCCGCCCTGACCCCCCTCGTGGGCTCAACCTCCTGCCGTTAGGCAACCATACCATGGAGGCCACTACAAGGGGCCCTCGGAAGGACGCCAAAGGCGTGTCACACACCTACAATGCGGTAAGCGGGGATCTGCTACCCTCGCACCTGGGGTATCTTATTGCCCCCCCCCCCCATCAGTTCTAGTTGAACTTCTATAGGGGATGTTATACGCTGACAATCTACTCTTTCTCTGATTGTCAGCACATGTTGGGGCGACAGGTACTTCGTGTTGGGGTGGAGTATGGGGAGGGGGAGGGAAGGTTTTGTTGGGAAGAGTTCCAGGTTGTTTCAAGACCAGCGTATCCCTGCAACTCCCAAGGGACAGCAGTGTTTCAGGTTAGTTGGGCTTATAGCACGCCCAGGCAGCGACTCAACCATCAATTTTTGCTTATTTTACACTACACCACCATGAACCGAGATGATATCCCCGTGGTCCGCCCGCCTACCCCTCAAATAATCTTGCAAGATGGCACCTGACCATTCTCAAATGCCACTTACTGCACATCCCAAGTCCTTTAAGATCCTCACCTGGAATGTGAACGGGATGGGCTCCGCGATCAAGAGACGCCTGATTAAGCAACTACTCTCTAGACGCTCCCCCAATGTGGCCCTGATTACCGAAACTCACTTAGCGGGATCGCACTGTAATTTCTTTCAGCGGACCAATTATAGGATAGCTTTCCACGCCGGATATACCATGGGATCCAGGGGCACCCTCATTCTCATACACAAACGCGTCCCGTTCGCACTACAGGAACAGGAGCAGGACCCCCGGGGTCGCTATGTGTGGGTCCTGGGTACACTCTGGGGGGAAACATATGGGTTTGTCTCAATCTACTCCCCGCCGTGACTGGGGCAGGTGCTTTTAGAAGAACTGACCACCCTTATGGGTAAACACCAACCCGATAAATGGTTCCTGGGAGGCGACTTTAATGGCGTCATGTGTAATTCCATGGACCGCTCCCATCTTCGACAGCGTAACCCGACTGTCCCCACGAGGCTTTCGGCTTTGTATCCGCCCTGGGTCTCTGATGTGTGGCGGGAACTCCACTCTTAAACCAGGGGCTACTCATTCCATTCAGGTGCCCACGGCTCCCTCTCTAGGCTCGATTATCTATTCATCCCGCACACAGATCTTTTCAGAATACTTTCCGCTGAACTACTTCCTCAGGGAATCTCGGATCACTCACCCCTGATGGTGAATCACACCTACAAGGTACGGCCCCACCTAGAACGTGGAGGTTGAACCGTTACTATCTGAACTGCCCAGAATTGGTGGACCGCCTCACCGAGGTCTCCACCGAGTACTTTGAGATTAACGATACAGGCGAAAACGAACCGGTGGTGATCTGGGAGGCTTATAAGACAGTGTTACGGGGGGAAATTATCTCCTGCACAGCGAATAGGAGGAGGGAGAGGCTCCGGAAAATAAATGTGGATGAAGCCGAGGCAACCCATCGGGAAAATGCACATACCCTCAATCCAACCACCCCAGATCCATATATCCCTTAAACGAGCCAACAAACACCTCCGTAATCTCATGCTGGATAACGCCAAGCAGGCACATTGGGAATCCAGAGCTAGGATATATGAGCTAGGGGACAAGGCGGGGAAAATGCTGGTGTGGTTAGAGAAGAGAGATGAGGGACAGCGCTGCGTTCGGGAAATCATCACCCCGCAGGGGGAGAGATGCCGATCGGATACTGAGATAGCAGAGGCATTCGCCCAATTTTATGCTGCGCTGTATCGGGCCCCATTGGTGTCGCTTGACCCAACCCTTTTGGATGACATAGCAATCCCCATCGTCTCGGAACAACAGCAAGAGCTGCTGGACGCCGACATCTCCGAAGCTGAAATAGCAGATGCACTGGCACAATTGCAACCGGGGAAAACTCCGGGCCCCAATGGGTTCCCGGCCGAAACCTGGCAGAAACTACGGAGTAATAACATAGCCCCTCCCCTGGATGCTGCTGACAGCTCGGGAACAAGGTTCCCTTCCACAAGACCTGTGCAAGGCCACCATTATGGTCATCCCCAAACCGAATAAACCACAGGAGAAATGTGCCTCATATAGGCCAATTTCGTTAATTAACGGGGAAGCAAAGGTTCTGGCTAACCGGCTCCAGCAAGCATTCAACACCTTGATACATCCAGATCAATGTGGCTTCATGCCACATAAATCAACCCGAATGAATCTGCGCCAACTCCATCTGGTGCTAGACCATGCCCCTATTCTGGACACCCCATTAGCCCTTTTAGCAATTGATTTTGAAAAGGCGTTTGAGTCAATCGATGGGATAGCCTCTGGGAAATCATGGACCGTATGGGGTTTGGTGTCATGATGCCTACCCCCGGGGACCCAGACCAAGTGCAGCAACCCCGGAAGCAGGCATCAAGTTACCCCAAGCAAGCTCAACAACCCCCCGCTAGGGGCTATTTGGGTGCAGTCCTGGTGCCATAGGCGCCAGGCTCATAGATTAAAACTTACCTGATGCAGACCATGCTGCAAACTTACCTGATGCAGACCATGCTGCAAGAGCTCCAAGCCAAACGAGGCTTGGAAGGGACTATTTTACCTAGGGACTATTTTTTTACTCGGGTGGGGCTGGGGAGGAATACTTACCTGGGACTACTTTTGGAGACTATTTAAACCACGCCGAAGAGCAGCACACACTTTGCGTTATTCTGCATCCAGCAGCGTAACGCTCACCGTGCCTGCAAGTCTGCATCCAGTCTTCTGCCACGCCCGCCTCGAGTTTGGAGCTCCTAGAAAAAGGGAGAAAGAAGGACAAAAGGTTAGAACAAGAGCAATACCTTTGATCCTTACCTGAATTCCCGATCCTTCGCGCCTTCAAGCTGGAAGAAAGAAGTTATTTTACGCGCGTCGCCTGGCCTGCTGCAGCGCCGCGCTGAACACACCAGCCTTCGCAGCATCTTCACATTTCACCGCATCCTCCTGCATGTTCCTGCCGCACTCCAGCACCTAAGGAGAAGACAAGAACAGCAAGGTGAGCCAAGGGAATACACAGAGGAATACCCCCCATAGACTTACCTGATTTTACCACCGGGGGTACTATTCTTCTTCACGGGTCGGCGCAGCTTCCACTGCATCCTAGCCGAACCCCGGCCCCTAAGGGGAAACAAAACGACAGCAAGGTGAAACAAGGGACTAACAAGGGGAACCCTCCTCACCACAAACGACTTACCTGATTTTACTGCCGGAGGCATTATTCCCGAGACTTCATACTTTCTCTCAGCGCCTGAATAAGGGAGAAAGCAACAGGTTACATATGGACATTATTTTATCGAACTGTGTTGGATAATACAAATCCTTACCAGAACATTACCGGTTGCCACGAGGAACTCTTCAGTAGGGTCAAGCTGCAACCTGCAAGGAATCGGACAAGAGTGAAAGTCAGGCATTTGAACTCTTACGAACTACATACTTACGGCCCGAGGGGCATGAGGACAGTACTTCCCATTACGCGACGACCTCCTGTTGTACCTGGCCGACCCGGTTCAGACCAGTCCCATAGTGACCCAGAAGCTCGTCAGCTACGGGGAATTTAGCGGACTGCGGATCAACTGGAAGAAGTCATCACTCTTCCCGGTGAAGGGAGGGGACCAGGCCAACCCACCGAGCTGCCCATATCGGATTGAAAGGCAGGGCTTCAAATACCTGGGAATTTGGGTTACCACTGATCTAACCAAGTATGCGATGTATAACCTCCAACCGATCATAGAAAGGTTCATTAATGACGTTCGTCACTGGAAGCTCCTTCCTCTGACTCTCATGGGGAGAGCCGCGCTTTCTAAGATGATGGCACTCCCTAGATTTCTTTACGTCCTGCAGAACGCCCCACTTGTGATCCCTACCTCTTCTGAATTCACCCGAGTAGACACCCTTCTCAGGGAACTTATCTGGGGGGGAGGCCAGTCACGTATTGCGTTGAGCACTTTGCAGAGATCGGTCTGGGAGGGCGGGATAGGGGTACCCCGCCTCCAGACCTACTACTGGGCCTCACAGCTCGCGGTGGTCAACGACATGATCCACGGGGACCGGGCACTGCCCCACATCAGAGCCGAATTGGATGCCATGCAGGGCTCTGACCCGCTACAGATATTATATCAATTCCCCACAACGGCCCTCTCAGCAGACACCTACAACCCACATCACCACCACTTGGCGACAGGCACACGTGTTTCTTGGGTGGGGAAATAAGATAACCGCAGCGCAGCCCCTATGGAAAAATGGTAACCTGAGGGAAATTGAGAAGCTTGAACCATGGCCACGCAGGGTACTTTCTTCCACACTCTGTGGCTGTCCCCCCGGATCCGTACCTTCTGGAATGCTTGCTGTACAGAGCTCTCCAGGGTGCTCGCTTGCGCCATTGAACTGAACCCGAGGGTCCTGATCCTCGGTGTGCCGGAGCCGTCTGACCTTAATAAATGGGAAAAATTGCTACTGAATACTGTGACGGCCCTAATGAAGCGTAATATCGCACGCAAATGGGGAGTGCCAGACCCCCTGACACTGGAACAGTGGATTTTGGACATGGACTCATGTGCTATGATAGAACACCGAATCTATGGCACAAGAGGCTGCCCAACCAAAGCAGTTAAAATATGGGGGAAATGGGACGAGTCAGGGCCCTGAGGCCAAGGTCAGCGATGCCTACAGCAGGTACAGTTGGAGAGTGGGCTGGGGGAAGAACTCTTGGTGTTTGGCAACGCAAATGATATTCTGTTGATTTAAGGTGTGGACGCTGTCCTGAAGTGCTTTTGTTCCGCTGCTTTGTTGTTGGTTTTTGTTCTTTTGTTCTGTGGCTGTTTTGCTTAAGTCATGAAAAACAATAAAATGTTTTATTAAAAAAAAAAATTATGAACTAAACCAGTACAACCCATCTTACTATGGAAGTACTGGAAAGGGTTAATAGTTTTTCCCTAGTGTTCATTTTCGAGGGGGTACCGTACAGTCCCTCTCTCAAAAGTTTCTGGCTGGTGGCAGTGGTTACTACCGTAAATATTAGACCGCAAATATTTTCCTATGGGAATTTCCCATTGTTCGAGACTGCCACTTTTACTGACAGCTTATAACATACAGCCGGTTTATTTTATTATTAACTTTAATCCGGTAGGGCTTTTTTGCCAGAACTTTAATAATATTTCTTTCTCGTGTCTTTCTATGAAATTCTAACCCGGGTCGGGGATCCTTTGTTCGTCCTTTTGGCAGGCTTCTGCACAGAAGCCGTCCTCTCGGCGCCACTGAGTCTGGGGTAGACAGGATGTGTGAGAGAGGGAGTAGGCACCCTGGACAGGGTTGCCTATGCAACCCAAGTCGCACTCTGTCCTGAAAGGCTGGGGGGTTCTCCCACCAGGAGAGCCACCCCACTGTGCCAGTGGCAGCTAGGCTGTATGAATGGGGGTCTTGCTGCGTAAAAGCAGGGTCCTGAGGCCTGGACGACAAGACGTCACCACTGGAACTAAGAAACCGAAGAGGAGACAAGATGAAGACATCTGCAACGACTGAACCACTGGTGAAGCCCTGCTGCAGATCCTCACCACTTTTCCCCCCAACGACTTGAGAAGATCTTCCTCTACAAGAGTCTTCTTCCCTTGAGCTTGTGGGGCCAACCAGTTCGCCAATCGCCTTCCAGGACCTGCCTTGGTCGAATAGCCAGTGCCAAGCACTCAGAGACCGGATAGCCAGGCACCCGTCCACCACGACAGCGATTTAAAGGAGCGTACCTTTTATTCGCTTTGGCAGCACCGCGGCTGGTTTCATCCCTGGGCAGTGCAGTAACTCTAACCTTCCTCCACGACGAGAGTCTCTCTTCCTCTGCTGGATCTCCCGAACTGCAGGAACTGCCAGGAACTACCGCCACCGCAGGAGCCTCTTCCACTTTTAAGGTACATTGTTCCGCCAGACCTCCCGTTTCGTTGGGTATCGCTAAAGGTGTTTTAAATCCTTTACTTACCTACTGGGTTGGCCGCTACCTATCTTCTAACATTGTCTTTCACCTTCTGCAACTGCCTTTTCGAATTGTTAAACAAAGACTTGACTGCAGCTACCAGAACATTTTGATCCTGGGCACTTTACCTTGTACCACTGACTCTGGCACAGGCCTACTGACTGGCTAAATCTGTTACAACTGCCTTCTCTAGATTGCTTCTCACTTAGAAATGCGTTGGTGCACCGAACTCTTATAACCACCTTTTTCCTTCCCATTTTCAAACTTGTGAAGTGTCATTTTGCCCGGTTTTCACCTCAGTATTGCATATGCTAAAGTACTGCCTTGCCTAACTTGTTCACAATCTACTTGGGAAGTGTTGCTGGTGTGTTAAAGAGTATAAACCTGTATAACTTGTCCTTTCCCTCCCTTCTGAGAAATTGTTAGAGTGCCATTTCTGCTTGGTTTACACTGTGCCGTTTTGCTCAGTTTTCACTCTTGCTCAAACTGGTCTACAATTTAAATAGGGAGTTGTGTATACTTGTCTTCACTGATTTAACCTGCTTTAATAATCGTGATGTGTGTGTGAACATCAGAGTGTGTAAAATAAATATATATATTCTTTTTTATACAAAGCTTTGGTCAGTGTTTCCTTGTTCCATAATACTGAAGCCCTAATGTGTAAACCCTGAATACTGCTCATCTCCCTCTTGAGATAAGTCTGACTGCTTAGCCACAGCTACCAACTAAATCTTTGTGGTACAGACTGATACCAAAGGGGATTTTCTTGCATATACCTGTAGTCTTAATCTTCTGTCGTGCTCCCTAAGGGAACTGCACAGGATTCTGCCTAACAGCACTCTATTTTCAACTATTGACTATGTGTTCTTGTCAAAGACTTTAATTGAGCTGGTAAAGTCTTTCTCCCTAATTCATACAGAGAAGTGATCACAAAATGTTAAGTTGGTCTTTCCTTTGGGAGTGGCGGCTGGTAAAAACGAGATCTGTTTCCCTTTACCTTAGAAATTAATAGAGCCCCAACAAGAATAACCTGGCATAAGGACAACGTTAGGAAAGTGAACGCGGTCTTTGTGCATGATTTCATTACATCTAAACTTGGCAAGAAGCTATCCCTCTATACACATGACGCGTTTGGTCATTATGTGGAAACAACAATGCAGAAGGCTATTACCCCAGTGAAAATGACCACCACCAGGTCTAATCATAGACATAACTTCAGCGAGGAGGTTAAATCAATGAAAAATTGCAGAAATAAGGAGATTAGACACATTTGCGATTTGTCATGCTCGCAGCCTATGGAAATACTAATGAAAAAAAAGGGATAAAAACAAATGGAAAAATTGTGCGAAGAATTTTTCGCGCTTAATTTTGTATCAGGCAGACTACGAGAATATGTTAATAGCTCTGAGGGATGTGTCCTCACAAAGTTCTGGGCACTGATTAATAAAGGGGGAACTGCCACAACCAATTGTTCAATCCGTGTCAATCTCAGAGGAGTTGTGGGTTGGGCACTTTGGCTCCCTTTACGCTCCCTCAAAACTGGACTGGACTCTTCCAATGGCCGTTCGGCTCTCTCCATGGAGTAGAACATTCACACAGGACGACATTAAAAATCTGATTATTCGAGCATCCAATTCCCGCTTTCCTGGTCCCAATAGGTTAGCAAATGTAGTTTTGAAAGTCAACGCTGAACTTTGGGGCAAAATTCATTTTGTACTGTTTAAAAGACATAGTTGTGACCAGACGCATTCCAGAAAGTTGGCACATATTGTATATTGTGCCAATTTACAAGAAGGACGATAGGGACGGTCCGTCTAACTACAGACATATCGCCCTTCTCGATGCGGACTCTAAGATCTTTGCTGGTCTGGTCCTGGTGCACATTCAGGAATGGGCAGGTCAAAATAACTCTCCAGCGGTCTCTCCCTGGTCTTCGACCTTGTGGACAGAAATATACTCTGGTCCAAACTGATGACGTTAGGGCTGCCAGTCCATCTACTCTCAATCCTTTTATCATCTTCATGAGGGATCTAGGTTAAGAATACGCCTTAATGGCACTGGAACTCTGTCTCAATCAATTTCAGTTCTGAATGGGCTTCGACGGGGATGCATATTTGCCCATACTATCGTTAACCTGTGTGTGCAGATGCAGGAATACAATTGGAAAAAAGCTGCATTTGCATCGCCACTGATGGATGGAGTCGGGGTGTGCTGGATTTCATGCTGTATGACCACACTCCAAAAGGCCTGCAGTGCCTCCTGAGCACCTTCAGAGAGTTTACACTGGCAAATTCCCGTGACATCAATATGTACAGTAATTTTGAGTTTGTTTGTTGGAGAGAAGGTGCTCCATAAAGTATACATGGTTCTTTAATCATTCTTTAATCATGAGAAGCTTGTAGTAAGATCGACAATTAGATATTTAGGCGATCCTATTTTTGGGGACAAAAAAAAAGGTTACTAAAAAAGGTTACTATCACGAGTACCTGGAAGGGAAAGTGGGTCCACAGATTGCCCAATTGAGAAAAATAGACCAAAAATATGGGAAATTCTCGTTCATGCCATGCCATGTCTGCAGTCTTATA
Source organism: Ambystoma mexicanum (assembly GCF_040938575.1). Taxonomy (NCBI): domain Eukaryota; kingdom Metazoa; phylum Chordata; class Amphibia; order Caudata; family Ambystomatidae; genus Ambystoma; species Ambystoma mexicanum. The sequence goes on along the minus strand of NC_090925.1, from coordinate 941,205,936 downwards.
AATGTAAGGTGATACCGCAGTCTAGCTATGGTTTAGAACTCGCCCCTCTTTGGTACAGAGAGGAACTTTACAAATATGAATCCAGAATTTTGAAATCAGTTCTAAGATGCCTCCATAAGTCTGTTCCGCTTGTCGCAGTGCGGTACGAACTTGGTTTGCTCTCTTTGGCGAATGTGGTGGAGTGGCGATGGCTTTCTCTTTATAGAAAGCTAGTCACTAGCAAGATATCGACTCTATATGATATTATGGGGAATGTCCTGCGCCATGGAGTGCCTGAATCTACGTACCTGAGCATATTGAAAACTGAATGCCATGGAATCCTGGATAAATTGGGGGCGTCCCGTGACCTTCTTATATTCAACCCATTGAAGGTAAAAAAAACTATTGCAATTAACAGATTAGAAAAATACTGTAGAGAAGGTGCTTAAATTTAAATTATATGGTCAGCTCGTATCCCATTACAAAAAACTGGGGGTCATGGACCATTATTTGTTGAAATTCCCGGACAAACACTGGAGGCAGGATTTCATGCGCTTCAGATTCAGTGTGTTGGAAACAGGAGAAATTAAGGACATAAGGAAGACCAAGATAGGTAAATCCACTTTGTGCAGATTTTGTAATTTGGTGGACTCAGTGGAAGACATCTACTAGATGTTTCAGTAAATTTGTCTGCAACACTGATTACGTTGACGTAAACACATTAGGGTTGGAAATGATGCATGGCCGAAAGGTAAATTTAAAGATTGCTGTGGTAAGATTTTTGGATGATATCTGCAAATTAGGCCGAACATAAGGGGGAGAAATGAGGAGGCTGGCCTAACTGACGGTGTTGCTGCTTTTCAAGTCTTTGTTCTTTTTAAGTGTTTTTTAGGATTAAAATTAGGTAATGTTTATACTTTTTGTGTTGTGATTAATTTCGGAAATGTTGCAAAAATTTAGATCAGGAAATCAGTTCGGATTTGGTGATTTTACATGTGCGGTTACTCCTTTCCTTATGTCACTTTTATTTTCTGATTAGCCTTAATGTGGTTGAAAGACAAACTGTTGCAAATGGAAAACTTTAGTTATGAATTAACAAATCAAACTCCTGCTAATGCTGTCAATATCTATTTCGGGAACTCAGTTTTGAGTTGGTGTCTTTACTTGAGCGGTTATTCGTTTTTTTCTTTTCATGTGACTTAAGTTTGTACTTTTTAAACTTTTAATTGGGTTGAATGACAAACTGCTGTAATTGAAAAAGTGTATGTATGAATTAACATATCAAACTCCTTTCAACATCTTAAGTTTTGTAAAGGTTACTGTGTAACCAACACAAATAAATAAATGAAAAAATTGTCGCTCGAGCCCATCGTTTATTGACTAAATTGTTCTTGTCTTGCCTGTGTCCCGTCTGCTTGCACCGCATCTCTTGTGCCAACCCTATTCTCTTCCCCACACGTACCTCGTTCCTCCCTCACCCCCACCAATGCCTCCTCCTCTCTCCCCTTCCCCTTTGTCTGCATCCTCTATGGTGCTCTCTGTTTCTGCCATCTTCTCTAAATGTTTCTCTATTGACTATCCTGTCCATCTCACCAAGTCTGGTAGGAAGATGTTCAAAAAGGATATCCTGGTCTCCAACCAAGGCCTCCCTATTGCTGATACCTATATCAGCGCTTCTTCCAGACAGACCCTCACTGACATCCTCTTTGTAGTTCCTTCGCCAGACCTATGGACTCCACTTATGGTCTCTGTGCTCTCTTCTTTGTCGTCCTCTCCCATTAATGGTGAAACCCGTGGGAGGCACTCCTGGCCCCATTCCACTCCTCCAAGGTCATTATTAATGTTTACCTAAATAGCACCGTCTTGGTCCAAGGCTTTCAGGTCAACCTCCTCCTCTTTGAAAGAGGCTTCCCGTGCCTTATCAACTTCTTTTCCTCTTCTGCTGTCCCTTCTCTCCCTTCACCGCTTGCCTCCTTCCTCTGCCGCCTCTCTGGCTACCCTGCCCCCTCCTCCATCCTCCTCTGTCCTCCCGTGGGATCCTTCTACACTTCAGCAGGGAGTACCTCCGCCCTGTACCCCTCCCCGGAAGTCTTGCAAGGGTGGCAACCTTCTCCCCATTGCCACTCTGAACTCTCGCTCTGCTGTCAAACACTCCTCTCACATCTGCCGTCTCCTGGAAGAACTCGACCTGGATGTTCTCGGTCTCACGAGACATGGTTCACAGCCAGTTCTGTCACAAGTTTTGGCACTCTCCTCCCCGAGCCCAGACCCAACCGTCCCGGTGGGGGTGTAGCCTTGATCTTCCCAGAGTGGATACCTGCCTCGATCATTCCTACTCCTCCTTTGAATGCCTGGTCTGCAGGCTCTCGCTCTCTCCTCACCCACGCAACTCCTTCTCAGAGAACTCAACATCCACTTGGATGCTTCCTGTCCCTCCTCTGGACTCTTTTGCGACCTGGGCGCCCTCTCTTTCTCTCTCCCTCTCTCCCTCTCAGGTCATCCGGCCCGTGCAGCATGTGTCAAGTTGAGGCTTTCGCCGCCACTTTATTTCACCCTCCTGCACTTCTGGCTGACTCACATACACATTTCATCTGTAAAACCCAGGACATCCTGTCCACCATCTCGTCCTCTCCTCCTTCTCCCTCTACTTTCTCCCTCTACTTTCTCCCTCTACCTTCGGCCCCCCTCTGCCTTTCCTCTTTTCACCCCAGACGAGGCTTCTAGACAAGTATGATCTATGCAAGTCTCGTCAGAACCAGTTCTTCCCTGTTCATCCAAAACCATCAAGGACCACATTGACTCCCTCGTGCCAGCCTTGGCTGACTTCTGCAACCACTCTTTCGCCACTGGAAGCTTCCCTTAAGAAACCCACAGCCGACCCCTCATGTCCGGCTAACTATCGCCGATCTCGTTTACTCCTTTCCTGTGCAAACTCTTGGAAAAGCTGGCCACCTCCCAGCTATCTTCAGACCGAATCTGTAGGTTGTCTCCATGACCATCAGTCTGGCTTCAGAGAAGCTAGAAGCACAACCTGCTCTCCTGATCATCTGTGAAGACCTGCTCTCTAACCTTGATGCCAACCACCCCTCTCTGTCCTCATCCTCCTCGATCTCTCTTCTGCCTTCGACACAGTCAACCATACCATCCTGCTCAACCGTCTCCGTGAAATCCTGGGCATCACTGATCAGGCTCTAGCCTAGCTAACCTCTTTTCTCTCAGATCGACCCTCCCAGGTCCAACTTGGGTCCTTTCTTCATCTATCTATCTCCCTCTCTACCTGTTGTGTGCCCCAGGGGTCTGACCTCTTGCACTGGCTTTTCAACCAATACCTGGCAACTCTCGCCCACTGCATTGCCATTTTCTGCACACATTTCCAGTGCTACGCTGACGACAACTCATTTTCCGGCTGCCCTCTGCCACCTCCTCTCCCACTCTCATCTCTGATAGCCTAACTGCCATTCAGGATTGGTGTGCCGCCAATGATCTTTGTCTGAAGGCCAGCAAGACGGAGATCCTCCTCATCGGCACACCTTCACCATCCTTTCCAGTCACTCTCTGGCCGCCCATGCTGGGCCCTCTTCCTGCTCCCACCTGTGAGGCTAAGAACCTCAGGGACATCTTCAACTCCACACTCCTCCTCTCCTCACATCTCTGACGTCTCTAAGAAGTCAAACTAACAGCTGCACCTCCTCAGAGGTATTCTTCCCTTCTTCACCTTCCCCCAGAAGCTCACAGGCTCCAGAGCTCTGGTTCTCTCTAGGCTGGACTACTGCAACAGCCTCTTTCTAAACCTGCCTGCCTCTACTCTCCGTCCTCCGTCCTCTATAACTCATCCAGAACAGGACTGCAAGGCTTGTCTTTGATCTCAAGCCCAGGGATCGCATCTCTCCCAGTGGCAGCAAGGATCAAAGCCCTCTGCATTGTCCACAAGCCCTCCTGAGGCTGCAATACCTCCAAATCTCTTTTTGCAAATATCTTCCTACTCAAACTCTTTGCTCCTCCACCTCTAACTCCTTGAGGGTCAGTTGCTTCTCCAAGCAACAAGTTGGGGCAGATCTCTTTCTTCGGCTGGCTCCTCTCTCTGGAACAACCTCTCTGCCTCTCTGAGCAGAACCATCTCCGGTTCAGGAAGCACCTCAAGACCGTCCTCTTTGCGTCTGCCTGCTCTATTACTCTGCCCTGCTGATCTCCTGTCTGATACTGCACTGGTCACCCTCTGAATTCGGGCCCAAGTCCCTGCACGTCCAGTTGCACACCCGCACTGCCAATTGCCATCCTTTGCACTAGTGGTCTGTATCTGTGACCCTACAGTCCCCTTCCCGCAATTATTAGACACTAGCTGTCTGCACTTTTATCACATGCACTTGCCACCTGTTGGCCGCACTACTCGTTTGGATCGATTTGTACTGCACTTGCCCATCCCCCCCAACCTCTCCCAGCACTTTTCCCCTCCCCTCTCCGTTGCACTTGCGCGATCTCAATGTCACTAGTCCTAGTAAGATCATTGTTTGTCCTCCCTGTTTCCCCTCCCTTGCCTCGTTGCGCCTTGAAACACTTGTCTTATCATATCAATCCAAATAGAATTATTAAACCACTATATAAAAATACAAAATAGCAGAATCCATATCAGAATATTACATAGTATATAACATCCATGACGATTATACAGTAACCCAGTAGATCTGAGCTATATTTACACAGTTTAATTTACTGGTTTAAACATATCCTTACAGAAATTAGAGAGATTTTATGTCCTTGTAAGAGCCAGTCCCAAAAGGCTTTCTTGCTAATCGCCTTCGGGCTATGTACATAACAAGCGAAAATCTCTTGTCCTCTTCTTATGTAAGCAGGGGCAATATATTATTAGATGTTCTAGAGTTTTCAGCACCTCGGCGGACCTGCACACCTAAAACGTGCTTGATCGCTTGGTACATCTCCGTAGGGGACGATTCTTTCTAGATTGATTAGAAGATTCAACCTAAAGCTCAACAACAAACTCGTATAAAATCGGCAATATGGAAAAGAGTCCAAACACCCCTTACTGATAAGGGGTGTAGCGGCCACTTTTACTCTGTAAAAATAGGCAAATGCTCATAAAAAATAAAAATGGCGAGTACAAATACTCCCCCACCCACCCCAAAAAAATGTGGAAATGGACACACAGGAGCTTGTGCCCCTGCTTTCACCCAAATAATTCCATGGATGTGTTTGGACCAGTAGTTCATGTTGTTCCACATGAAGAAACTACTATAATTATGGAAGAGATCAAATGTATCTTTTAATATACATGAACAACTTTGTGCATTGTGTATTTATCACAAAAACATTTCTGTTTTACAGTTTTACATATGTTTACTTGTTTATAAAACACTCCCATTGGGAACGGGACTCCTGTTTTTAACTCTCTAAAAAACATTTTATTCCCAACTTTAAAAAATAGGGAGTAAAATACTCCCACTTTAAAATCTTATCTGTAGCTCTGGCGACACATTTGTGAATCCTTTGCTCATTTTCAATCCACTGTGATTCAAATAGTTTCTTCTTCAAGTATCGTGGAATGAGTTTATCTGCCATTAGGCCACAATTAAGGTAGCTAATAATTGATTCACACGAGTTACTGAAAATATTCAAAGAGCCAACCCTAAATTTCACAAAGACCCGCACTAGATCATACATCAGGGAGTCAGGGGATGCCTGTACAATTTTGACATATAGTTGTAGTTTTTTTTTTCAAAAGAATAAGTCTCCTAGCGTGGGAATCCCTAACTTGTGACAAATAACTAATATTGGCAAATAATTATATAAAGTCTCAACACATGTTTAGAAAGTTTTCCCTCAAACCTATTTAACCACTCATTTACTTGCAAGTTCCTACTCCAGGCCATAGGTGATGCAGAGAGTAACGTTGGTTTTATAAAGAGGAACAAGGAAGCATTTCCCAAATCCAATCATGAGTCTCCCATTTGAGCAATGAAAGATGCTAGTTTTGGTAATGGCAATATTAATTTGTGAAGCACCTATACACAAGGCAAGTGTTTCAAAGCGCTGAAGGAGGAAGGGAACAGGGGAAAAAACAAGTCATTCACAGCCCTTGAGTTTCTGAACAATAACCGGTCTGCCCAGACAGAGTAACTGCATATAATACAATTAACAGTGAAGATAACTACAAATATGTCCGACAATGATTCTTTAAATTTTCCAAGAGCATAGAGGCACCACCATGCAGGTAGGGAGACAGAGGAAAAGACAAACAATCTTCAAGGTATGGTACGTTCAGATCAGATCTTCAAGGTATGGTATGTTCAGATCATGCAAGTGCGCAGATAGTGCGGGGGAGGAGGACAAGTGCAATGGGAAGGGGGGGGGAGAGAAATCCAGATGTGCAGCAGTTGGTCAGAAACTGGGTTAAGTGCTGAGAGATGCCATTCTCAAAGGGTAATTGACAGAGTGCAGTAGCAATGAGGCAAGTGCAGGCATGAAGGAAAGTTTTGGAGGACTGACGAGGGTGCCGAGGACCTGTGAGACTCTGAGGTACTCCCGGCAGCCAGTCGGCATGCTGCGTGGAAAAGGAGGGAGATAGGGATAGAGCAGAAAGAGAGGTTAGCAGGGTAGGGGGAAAGAGGACGATGAGGAGAAGACATTCGTCTTAAGGAGTTTCCAGAACTTAAGGAGATCAGGCTCAAGACAGAGGGCGGCAGGGAGGCCATTCCAGAAGGAGTCCCCTGCTGAGGATAAAGATCTCCCTCCAAATCTCCGGTTGGAGAACCGGCTCGCAGAGGCAAATGTGCAGAGGGCTCAGGAGGAACCGTATTTAGGAAGGCATTGATGAAGATCGGTGGGTCCAAGGCAACAGAAAGCCTTGTGGACAATGCAGTGGGTCTTGAACTTGATCCTTGCAGCCACGGGGAGTCAGTGGAAGGATTTCAGCGCCGGAGAGATGCAGTCCCAGGGATTGAGGCCAAGGATAAATCTTGCAGTTCTGTTCTGGATGAGTTGCAGAAGGTGCAGAGCAGAGGCAGGGAGATTGAGAAAGAGGCTGTTGCAGTAGTCAAGCCTTGACAGAACCAGGGCTCTGGAGACAGTGTGCCTCTGGGGGAAGGTGAGAAAAGTATAAGTTACTCACTGTAGTGACTAACGTACTCCTAGTCCATAGCCCCCTTTCCTCCATACTGTATGGCCATCCCTCGCTAGGGATGGGAGACAGAACCTTCTTCACCAGGAAAAATCTTCCCCTTTAAATTTAGAGGCGCGCTAGGGTGCGGCCCTGGAAGCATGCGCTCCCCTGACTACACCCACGGGCGCCACTCCTCAGTCCCCATTGACGCATCGACAATATTACCATTACCCAATTACACCAGTTTCATTAGGATGTAGGATGGTGGGACGTATGGAGGAAAGGGGACTATGTACTAGGAGTATGTTAGTCACTACAGTGAGTAACTTATAATTACTCCTACGTCCCGTCCTCTTTCCTCCATACTGTATGGGCGTTTACAACTGAATGTAGCCCCAGAGTGGAGAGATGACCCTTCCTCAGAAAACAATTTCCTTAAATACTGCCTGCCCAAATGCTGCATCTGACCTGAAGCCGGCATCCAAACAGTAGTGCTTGCAGAAGGCTGAAGGAGTGGCCCACGTGGCCGCCCTGCTAATGACCTGCCACGGAACATGCCTCTGGAACGCAACTGCCGTGGCCTTGGCTCCAAAAGCGTGGGCATGCATGTTCAACGGAAGCGGTTTGTGCTGCCCCTCATAAGCCTCCTTGATGGCCGAAACCATCCACCTTGCTATAGAGGCCTTGGAAGCCTCATATCCAGGACATGACCCACCGAAGGTGACAGAGAGCCTCCGATTTGCGGAAGCTCTTAGTCCTGTCCAGATAGAAATTCAGAGATTACCTGACATCGAGACAGTGCAAGACCCTCTGAGCATCGTCCTTAGGGTCCGCAAAGAAGGTAGGTAACACTATGTCCTCATTTAGGTGAAACAAAGAGACTACCTTAGGCAAAAATGCGGGATGCGTTCTTAGGACCACCTTGTCTCTATGAAAGGTAGTGTAAGGCTCTGAATACACTACTGCCTGGATTTTGCTGACCCTGCATGCAGACGTAAGACCCATCAATATGGCTGCCTTAATGGTGACTATCCTGATGTCTGCGGACTCCATTGGCTCAAAAGGCTTGCGCGGCAAGAGGCGCCCAACACTACGTTGAGGTCCCACACAGGGTGTGGCTTCTTGAAAGGCGGGAAGAGCCTGGTGAGGCCCGCCAGATATCTTTTAACCTCTGGGTTGGAGGATGAGAAGACCTCCTCCGAGTTCCGGTAGGCTCCGATGGCCACCAGATAGGTGCAGCATGCGTCTATCTGCACCCCTGAGTGTGCGAGGTGCGCAGAGAAGGATAGCACATCATCCAACGTGCAAGTAAGAGGATCAACCTCCTTTGAGTCCACCCATTGGCAGAACCTAGACCATTCGCTCTTGTACTGGCTTCCTAGTAGCATCGCTTCTACCACCCTGTATGATGTCTAGGTTAGCCTGCGACAGACCCAGATGCTTTAGTGTGACCTGCTCAGGAACCACACTGCGAGGGCTAACTTCTGCAGGGCGTGGTGGAGGAGCCTGCCTCCCTGCTGTGATAGAAGATGAGCTGGGCCCAATGGAAGGTGAATCGGCGGCTAGTCCGAGAGGTTGAGCAGTTCCGAGAACCATTGTCTCGCAGGCCACCACGGAGCTATCAAGAATGAGGTGAGGCGTCGCGACTACCTTATTTTGCAGATCATCTTGTGGACCAGGGTAGTGGGAGGAAATGCATATACGTTCATGCTGTCCCACTGTAGCTGTAAGGCGTCACCCAGGGATTAGGCCCTGTCCCTGCCAGGACGCGATGGGCTGCCCCCATCTGCTGAAGATCCCCTGAAGAACCAGATAGTTCAATTGCCACTCGTAATTGTCTGCCCCTATCCTGCTGAGCCTGTCCGCCTCCAGGTTTGACTCCCCCGGGAGGTGGATCGCTGTCAAGTGTATGTTGTTGACCAGAGCCCAATCCCACATGCTGACCAACAGGGTACATAGAGGAGGAGACCTGGTGCCACCCTGCTTGTTGATGTAATACATGCTGGTGGAGTTGTCTGTTTGAATGAGGATCATCTTGCCGCTGATAAGCATCAGAAAGGCTTTGAGAGCCAGCCAGATGGCCTTCAGCTCTAGCCAATTGATATGGGCCCTCCTGTTCCTGAAGAGACCAAACTCAGTGGACGCTGCGGTGGTCCAGGGTAGCTCCCCAGCCCTCCAAGGAAGAGCGCGTGGTGAGGATAACCTGCAGTGCTGGTTGACAGAATGGTCTGCCTATCCTCAAGTTGCATTCTGTGCTCGACGAGACAAGGTGCTGGTGGAGAAAAGGAGGAATGCTGACTAGTTCCGGCTGGGAACCACGCTCCTGACTCCATGAGGCTGCGAAGTGCAGCTGTAATCTTCTCATTTTGAGCCTTGTGTAAGGCACTGCCAGTAGACGCGCTCCTATGATACCAAGGAGGTGCTGGTACCACCATGCTGAGGTCGCCGCTCTGCTGAGAAAATGACCCGTGGCCCTCTTGATGGCTGTGATCTTGTCCTCAGAGGGAAAAGCTCTCTCTGAGCTTGTGTCCCAGATAAGGCCCAGGAACGCCAGACTCCCGTCGGCTGCAGCTGTGACTTCTTGAGATTGATGGAAAATCCCAATTCGTGTAGCGTATTCATGAGCGTGGAGGAGGTGTGGTGGGCCGCCTCTGGGGAACTCACACTGACGAGCCAGTCGCCTAGGTACGGGTAGACATGGGGCCCTGAGGAGGGCTGCCACTGCATACATCAGCCTGGTAAAAACCATGAGGGCTGAATTAAGACCAAAGGGTAGAACCTTGTATTGGGAATTGAAGCGCCCGATACTGAACCTCGGGGAGGATCTATGAGGCTGCCAAATCGAGACGTGTCCTTCAGAACCAGGGCACACATCCAGTCTCCCCTGCACAGAGTCCCTGCAATAAGCACTAGCGTAACAATCTTGAACTTTTGAAGAGGAAGGTAAAGGTTCAGGGTGGAAAGGTCCAACACCTCCCAGGGCAGCCTGGTTCTATACATATATAGACAGACAGACAGACACACAGAGCTCCCCCATCCCCCTTTCAGTCTCATGCCTTCTTTCCCTCTGAGGCTAGGGCTGAGGAGGGGGGACTGAAAGAATCCCTTATTCCCCACCTTGTGTGGGGAGCGGCGGTACTGACTCGGAGAACGGCCCAGCTGCGTGGACCTTCGTTCCTTGCCTGAATGTGCACCGGAGGTTCTGGAAGGAAGTCGACTATTTCCCGACAAAGCCTCTGATTAATGGCTGCGAGCATGGCGTCTGCATTAGACTGACGAAGGTGCAGTGAGGCGTTAGAATAAACCTTCTTTCCATAAGCCTCCAAGATCATCTCCTCCTTGCCTAGAAGCGTCAAAGACGAGGTAGCCGAGGATGACTGGGGCTTGGAGTAGAGTGAGGCCGCGGCAATCACTGACGAGTGTGGCTGAGGGTGTGCCGGAACCAAGAGTGGATCCCCCTCCAATTGCCTGTACTTGGCGTCGAGGTGCTGATTGGTAGGCTGCGCTGAGTGGGGTTTAAGCCATCCCTTTTTGGCGAAGGCGACTACGCTCATTTCCATCTGGATCCCTGTTCTGGCCGCGGGGCGTAGAGTGAGGTCCTCGGCCTAGACCCCTGCCTCAGGTTCTTCAACCTCGGGTTGTGGAAGCCCCACGTATTCGGCCAAACTTACAAGTCATTCATGGAAGGCCTTGGCTGAAGATGGTGCGTCGGGTTCCTCCTCCTCGTTGTCGGTGTCCACCAGGGTGTCTGGCTGGTCTGACGCCGGAACAGGAGTGCTGGGCGCCGAAGGCTGAGGGGTGGAGCCCGGAGCCTGCTTTGGAGGCTGGTGTGGGACCACCTGAACTGTAGGAGGCAGGGAAGCTGGAATCGAAGGACCCGCTGTGGGCAGCTGGGGCTCTGGAGCCATAGGAGGAATTACTATAGGCGCAGGTGGGGGGAATGGAGGCAGCACGTCCCTGATGACATCCCAAAGGATGGCGCCCATCTCAGGGGACCTCATGAGCATGAGGAATTTCTCGCAAAACCTGTCTTCACAGGCTGGTGGGTGGCAGGTGGTATTGACGGAGTAGTGGGTGGCCGCTGAGGCGTGTGCATACTCTGCCTTGCTGGTTGCGGGGTATATCTGCCGTGCGACACTGAAGGATAAGCTGTAGGCTACATACCTGGCGAAGATCAGTCCCACCTGAAGACTCAATCTCCTACCTGCTCCCAGAATGAAGGTGGTGTCCGACGACCAGCAATTGTGCAATTGTGTCAGGCGGCATGCCACGTGCCCGAGTCGTGGTGCTTGCCTGGCTGGGCCCGGCCTCTTCCTGGTGGTGGAGCTTGAGGCCTACCCTGCACCTCAGGACGAGGCCTGGTAGGCATAGTGCCCTCAGCTGTGTCACTGGTAGTGCAGAGTACAGGAGCCCCCTCAGACATTTTTCCGGTAATAGGGCGTAGCCCCTCGGGTGGACACCCGGTAAAAGAACCTTGCGGTCCCTCAGTACTGTCTCCGGAAGGATCTAGCGACCCCTCTGCCTGACAGTCGGTAGCTGAATGAGCCTCAGTACCTGTGCTGGTGTGAGAACCTGAACGGTCCCTCCTGCTCTGGCGTTTAAGAAATGAGTCGCCCTTGCGGGGTGCGATGGAAAATAGCGGCCCTACCTTGAGCCTTGACCTGTGTTTGACGAAGTTCTTGAAGTCCTCTGGAGGAGACTTCTCGAAGAGCTCCCTCTACCGAGCTATCCTGTTCGATAGAGCGTGAGGTGTAAGCGCGTCACACGCGGTACACCCCTCCCAGCTGTGCTCGGGGAAAGGCAGCAGAGGCATAAAGCGTGGGGTCTGACGTAGGGAAGAGCCCGTCGCAGGCTGGATGCCTGCTGAAGCCCGATGAAGTCAACATGCGCCGGGGAGTGGCACCAGAGGACCGAGTACCTGATTAAAGACAAAAGACAGTATCCAGGGAAGAGCGTGTGAAATGACAAGGCCGATGCAAAACCCAGGAGCGCTGGTCAAAGCGGTCCGTTCTCGTCGAGGCGGAAAAGAGGACTGCAGAGTGGCGCCAGTTGGTGAAGTCAGGGGAGCGCATTTGAAGGGGAAAAAGATTTTTTCTGGTGAAAAAGGTTCTGTCTCCCGTCCCTAGCGAGGGACGCCCATACAGTATGGAGGAAATGGGACGGGACTTTGGAGTAAGGAAGAGTACCTCTGAGAAGGTGCAGCTGGTAGTTGGACTTTTTAGAGAGGTCCGAAATGTGAGTGGAGAAGGAGAGAGTGGAGTCGAAGATGACCCCAAGGTTTTTTGCCTCGCATGTGCATGCCGGCGCAGGACCAAGGGAAGCCGGCCAGAGTGGGAAAGCAGGAGTCTCAAAGCGAACAATCTCAATCTTATTGGCGTTGAGGCAGAGGTCGTTGGCACCACACTATGACTGAATTGCGGACAGACAGACAGATATGAGCGAGGTAGAGGAGGTGGCTGAGGGTAGCCTGAAGGAGAGTTGTATGTCATCCACATAACACTGGAAATTAGAGGTGAAACTGGCAGTCTCACGTGCCAGGGCAGCCATGTAGACATTGAAGAACCAGGGGGGAAAAGTTAGAGCCCTGGGGGACGCCGCAGGTTGAATGAGTGATAGTGGAGAGAAGGGGCCCAAGTTCCACCTGGAATGGGCGGTCAGACAGGAAGGTGGTTAACCACGCCAGAGCCTGACCAGTGATTCATAGGGTGTCACAGAGACGTGCAATCAGGATGTTGTGGTTTACTGGGTCAAAGGCAGAGGAGAGGTCCAGAAGAATCAGGACAGAGCAAGTGTTAGTGTCAAGATTTAAGAGCAGGTCTTCACTGGTGTTCAGAAGAGTAGTTTCCGTGCCTCTGGATGCTCTAAAGCCAGACTGATGGTGGTGTAAGCAACCAGCAGATTCACTGTGAAGGGTGAGCTGGGAGATAGCCAGCTTCTCCCGGTGTTTGCCCATGAAAGAGGTGATAGAGATGGGGCAGTAGTTTGCTGGAATTGAGGGGTTGGAAGAGGGTTTCTTTAGCAGAGGGTGCACAAGGGAGTGCTTGGGAGAAGTTGGGAAAACTCCAGTGGCAAAATATAGATTGCAGAGTCATGATGTGCTGCAAACAACCTTTGTCTCAATGCCAGCAAAACTAAGATTGTTCGCATTGGGACACCTGCTCACGCTTTCCCCCTCACTCTGGCCGACCTCCCTTGGCCCTGCTCCTACCCCCACCTATGAGGCCAAAAACCTTGGGGTCATCTTGGACTCCACTCTCTCCTTCTCCTCTCACATTTCTGACATTTAAAAAAAGGTCTAACTATCAACTACACCTCCTTAGAGGCACTCTACCTTTTCTCACTTTCCCGCAGCGGCTCACTGTCTCCAGAGCCCTAGTTCTCTCCAGGCTGGACTTCTGCAACAGCCTCTTCCTCAACCTCCCTGCGCCCTCTGCAACTCATCCAGAACAGAACCGTGAGACTTATCCTTGGCCTCAAGCCCAGGGACCGCATCTCTCCGGTGCTGAAATCCATTCACTGGCTCCCCGTGGCTGCAAGGATCAAATTCAAGACCCTCTGCATTGTCCACAAGGCTTTCTGGGGCCTGGGACCTACTTACCTTCAACATTGCCTTCCTAAAGCTCTCCGCTCATCTACCTCCAAACCTTCTGCGAGTGAGCCGGTTCTCCAAGCAGAGATTTGTAGGGAGATCCCTTTCCTCAGCAGGTGCCTCCCTATGGAACAGCCTCCCTGCCACCCTCCTCTTGATCCTGAAATTCTCAAGTTCTGGTAACTCCTCAAGACCTTCCTCTTCTCCTCTTCCTTCTCGCTCACCCTACTCTGCTAACCTAGCTCTCTGCTCTCCCTCCCTCCACACAGCTTATTGACCGGAAGCCTGGTGTACCGCAGAGTCTCAAAGGTCCCAGGCACCCCTGCCAGTCCTTCTAAACTTGCCGCAAAGCCCTACAACCCACTGCACTTGTAATAAAACCCTGAGAGTTTCTCTCTCCCCTATTCACCATTCTCTATCGACGGGGCGCACTTGGTCCCCTGCCCCTCCCTTGTCCTCCCGCACTGCATGATCTGGTACAGCTCTGCATGAAGATCGTTCGGTCTGTTCTCCCTTGTCTTTGCCCTTTAATGTGCACTTGAAAAAAAATGCAGAACGCCGGCAGGCCCGTTTGCTGTATCCAAACTGTTAAATGTATCATTCACTTAATCTGCCTATACAGACCGTTATTGTTTCAGGATTTCAAGGGCCCTGAGCGACTGTTGTTTTTCCCCATGTTCCTTCCCTCCTTGAGTGCTTGCGTATGTATAGGCGCTATATAAATAAACATTACCACATTACCAATGATGGCGAAAAATAAAACTTCATTCATACCGTCTTTGCTCAGCAGCCTACTCAGATTTATACACCGACAGATTAGTTTGTGATTTTTGCACATTTAACTAATCTCTATAAAACAAGAGTTATTTCAGATGCATATTTTTGTACACTTTTTACAAGACTATCTCACTCCTGAGATGAATCAAATATGATAATCCCAGAAACCCTGGCCTGGAACCCTTCACATGTGGCCAGGGTAAAGTAGACGCTTACTGATCCGGACCCCGGGGGTGGTGTTCTTCAGGAGAAACACATGAGAAGGGAACCGGGTCAGGAGAATTGGGAGAACCCCTCTAATAACTTCCCTAGAGATCTACAGTTTTAATAGCTTACTGTAAAACTGAGGTCTTTTATGAAAAACATGATCAGAACATTGCATACTGCAAGTCCCACAGTGTCTTAAGTACTGTGACTAAGAGGAGCTCAGAAGCCAAAAACCGCAAAGTGCAGTCTAAGGGTTCCAAAGACTCACACCCGAGTGGGAATTTTGACTTGTGCGATCTGAATGGCACCTGGCCTAGTAGGATCGCTATCTCCGTCTTCCCTCTGGTCCCTCTCCCGAGCCGCATCGTGCCTTGAAACACTTGTGTAAAGACACGTTATAAATGCCATATCATATCATATAAAGCCTCCTCAAGCGCAACCTGAGGGTGGAGGAGTTACCAGTCGAAGTTGCAGAAGCAGAGGACAAAAGATGGCATAACTGCCACTGTTAATGCAGAGCACGGTTCTGAGAGGGTCTTCTATTCAGAAACCCTCAATTGCAGAGGTTGCGCAGTGGGAAGCGGTAAACCGAGAAGCCGTCCCATGAGAGAGATAAGCTCTCTTCATAAGGTTCCCTATTCCGGTGGCTGGAGAGCAGGAGGAGCAAGACAGGCTCCTTTCCCAAGCAGCGCAGGGTGTCGGAATACGGCCGAATCGGTCCGAAGTTCACAAGAACAAAGAAAAGACAGCAGCAGCAGCTCGATCAGAAGTGTATGGAAAAGCCATTGAGTTTGCCTAAGATAGGAAACTCCGGAACGCTCTGTAGTCGAATGCTGTCCGCTGAATATTATTTTGAATACTGAACTAATGTAAAGAAAGTTACCCGAACAATATAATCAACTGAAAAGACAGCAAGAAAAGAAATGTTACAATTTTCATTGTCTAGACAAAGAGGGGGCAATATTGAAAGTGTTTAAAGACTTGCATTCCCAAAGTAAAAAGGGGGCAATTATAAAGAAAAGCAAAAACAATCACTGCCAAAGTAAAGAGGAGGCAATCATTTGGAACACCAAGAGTCCGCATTGGCAAGATAACCAGAAAACAATATTACAGGGAAATTGTAACAATTATTCCCAGAGCAAGGAGGAGACGATATTTATTCCTTACACCAACAAGCATTGCCTAAGCCAAGGAAGGGCAAATGTGATAGAGACATTAGCAACAGTTTGATGTGGAGTTAAGAAATAAAGAGTGGCTGGAGAGAAACCGTACTTGTAAAAAGTATCAAGGAAGAGAGCAATATAACCTGCATTGCCCGTGGCAAATAAATCAGTGGAACAAACAGCACCAAAGTGTATTGGGTCCTGACAGAAGAAACTGTGAATCTTAAATGTTGTTTAAAGTCAAAAACTTTGAGAGTGCTGAACGAAAACCTTACCACTAAGTACTGGTAGTAGTGCTGGAGTTTAAAGTCCTGGCAGGTTAGTGGACCAGGAAGAAGATATTAAGGTGCTGCATTGTGGTTAAAGGTTACAAAGGAAAGAAAGTGGCAAGACCACTGTGGCGTTTGATTAATTGTGGTAAAAACCAGAATTGTGAAAGTGTTTTTGTTGTCTAAGAAGAAAGCCATTCTGACAAATCATTATAAATCAAGAAGAAGTGATAATCAAATATTGCAATTTGAAGATAAATATTTTTCTTTCGTTTTATGATAACTTTGTTAAATGCCAAGTGAAAGACTTTTGGAGTAAGAAGAACTTTGCGAATATAATTTTTCTATCTAAGAGGAACTTTATTCTTTGAAACTTTTGTTAAAAATCCTGCTTTGAACCTAGGGAAGGGAATCCAAACCAAGATAAGGATATGTTGGTATCAAGTTTATGCTGATTATAATTGTTGTTTCAGTTCAACTTGAAAAGCCATCTCTAACCTTTATGAGTTTAATGTATGTATAAGTGTGAGGGATAGATTCCTTTGATACAAGTGTTTTCCTTTAGTTTCCTTTTGATAGGCAGGGAAATCCTCTTTAGGTTAGGGATAGCAAGACGTTTTTCATGCCCTTTTGAGTTAATAAAATGCCTACTTGTGAAAAGCCATAGTAGTCTGCCTCGCATTTCTGACCCCTCACACTTCTCAGTCCTAGAGCCACTCCAGGCAACACCACCAGAGGTTAGTTTGCCAGAGATTTATTTTTTTCACTTCTAGAAGTAATGAGTCTTCAAGGGGACTATAAAACCATGGGAATGGTAGAGGAGGTTTTAGAGTATGGGATTCTAAAGAAGGGGAGGAGGTTCAGAGCCTACATGAGGCTTTAACCCAGTGCTCGACACCAGCACAAGCGAAAAAAGTGGCGAGCCTGCTAGGAACTTTATTCCAGACACTGGCGCAGACCAGTGTGAAGAGAGGAGTTGGAAGTCTGTTGGAGGAAATATCCCGATAACAGGTAGTGTCCAGCTCAAGAAGTGAGACAATGGCAGAGACCAGCTAGAAAGCAAGAAAGTGAAACCTGTGGAATCTCTCGGGATATGTATGAATCACAGGGGTGAATCGGATTAAGGGCAGAGGGAATGGCCACGATCTTGTGTGGGGTTTTATCCCACAACCTGGAGAACAAATTAGAAGAATAGTTAGCATGAGGCTTTATCCCAGACCCTGTCAGAAATAAGTTTGGGAAGAAAGGTTAGAAGTTTGCATATAGCTATTCCTCAGACATTGTCAGTGGCCGTGATCTCAGATCTAAAAAGGGAATATGAAAACTCACTGGGTGTGGAGGTTCTGCCTAGGAAAGCAAGGAGAGAGGCAAGACGCCTGCTTGGGTTTACTTTTCAGGATGAGGCAGATGAGACCCAGGAAAGGCAAGAGGGTTAAACATCCTGCTGACCTTCTGAATTACATTGCAGTAAAAGCCGGGATCTAGAATGGTGAAGACCTGGTTGGACAAGCTAGGAATCCTCTGGGCCTGCAGCAGATTCACAGCGTCTGAAAGCCTTGGATGAGGAGGCTGGCCCAAATATGGGTTAAGGTAACACAGCCGGTCCACAACCTCTAGTAACTGTGATTTTGGGGCTATGGGGTGGGTGCAGGGGTGGACGTAGAAATACTCCCTGGTAGCACAAGGTAATATCAAGGCAAGGGGGGATTGAATTTCCTGCTGGTAACAATGTGCTATTGTTAAGCCCTGGCATCTGAAAGAGCAACCCACGGACAGAGGATGAAAACTCTGTGCCAAGAACACTCCAGAAACCAAGAAAGAGACTGAAGCAGGATGGGCACTATAACCCTGGGACTGAGCAGCCAAATAGTGTTGGGTGAATTATTACTCAAATAGATAGGCCAAAGAAGCAAACTGGGTGCAATAACCCTGAGACTATGTACCTTCCATAAGTAATGATTGACAAGGACACTAAGGCCCTCATTACAAGTTTGGCAATATTCCCGTGATAAATACGCCAGAATACCACCAAATGGAATTACCATTACTGCCACTTCGTCCGGGAGATTTACCGCCAGATTACAAGTGGTGGCAGGTGGAGTTAGTACCCATTTTTGGAGTCCATAGGACTCCTTGGGGATTTCAGTGGGATTAACACCAGTGGTAATTCTGCCGATTTTTGGCCGGAAAGTTGGAGGATTAACCTACAGCATGATGCTGCAGGTAAATCCTCTACTTCAAGGCCAAACTCTTGGCAGAGCGGGAAAAGGAGAGGTAATTGTGTTATCACCACTTTTTTACGCTACACCATACTTGTAATGACCCTCCCCGCCCCACTCCCAAGTCCTTTAGATAGGTCCTTACACTGGTTTAGCTCTTCACCCTGACACTCTTCGTAAAACTCACATTTTAGGATGTACTGCATTCCCATAGGGCATCCACTACACCATGTTAATGTAACCTCAACCAAGTATTTGCTTTTGGACTGAGAGACAATCAAGGGAGAATACTCCAAGAAACTGATCCTTACACTGGACACTAGAGAGACCTATGACCTCTGCAGACCAATGTTTCAAACACTATCATTTTGACCAATCCTAGTCAATGTTTTGGTTAGTAAGACCCAGGTATGCCCACCTTTTTCAAGAGGGGTTCTTTAACCTAACCTGTGGAGCCAATAAATATATTGATCTGTAGTTTGGTGTTCCATTGAGGTCGTCATGACAGAGAACGCAGCCATCTCCCCAAAACAGAAAATGTACAAGAGGAGGCAATTCCAGGCTTGGGCAACAGGCGGGAAAACCGGAACTTGTGTGGCCACTGGTTACATATGGATAGATGGAAGGGAATTGGTGCATAAATTCAGCAAATCCGCAATACATTTCTCAAAGTGGCATCTCAGCAGCAGTGGGCAATCACAACCAGATTTGGGGTGTTGTGGAGTAAAGGAAAATTAAATACTATCATGAGGTTCCATTAGAGCTGTGATGGTGGAGGATCCCTTCCATTCAACCATATGATATGATATGGCATTTATAACGTGCCTATACACAAGTGTTTTAAGGCGCGACAAGGCAAGGGAGTGGAAAAAGAGGGGGGACAAAAACAACGATCTTACTAGGCCTAGTGACAGATCGCACAAGTGCAGGGGAGCAGGTAGGGGAGAAGTGCCGGGAGTGGCGGGGGGGGGACAAGGAATCAGGAAACAACAAATAGTGCAGCCAACGGGTGGCAAATGCTAGGGTATGAAGTGCAGACAATAAGTGGCAATAAGTGCAGGAGAGGGGACTGTAGGGTTGCAGATACAGGCCACAAGTGCAGGGGGTGCCATGAGGCAGGGCCTGTTTGCAGCTGGACAGGCAGGAGGGACCTGGGCCCGAATTCAGAGGGTTGCCAGGTGACCAGTGCATGTGTCAGACAGGATATCAGCAGGGGAAAGGAAGAGAGAAGGCAGAAACAAAGAGGATGGTCTTGAGGTGTTTCCGGAACCGGAGATGGTTCTGTCAAGTTTCAGAGAGGCAGGGAGACTGTGCCAGAGGTAGGCACCAGCCGAAGAAAGAGATCTGCCCCCAACTCGTTGCTTGGAGAAGCAACTGACCCTCAAGGAGTTGGAGGTGGGGGAGCGAAGAGCTTGAGAAGGAAGATATTTCGGTAGAAAGATAATTGGTGGTATTGCGGCCTCTGGCCCCAGAAAGCTTTGTGGACGATGCAGAGGGTCTTGAACTTGATCCTTGCCATCACTGGGAGCCAATGAAGACATTTCAGTGCTGGAGAGATACGATGCATGGGCTTGAGGCCAAGGACAAGTCTTGCAGTCCTGTTCTGGATGTGTTGTAGAGGATGGAGAGTAGAGGCAGGTAGATATAGAAAGAGGCTGTTGCAGTAGTTCAGCCTAGAGAGAACAGGAGCTCTGGAGACAGTGAGCTTCTGGGGGAAAGTGAGGTAAGGAAGAATACCTCTGAGGAGGTGCAGCTGGTAGTTGGACTTCTTAGAGACATCTGAGATGTGAGGAGAGAAGGAGAGTGTGGAGTCGAAGATGACCCAGAGGTTCTTAGCCTCACAGGTAGGAGCAGGAAGAGGGCCCAAAGTGGGCGGACAGAGTGAGAGGAAAGGAAAGTGCTGGTGAACTGATGAGGAGGATCCCAATCTTACTGGCATTAAGGCAGTGATCATTGGCAGCACACCACTCCTGGATTGCGGAAAGACAATCCGGGATGAGAGAGGGAGAAGAGGCAGCTGAGGGGAGTCTGAAAGCGAACTGTCATCCTCATAGCACTGAAAGTTGGAGCAGAGAGCAGCTATGTGGTGGGCGAGAGGTGCCAGGTATTGGTTGAACAGCAAATGAGAAATATTAGACCTCTAGGGAACACCACAGGTAGAGAGAGAGAGGAGAGGAAGGACCCAAGTTGGACCTGGGAGGGTCCGTCAGAGAAAGTAGGTCAGCCAAGCCAGAGCCTGATCAGTGATACCCAGATTATCACGGAGCCGGTTGAGCAGGATGGCATGGTTGACAGTATCAAAAGCAGAAGAGAGATGGATGAGGAGAGAAGGTTGGCTAATATCAAGGTTTGAGAGCATGTCTTCAAATTGCAGGCCGTCTCCTTTGTACGGGCCATGGCAACCTTACAGGACTTGCTTCCTCTCTACTAACGTCGTACACTGGTCTGTCTAAATAACCTATATGTGTTTTTGCATGCAAGTTTTATAAAGCACAACCTTCACTGACAAGTATCGAATAACTATGGAGGGGCGTAGAATAGGAAAACTACATAAGGAAGTACCATCCAAGGAGGTGATTCAAGAGTTTTCAGTCGTTTCCTGAAAGGAAGAAGATTGTTTAACTTCCTAAGGACAGAGGGGCGCTTGTTCCACAGTTTAGATCCCAGGTGGCAATAGTATGGCAGCCTGATATAGCATTCAGAGAGGCTAGCTTATCCGGTAGCTTGGAAAGCTCATCATTGAGATGTAGAAATAAATTAGGGTCATCAGGGAGTAACACAGGAGTGGGTTGGGACATTTTGTGATCAAGAACCACGCCTTTGGCAAGACCCTTCCAATATTGCTGAGCAAAGCTTAATTTCTGATGTCTCTTGCATGCGCAAGGCAACAGTATGAAATATAGCAAGGCAATCAGAACAGGTCAGATAGAGATATTTTTGGAAATGAGGAAAAGATCTGGACCAAGACATGTCCAGAAGAATGAGTTGGAGATGTTATTAATGCCTGAAGACCAATGTCTTCCAAACTGGTCAAAAGAAAGCAGACACAAGGGTTGGTGATCAAGCCAATAATTGAAATCAGAGAGCACCAACGTGTATTATAAATCATAATTTCTACTATAGATTTCGAAATAGCATTGGATAAACCTTGTTTTGGGCTGGATTAGTGAGAAAATGTAAGAGGCAGATTTAGTTTGTTGTCATCAGATACAGTAAGCAGGAATCAGCAGAGAATCAGGGGCTTCATGTTTTTTAATGACTTAAAATTAAATAATTAAAGGTGCATTGCAGATTTGAATTGAACCCACTGCATCATTCAGGTATATATAAGGCTCAAGGAATTAAAATAAACTATACACATGTTTTTGCATATATTAAATTGGACTAAATCTCAATCTTACCGTCCTTGTTGGCAGCAGTAACCTTGGCAGGATAAAATCGACAGTCAGACCAACAAGCCAGTACCTGTTGATTTACACGAAACTCCTGCAATATAAACATTTATTTTCTTAGCACATTTTCAAATGTTGCATATTTACACATAACAAAACAGGCAATGTATACACGAAACTGCAATAAAGATCTATTACTTCAAAGAGGTGCTACATAAAGAGCAACTTGACTTTCCCCCACATGCAATAATCCATATGTGTAAGTACCTGGGTTCACCACTGAATAGCAGCATGGTTAAATGCATATAGGCAGAACTGAAGGGACAGAGGCCAATGAAAACACAAAGAAAAGGCAGCACTTCAACAGATGGTGTGGAAACGCCAAAACAGCCCGGCAAAGTGATAGCACAGACAGGGTGACAGCACAGACTCTGCTAAGACTATGTATGTCATGCCGCAGCCAGCCAGTGAAATTTGATGTAAAGTGGTCTTGCATAACATACTTCTACCATTTTATCAGCCACATGGTGGGGTTTAGTAGGATGGGGGTGAACAAGTGCAAAACATGTGGTGTTGATTACAGGCCGGAATAGTCTGAGTGCCCATACGATTCCAAGGGTCTCATCAGGGGTTAGGGGGAGCAATAAAAATGCGGCAGTAACGCTATTACTGCCATATTACTGCTCCGCCCAATCCCAAGTTTGGGCGGCAAGTAGCAGATTTAGCTCCAGCTTTGAGCTGGAGGTAAATCTTGCCACTTTCCACCCATTTGAGGCGCTTTTACTGCATCGCTATTATCGCCAGCAGTAATATCGCAGATACTGCCCCACAGAGTCATATGGACTCTTAACAAAATGGGAAGTAAGAGCCTTACCACAACTCAGTATCCGGCACTAATAACTCCGGACCGAGTTGCAGTAACGCCATTTGCGTTGGCGGTATCCCGGCAGTTTTACTGCCGGGATACCGCCAAACCTCGGATGAGGCCCTAAGCGTTTTGTAAAAAAGAAAAAAAAAAAAAAAAAAACACTTCAGTTATAGTATTTATCTGGAGGGAAAAATCCGAGATCACTTAACTGCTGGTGCGGAGACACCAAGAGAGCTACTGGTCTGGGGTGGGGGTATATGGTATGGCTAAAAATGTTGCAGGCCGTATAGTGACCTCCGAGCACCCTCTGCCCTGGTCAATGTAGCGATGGTGCTAATAGAAGGCAACCTTGTTGTGTCATTGGGGATTCGCCAAGTATACAGTTTCTTTTAGCCTTTGTGCCCGTCCAAGAACCTAGATCTATTTTACTACTTAGTATCAATAGACACCCTTTGCTTTCATTGCTAGGACCTACATTAAAACTGCCTGTGGAGGACAGATGCTGCAGAATATGTAAGACTCCAAAGAAACTAAAATCGTCCAGCCATGTACTAGTAACAGACTAGGACCAATGTATTTAAGAAACTTAGGGAAATATGTACATGATTTGGATGCCATTAAAGATCTAACATTCTGGCCAGAGTGGCTAAGCAGCCATGCTGTAGAGTCGCTTTTCTAATAGCTCCTGCTGATCTGTGAAAATCATGTCCTATAACGCAGGCCCCAGCACGTGTTGAACCCTATCGGCGCCCCTCTAGATGAAGTGTGTGGGCACAAATGGATGTAAGCAGACCATCAGAGGTGTGATCATTACTGAGTAGACCTGGGCCAGCGACGGACGAAAAATGATGACGGACGCTCGATATCAGACAAAGCTACACGTCATCAGAACCCCGTTGGTCGGAGTACTCCTGCTTTAAATCCATGGTGAGGACTGGTCTGCAAGACTAGCACCGAGGGACCAATGGAGTGGCCTTCGCTGAGCGAGCGGACGCACTTCACGTAAGGAGGAGGAGCCCAGAAGTAGAACGGCACAGGAAGAGTACCGGAAGACGGGGACAACCAGAGGTACCATACATCGTCGGGCTGGGGGTACGGAAGCTTGAGGGACAGACTGCCCTACACACGGCAGCGTGTGGGATAATTAGCATAAAGGCCGGGCAGGCTCTCGGTGTCGGTGGAGGATGCCCTTGGACGATTCCGGACCCCCCACATAATAGCTCGAATACCGGCTTAACCCGGTAAGCAAGAGCTGAGGGCACCGGCGCTCTGCAGGCAAGCAGAGACAGAAACTGGCCCAGATCTGTAACGGGTGGACAATATGGCATACGCTCCATGGACAGTAGCTGAGGTGGACTGAACAACATAGTGAAATCGAAATTCATGCAAACACGGTCCAAGAGAGGGGGGTGAAAGATATATGTCCAAATGCAATGACTCACTTTAACAATAATTGGACAAAAGGGGACTGAGCCGTTCACACACTAACGTCAAATAAGCCAATATACTGCAAGATGCTGAATTAAAGGATAGTTCCGGGACTTTTTTTTTATTGTCCCTACGGTTCGGCCATGTGTTTTTAAGCATAAATCGGTAGATCGTAGAAAACTTTCCTATGGACCTTACCTATGACATCAAATGTTTAGAGAATATTCAGCGATTTGCATTTTTATTTGCTCACGTTCCAAAAAGTTCGTTTTGAGGCACGCGATGTTCCTTTGCTGTACACAGGGTCTTAGATCATCTCACAATACAGCGCCACAATTCGGAATATGAAACTGTGGTTTAAAAGCAAACGGCAAGATTGTACATTTGGCAAAGTACATTTATTGGACATCAAATGTTTAGAGAATATTCAGCGATTTGCATTTTTCTTTGCTCTCGATCCAAAATAGTTCATCTTGAGGCAAGCGATGTTCGTGTGCAGTGCACAGGGTGTTGGTTTACGATAAAATAAGCTCTTCGGTCGCACTGATAATCGCATGGCTGTTCCAACAACGAGGCACTAGGCCACCACAACGGTATGTATGTTGCATTAGTACCGCGTAAGGGCATACTTGTACTTGGCGATCGTCCCATAAAATGGTCAGGGTGGTAACGTTGTTCACGCGGAGAAGCAACTGGCGGTTGTAAAAGCCATCCGCCGGTGTCTGGTACTCGTGACACAGACAATAATGAAGGATGTACCCGTTTTAAAAACATAAAAAATGAAATTAGTCTCACCATCAGATCTTTATTAAAATTATTCATTTTATATATTAGGTCGGGAAATTATTTCATAGCTAGGACAGTGCAACTGGGTATTATACGTCATTTCCAGTAACCCACCTCCTCTCCTCTGCCTTTTTCAGAGCCGCCTGAGCGCCAGTGGACCACTTCGTCACTGATATGATATAATATGGCATTTGCAACGCGCCTATACACAAGTGTTTCAAGGCGTGGCGAGGCAGGGAGGGGGGGGGGAACAAGGAGAAGACAGACAACGATCCTACTAGGCCAGGTGTCATTCAGATCGCGCAAGTGCAGGGGTAGGGGGAAGGTAAAAGTGTAAGGGGAAGGGGAGGGGGGAAGTGGAGTACAAGGTAAGTAGCATAAAATAATAAATACATAGGGCCAGCTGGTGGCGAGTGCAAGGTAAGTGCAGAACAAGTGCTGGGAAGGGGGGGCTGTAGGATACTGAGACAGTCCCCCAGTGCAGGGGTTGACAGGGAGGCAGTGCAGGTGGAGAGTGGAAGGGCCCAGGACCGAGGTCGCAGACAGTGGACCAGTTGTAGCAGGGGAGAGGGAGAGAGAAAGCAGAAGCAAAGAGGAAGGTTTTGAGGTGCTTCCGTAAAAGGAGATGGTTCTCCTCAAGATAGTGCGCGGTACAAAACAATATGCCACATAGAACGAACAAGTACAACTTAACCCGTCTTTAAAGCTACTGTATAGTAATTAAATTGCGGTATAAACTCATCTAAAGAGTTACTTACATTATATTTGCATTTTCCATTGTGT
The DNA here is from genome assembly GCF_040938575.1 of Ambystoma mexicanum. Classification (NCBI taxonomy): domain Eukaryota; kingdom Metazoa; phylum Chordata; class Amphibia; order Caudata; family Ambystomatidae; genus Ambystoma; species Ambystoma mexicanum. The sequence continues at coordinate 941,180,362 of NC_090925.1, read as the reverse complement.
CTGTGCGTAGGGCAGCCCCGAAATACCACTCCTATGCCGACGTTATTTCTTCTAATGAACGAACATTAAATGGCTATCGTTTCTGAAATTTTATTCATTATCGTTTTACGTTATTGCACCACACCCCCAAAAAGAAGTCTTTCGGGATGGTCCCGGCCTGTCAAGGTCAAATAACAATAGAACCTTATACTGAGTCGTGGGCCATTCCGGCACCCGAGCAAAAAATCAAAGCAGCTGACCTTCACTTTGAACGAGCACACATTCCTAGTTAGCTACATTCAGTGTAAGGCCATCTCACAGGACTTGAAATTTACACTCCATCTTTGCATTTTGTCTGCGTGCTTTGCAGCCCCAGAGAACCATAAATACGGAGACATTCTATATTTTTTGAAAAATGATTTATATTACTGTTTGGTTTAATTTAATGCGCAAATGAACAAGGTTGGATAGACACATTGCATGTACACTGAGCAATCACTTTTATTTACACAATACATAGCTACACATATTCAATGGGCCTGTGACATGAGGAGACTCCAGAGCAAAGTCACAGGTGACACCCGGGTGGTTCGCACTACTGCACGGTGAAGGGAGGGGCAAGGGTGGAGAGACACATTGCATGTACACTGAGCAATCACTTTTATTTACACATTACATAGATACACATATTCAATGGGCCTGCAACATGAGGAGACTTGAGAGAACAGACAATCAAATTACAATCATTTAAACCGTGATGTGTATTTCTCAATGAGCTCTGCTTTAGGTGGACATGGAACAGAGGCAATGTTGGGTGGCAATGCAGTTGTCCCCTGCACAGGTTCGTTCACAACTCCATGTATGTGCCTATCTAGGACATCAACAATAAGTCTCTCAATAAACTCATATTGCATATCCTCAAACACTGGTTTGATCACCCATTGTTTACTTCTTTTAGTGAAGGCCTTATTGTAGCGAAGGGTCCCTAAAGTTCCGGTCGTCCTACTTTGTCGACGGCCAACATTATGGTTATGTGCCAAGACCGCTAGAAGAGTCCGATTTATCATGCCCTCCATGCCAAAATGCAATCGTTTTGGCCTGTACTTTAGGCACATATTGTGGAACACCTCCAAATCTCCTGTGTGGCAGAATTCCGTGAGTCCCCTCAAATCTCTTGTTATAGTTTTATCAAATACAATCTTTTCAATGGCTTTGTGAGTGGGTGATGAAGGAATCAACCACCACTTCTTCCGTGCCTCCTCTGTGGACAAATGGCCATGTTCACAATTGTGGAAATGTTGGTTTGTGGTCCAGCGGTGAACGTTGCTACAGTGTAGCATTACTGACCACCATTTTTCCAGTAGAATTTCCAACGACCCTTCACATGTTTTTGAGCTCCACCAAAGATGGTTGCTGATTGACTTGGACCACTGTGAAATACCTTGCATATCTTTTTTTTTACCTGCAGCCGACATTTTTTTATTGATTGTTTTTGCAAGATGCCATACGTCAAATTGGTGATTTATATTTTTGTACTCTTCTCGCTTTGTCTTGGCAATTGAAACGTGTCTGTCCGTGGCTATCAGTTCGATCACCATTCCCCGCGATTGTAGTTCTTGCAATGATGCTACAAAGCCAACTTTCTCCATGGCCACTGAGGATGTACTTTGTGACACCTGCACGAACACCGAACTCACAATTTTCTTACTTTCCATGTCCTGAAAGTGGTAGGTGCAGTACTTGGCTGAAAATCCTGGGCTGTCGCACTGTCCATCACTGGCTAGCCTGAACCGTTTGCCCGCGAATGTACTTTCAATAGACATTTTTTCCATTCTCCAAGCTTCGCTAATGGCTGGAAATAGATAATCGGTTTGATATTTGTAGAACTGATTTTTCGCAATGAAATGGATTCCCACAAACTGAAAGAAATACTCTAACTTTTTAAAACTTGAACCACTAAAAAGTGCGGCCGCTGCACAAAGTAGATTGCCTGCTGGCAGTTGCCCCAGCATGGGTTGTGCAGACCATGAGAACGGATGATATTGTGTACAAGTGGCATGTATTTTAAGGTTAGTGCCTCGAATTGCACGAGTCACATTAATCAATGGCTCCCCACATACTTCCCCACCAACCGAATGCCCACATTTCATCTTAATAATAATATCAATCAAACAACTATCGAATACAATGAATTTGGCCTCTTTCCTTATACTGTCACTCTGCATCCCAGCTGGTTCGGCCTGTAACGTTGAGGACATGTCACTCACATTAAAGGTACAATCTCTGATATCGTCTTCCGCTATGTTCAGTGATATTGATGGTGTTTCATTGTCGTCCATTTCATTCTCTTCCATTGCAACATCTGTTCCTTCTCCGGCGATGGGAGAATAAAACAATTTCTTCAACTTTCTCGCGGTCTTAGTTTTTGCGGGTGTGGATTCTGTGAATTGATCTCCGACTGCATCCGAACTACCAGGAGGACATTCACTATCAATGGCTGGTGGTAGTATAGCTCCGTTGTCAATCACTTCATATTCTTCCCATTGGCACGATGTATCTCCAGTCTCAAGTCCCTGCCAAAAGGTTTGACAAGCAACATCTCTCGTTCGCTTCACTGTCTGTGTAGATCTAGTTCGTACACCCACTCGCAACTAGAGGACAGATTGGAAAAGGGATGTTCAGTTTAAACACAACTTACAGTATTGAACTATTAACAGTGAAAAACAACATAATATAGTGACCAGGACACTAACCTTCTTTTGCTTTCTTTTCTTAGAAACTTTCTTGCCTCGAACTTCAACATCTGGACGCTGTTGCTCCGACTCGTGTGTGCATGTCTCCACTTCCTCTTGCGCTGCAATGACTATATTTTCATGATAAGCACATCCATCACGCACTGACGCTCCATCGACTCCCTGAAACATAGAACTTTCATTAGTATGTATAATAATATTGAAAACACAAAATGTACTTGGGGACCAATACCCACGTACATCTCAATAGCAAAACACGAATGAACGCATTGTGTAGAACATTCAAACGACAATTATTCACGCATTGTTGATCTAGTTAGATGGAACTGTCAAGATCCATACCTCGGGCTCCGCATAGACTTCCATTGATGATATTATTGAAGATGACGCTTCTGCAACTCCCTGAAACACAGTAATTGCATTAGTATGGTTTTCTATTTTGTTAAAAAGAACATAAACTTTGTGCAGGCGTCAACGGCTCATCTAAATAGACCTGCACAAATGATCAGTTGTCTAAAATAAATAATGGATATCTAAATATGATTCGATTTGCTCGATCGTTGGAAGTGTCACCACCCAGAGATCTGCATCAACTACTAGGGGTGATGTTCTTGTAGAAGAAGCTCCGTCATCTCCCTGAAACATAGTACTTGCGTTAATAAAGAAGGAAGTATAGCGGATGTAATCACGTCATATGATCTCGCTTGATCGAACTGTCAGTATCCATACCTCGAAATGCATAAGAACATCAAGGGACGCTGTAACTGCGGTGCACACTTCTGCAAGCTGTTGCGCCGACCCGTAACTGCATGCTTCCCCTTCTTCTTGGACTAATGCTCCATCGACTCCCTGAAACATAGGACTTTCATTAGTAATGAACACAATATTGAAAAAAGAAGACACATAGGAGGGCGACGACAGAAGGACATATCAATGGCTAAAAACGAAAGAAACATTGTGTGTAACAATCACGCTACAAGAATGCAAGATCTGATGATCTCCATCGATGGAACTGTCCGGAAACGTACCTCGAGCATCTGAGTGACATCAACGGTTGTCGTCAATGCGTTGGACTCCTCAGCATCTCCCTGAAAGACAGTACTTGCATTATTTTGGATAACAATAATTATAACTGAAAACAAAGACTAGAGGACGAGTACTAGGGTGTACCATTAGGTAAAATAATTACACAATAAATTAAAACTATTGATTTACATGCCTAAAATAAGTCAGTGGCAGAATAGCTAAGTAAGATTACCCGATAGGCGCTTGAAGTGGCTGATGACTGCAATAACGACACGGATGGAGAATCTTCCGCCTTCATATTGAGTGGATACATAAATGGGGAAATTATTGTTAGCTAATGCTACACACTACCGCAAGGCCGAGAGCTAAATCCGTAAACTTGACTCACCAGTGGAGGGATGTGGACGAATAGAGTGGGAATAGCGGTTGAGAGCAATTTCCGCGTCGCTCGCGGTGTTTTCTTCTTTATTAGCAATGATGTGGAGTACATGTCTGAGCTAAAGTGCCTGCTGCAGATGCGGTATCGATCACCCCTCTTGTCCGCAAAGACTTCTAGGACTCTACTTTCAAGCTCAGACGGTGGATATCCGCAATATCGGACCCATTCTCTTATCTGATCTATTGTCTTAGGGAAAACATGCATTATAGTACCTTCAGATTTATTATGGGTCTTCGAAGGGCAACCGCCAATGGAACAGGCAGGCATTGTGGAAAGTTCTGAAAAGTAAAGATCAACAATTCTCTATGAATACCAATGCGTTAAAAAATTAAATGACATAAAAGGTTCAATGCAAGGTTCGTTTTGGTTCTTGGAACTATACACGTTATTCACATGCGGATAAGTATTTGAATAACTTTAAAAAAATAGAAAAATAATTTGACTAAACTCAGAACATGTGACTAGTTCCTTGCATGTAGTGTCTTGAACGAAAAGAAAACATGGATGCAATTTGATGACTACTAGCAAATAGATATAAATTAAAAAATTGGACGCAAAATGATTATGGTACATGGCCTTACCTTGACGAACAAACAGTTAGATGCAGGGATCAGAGTAGTTTCTTGTCGTAGAACAGGGAGCAGTTAACAGGTTGCAAACTGACGAGTTTGCTCGAAGTGGTCACGGAAGTTCACAGAGACGAAGAGCAGATAACAAGCACCTTCACGGGTTGACTAGCAAAGCGCAAAGAAGTTCACATTAGAAATATGAAGTGGGTTATAAAGAATTCGAAACAGGGGTGTGTTTGTGAATGAATGACGTGTATATGTCGTGGCATTATGCGGTTTGCAGGGGGCATCCAACGTGAGGGGGGATGCTTGGCAGGAGACACGGGGTCTGGAGGTAGACATGGGAACAACAACCCATGCTCTATAGACTACTTTGAAGTGTACATGGTCTTTGGCACCTCTTGGCCTTTATCGCTCCCTGACAGCTCCACTTGCCAGCGCAAGTACCCCGGTGCGAACTGCCTTTGATAGGGCGGGGGGTGGATTGGGGCGGTGGTCGTGCAGACAAGACTCGTTTGCTGCAGGGCCTCACCAAGGAGAGGCCATCTAACTGCATGTAAGAGGCAGGCTGCAGGATCTAGTACATGGAAGGCAGGGGGGTGAGTTTATAAATACCTTACCCTCCCAGGAGAATATATGGGTGCAGTTCACCCTGGAGACCCTGGATGCCTAGGCAGTTAGTCAGCAGCAGGCTGGCCTGTGGTGGCAAGGCGGCACGGGCCAGAGGGGGTCATCTCTGTACCCGGTGCCCAAAAGGATGATTTATTATGATCAACCATATTGATTATTTACCTATAACCATGTTTTGTATCAATAAAATCCAACGGCCTTTTATTGCCAACGCTTGAACAAAGTGGTGTGGTAAGTATTTTTGGGGGAGGAGGCAAGGCCGGGAGGCTTGATGCCAACCCGCAAACTAACATATGTATGTCTGCTGCATATGGGTTCAACGGTTATGTGGATTGAAGGTGGGCGGCCAGCGTGAGGGAGGATGCTGGCCGGAGACATGTGGTGTGACAAGACAAGGCACAGGAAGACTATTCAATGGAGACACACTAGATTCATTTAAAAAATCAAAACAACCATTGTTAAAATATATGTTGGGTTTTATTTTAGATCTTAATTTCAATTGAACATAAATAATAAACATTACACATTGTAAAGTTCCAGTTGCAGCACATCCAGGGAAAATCCGCGGTACCGCGGTATTGTCCACTGTCGCTGGGGAAATGTTGTCTAATGGCAAGTACCGCACAGGCAGGTATTACTCTCCGAACGCGGTGTCCGAGCCTCCCGTGAAGCCACCAAGTGAAGCAACGATAGGCCACCAGCCTGTACCACCTGTGAAAAAGAAAGATGCAAACTGTATTAAAATGACAAAACTTTCTTATCAATGTCGATTCAGGTAAAAAATGTCATTCTGCTTTGAAAAAAATTCTATCTAGAAAATGCACAATATGGAACCAATTTACATGCGTTCGAATGATATGTAGATGTAATTTTATATGTGGGAGACGACCATGAAATAGTAGTGGCATCACTGACATCACAACCAGAGTATACTTACTCGTTACTCGGATTACGCGGACGAACAGTGCCGCGAAGTTCGTGCATAAGCACCATCATCATCCTCAACACCGTCCATGAGAGGCAGGCTTCCCTTAACTCTGGCAGCTCGGTGATGCATTGCGGACTTGGCTCGCCTTCCGAAATGTAGGCCAAGCACCCGGAATTTTCACAGCAGCAGCAGTTCTCCTCCTCAGTTGGCATTAGCTCGCACCGATTGCACGTGCACCAGGTGGAGACGCCGTCCATGCGACATGGTCCAGGCTCTTCATCCGTTGACTGGTCCTCCCAACTGCCGTCCGAATCCCCATCGTTTTCGCGTGCTTGCCTTTCCAGTAGTTCCTCCTCGGTGTACTCGGGCTCGTACATATACGGCATTATTGTAGCCATTGTGTGGTAAAGAAAGTAAAATAATTTACAGAGATGGTACAGGTGTTCACAAGGCCTAGAAGCGGCGAAGGTAGCTGACCAGAGCACAGAAACGAGTCACAGAATACTCTAAACATTTGATGTCAAATAAATGTACTTTACCAAATTTACAATCTTGCGGTTTGATTTAAAAGTACAGTTTCATATTCCGAATTGTGGCGCGCTGTGTTGTGAGCTGATTTGTGTTGGTTTCCGGGTTCTGTGTGGAGTCGCGTAGAAGACGCCTGGGCGCGTTTGCCTACGCAGCACAGTCACGTCACGGATAGAGGCGGGGAATATGAATGTTTTGATAAAGTCTGTTTCAGGGGCGGGGGATATGATTTAGTGCCGCAAACGCAGGTGAGCCAGGTCGATGGGGGGAAATGATAGGATTATCACAAAATGGCGGCTGATTTCGAGTGCGTTAATGGACGAAAAGTCGGGTAAGGTCCATAGGAAAGTTTTCTACGATCTACCGATTTATGCTTAAAAACACATGGCCTAACCGTAGGGACAATAAAAAAAAAGTCCCGGAACTTTCCTTTAAGTTGCAATTAAGATTGGCTGCCACAACGAAAAAGAAAGCCCAGTTGAACGCAGAGGCCCGTGGGTACAATGCAATCGGCTGGGGGTATGCAATAAAGGAACTAAAGCAACAGGCGAACCGCGAACAGAAGCACCAGGAGTGCCTGCTGGAACAATAACTAGCCTCCAACAGGCACAGAGGGACTCTGGCAGGTGGACCAGAAATAACGCAAGCTTCAAGAAGCACCCACACAAGGGGAAGTAGACCAGCTGTTGCCAACCTACGTGGGATTGACAGTAACAGGCACTATCGAAGTACAACAGCCGTGGACGCAAGTTACTGCCTCCTGAGGTGGCACACTGCTGCCTGCCATCAATGCTACAAATGTCAAGAGTGTTTTACAGTGACAGAGTATAGTTGAAGAACCCGGGAGCCCCCCTAGCGGCCCTGGGACATAAACAGCTGCGGACTACCACCAGCTTGCAACCAATAGAACGAACTAGAGTCAGGCGCCGGATTGTAGACGGGCGGCGAAATTAGCATCGTGAGAACCACTCATGGCGTCCAAATCCAAAAAAAGCAAGACCAAGCAGCCCACAATGGACACTTTTACTAAAACTGCAAACGTGACTGAGAGCATGATACCAAAGACCCAATCCCCACAGGAAGAGGAAAGCCAAGAGAAAGGGGACCAGCAGGTCCTAAACGCCACAGCGGCTTTGAAGATCACATTAGAGTCCAAAATGGATGCTATCAGCTTAGATGTGAACCTCCTGAGGCAAGACGTATGGGCACTTGCAGAACACACAGGAACTCTGGAAAAGGAAGTTGTAATGAATACAGCCGGAACGGAAAGACACCTCTAGGGTCATAACGATACTGCAGGAGCAAATGCAGAACCTTGAGGACAGAGTCGAGGATGCAGAAGGACAGGCCAGGTGCAACAACGTATCAATCATCGGAGTCCCTGACGGGGAAGAGAAGGCGAACCCCAACAACTACATAGAAAACATGCTGCAGAAAGAAATTGGCCAGGGCACCTTCACCCAGGGCTTCACGGTGGAGAGGGCACATAGGTCCCTGATGAGGAAACCGCAACCAGGAGCCCAACCATGGGCCATTATAGCCCGAATATTAAATTACAAGGACAGAGAAGACCCTCGAACACTTCTGAAAGGGCAGGATGATACAACTAAGTTCAGCAAGCATCACCGCATATCCGGAATACACCTTGCATGTACAGAGACAGAGGATGCACTTTACATCGGCCAAGAGGAGGCTGCAAATTTTAAATACATGTTGCTATATACAGCAAGGCTGAAGATAATAAGCAAAGGCAGAGCTATCTTTGACACCCCAGAGGAGACGCACAAATGGATGGACACAGAAAACTTGCCAACGGAACTGGTCAGACAACAGATGTTAATGAAGCACGCCGAGAGGTCCACGGGAGATCCGTGAGGTTGCGACCGGATAGAACTGACACTTCGATGGAATTCTTAACTTTAGCCTGCGCCGGATCTTAACTTTAGCCTGCGCCGCATCTAAATAGGATTATGAATGTTAGCATGTGCCACACTTAGATGGAATTCTTAACTTTAGCATGCGCCACATCTGGATAGGATTATGAATGTTAGCATGTGCCACACTTAGATGGAATCATGATCACTAGTCTACCTCACATCTAGACATGATTTTGAAGATTAGCAAGTGCCACAATCAGACGGAATGGTGAACGATTGGAAGCATCACACCTAGACATAACTGCAAGTACAGCAATGCCAATTAACCGATCCACTGAAAATTTCACCCCTCTGCATACACCTCTCAAACTCTAACCAAACACAACCACAAGCCTACTACACAACAATCCGCACAAACCTCACTACAGTACACTGCAACAACAAACCACACAGACTTGCACAACAGCAAACAACAACCTCCGACCATAAACCACCCCAAGCCCAGCCAAAGGACCCACCGGGCTGAGGCTGCCAACAGCACATCACTGCTCTCTTGCACTTTTCAAGATTATTCCCACCAACTCACCCCCCTTCCCCTTTCTCAGAGCCGCCAGAGCGCCAGGGGACCATTTCGGTGGTGTTAGTGTGCGGTACAAATATCCTTTAACATTAACATTGTGAAGGGTTGCAACCTTTATGTATATGACTTAGAAACCAACACCTATGTGCAATGCAGGAGTGAGCAGTGCGTACTCCAAACGGGAGCGCGCTGCGGGGAAGCGTCCTACACCCAAGTATGGATTTATTTACAGATACTAGTGGTTATGTATCCGCCTGCCGCACCCCAGACGCCAGTACAAGTAACTGGAGCAGGGGAGAGAAGCAGGGTTGCCTGAGCACAGAATATTGAGCTGGGCAATTGTTGGGGTGGGGGGGATGGGAGCTGGGGTAGTTAACAGGGAGTTAGCCTATACATCTACGCAAAGGAGGAATAATATGCACATCGGACCATTGATGTATGTAGGAATGCCTGCAGACGATGGGGGAACTTAAAATTGCCTCGTGGAATGTCTGGGTGCTAAACAGTTATATTAAGCGAAATAGGATAAGGACTTATTTGAGACGCAAGAAAATGGACATAGCACTCCTTCAGGAAACACCTCACAAAGGAGATGGAGCGGTACGACCTTGGGCTCTCCATACACAGCGTTAGCTAGAGGGGTTCTGATATGGGTGGCGTCGACTGTGCCATTCAAGGTCCTTAGGACTTTTAGTGATGAACGAGGTAGGATGATCATAGTACTATGGACTTGTGGAACAGCGAGAGCTCTGTATTATCAACACATACGCACCAAATCAAGATACAGCGGCTTATTTTCGATCATTATACCCCCATATAGGCACACATGGGGGCGGCACAGTAGTATGGGGGGGACTAATTGTACATTGGACCTGGGACTGGACAGATCAGATGAAGAATTCATACACCCAGGCCCAGCATCAAAAGCCCTGAATACACTACTGCAGGCATTCAAATTATCTGACATATGGAGAGCCCTCCACCCGAATGCTAGGGAATATTCGTACTACACCGCCCCCACAAACCTATATACCAGATTGGACTAGCTCTTCAAGGGGGAGGAGACACTAGGAGAATTCAAAGCAGCGGAATACAGAGCACACATGCTCTCAGATCATGCTCCCTTAAAGGTTATATGGCAGAACTACCCTCCTAGAGCACGCATTCCGACCTGGAAGCTTAGAAGCGAATACCTCAAGGATGCAGTGTTCCGGGAACATTTGAGAGAGGGGGTGAAAGACTACTTCAGGAACAATACAGGGAGTGTAAATTCAGCGTGAAAACTGTGGGAAGTCCTCAAGGTAGTGATGCAGGGAAGGTGATAGCCAAAGCAAAGGGAATGATAGCCCTCGTAAAGGGGGGGGGATCTACGTAAAGCACAAATCAAGCTAGAGGCCATAGATCGCTTGTGAGACACGTCTAATAACTGGGCCTCAGAAGTGGCCCATCTGCAACAGGAATGTTAGGGACACTGGGAAAGATTGGGTAAACAAAACCATAGGAAATATGTAGAAAGACAACACGCTGAAGGGGAAAAGCTGGGACGTTTATTAGCCTGGCTATGTTGTCGTGAATCTAAGAGGGACGTGATTTTTTCCTACCGAGCTGAGCAGGTGAGCCGAACCACTGTTCACCCGCTGCCCCTCTGTCTACCCCTCTCACTCTGCGACCCCCGACTTCCTTTCCCCTCTTTTTTCACCTTCCTCCCGAGCTCTCCGACCACCCCTGATTGGTCTTTTGTCCAGTCTGACCCTCCCAGAGCAGCCCCTGAGGCTAAGGGCCATAGGCAAAGGGCGATCCCACAGAGGTAACCCCAATAGTGTCTGCAGGTATCAGCAGGGGAAGCTAGTGGCCAGCCGACAACCAGCAGCAACTAAGTAAGGTAGGCGTGGCCAGGGTCAGGAACAAAGCTTTTACTCTACCCTAATAACCTGGCCTCTTAAATTGCACTGTGAAAGTATTTTAAATTGCATTGAGAAACCTAGGCCTTTTTCCCCACGTTAAAGGACTCTCAGACCTAGGTGTGTTTTCTCCAGTATTTAAATTGCACTGTGAAAGTATTTTAAAATTGCACCGTAAAAGTATTTTAAATTGCATTGTGAAACCTAGGCTTTTCCCCATGACACAGGACACTCCGATTTAGGTAGGTTGTCCTCTGGTTTTTAAACTTCTGTGAAAGTATTGCCGTCCTTTGGTTTTTGCCTCCTAGCAAAGCAATCATCTGTACATACTTTTCTACCATATCTAAGCTCAGGTCGTCTTGTTCAACTGTCTACTTGTCTCGTCTCTCTCCGTCTAGTCTCCTGCACCCTGCCCAGTGGTCTTCCCTAGTGTTTCTCACGGCCCCCTCAGTCACACCTTCCTACTACCTTCCTCTTCTCTTCTCTCCTCTCCTCTCCTCTCCTCTCCCTACCTACTCTATGGTGCTCTCTATCTCTCCCATATTTTCTAACTGCTTTGCTATTGACTATCCTGCTCTTCTCACTAAATCTGGTAGGAAAAAGTCTAAAAAGGACATCCTAGTTTCCAACCCAGGCCTCCCTTTGTAGCCCTGATCTTCCCCGAGTGGATTTCTGCTACTGTCATTCCTACGTAGACCTATTTATCTTTCGAATGCCTCGTCTGCAGGCTGGCTTGCTCGCTCTCTCTCTCTCTCCTGGCCACTCCCTTACTGTGGCTACCATCTATCGGCCACCTGGTCAAATCTCCTCCTTACTCTCTGAGCGGGCAGACCTCTCCTCTTCCCTCCGTGTCTCGACCATTCACTCCTCCTTCTTGGAGACTTCAAAATCCACCTGGATGCTTCCTGTCCTTCCTCTGGACTCTTTCACGACCTCTGCGACTCTCCCTCACACTCATTCTCTATCCTCCCTTCTGGTCCGACTCACTCTGCAGGGCACACTCTGGATGTTCTGATCTCATCAGACCTTCCCCTTTCTATCTCTCTCACCACTCCTCTCTCCTGGAGTGATCACTTCCTCTTTTCCTCCCAGCTCACCCTCTACCCCCCAGGCCAAGCCAACTCCAGCACTGCCACCTACCTTGAAGTGTGTCAGTTGAGGCTTTCAACGCCACTTTCTCTCTACCCCCCTGCATCTCCTTGGCCGACTCGCACCCGGACCCAGCCCTTTCCATGCTCCACTATACTATATTTGATACTCTTGATGTTCTTGCCCCTGTCATGAGGATCAGCTTGAAGCCCAGATCCAAGTGCAACTCTTGGTACGACTCAGACCTCGTCACCCTTAAACGCAAGGGCAGGGTGGCTGAGAGGTACATCCTCTGACAAACTGGCCTGCCGCCTGCTCCAAAGGCAATACCGGCTCTCTGTCCGCATCAAGAAGAGAATCCACATCCAAGCCCGCGTCTCTGTGGTATCTAACAACTCAGCCAAACTCTTTCAAATCTGCAAGGAGCTGGCCAATCCTGCTGCAGTCTCTACCTTTCCTGTTTCCTCCCAGGCCCTCTGCACGGCCCTGGCTTCTCATTTCATCTCTAAAACTCAGGACATCCTGTCCTCTCTGTCCTCTCTCTCTCTCTCTCTCTCTCTCTCTCTCTCTTCTGCCTCTAATCCCTGCTCTTCCCCTGGCCCTTTTCCGGCAACCTCTGTTCTCCCCAGACGAGGTTTCTAGACAAGTCAGATCTATGAAAGTCTCATCAAAACAGGTTCACCCCTGTTCCTCCAAGACCATCAAGGACCACATTGACACCCTGGCCCCTGCTCTGGCCGACTTCTGCAACCACTCCTGCGGCACTGGAATCTTCCCTTCCCTCCTGAAGCACTCCCTTGTGTACCCTCTTAAGAAAACCTGCCAACCCATCCTGCCTGGCTAACTATCGCCCAATCTCCATCAATCCTTGCCTGGGCAAACTCCTGGAAAAGCTGGCCATCTCGCAGCTTAATCTTCACACTGAATCTGTTGGTTGTCTCCATGACCATCAGTCTGGCTTCAGAGCTGCCAGAAGCACAGAAACTGCTCTCCTGAACATCAGTGAAGACCTGCTCTCTAACCTTGATTCCAACACCCCTTGTGTCCTCATCTTACTTGATCCCTCTTCTGCCTTTGACACGGTCAACAATGCCATCCTGCTCAACCGTCTCCGTGACAACCTGGGTATCACTGATCAGGCCCTGGCTTGGCTGGCCTCTCTCCTCTCCGATCGACCCTCCCAGGTCAAAAAGCATCAAAAATTTAAATGTTTTATCTTCCTTCTCTTTTTACGCTCCTGTTGCAGGAAATTGTAACCCTGCTAGAGAAAGGTACAATAGAACATGTACCTGTAGCGGAGAGGAACAAGGGTTGCTATTCCCCATATTTCCTCATCCCAAAGAAGGACGGAGGATTGAGACCCATCGTGGACTTAAGAAACTTGAACTAGTTCCTCAGGACAAGTTCAAGAGGGTAACCCTTTCTCAGATCCTTCAGGCTCTCCAACTTCAGGACTGGTTGGTATCATTGGACAATATGGATGCTTACTTTCATGTGCCGATCCATCCCAAGGACAGAAAGTACCTGAGGTTTGCGATTGGCAGCTCTCACTATCAGTTTCGAGTTCTGCCATTCGGGTTGACCTCCGCCCCAAGGGTTTTCACCAAGCTGATGGCGGCAGTGGCAGGGAGTCTCAGGAGAGGTGGGATTCATGTCTACCCTTACCTGGACGATTGGTTAATCAGGGCACGTTCACCCGAACAGGCACAGGAACATCTGAGCATGTCCTGCCATTTCTTACACAGACTGAGCTTCTCCCTCAATTACAAGAAGTCAAATATGATACCATAAGACTCCAATTCAGCAGAATTCAGCTCACCACATTCTGCAGATGGTAAAGTTCCAGAATGCCCAGCATCTACCGGACTTCGATTTCTTCAGGTTGCTCGGTCTCATGGCATCCTGCATTTTTCTGGTGCCAGAGGCCAGATTGAGAATGAGATCCCTTCAATGGGCACTCAGGAAGCAATGGTTCCAATTTTAGGGGAAAATGTCAGATCTTTTGCAAGTTCCGGCCAGAGTGGCTAAGGATCTGCTATGGTGGGCTTGCAAGGACAATATTCACAAGGGAGAATCTTTTCGGCAACCATGGCCGGAGATAACAGTAGTGACGGATGTCTCACACCAACGATCAGACAATCAGCGGTCGTTGGTCTCCATCAGAGTCCAAACTACACATCAACCTTTTGGAACGGAGGGCAATCAGACTAGCGCCGAAGTTTCTGCCCTCTGTACGGGGAAAGAATGTCCCGATAATGACGGACAACACAGTGGCCATATACTACCTCAACAAAGAGGAGGCGTAGGGTCACTACCACTGTGCAGAGAGGCAATGAAGCTCTGGCTCTGGCCAATACAAGAAGGAATCTCTCTGTCGACGGTTCACCTAGCCGGAGAGCAGAACACAGCGGCGGACACTCTGAGCAGGCAGAGCAGTGTCCCTCGAGTGGGAACTAGCTCAGGAAGTCCTTCAAGAGATCTTCACCCTTTGGGGAACCCCACAAGTGGATTTGTTCGCGACCAGTGTAAACAGGAAGTGCAAACTGTACTGCTCAAGGGAATTTCCTCCGCGAGGAGCTCTAGGGGATGCGTTCGTAGTGGACTGGGAATTTCCACTCCTGTACATGTTTCCTTCAGACCCCGTGATTCCTCACATAATCAGGAGGTTGAGAAAGTTCAGGAAAACCATTATCCTAATTGCCCCGGATTGGGTCAGGAAGACATGGAACCCGGACCTTCTGGACATGTCCATCTGCCCTCCAATACGTCTTCCACTAAGAGAGGATCTTATCCCGCAAGAGGAAGGTCGGGTTCTCCACCCAGAGGTCAAGACACTCAGCCTTCAGGCGTGGTTTCTGAGAGGCTGAGATATAAGGATTGGGACCTCACAGACGACATAATGGAGATTTTGCTTTCGGCCAGAAGGCCAGCAACAAAATCTTTGTACCGGTGTCGTTGAAACAAGTTCAGTAACTGGTGCAAAGATAAGAATGTGGATCCATTTCTATGTGGTACACCTATGGTACTATTTTTCCCCATTACATTTGGCCAATCAAGGCCTCCAGATTGGTAAAATAAAAGGATACTTGGCTGCGCGTCCTATTTTTAAGTGCTCCTCAGAAGAGGTTTCTTACTTTAAAATTCCATTGATTGTGCAATTCTTTAAGAGTCTCACTAACGTGTACCCTCCAGTCCCTTTTCAAGTCAAACCTTAATTTCTACCAAAAATAGTCTCTGACTTTCATTTGTCTCAGAAGATCGCATTACCATCTTTCTATCTTCCCCCTCATGCAAGTAAGGAGGAAGAAAGGCTCAACAGCCTGGACCCAAAAAGGGCTCTCAGCTTTTATATTTAAAGACTGGCAAAATTTCGGCAAAGTGACCAACTTTTCATTGGATACACCGGCCACAAATTGGACCTGGCAGTAACGAAATAGATCTTATGCAGATGGATGATTCTAGCAATTGGAGAGTGTTAAAGACTGGCAGGTAAATAACCTCCAGATGGGCTAAGGGTTCTTTCCATTAGGGGCATGGCGACTTCAACGGCTCTTCAGAGGGGTGTCCTGGTGCAAGATATTTGTGCAGCGGCCACCTGGTCTCAATGCAGAATTTTGTGAAACACTATTGTTTAGATTCCATCTCATCCCAAGGGGGTCTTTTTGCTAAGGCCGTTCTATATACGGTCCATGAGTAAAATTAATTAGTACTCCCTCCTCCAAATTTTCACTGCATTAGGAGTCTATCTAAGATGAGGGATACATGGGAGGACACAATCCATTTGAAGGACAAGATACTTACCAACGGTAATGTTCCTTCGATTGATGTTCCTCCCACGTATTCTTCATCGACCCTCCAAGACCTACCCCTCCGTACAGTTTACGTATTTTACACTCAATGTTCCTTGAGAGCTGAGTAGGACGTGCTTTCCTGTAGGGCTCCAGAGGATCCGACAAATGATCAGTGAAAACTACTCTTAAAAATGCTCCAGAGGTTCCAGGATTAGCAGTACAGGCGTCGGAACGTGTGCTGTGCACACAGTGCAAGGATCGGGTGAATCGGATGCATTGTGTTGAAAGTATCACTCAATTAAGAATGCGACTGTGAGATACATTGTATTCCAAAATGGCCGTCAACAAAGGAATTGTAACGGAAGCTACTGGAGCGGCTTCATAGAGCTGGCAGCTGAGCGAAGAGACGGACGCCGGCGTACAAAAACAATCCGGAGCTCCTGCGGCTGAAAGCCAAGAGATTACAGGGAGAAGCGCTGGCCTGCGACGTGGACTTAGGCAGAGGCGGACCGGCCCCGACGGCAAGTGCTTAAAGACAGTGGAAGCGTGAGGCGCGAGACTGGCACACAGTGTTGTGCAGTCCCCGAGCGCACGCAGCGTGTGCTTAAGCGGCGCACAAATGAAGGTGCGGGTGGGCGATCTCGCCAATAAAGCAGGCGGCGAGCACCGAGAGGCAACAGTGGCGCGAGGTGCGTGCCCACAAATCAAGTGAACCAAACCAACCCTGCGCAGCACCACAGACACGGAAGGGCCGCGCTGCATCTGTAACATACGGTTCCCCCGGCCCGGATTAATGAGCAGACGACCACAGAGTAAGGCGGTGTGTAGCAAACGACTGCTGCTTATGAAGCACAAAGTGGCTGATAAAGGTGGAAAAGGGCACATGGAAGTAACGACCACTTGAAGGCGCAGGGAAAGAACTTTGAGCTGGCTCTGGTGAGGGTGCTCTGGTGTTCCTGGCAGCAAAGAATAATATAACAATGGGAGCTGGTGGCACTCTGGGGGGCTGAAGATATGCAGATGGCCTCCGAGAAGTTAAAGAGGTAAACAGTGGACGCCACCACATAAAGGCACGGCATGTGGGGCGAGTTCAAGCGGATGTGCATGCAGACAGTGATGTGCAGAATATAAAGGGCCTGGAAGCTAGGAGATTGCATTGAATGAAAGCGAGGTCTCTAGGGCGCGGCGAGACACCCTGAAACGTGGGAGGACACAACCCACTCGGAAAGAGAGCCCAGCACATACAAGCTCGCGTTGGGGCTCCTCTGGGACAATTGCCCTAAACCTTAATAGATACGCTGGTGCCGGATCAACACAGAAGAGCAGGACTGCCACATCTGAGGCCAGGCAACCTCGGGCGCATAACTGAAGCCGCAAGATGACGGGGCGAGGGGCTGTGAGCAAGAACAAGCAATCTACAATGGAGGCATTCGCCAAAACGCAACAATCTCCTGCGGCCATAGCGCCCAAAGGCTCGATAGCACCAGTGGAGAGCACCGCAGCGACTGAAAATCATCAAATATTAGCGGCCATTACCGAGCTGAAAGACTCGTGAAGGATAGAGATGTCGGACCTGCCCACTTCCCTGGAGGCTAAAATGGACGCAGTAGGCATAGAAGTTACCCTGCTGAGGCAAGATGTCAGGGGGTTTGGCCGGAGAGAACGAGCAGCCTGGAGAGTGCGGTGAAAATCAACAAGGACACTAGTACAAACAACGCAAAGGAGGTTCACGTACTGAAACAACAGGTAGCTAACCTGGAGAATAGGGCGGAGGAAGCGGAAGGGAGAGCAAGGAGGAACAACATCCGAGTGGTAGGCTTGCCAGAGGGGGAGGAAGGACAGGACCCGACGGACTACGTTGAGAACCTACTCTTACAAGAAATAGGGACCGAAAAACTCTCGCAAGGATTTGCAGTGGAGCGCGCACACAGAGCCTTCATGAGAAAGCCAAGGCCTGGGGCCCCTCCCCGGGCGATAATCGCAAAAATACTGAACTATAAAGATTGCAAGAAGATACTGGAGCACTTTCGTTAAGGAGGAACGATTGAAAGGGCTTCAAGCACCATCACAGCGTATCCGGACTATACAATGCTGGTCCAGAGGCAATGGTACAGCTATGTGGCTATCAAAAGGAGGCTCCGCATGGCTAGGATAAAATACATGCTTCTGTACCCTGCGAAATTGAAGGTGGTGCACAAGAGCAAAATGTATTTTTTTGATACTCCGGAGGAAGCAACGACATGGCTGGACCTGCAGGGCTGCCCGGAACGAGACACGGAGCAGGCTCAAGAGGAACGCGATAAGTGACTAGTACATTGTATGCATACTGATATGGCGCAGAGCGAGCACCCCAGCAGTGCCTAGGATAAAGATTGAGACTAAGGTTGATATTTTGCTGGGATACCATTGACTGTAATGAACTTGAGGAACTGGAATATAGACATATACGCAAATTATGTAGCAATGTGTAGTTGAATTGAAGTAAAACAGGAGCGGAAGGCCGGAAGCACCCTACCCCCTGAAATATAGTTGTAATAGCAGTAGGTTAGCCACTAGGGCGGCCTCACCCTGCGAAGCTTCGAGTACAGGCGAGAGCCGGAAAGAGCTAGATGCGGGGATGCCTGAGATCCAGGGATGGAGCTGGGCAACAGTTAAGGGGAGTGATGTTGGGAATGGGACGGGAGGGGGGGAGAACGTGGAGTTTGGTGTGTTTTTCGTTCAGGGGAGTTTAAATGGGGGAACGATAGTTGGGTTAAGTTTAAACATGAGCCTATATAGAAGAGTTGGATGGTTGAATCTGTATCGCGCAGGAGGGTGGGATCTGTTAGAGGTAGAGAAGAGGGACGGTAATGAGCCATGGGGGATCTTAAAATAATCACTTGGAATGTCAGGGGACTTAACAGCTATTTGAAAAGGAATAAGGTCATGCTGTATCTAAGAAGGCAAAAGATATTGCACTTTTGCAGGAAACGCATCTGACACGAGAAAAGATGGAGTTGGTTGTTAAGAAATGGAAAGGGGTGGTGGTGGGCTCGACATACTCTGCCTATGCCAGAGGAGTACTCATCTGGGTGGCGCGCCCACGTTCCGTTTCAACTATTACAGGAGGTAGCGGAGACGGATGGGAGGATGGTCATGCTGAGAGGGCTGGTGGAGAATAAGGAGATAAGCATTGTAAATACGTATGCCACCAATCAGAACACGGCAGCATATTTCAGGACACTGTGTGCCAACCTTAGCATATGTGTGGGTAGCGCGGTGATCTGGGGAGGAGATTTTAATTGTGTACTGAACACCAACGTAGATAGGTCAGATGGCAAGATTGATAGACCTACCCCAGCGGCTAAAGCATTACAGACACTGCTAGATGACTTTCGTCTGGCGGATGTGTGGAAAACGAAGCACCCCAAAGAGAGGCAATATTTGCACTACTCCGCCCCGCAGCAGCTACATACGAGGCTAGACTATGTCTTTGCCACGTCGGATTTGATAACAGAGATCACTCAGGTAGAATATAAGGCGAGGGTCCTCTCGGATGGAACAAGTTACTTACCTGTAACTGTTGTTCTCCAGCATGGGTCTGGCATGGATTCACATGCTCATGAATATTCCCCGTCGTCAGGCTGGGAATCCTCGGTAAAGAAAAAACCAGTATCAGTTTCGTTTCTGATCTGTCTTTCGTAGTAATAACCAATCACTGGTCTCTGCGTCATACTGACCACAGCCAATGACTGCCCTCTACCTAAGCACCGCCTCTGGCAGCCATCTTCAGATTTGGAAGCACGTGAAGGGGCAGTATGACCAAGTGAAGAGCCGCAGAGGGGTAGGCGGGAGGGTTCGCATGTGAATCCATGCCAGACCCATGCTGGAGAACAACAGTTACAGGTAAGTAACTTGTTCCTTCTCCAGCATGGGGTCTGGCATGGATTCACATGCTCATGAATAAAGAATACATAGCAGTACACACATGCACAACCACGGGAGGTGGCAAAGGCTCAACATTAAGCATCACATAAACTCAACATTAAGCATCTTACCTCCTCACCAGGCTCACCTCAGGCGAACAGGTTGCGCAGCACTGCTTGGCCGACCCTGGACTCCTCCCTGGAATCCCGGTCGACGCAGTAGAATTTCGTGAAGGTGTGCGTCGACCTCCACGTAGCAGCCCTGCATATGTCCAGCAGGGGCACACCAGATAGGAACGCCGTGGTAGCTGCGATCGCTCTGGTGGAATGGGCTCTCGGACGGCCAGGCAGCGGTCGGTTTGCCAACCGATGACAGTACATGATACAGCCGGAGAGCCATCTGGAAATGGAAGCCTTCGAGAGAGCCTTCCCCTGATTGACAGGTCCAAAGTTCACAAAGAGTTGTGACGTCTTCCGAAAACACTTCGTGCGGTCTACGTAGAACTTCAGCGCTCTAGCCACATCCAGCGAGTGCAAAGTCCTCTCAGCCGGCGACGAAGGCGACGGGAAGAACACAGGCAACACCAAGGGTTCGTTGAGATGGAAGTCCGACGGCACCTTGGGCATGAAGGAGGGGTGCGTCCTGAGCACTACCCTCGTGTCGTGGAAAGTCAAGTACGGGGCCTTGCAGGAAAGGGCCTGGATCTCTCCCACTCGTCGTGCGGAGGTGATGGCCACAAGAAAAGCTGTTTTCCACGATAGAAACTTCAACGGGGCTGAGTGCAGAGGCTCGAACGGAGGTCCCATGAGCTTGGTCAGCACCACGTTGAGCTCCCACGCCGGGGCCGGAGCCTTCACCGGCGGGAACGATCTGAACAGTCCCTTCATGAACTCTTTCACCAGACGATGAGACCACAAGGACGTCCGCCCCGTGGTTCTGGTGTATCGGGAGATCGCAGCAAGATGAATCTTGATGGACGCGTGTGCCAGACCAGCTTTGGCCAGCGTCAGCAGGTACGGCAGTACTTGGGGAGCCGTAATCCGTAGAGGGTTAATCTTCTGTGCGTGGCACCAGACAGAGAACCTCTTCCATTTGTGTCCGTAGCATTTAAGAGTCGAGGACGCCCTGGCCTTTGCAAGAACCTCTCTGCAATCGGCCGGTATGTCGTATCCTCCAAACTCTAGCGCTGCAGGAGCCAGGCCTGCAAGTTCAGCGACTTCGGGTCGTGGTGGAGGATGGCGCCTCCTTCCCTGGAGAGTAGATCCGCGTCCGCCGGCAGCTTGATCGGCGGAGACGCTGACAAGTCCAGAAGGTCCGGGAACCATATCTGCCTCGGCCACGCAGGTGCGACGAGGATCATCCTGCACCGTGACCTCTTGAGCTGGTTGACGAGCCGGATTAGCAGAGGCAAGGGAGGGAACGCGTAGAGGAACAGGCCCTCCCAGGGGAACGAGAAAGCATCGCCCATGCTCCTCGTCTGGGGATGTTCGTTGCCGTCGCGAACAGGTCGATCTGGGGTGTGCCCCACTGTCGGAAGAGGCGATCCACCAGATCCTGCCGTAGTTCCCACTCGTGGCACGAGCGCAGCTCCCTGCTGAGTGAGTCGGCGATGGTGTTTTTTATCCCTGCCAGATGAAACGGTACCAGAAAAATCCCTTGGGCGACGGCCCAATGCCACAGGTCCTGCGCCTCCTTGGACAGTGCTGGGGACCTGGTTCCGCCCTGTTTCCTGATGTAAAACATGGTGGTGGTGTTGTCGGTGAAGATCCTCACCACCTTGCCCTTGAGGGACGGAAGGAAGGACCTGAGGGCCCAAAACACTGCACGGAGCTCCAGGACGTTGATATGCAGGGACTTCTCCGTCGGGAGCCAGAGTCCCCTTGCGTGCAGATTTTCGGTGTGCGCTCCCCACCCTTCCAGGGAGGCATCCGTGGTCACAGTCTCCTGGTGGGCTGGGGTCTGGAAGTCCATGCCCGCCGTCAGATGCGCGCGGGTGCCCCACCACCGTATCGCTCGTCGGAAACTCTCGTCGAGCTTGATCCTTTCCTCGAAGCTGCCCGTCGTCTGGATCCAGCGCGCATCCAGGAATTCTTGCAACGGGCGCATCCGGAGCCTGCACATGGGAATGAGGTAGATGCAGGAAGACATCATCCCGAGGAGGGACTTGATGGACCTCACCTTGGCCGCGTCGGCCACCAACATCCGTTGCACCTTGCCCAAGATGGTCCTGGTCCTCTCCTCCGACGGGGAGGCCAGAAGGGACACTGTCGAGCCTCGCTCCCAGAAACAGTGCGACTTGCGCGGGCACCAGGTGGGATTTGGCGTAGTTCACGGAGAATCCCAGGTCCGTGAGGAGTTGGACGGTCCTTGCCGTGTGGACCACGGCGAGCTCCCTCGTCTTGGCGCGGATGAGCCAGTCGTCCAGGTAGGGGTAGACGTGAATCCCCTCGCGGCGCAGCTGCGCCGCCACCGGTGCGAGGCACTTGGTGAATACCCTGGGTGCCGACCGTAGTCCGAAGGGGAGGGCTTTGAACTGGTAATGACGCCCTTGGACCACGAATCTGAGGAATTTTCGGTGCCCCTTTAGGATGGGAATGTGGAAGTAGGCATCCTCCAAATCCAACGACGATAGGAAGTCTCCTTCCTCCAGCTGACCCAGGACGTGCTGGAGGGTGACCATCCGGAACTTCTGCGCCTTGATGAACTTGTTCAGACGTCGCAGGTCTAGGATGGGGCGCCATCCTCCCGTCTTCTTCTTCACGAGGAAGTATCGTGAGTAGACTCCGGAGCCCCGAAGCCTCTTTGGGACGAGTTCGATGGCGCCCTTTCTGAGCATCGCCTTTACCTCCAGGAGAAGTTGAGGGACGTGAAGTTCTTTCCTGGCCACGGGGGGGACGCGCGGGCACCTTCTTTGAAACTCGAGCGCGTGGCCCCGGGCCAGGGCGTCTAGCACCCAACGGTCGGTGGAGATGGACTCCCACACGCTGACGAAGCCCGCCAGCCGGCCTCCCACCGGGGTGCTTCGGTGGGGGCCCGACCCCACGGCCGGTTCAATCCTGCTTGGACGCGGCCTTGCCGCCTTGACCTCCTTGGCGACGACGGCGGGGTCCGCTAGACTTGCCTCGTCCTCTGTAGGCCTCTTGCGACGACGAGCGGGCCGCTTGACGGTAGGAAGCGAAACCGCCGCCGGGACCTTTGGAGGCGCCCTTGCCTCCGCCGCTCCGAAAGGGCGTTCGTCGTTGCTGCAGGACTCCAAGGGCCCTGGCCGTCTCAGTATCCGCCTTGATGGCCTGAAGGGAATCGTCCACTGTCTTCCCAAACAGGTTGTTCCCGTCGAAGGGCATGTCCAGGACTCTGGTCTGGACGTCCTGCCGAAAGTCTGTAGCTTTGAGCCATCCACGACGTCGAAGGCAAACGCCGTTGCCCAGCTGGCGGAACCCAGTGTCGGCGATGTCCGTCGCCACGGTGATGGCGTGGTCCGACGCCACCTCACCTTCCTGCAGGATCTCAAGGGCCTCCGCCCTCTTGTCGTCCGGCAGAAAATCCAGCAGGGGAGCTATCTTGTACCAGAGCTCCCTGTCGTAGCGGGCCACGATAGCCAAGGCGTTGGCCGCTTTAATCGTCGTCGCTGCCGACGAGATGACTCTACGTCCCATAGCATCCAATTTCTTTCCCTCGCCGTCCGGCGGGGAAGTTGATGTGGAGGCCGCACCCCCCCCCCGCTTTCTTCCTGGCTGCCGCGGAGACGACGGAGTCCGGGGTAGGCTGCGCCCGGAGGCATAGGGGGGCCGTGTCCGGGACCCGGTACTTTTTCTCGTACCGGTCTCTTCTAGCTGGCGTCGTGGAAGGGTTCTTGAGGAGGGAAAGGCCCTCATCCCAAATGTCGTCCAACAGAGGCACTGCGAGGACCGTCTTCCTCTTGGCCTCGCGCCGCTGATAAAGGAAGCCTTCCTTTTTCTTCTCCTCAGGGCAGAGTTGGAAAAGCTCGGAAGCCCTGGAGATCATGGAGTGGAAAGATCCGATCTCGTCGGGCGGAGAAGCCCTGGTGGGAGGCGACGACGGAAAATCCTCGTCGTATGCCTCGTCGTCCGTACCCGTCGCTGCCGTGTCAGTCCCCGTATCATCCCCTCGGGTGGACGGGGAGGAGGGCTGGACGGGGCGCGACGGTTGAAAAGGAGGTGGTGGATGGATCCTTCTTTTCTTGGTGGGGGGGAACACCAGAAGGTCCCGGTTCTGGATCCCCCGACGGGAGAAGTTCCTCCGTCGGTAACGGTAGCCTCGTCCTTATCTCGGAGCATAAGGACTGTATGGCCAACAAAATGGCCGCCGAGTTGTCTTGCGGCGCTGGCAGAGGGGAATCCGACGGGCGAGCAGGGGCCCCTGCGTCACCTGCGTCGGGGTCCATTCCGACGGGCTGGCCTTCTTCCACGCCTAGGCCGTGGCTTAAGACCTCGATCAGCTCCTCTTCTGAGGTTGAGGCCGAATCTACGACGACGCCCTGCCCCCCCTTCTTCCCCACGGAGGGTTTCACGGGGGGTCCTATCGATGGGCACAAAGGAAGACTCCCTCCGCGGAGGCAGGGAGATTCTGGGCCCTGAGGTCGCCACCACTGGTGTAGCCACCACAGGCTGAGCCAGGGCCGCCGCGACCGTTTCGATAGAGGGCTTGGTCGGATGGATCAAGGCCTTCACCACCTTAGGTGCGCTCACCGCCTTATCCTTGAGGGAGGGGGCACTGCCACGCTCCTCCTCTGCCTTAGAGCTCGACCGGGGCCTCTCCAGGAGCTTCGCCGGGTGCTCGGCCTTCCTCTTACCCGACCCAGAGCGTTGGCTCGTGGTTGATGGTGCCGGGGAGGGTGCGCCCTGCCTGGCGCCCGTAGAGCCCGACCGTTCGGCGCTCCCGGTGCCAGCGGACTCGCGGTGCTTGGCCTTATGTTGGGCCCCCGTCGCCGGGGCGCCCTCAAAGGTCTTAGAAGACCGCTCGGATTTCTTCTTCTTCTCGCCAGACGGGCTCTTACCCTCCAGCCAGTTGGCGAGACGTTGATGGCGGTCCTTCATGGTCCGTTCCGACATGTTGCCGCAAAACGCACAGTCCTTCTCCACGTGCGTCTTGTCCTCATGAAGGCAGTAAAGGCAGAAAGAGTGTTCGTCCTCCTTGAAGACGTTCTGCAGCTGGCATCCAGGGCAGACCCTGAACAGCTTTCCGGGCGTCGAGCTTCCCTTCTCCTGGGCCATATCCGAGACCGGGCCTGAGAAGCTTCTGGAGTCCTCCGAAGCGTAGCTCGACGAAATCTTCACCCTTGAGGGGCACAGATGAATCCGACACGGGTCCCCGTTGATCGGATGTAGGATCGGTGGAGCTTGAGGCTCTTTTGACCGAAAGAATCGAAGTTTTTTGAGAAAAAGCGCGAAAAATAGCACTAACGCTCGAGAGCAATAGCACGAGGATCCCAACACATGAACGTGCGGTAAAAATCAGAAGATGGCTGCCAGAGGCGGTGCTTAGGTAGAGGGCAGTCATTGGCTGTGGTCAGTATGACGCAGAGACCAGTGATTGGTTATTACTACGAAAGACAGATCAGAAACGAAACTGATACTGGTTTTTTCTTTACCGAGGATTCCCAGCCTGACGACGGGGAATATTCATGAGCATGTGAATCCATGCCAGACCCCATGCTGGAGAACACTCGCAACTGGTTCTCGGGTGGCAATTCCGCCCCCCGAGGGCACGGATTCCGACATGGCACCTCCAGGCAGAGGCGCTCAAGGACCCAGTCTTTAGAGAAGATATAATGGAGGAGATTGCGAATTACTTGCGAATTACTTTGAGGAGAATACGGGTGGTGTTGACTCGGCAAGTACATTATGGGAAGCCTTTAAGGTAGTAATGCGAGGGGTTGACAAAGGGGTTGCCAAAGCAAAATCAAAAGGCCTGCAGGGCGGGATCCTGGCTGACCTATGAAGAGCAGAAGAGGAACTAGAAGGAGCATTAAAGGGTGGATGCGAAGACATGGAGCGGGTACTTAGGTTGCAGCAGAAATGTGCGGAACACTGGGAAAGGCTCTGCAACCTCAACTACAAAAAGTACATTGAGAGACAGCATGCGAGAGGGGATAAAACAGGACGGCTTTTAGCATGGCTATACAAGAACGAGGCTCCCAGACCCACGATAAGAACGATAATGAGAGAAGACGGCAGTGTAGCGCACACCCAAGAAGGGGTCAACAAGGAGCTTGCAGAATATTACAAGGTGCTATATACAGAAGAGAAGAGAGGCAGCCAAGAGGAAATAATAGAAACGCTAGAAGAGGAGGAAAGGGAGGAGCTAGATGCACCAATCACCCTGGAGGAGTTAGAAGAATTGGTGAAGCAGCTACCTACCTGCAAGACCCCAGGGGCGGGTGGGCTCCCGAGTGAATTTTATAAAATATACAGGGAGGAAGTGCTCCCCCCCCAATGCTAGAAATGCTCAATGAAGCGTTTGAGGTGGGACGGTTGCCGGAATCACTCAGAGAAGCGATCATAATACCGCTTCCCAAGCCTAATAAACCTGAGCACAGCTGTGGCTCTTACAGACCTCTCTCGATGTTGAACCAGGACATCAAGATATTGACGGCTGTCCTGGCAAACATTGCGAAGAGTAATTAACAAACTAATACACCCCGACCAGACGGGCTATGTCCCGAATAGGAATATAACTCATAATCACAGGCGACTCTGACGGGTTGTTGAATGGGGTAGTAAGACTGAAGGCAAAATGGCAATTGTGTCCTTAGATGCGGTCAAAGCTTTCGACTCGGTCAAGTGGCCATGGCTGCTGGCGGCCTTGGAGAGGTATGGTATGGGGCCCGGTTACATGAGGTGGGCGAAGATGCTATATAGTGAACCACTGGCCAGGGTTAGAACGGGATCAATAATATCTGAGAGGTGGCAACTTAGTAGAGGCACTAGGCAGGGGTGCCCTTGGTCCCCGATGCTTTATATATTAGCCTTGGAGCCCCTAGCAATATACCTCAGACAACAATATGATATGATAGGTATTGAGGTGGGGGGGGAACGACACCTGATCTCCTTATAAGCAGATGATTTGTTGCTATACTTAAGGTATCCAGAGGAAAATCTCCAGTACATACTGGAGGTGATGGCGAGGTATGCAGGGCTGTCCGGGATAGCGGTGAATCCCCAAAAATCTAATATGTTTCCGCTGAGCAGGTATAAAGGAACCCTTGAGAAACGGCTACCGATGTTACAAATACCTTAGGCGGTGAGTTCTTTCCGGTACCTTGGGATGGATGTGTCCCACATGGTGGAGGAGGAGCATAGGCACAACACCGAGGTGGCAATTGTGAAAATTGAGAAGTGTATGCAATTCTGGGTGAAGTTGCCCCTTGCAATGATGGGACAGGGTGCAATGCTAAAAATGGTAGTCCTGCCTAGGCTCCTGCATTATTTTAGCAATATTCCATGCATGATACCTAATAAGTTCTTTGCCAAACTGAACAGTGTGTGTAGGCATTTCTTGTGGCATGGTACCCGAAACAGAGTGGCGCTATGGAAGCTGCAGAACTTTTATGAAAAAGGGGGGATAAAACTGCCCAATTTTGAGGTTTATTATGTAGCAAGCCAGCTGCAATATGTGGCTAAGTGGCTCTCAGATGAAGCGACCGCTGAAATTAGGCTATTTGGACATGATTGCGTCCCATTTCACTTAAGAGAGATGATCTGGCTGCCCAAGTCCGAAATGAGAGAGCGCCCTAGGATGATGATGCTTGGGTGGCAGATGTGGCGTCGGGCATGCCGGATGATGGAGAACCCATTCCCATGCTCCCCGCAGATACCGCTGGTCGCATTGGCAGGGGAAGATATGCAGTTAAGGGCGATAATCAGGACCCACTGGGAATCGGTGGGGCTGGTAACATTAGGAGACGTCTGGCAAGAGGGGACCATTTTGGGTTTTGAAGTTCTTGGGGAGGAAACGGGATTGCACACAGGCCAGTACATCACATATCACAGAATTGTGCAGAGAATTCAGAAAACATGGCCTGAAACAGTATTGGAAGAAGAACCAGATGCTATCATAGAGGCAATATATGATATATCGGATGGGGGGGGCATGAGATTTCTAGACTGTATGAGATGGTGATGTCTAAGGTCGCGAAGGACTTGACACAATTGAGACTAGATTGGGAAGCGGAAGTAGGAACCCCGATAGAGGATGGGATGTGGGAACGTGCCCTGGGATACCACAAGAAGGTGTCAAGAAATGCGAGACTAAAACAGATACAACTATATATAACGCACAGAGCATATATGACACCTATGAGGATATCCAGGTTTGAAAACGCTGGACGACAAGCGTGTCCCAAGTGTGACGAGGAAAAAGTTGACATGACAGACATGTTTTGGTCATGCCCAGTAATTGAGCGTTTCTGGGGAGAAGTGGCACAAAAACTAGCGGAAAAGGGGGTCACGATAATCATAGATACAGCTTGGGCCTGCTTGCTGGGAGGGTTCCCCAGATTGTCAAAACTTAAACATGTTAGCAAATTGAAAGATTTAGCATATGTGCTTGCTAAACGAAGGATTGCCATGGGATGGAAGACTTGTCACAGGCCACGGGTGGAGGTGTGGTGGAAAGAGTTACAGAAATGGGCAGAGTCAGAAACAATGGTATGGCAAGAGGCAAGCGCTGTAGGAGGGGAGGAAGAGACAGGTACCCTGATGGCATGGAAATCATTAATAGCGGAATTGTTTGGAGCAATACAAGATCGGGCAGAATCTACGGGAAGCGAGACCCCGTCACGTGCGGCAGATACAGAGCGCAAAGAACAAACAGGCTCATGAAGGGGGGTGGGAGGGTGGGAGCAGTGATCAAGATTGAGTATTGAACAATTGTATTGTTGTAAATTGCACTGCGTGTTTGGTTGTATTGTTGTTTGGTTTGATTAAATTTAATAAAAACCTTTAAAAACAAAAACAAACAAAAAAAAGTTCCTTGAGAGCTTACGGTCTAAGGGGACGCCTTATCAACTCTTCAGTTATGAATATCGAAAAAACAGAACTGAAGCCAACGGGCGCAGCTTGAGCCATTATTACTGCAGATGACGTCGACACTCTACGGCAGCCCTCGAGGGACATCGATCACACGACATCAAGCACAGTGCCCTCTGGTGTGGAATTTATTTTTCCGAAGCAGCAAAGCTGACGATACAAATATCTAAGATGAGGAATACGTGGGAGGAACATCCAATCGAAAGAACATTACAGTTATTAAAACAAACTTGTTCTTCTTCCTCTGAAAGCTTCTATGCGAAAAGTCCTAATTCTGCCATCATGCAAGCGTTTTATATTCTCATATTACCAGTGATGCAACTACTTTTATAAATTCTTCTGAGAATATCTGAATGCATTTGCTTAATAAAATGCAATTGAGTATCGAAAAAAGGAAAATTGTATATATACTTTGCTCTGGTGCAAAGGACTGGAGGAAATCCATTGTGCATCATTTTTGCCGCTTACAAGGGATTAAATAGGTCAGGCTCAAAGCCATGTCATAAAAGTCTCTTTATACCAATGCAAACGTGGAACAGAGTGGCCGCAGTATGTGTGTGGCTGAGGTGATAAGAAATGGGGCGCAATTAATGTGCATCAAGCTTACCGTCACCCCCTTTCAGATTGCAAAGAGGAGACACATGTTTTCTCTTTTGTGTCTTACATAAACCAGATTTGTTTTCAAATCGGGTTGCTCATATTTAATGTTTGACCAGATGTAAAACTGTAAGCAATTAGATTCGATTTAACAAAAAGCAAAATTTGTTTTAATCCCCCGCCTTCCATGCAATACGCCAATGGACCCAACACAATAATACGGACTGGAACAAAACCAGCCTGTCCCTGGCCTTATTACACAAGAAGCACAACGAATGCGAAATAATTTTACATTTCTTGCACTACTGAAGTATGGAATATGTGCCCTGGTTTCAGTGAAAAACATGCGAAAGATGGCAGTTTGTTAACAGACGATTATAAAAAGTTCAAGGCTCTCCTAAATAGAAGTTCATTATTGTGTTATTCACGTGAAGGGACTGAATGGAAATGCTATATATACTGAGATGGGGACGTCTATTTCTCCTGGCGGAAGTGTCGTGTTGGCGCAGTGAAATCCTCCTACGAACTGAACAAGAGCTCTCATTTGGGAGCGCAGAGGTAAAGGGAACAGTGAATGCTGAAGAGGTGAGCCTGGCTGTCGGATGTGCGGAAAGAACTTCCCCACGGTTTGTTATATACACTGTGCCAAAAAACGATGGGAAATTACAATAATAGAAAGAGCTCATTAATTGAAAACAGTTATGTGGACAGTTCCTGCTTTGCTCAGTCGGGTGCTATCTTCCAAACATTGGCAGGGTTTTGCCATTTATGTTTTTTTAGTGAGTCATGTGCCATTGCATGCTGGTGTTTTTAGTTTTCCATTCAAAGTCAGGGGAACATTGCCAGATTTGTAAATGTTTTGCCTAGTATATTTCTATGGTTAGTGTATTTTTCAAGATCTCTTCATAAAAATTAAAGTTACTCACCATAGTGACTAGAATACTTAGTCCATAGTCCCCTTCCCTCCATCCTTGTGGGTGTCCCACAACACA
This sequence comes from Ambystoma mexicanum, assembly GCF_040938575.1. Taxonomy (NCBI): domain Eukaryota; kingdom Metazoa; phylum Chordata; class Amphibia; order Caudata; family Ambystomatidae; genus Ambystoma; species Ambystoma mexicanum. The sequence continues at coordinate 941,149,727 of NC_090925.1, read as the reverse complement.
GCGACGGTACAGGAACCTTTGTCAGCGAAAAATGGAGCTTCCCATTTACATTTAGTAAAGGACGCGGCCTCGGGCGTGGGAACGCCGCGCAGAGGGCCCACCATGCGGCACCTCACCTCAGTCCCCTTTGAACACATTGGACGCTTAGAAACCTGGCTACCCTTAGTACATTTTAGCCCTTGGCATACTAGCGGGGGAAGGTGGGTGGCACGTATGGAGGAAAGGGGACTATGAGTACTCTAGTCACTATGGCGAGTAACTAATTACTCATACGTCCTGTCCCCTTTGCTCCATCCTTGTGGGTGATTACACCGAACAAGAACATAGGGTGGAGCTGTGACAACCCGCCGAATATCTAGAATGCAGCGAAAAGGTTCTTCGGAACCACCTGACCAAATTCTGCATCGTGCCTGGAGCTGGTGTCCAGCGAGTAATGCCTACAGAAGGCCAACGGAGTGGCCCAAGTAGCCGCCTTTTTGATGACATCTCCAGAAGCACGTCTCAAAAACGCGACAGCCGTAGCCTTAGCTCTGACCCCATGTGCATGAATCCGTTCAGGAACAGGTTTGCCCATGGCCATGTACACCTCTGAAATGGCCTGAACCATCCAACGGGCAATGTAAGCCTGCAAGCAGGGGGAGGAGCCCACAAAAGTCACAGACAATGCCTCAGAGAGATAAAAATTGAGAACCCTCTTGAGGTCCAGGGAATGAAGAACACCAGCAGGCAGATCTCCTGATTCAGATGGAACGGAGAGACCACTTTGGGCAATAAGTTTAGGTGAGTATGCAAGACAACCTTGTTGTGGTGAAACGTGGTGAAGGGCTTGCACGAAGACAACGCCTGCAGCTCAGGAACCCTACTAGCAGAGTTGATAGCCACCAATAAAAACGTTTTAAGCATCACCAGGCGGATGTCCACAGAGGTCATCAGCTCAAAAGGCTTGCGCTGCAAAGCTGCAAAAACCACATTGAGGTCCGAGACCGGATGCAGACTATGCACCAGAGGAAAAAGCCTAGACAACCCTTAAGGTGGGCCTTAACCATCGGGTTGGCTGCCGAAAAACACATGCTCAAGGTAATTCTTGTAAGCTCCAATGGCCACCAAATAAGTGCAGCGAGAATCCATCTGAACTCCAGAGCGAGCCAGGTGTGCTGAAAAAGCCAGTATGTCATCCAGAGGACAGGTGATATGGTCCAGGCCTTTGTTGCGAGCCCAATGGCAGAACCTAGTCCATTTTGCTCTTATACTGCGACCATGTTGACGGCCTCCTGGCCTGCTGAATGATGTCCCAGCTGTCATCTGAAAATTGAGCATGCTGAAGCCTCAGCTGATCAGGAAACAGGCCGCCAGGACCAGTTTGGCCGGGTCCGGATGTTCCACTTACCCGCCCTGCTGCGTCAGGAACCCCCTACTGGGGATCGGAAGAGGGACAGGACCCCGGGAGCACAACTGCAGCAGATCCGAAAACCAGGATCTTAAAGGCAAGTGGGGGGCAACCAGGATGAGGGTGCAGCCCATGGAAGCCCGGAAATTGCGTAGGGTCTGTTGGAGCAGAGGGGTAGGCAGGAATGCCGTGTCAACAGATCTAGACGGCGTCTCCAAATGACCCCCGACCTGTCCCTGAGGCACACTGGGGTCACTTAGCATTCAAGGGAGCTGCAAACAAATGCAGGTCTGAACGCCCAACGCTGGAACAGGGGCAACAAGCAGTCGTTGTCCAACTCCCACTCGTTGGTGTTGAACCCCAAGCGACTCAGCTGATACGCTTCTGCATTGATGTCCCCCGGTAGGTGGACTGTCGAAATCCAAATCCCCTATGCAAGGGTCCATCCATTTCCAGATTGAAACCACCGGCATGCAAAGGAAGGGGGAACGGGTGCCATCATGCTTGTTCAGGTAAAACATTGTAGTAGAATTGTCCATCCTGACCAGAACCGACTTGTCCCTGATTAGGGTCAAACATGCCTTGAGGGCCTGGCCCACTGCCCTGAGCTCGAGCAGGGTGATCTGTAGGAGGGCTTCCGTCCTGGACCATGGTCCATGAATCACATAGCTCTCCGGAGAAGCACCCCCAACCCGAATGAGAGGAGTCCGTCACCACAAGGGTAGGCTCCAATCGGGTGAAGGGGGCTCCCACTGAAACATTGCCAGCCATCAGCCACAAGCAAAGAATGGGCAGAAGGAGCCACGGTATAGGTATCCTGTTTGACTGAGACCCCGTCTCCTGATTCCAACTGGTCGCCATGTGGAGCTGGCGGCACCTCATCTTGAGACAGGCGTGCTCTACAGTGAGCACGCAGGAGGCCATCAGGCCCAGAATGTGCTGGAACCGCCATGCCGAGGTGGTGAAGTTGGCTGTAAAGTGTCCCACCTTCTTGCTGAGGGACATAAGCCTCTCGGGAGTGGGGAAAATCTGCTGAACAGTAGTGTTCCACGACACCCCTAGGAAGACCAGTTCCTCGGACAGGCATAACTGCAATTTCCTCTGGTTGAGGGAAAACCTCAGCTGATGAAGGGTATCCGCCAACCTCTGGTAGGAGCGCACCACCCCTTTGGGCGACCCCACCCTCACCAAACAGTCGTCCAGAAAACGGCACAGGTGACGGCCCTTCAAGCGGAGAAGGCCTGCCACTGCATTCATCAACTTCTCAACTTCGTGAAGAAACGAGGGGCCGAGTTCCGGTCGAAGGGCAGCACTCTGTACTGGAATTGGCACAACAAAATTGTGCACCGCAGAAACTTCCAATGCGGTTGATATAAGGGTACATGCAGGCACGCATCCTTGAGGTCCAGGGAACACATCCAGTCCCCTGCACAAAGAGACTCAGCTATGTGCGGGGAGTAATCATCTTGAAGCGTTCCAACATTAAAGACAGATTTAGAAATGACAAGTCCAAGACTACACTCAGGCCAGCCTGGTTGTTCTTGGGTTCCTCAAAAATCCTGGAATAGTACTGAGAGCCATTGTCTGAAAGAGGAACCGGTTCTATCGCTTGCATCTCCAAGAGTACAAGGCCCTCCCATAAAAGAGCCGGGGACCCAATCTGACAAAGAGGAGGTGAGGATGGTAGAGGAAGACTGAAGCTCGTGGAGACCGTGGATAGGATTCACGGGTTAATGAAAAGACTCTTCCAGGTGTCCTGGAAAAGAGCCAAACGTCCTCCCGCAGGCGAGCTGTGTTCTCCGACATTGACATCACTGCTTCTTGATGTCAGAGGTGGGGGCAGAGAAGGGGGAGCAGAAAAACCTGTGCAATATCCTCTGCTGCTTTCTCCTTTTGTCGCTGGGCGACCTTCAGGCCTCTGTGTACCGCAGTCTCTGAACCCCTTGAATCCGGAGAACGCATAGGGTTTGAACTTGGTCCTAGCCTGGAAGTGAGCGAAGGATTTCTGACCTGGTTTTGTTAGGATGGCCAAGGACTTGCCTGTTTGAGTGGAGGTTTTCTTCTTTGTTGATTCATCATCGGTAGACGAATGAAACAGGTCTACACCATCAAAGGCAGATCCAGGACTCACTCCTGCACATCAGATGAAAACGTTGTGGCATGCATCCACGCCGTCCTTCTCATCTCAAAGCCCAGGCACAGCCCTTTGACAAATCAACTTCCGGGGCACCAGTGGTCCAGGGATGAATATCGGTTTGTAAACCATCAATCAGCCCCACACCTCTAGTACACCAGAAGGGATCCAAACAGATTGGAAACACGAGTAAATTATAAACTTCCTTGTCCAATTTGTGGTAACGTGGACGGAACGGCAGGCTTATCTCCGCAAGGTCGTGGATCGCTGGTTAGTTGGTTACAAATATCTACTTTATTATTACAATAAGACAGTTCTAGCACACTACAAAATACAATCCACTGTGTAAAAGTAACACAGAGGACAGACCGTTTCACAAAGGAAAGGGATGCACTCTGGATACTAACAGGAGGGTAGTCAGTAAAGCAACCAGTCTTTACTGTTCAAGTTTATTTGGTTTCAGCACCAACGGGTCGGAAATGTCACTAGGGGCCTTCGGAGAAGGACCAGGGGGACAGAACCACAATGCACCTGGTGCTTGAGATGATCTTGATGCTCTACAGCGTCGAGTCACTTCCAGGACGCTTTGCAGCTCCTGAGGCATAGTTCAAGACGAGAGACAGCTGCGGGTATCAGGCAGTTCGGCAAGCGAGGCTGGACGGACAGCTGCTGGCTGGCCTACACTGCGGCTCCGGGTCAAGAATCATTGTCTCTGTGCTGGTTGGCGCATCAAAATTCCATCTGGTGGGTCTTGCCACTGCGTTTTGTACCAGCAACCATTGTGCCCCAGTGATTCTCCAGGCCCTTCCAAGATGGCCTCTTCCTCCTTTCACAGCCTGATGTGGCTCTGCTTCGCCTGACTCCCACCCCCCATTGGCTGCCTGGGCCTTCATTGCCCAATCGGAACAGCCGGAAGGCGGGAGCCGGCCCCACCTACGAAGGCCCCTGTCAGCTTCCCTGTCCGCTTTCAGGCCACTAGACGAGACATTCTGCCACAGCCCAACCCTCACTGAGGATGCTACCATTGGACTATTGGACTATTGGACTACAATGACTCTCGTACCATATTCTTTTTTGGCTGGTTCTCTCTGCTCTCCCGGTTATGTTCGCATTTGAACCTGTGTCTGTACTCCGCTTTACCATCTGACTCACACTTTAAATTTCTTAACTACTGTGCCATCATTTAACTAGAAAGTCAAACCTGGGGTATTTTGCATTTAACTTTGCCCCTCCTTTTCCCTCTCAGCCTGTGTTAGCTGACCTCCCTTTAACCACCCCAACACCCTCCTTCTCATCCTTTCCCCTTTTCTCCCCTGATGAGGTCGCTAGACAAGTCCGATCTATGAAAACCTTGTCAAAACAGGTTCATCCCTGTTCCGCTAAAACCATCAAGGACCACATTGACACCCTTGCTCCGACCCTCGCTGACTTTTGCAACTACTCCTTTTCCTCAGGATCCTTCCCCCTCTCCCCCTGAAGCACTCCCTTGTGCATCCTCTTCTCAAGAAACTCACAGCTGATCCTTCCTGTTTGGCTAACTATCGCCCAATTTCCATTACTCCATTTCTGGGCAAACTCCTGGAAAAGTTGGCCATCTCTCAGCTTCATTCCGATACTGTTGGCTGTCTCCATGACCACCAATCTGGCGTCAGAGCGGCCAGAATCACGGAAACTGCTCTCCTGAACATCCGTGAATATCTGCTCTCCAACCTGGACTCCAACATTCCCTCTGTCCTTATCCTACTCAACCTCTCTTCTGCCTTCGACACAGTCAACCATACCATCCTGCTCAACCGTCTCTGTGATAACCTGGGCATCACTGATAAGGTTCTGGCCTGGCAGGCATCTTTCCTCTCTGATCGTCCCTCCCAGGTCCAACTTGGTTCCTTCCTATCATCTATCTTCCTCTCTACCTGTGGTGTTCCCCAGGGGTCTAACCTCTCGCCTTGGCTTTTCAACCAATATCTGGCAACTCTCACCCACTGCATTGCCATTTTCTGCTCAAATTTCCAGTGCTACGCTGATGACACTCTAATCATTTTCAGGCTGCCCTCGGCAACCTCATCTCCCTCTCTCATCTCCGATTGCCTACCTGCCATTCAAGATTGGTGTGCCGCCAATGATCTCTTTCTGAATGCTAGCAAGACGGAGATCCTCCTCATCGGCACACCTTCACCATCCTTTCCCCTCACTCTCTGGCCGGCCTCCAACCCTTGGCCATCCTCCTACTCCCACCTGCAAGGCTAAGAACCTCAGGGTCATCTTGGACTACACACTTTCCTTCTCCGCCCACATCTCTGAGGTCTCAAAAAAGTAAAATTTTCGACTGCACCTCCTTAGAGGTACTCAGCCTTTCCTCTCCTTCCCCCAGAAGCTCACTGTCTCCCAAGCTCTGGTTCTCTCTAGGTTAGACTATTGTAACAGCCTCTTCTAAATCTACCTGCCTCTACTCTCTGTCCTCTGCAACTAATCCAGTACAGGACTGCAAGACTTGTCCTTGGCCTCAAGCCCTGGGATCGTATCTCTACAGCTCTGAAATCTATTCATTGGCTCCCATTAGATGCAAGGATTAAATTCAAAACCCTCTGCATTGTCCACAAGGCTTTCTGCGGCCTGGGTCCAAAATACCTTCAGTTATCCCTCCCCAAATACCCCCCCTCTCGAGCTCTTCGCTCCTCCACCTCCAACTCCCTACAGGTCAGTCGTTTTTCAAAGAAACTAGCTGGTGGTAGATCTCCGTCTTCAGCCGGGGCCTCCCTCTGGAACAGCATCCCTCCCACTGTAAAACTTGGAGAACCATCTCCGGTTCCGGAAGCACCTCAAGACCTTCCTCTTTCTTTCTGCCTTCGCTCCCCATATCCCCTGCTGAACTGCTCTCTGTTGGCATTGTGCACCTGGCCACCCTCCGTCACCTGGGCCCAGGCTCCTGCTCACCTTGCCACCCCCCTGCACTGCCTCTTGGCCACCCCTTGCTCTGGGGACTGTATTTGTACCCATACAGTCCCTCCCACCACCCATTTTCTTCTTTTTCTGCACTTATCAGACTTACTAGTCTGCTGCCATAAACCCAGCACTTGCCACTTGCTGGCTGCACTACCACTGTTTATTGGCTCTATTATCTATTTATTTATATTTATTATTATCCATCTGTTCTCCTCTGCTCTGCACTTTCCACTCTCCCCCTCCATGCAATTTTCCCCTTTCCCTTTCCCATGTACTTGCGTGTTTTCAATTTCACTGGGCCTAGTAAGATCGTAGTTTGTTCTCCCCTGTTCCCCTCCCTTGCCTTGTCGCGCTCTGAAACACTTGTGTAGGATCGCAATACAAATAAAATATATCATATCTGGAACGCTGGTCGAGGCGTCTCAGACGGCTGAGCGACTGCAGCGTGACAGCAGTCATTGGTGCAGCTGGTCGCGGTTCGAGAGCTTGACTACCTCGAAAAGTTCCTTAAAAGATGGACGCTGAATGGTGCTTGTTGTGTCACTCCTACTAGCTCCTTCGCAGGGCTCGTGTCGTCCTTCAAGGAGGACGGCCCAAAGCTGCGGAGTGTTTGCAGGCAGTCCTTTGTTCAGAGAATCTCTGACACTTCCCACATAGGAGGCTTGCTGGCAGGTACTGGTTCTGGAGCCGATGGACGGGTCGTCCGAGTCCAGTACCTCCCTCTTTTCCCTGGGAGATGTTTAGGGGAAGGATCCCTCTTGGGAATCCAGGCCTTCATTCACTGGCGGAAGCTGTAAAGCAGACTAACTTCAGCCAGGGTACAAATGAGTCCTTACTCCTTTCAAAATCGTTGGAGGATATGCTAAGTGAGGGGCTCAAGCCAAATGCGCCCCAGTGATTGGTGCAGGCTAAGCCTGCCTTAATGAACCAATCCTGGGTCCCCACCAACAATCTTCTGTTATGCGTGAGGTCATAACCAAGAGTGCTTTGCAACAGGAAAGGTAAGGGGTGACAACATGTACTGCTAAGTCCCGCCCATCTTCCTGTCTGTTGTGGATCAAAGTATCTCTCTGGTTAATTGAGCTTGCTGTGACTCTTGATCAAAGTGCAGGTCTCCCTTGAAGTTTGTGGCGAGAAAAGACTTTCTGTCTCCATCAAATCACATACTTCTTCCCTCTGAAAGTGGGTTCCCTGCAGGGGTTGCCTACTGTAAATAGTTGTCCCAGACATGACATTCACTGCCCTTTATGCAGAGGCGTGGCAGCTAGCTTCAAATTGACACACTGCATATCAAAGAGGTGTTAGATTCCTGTCCCTTGTGTTAGTTCTGTGACCAGGCCTCTTCGCAGGCCTGCTCCAGTTTAACTCTCATCAGTATGCGCTACCACCACACAGAACTTTGACAATAGAACAAGGCAGATCCATGGAGCCGTTGATATTTAATTATGCTGGCTATGGCAGTAACAAGGTGTTACCTTCTCCCTTCCCAGAGATGCTTTGATGTACCCGTGGGTGTCACATTCCAGCTAAATGTGACAGGGAGGACTGCGCCTGAAGGCTCTGTCCTCCGGTGTAAACTTATCTATGTATTTGTTGTGCGGTGAGCATAGGAAAATGTGGGATTAGCCCCACACATTTTGTGAGGTTGATCTCCCATCATTCAATTTCTTACAAACTTTCAAAGAGCCCAGGCGAACGCACACTCCTGCTGCGGATGGTCGAATTTGTCATAAGCCCTCTGCTGGTTGTATCGATGTGGGCGACCGAAGATTCCATGACATCCTGTGCAATGGCCCGGGCATCCGCCAGACCGGTCTTGAAGGAGGCTTGCTTGTCTGAAGGAAGGTCGGCAGAAATTCCCTGAACTCCCACCACAGCTTCTGGTTAGCCCCAGCCAAGAGGGCATCTGCGTGCGGCCCTGAGATCGAGTAACAGCGATTTCCCAAGTTCTCAAGGACCTTGAGAGGTAACTGGGCGCAGCTCCTGTGGAGGAAGACGAAGACAATGCTTTCAAATACAACAAGGCCGCAGCCACCACAGAGGACTGGGGCTGCGGGTAGGAGCTAGCAGGATTGGCACCCCCTGTTCGTCAGCCTAAACCTGCTGTCCAACCTCTTGTTCATCTGGGCGTTGGCCCTGGGCTTCTCCAGGCCTTGCGCGCCACCTGCAGGAAATCCTTCTGTAGGGGAATGCCAGACTGGATCATGGTGCTTTTGCCCAAGACCTCTGCTCGCACACCCAACTCTTGGAGGGCTTCCTCGGGAAGAGGGACCCCCAAAAAGTTTTCATGGCCCTGAATGCAATCATGAAAGGCCTTAACGGATGCAGAGGGTTCATCGTCCTGGGCATCATCGCCATTGTCCTCTCTCCCCTTTTTTACAGACAGAGAGGAATCCGGGCCCTAGGACAGAGGTGCCGGCTGATTCCCCCCCCACGTCCGGAGCCGCAGACAGGTCCAACAGCTGTTGATGGGAAGGCATTGGTGGTACAGGAGGGGGTCAGAACAACTGATGGGGCCTGAACCGGAGGAGGGTCCGGCACCAGGAACGTGAGAAGAACAGGAGGAGTACCCGGAGGAGGGGGCCGAGGCGGTGCCTCCTGCGGGATAATCTTCACAATGTCCTTCAGGAGTCCCATCATCTAAGGGGAACGAATGAGGAGGATGAGGCGCGGGAAGAAGCGGTCCTCGCAAGCCATCCGATCCCTAGGGACCGGGCCCTCTGGGGTGCTGGGCCTCTGCTCCTGGTCATAGCACCAAGGCGCCTGGTGCATGTAGCCATATGGCTGTTATGGGTAGATGTATCCCTGAGGGGACCAAAATCTTGCACCATAGGATCTGTTGCCGTTTTCAGGGGGAAGGGGCCCGGGATCATCCTGCAAAGCCCATTAGATGGGCAAAAGCACTGGCGGGCCTTGAGCTGGATCCAAGATGGCCGCCTAACTGGCAGGCTCCACCACAAGCCGCTCTGCCTTTTTGTAACTTTGCACTACGCCCTGGGTGGGAGGGCGCGAAGGCCCTGACCCAAGAGAGGCCTCAGACACGAGAGGATACAGCTTGGGTCTTGCACCCGAAGCAAGCATCGACCACGGAGATCCCTCTGGTAGCCACTGAGCCCACAGCCGACCGGGTCAGTAATCGTAACACCCTGATTCATGGCCTCTGAGCAAGCTCCGGTAGGCTGGGAGCACTCTGCACCTGTGCCGGTAGCTGTACTGGATCTAGCCGAGGACAAACTCTTGGAGGTGCCAATCGACGATGCCGTACCCCCTGGAGTAGAAGATGACAAGCCTGATCGTCCTCCCGATGACAGCCTGGTAGGGCACCGGAGCCCCTCAGCTTGGGAGCCGGTAGCCTGGAAGGCCTCAGGTCTGTCCCCGGACCGCCCGGAAGAGCGCCCCAGGCTCCTCGGCTTGGGAGCCGGTAGCCTTAGAGGTCTCGGGCCAGCCAGAACCTGAATCTGAGGAACCCTGATCAGTGGGAAGCAGAGCGAAGGAGTTGCCACGCTGTGGAGCTGTGCTGAACAGAGGGCCTACTTTGTCTTGATGAGAGGTCCTGGAGACAAAGGGCCTCATTATGACCGTGGCGCTAAGGGGATAACGGCGCCGTAAAAGACTGCGGCGCCGTTAACCCCTTAGCGCCTAATTACGAGGTCCCTTTCCGGCTCCTGACCTTAACGGCTGGTCTGGACCAGCCGTTAAAGTAGGGACCCGCAAAGGGACCTTGAAGGTAAATACGGTACCGCAATTTGCGGTACCGTAATTACCACCTTCCCCATTCCCATTGAGCCCTATGGGGCAAAAATCGGAATGGGGAAGGGCCACTGGTGCATGGGGAAATGCCGCCCCACCAAACTTGGAATGGGGTGGTAATTCCACATTGCACCATGGCGGACTCGTTAAAATACCGGCAGCAACCATGGTGCTAATAGCGCCATTGGTTACCGCCGGTGTTGTAATGAGGGCCAAAGTGCTTAAAGTGGTGCGGAGGATAAGTGTGGAAGATCCCCCTCGACCGCGACAAACAATTCTTCAATGCCCTATCACCAAGAGCACTGCAGGTTGAACACGAGTCCTAGCGGTGGTCGGGTCCTAAGCCCTCCAGACAGAGTGCATGGGGGTCAAAGGCCACAAATGAACGGTCGCATGAGGCACCAAAGGGAAGTGAAATAAGAATTGACAAAAAAACTGGGAGCAATCGGAAAGTTAAAGATTTGTCTGCGCTGGCTGCCAGGTGCCACACCGTCCATGCAGAAAAAGGGACTGTGATGGGGCGGGGCGTGTTCCCACACACCCAGGCGCTATATTAAATTTAAAGGGGAAGCTCAATTTTGTCGCTGCCAAAGGTTCCAGTGCCTTCCCCATGTTGTAGGACGCCCGCAAGTGTGGAGGGAAGGGGACGGGATGTAGGAGTACAGGGTATTGTTGAAAGCCAAACATGGGAGTGATAGGGGTGTCACGCATTAATTTTATGACGGTACAATAACCTTCTTGCCAAATGACGGTATATCATGGTTATCGCGGTATAGCAGGTGGAGTTAACTAATCTTAACAAATATTTTCTAAAAGGTCATAAATTGTCAGATTTATCATCACAAACAAAACCAGGCACCCAGGGCCAGATTTGGGCTTTTCATCATGCTTTCCACTGAAATGCCACCCCTTGCTTCCACCAAACACAAACACACGTGTGGAGAGGAGGAGGTGGGAGGGAGCCCTGCTGCCACTGGCAAAGCAAACTGAATAGCTTTTCTTAAGTGGTCATTTAGGCTTTTAGCTCCCCCACTGGCTACTGGTGAAGATGAACATGTTGCCATCTTGATAACTTGCATGCCACAGATCAATGGAGTCTGATGGTAGTATATGCTTGTGCGCATACACACACATATGCACATGCACACGCACTCTCTCTTTACGTTACAGCCTTTAGTTTACTTCCGGGCCAAAAGGTGTTCAGTAATCATGGACATGTTACCCTTTGGTATGGCAGCAGGGAATACCCACAGAGATGAGTAAATTTCGCAGTATGACTTATTATATGTAAATTCAATGATAGAACCAGGGAAATCCCCCATTGTCATATGTTTAGAAAACCTTATCCATTATAAATATATAAAACCCAAAGCCGCCAACCCAAAGTCTTGGGAGGATAGCTCAGCGGCAACGTGCGTGCATTGTAAGCAAGACGACACGAAGCAACACAGGTTCTATCCCCGGGTCCGAGCTTAGAAACCTCTGGGTGTTTAAGCATGTTATAAATACGCAACTAAGACAAAAACAATTACGCAACTAAATAAACAAAAACAATTTCTTTAACAGCGCCTCGATGCCCGCGGGCTGGGTGAGCGTTTTAAAAAAAATGTAAACAAAAAAAAGCAAACCCTTTTCCTTCTTGGCACCGTATTTATTCTTCCTATTGCTAACATACTGAAAACTGCTCAAACTGAAACTACTTGGCAGACGGCACATCCAACAGTGCAAGACCAAGACTGCGCAGCACTTGCTTACTGCAGCCTTTCCAAATCAGATTGAAAAGCACACTTAACGGTATGAACGGTATACCGGTATAAACAATGTGACGGTTATTATTGTTCGATTAATTGGTTCACGGTATCTTTAACGGTATACCGTAATAACGTTACATCCCTAGAGTGAGAAGGGTAAAAATGAGAGGGCAAGGATGAGAGGGCATGTGTCAACAAAGTACACGTCTCCAGTTTGGATTTTGTTTTCCTTGGAATAATTCATTATAAATTGTTGGGTTTAAAAGGTGGGCTCTTTTATACTTTGCCAGCATAGCTATTGGAAATTCTCCTCTCAGGTTATTTTTCCAGTGTCAATTACCTTTTTTGAAAGGCAAATACACATTTGTCTTGTGCACTTTCTTCTAAAGGGAAAGGTCAATTGGACTAAATTTGCATGTTTCTCTTTTAAGATATGTTCACTTACTGTGTATATATTGATGGGTGGCAGTTTTTGATTTTTGCTACGGTGCAGAGAGTCCTACACTGAGCGACGCAAGGGAGCAGTGCCCATCCCCCTGGTACAAACACATTTTACAGCACATTTTGCAGCAGAAATAGAAAAAAGCCATATGATTTAAACTCTCTGAGCTATCCAATTGCAACACAATATGCTTTAGAATCAATTATGCAGTTAGAATTGCCATAAAAGACTAAAGTCGCATATGCCCCTGGCTTATATGTTGGTTCTACTGTGTCTACCCCGGTCATAAAATGACCCCCTCCATGGCATATTAAGACAGCTACATTCGTAAAATGTGGTTGCTATTGTGAAGAATCCTGCAGATCCCCAGCTAAAACCCTACCTAACGTCTCCTCCCAGGTGGCAAGGGGAGGGCAAACATTTCCTGATCCCAACCCTGGGGGTGGTGTACTGCGGGAGGATCACCTGGGTGGAGATGGGCCCAGGGTAGTGGGGAGAGTGTGTGGGCTAAGCCACAGTATTTTTCCTCTGAAGGGGATATTCTTACCACTATGCCAGAAGAGGTTATGGCTTACTGTCATTTTAATATCCCTCAACTTCCTGTTAAAACTAATAACACCCAAAGAAAGAATCTTCATCCCCAAGATCACGTGTCCTCCTCAATATCAAGGGTACACTACAAGGAATAGTGAAAGTGTTACCTTCTCTATCACATCTTTGCCTAGTAGGGTTAGAACGTATGGCCCCTCTGATAACACTTTTAAGGGAAGTAAATCGACCCGTAAAAAATGTTCTACGAAGTGGGAAAATCTAACCTTGATGAAGTGAATTACATATCCCAGAAACCCATTGGGACTGAGACGAAGAAGAGGGCTGAAGAGGCATGTAGAAGTAGAGGGCAGGCAATCAGACCTACTAGCCTTTGCCAAGGTCAAGCAATTAACAATAGCAGCCTGCACCTGAAATGAATTGCTCCACCTAAGAAGCATAAAAGGCTGCAGAAGGATGGGGAGCAGGAAGATAGCTGGAGAAGAAGCTGGAAGGGTGTCAGTAGCAGCAGAAGCAGAAGAACGCAAGGCTGGCAGTTCACAAGGAAGTGTGTTCACTTAAGGGATGCCGGGACAGAGCAGATTTCACCTGCAAATTTTGAGAGGGTCCTGGGTTCCCAAACACTGCTTTGCCGTGGCTGCACTGAAAGAGATGTGCTAAAATTGCAGGTCTTCCCAGGTGCACCTAGTGGCTGTGATTGCAGAGTCGTGCTGAGCCAGAGGCCCATGGCAAGAAGCAAACAGTGGGACAGAGGAGTGCAGGAGACTCCAGGTTGGCGTGGTGGGTCCACGTTGGGCATAATGCTGCAGAAGCATGAGGCTAGAAGTTCAAACAGCCCGCAACCGCAGTGTTCCTGGAGCCGGTGATTGGAGCTTGGTGTCCAGGTCCACTGTTAAACTCTTGCCAGTAACTGTAACCAGCTCTGAAGTGGCTCGCATAAGGACAGAAGCAAGTAACAGTCGTTTGTTGTTGTGAAAACTACTCTGGACAATGGAAAAGTATCACGCGCACTTGTAATACCAACTATAGTGGTCGCGTATAAAGAAAAGATGTTTGTTTTTCATTGTCGAACTAGTGGTGGCGTGTCTCCAATTAAAGGTGAAAGGTTTTCGAAAGTCTCCGAAAACTCTGAAGCTGACGTTCACAACTTGTAACAAGAACATATCTCATCAAAGAAAGGTTGTGTGTGACCAATCAGACTTTCCCAACTGGAGTAGAAAGTATCTCTGTGTTAATTCATAGGAATACCGACCCTTACAGACAATTGAAGTTGATAATCTACCTGAAGGAGTGGTCGCATATACCTAAAATAGTTTTTCTTTTGCAGACTGAATATTGTAACTTTAAGAACGAATATTCTTTTGAAGCAGAAGTTGTTGTATTAGTAAGGAGAAAAAGTAAAACCCAATCCAAGAGGAGAACCCTTTCTTAACTGAAGAAAACCCTTTTTCAATCAATTCACCTAATCGGTAATGCCGTTATGGGTCCAGTGTCCTCTGAAACATGTGAGACTTAGTTATCTGAAGTAGGAAGTCTGGCAATACAGCTTCAAGTTAGCTACTGGAACCAAGAAGATGTACATAAAGCTGGAGCAGGGTGCTTGCAAGCAAGTCAATAACCTGTGATGCTAAGACTGTTGTAATGGGTAGGAAGTCAGTCTGGAAGCAGAAGTGGGTTATTCTTGTGGCAGTAAGACAGACTGGAAGATGCAAAGAGGCCGCCCTTTTCTTAGAGTGCAGGAAATAAGAGTGCCTTGTAGAGGTCGAAGTGTCTTGCCTTTAAAATGCCTAACCATTCTACTATATGAAGTTGAAGCATAAGTACCAAAACTGTGGTTTTGTATAATACTGTCAGTAGATGGCACATAGAAGTTAGCTGAAGTAGTGGCACACTGAGGAATTAAGGAGTCTGTTTACGGAGTCCCATTGCTTAAAAAACCCTCCTTAGACCCAAGCATACCCACCAACTTCAGACACATAACCACCGTCCCGTTCCTACAAAAAATCTTAGACCGTGCAGCATACCTGCAGATCCAAAAGCACTTGGAATCCAATAATCTTCTTGGCCTTAGACAATCTGGATTCCGCCCCAGACACGGGACTGAGACGGCTCGAATAGATCTCAAAACACAAATAGAAGTCTTGAAGGACAAGGGCAAACTAGCCATGTTACTCCTCCTCGACCTTTCTGCGGCATTCGATCTGGTCAATCATCAAATCTTATGCAGGCACCTCCACTCTGCTGCCCACTTCTCTCCGTCAGCCACGGCCTGGATCAAATCCTTTCTGAGTAATAGATCTATGCGGGTCTTTTCTCATTAGTCCGCAGCTGCAGATCCCTCCCCAATTCACTGTGGCGTCCCTCAGGGTTCTTGCATGTCACCCTCACTCTATAATGTCTTTACTAAACCTCTCTTTGATGTACTTGACTATCTGGGTGTCTCCTACACAAACTATGCCGACGATACCCAGATACTCATTCCCATTACTGGAGACTACATAGTTGACACCAAGGCCCTGAATGACGTCTACCTGGTCATCCAAGCCTGGATGGCCCAACACTAGCTATTCCTCAATGACGACAAGACCGAGCTCCTCATCCTGGGCACTACGCAACGCCTTAGCAAACTTGAGCCATCCTACCAGTCGTTTATCATTGATGGCAAAACCATCCAAGTTTCGAAAGACACAAAAACATTAGGCTTTTACCTTGACGCCACTCTATCCTTATCCCGACAAACAAATGCAGTCTGATCCGCCTCTGCATACACCTGCAAACTCATCGCAGCCTGCAGGCCATTTCTGACTACTCCGAACAGTGTCACACTAGCCAGAACCCTCATTAGGTTTAAAATTGACTATGGTAGCGCCCTCTACTTAGGAACTAGCCAAGAGAACGTGAATAAACTACAAATCACCCAGAACAACGCTATCAGAGCTGCCTTAAACATCCCTCGTAACCACCAGAACTAACCTACAGTGGCTACCCGTCAAAAAGAGAATAACACTGAAATCACTCGCCCTCACGCACAAATGCTTGGCCAACAAGGCCCCCCCCGTACCTCTGCAGTCGGTTATCCCGCCATGCTCCTATCCGACCTCAAAAAACTGCCCAGACCTACGGTCTATCGATCCCTAGGTTCAAACTTCAAAAAGCGGGGGGCACAAGCTTCCCTGTCCTTGCCTCCAAGCTTTGGAACGCTCTCCCCATCTCCATCAGATCTGAAGATTCCTTTAACGCATTCAAGTCCAAAAACGAAATCCTGGCTTTTCAATCAGCACTGAAACATGCTCTCCACACCACAGCCCTACTAGCATCGGCCCACTCTTCTCGCCTGCTGTACATTTTTGTCTCTATGTCTCATGTAAAATATTTGCTTTGTAAATTATGTATATTGATATACCCTTGATTATTATGTATGTACATTCGCCTGTGCTTAAATTCTGTATGTATATATACTCTGCACAAGTTGCGCCCTGATGCCTCCGGGCCTGATGGTGCGCGTTACAAATCAAACAAATACAAATACACAGAAGAAGTAGTAAAAGGGTGGTTGTGAAGAAGTAAACAACATGCCATGAAGAAGCATCCTGACAATTACACCAGATGTACTGGAGAGGGTATAAACACTTACAGAATTGAAGAAAAGGAAATGGCTAACCTATTTTCTAAACTGTGTTAAAGCAATCTTGGAAGGAAGACATCCAGGATTACCATTGGTGTCATTTTCCTTGCCGGAAATTGAGAAGGGATCTTTAAACTGGAAGCTGGAAAACTGTTGCCAGTGTTTTTATTTTATTTTGGTGAACTTAGTTCATTTGGAACTTACAAAAACTGGTTCAAGACTTAAATTCTTTTGTTTGAACACTTGGCGAAATTGACTTTGAGAACTCCTGTGGAAGGGGTTTACCCAGGACAGATGAAGGCCATTCAAATTACTGGTTGTTTATTATTTGTGCATTTATGTTTATATGTTTAGCTTTTTAGTGTGAAGGCCAGTTTGTTTCTGTTAGGAGTGATTCCCTTAGATCTTAGACTAGGTAGGGAACTCCCTGATATAGTAGGTTTAGCAAGGTTTTATTTGCACCTTTTTCTTTTAATAAAATCTTTAATGTTGAGAAACCTACAAGCAGTTGTCCGCCTCGATTACTGACCCCCTCACAGTATCTAAAAAAGTCTTATATCTGCTTTAGTACCGGTTTGGTATTTCATTAAATGTAAACATAGTTGTGTTTTTATACCCGTCCGTCACTTTAGGTGCTAACAACTGGGTTAAATGTCATGTGATGGCATCAAGGTCCAAGGTCATATGACATAACCTCCTTTGATGTCATCGGGTGTGTGATGTCACTTCCGCTATCCCTGGCATTTCGGCGAAACAACGTGATTAATGATGCTATTATCTATAACCCAAACATTAAAACGCTCCGATTGTAATTTACTATACACTTTGGACAAAGTGCCAATGATGGAGACCGGTCTACAGTCGGTGGGATTATTGCAGTCTACTTTTTCAAAATCAGGTATCATTGTCTCCCACCAGGAGTTCGGCAACTCATTCTAAATGAATACAGTTGAAAAAACGTGGTTAGTAGTGGGACCCAAATTACTGGTTCAGTATTAAAAACCTAGATGAGCAATCTATTCAGTGGAGGAGCTTTACCATTTTTCTGAGCTAGAAGCAACCATCCAGATAAGTCAATACGGCCCTTTTAATTCTTCCTTGTGTACCACTTACACAGGTTATTTATAGCAGCACCCCCATTAATCATGGAGCTCACTGGTGACAGCGTGGCTAGCAGCAGCATGCAAATCCACTCTTTACTTTAGTAATCGACACAGTTCCTTGAAAGAAGCAACTGGGATGAGTCCTGGTCGGTTTCATTTTTTTTTAACACTGTCCTCTGTTAATGATTGTATCAAGATAATACTTTGAGTAATGTAAAAGAGAATTTGTGTTCTGATCAACTGTCTGCATTTTGGCATTTTGTTGGTTAGTGTTTTTTTTTTAAAACTTATTTTTATTATTTTCATCGTTGGAGCATCACGATCACATGTAAATACATAACAGTCGGTGTGGCGATACACAACATTCAAGCTTGACCAGTCCACCCCTCCCCTTCAAAACCCCTCAGGTATCTAAGTGTCCAAAGCACCTGCTATTCTATCACACTCTAGTATCCGCATTCCAGTTCAAATAAAGTCTCACCAGACATGGCTTAAAGGTCAGGGCCAGGAATGTTTGATTGAATTTGCGTAGGGGTGTCCAAACTGCCTGCCATGTCCGGGCCCTCTACCGTTTTTCAGCTCCAGGCAATATTGATACGTGCTGCCAGCAACAGATGAGTCATTAGCTTTGCTCGAACACCCGCCTTTGGATATATACCCTCACATGGAGCACCCAGCAATATAGTCTTCGGGCACAGCGGGAGGCGACTATCTGTAATATTGTGAATCAGTTGCCCTATATTCTCCCAGAAGACCTGTATCAGAGGGCATTCCCACCACATATGAAAATACGAGCCCTGAGCCTCACACTTTTGACAGAAGTAGGGGTGGGGTGGAGGGGAGGGGGGGTGGAGGGGGTGGGGGTGGGGGGGGTTTGACAGTGTCTGGAAGCAGTGGATCTGTATTCGCGGGTAATACCACTGGAATAGCAATTTCAACGCACACTCATTATTTGTCACACATTTAGAAGAGGCGCAGGCTCTAGCCCATATCTCCAGCCAGGATACATCATCTAGCTCCAAGCCTAAGTCTGTCTCCCAGAGAGACATATATTCCGGGTGATGCAGCGACAGGAGGTCCTCTCGCAACAGTCTATCGTTTCCAGATCCCTCCCATATGTGCGTCTTCACCCATGTTAAGTTCAAGTGGGCTCAGGGGTCGTGTGGCTTTGCTATTGTTTCGGGGTGCGTAATCCAGTGACGGATCTGGGCGTATGAGAACCTGTCCCTCTCCGTGAGTTTAAATTCTTTTTTACACTCCTCAAAGGTGCACGGCTGGCCCTCCGCGAATAACTGACCCAGCGCGAGAAGCCCTCCTTCTATCCAGCTCCTGAACACTCCTGGTGGAATGCACAGAGCAAAGTTGGGGTTACCAAAAACCAGGGAGAGTGGACCCATTCCCCTAGCAATCTTCTCCCTGCGCAGGATCTCATCCCATGCCTTCAGTGTAAGTTTCGTCGAAGAGAGGAGGCTAGACCACTGCTTACGTGCTAGGAAGGGTAAGAGGCGCAGGGGCAATCGGCTTTACGCTTGCTCTATCTCCATCCACCTTAGTGTCAGTGGCGCAGCCTACCACTTGAGCAAATTAATTAGTTGGGCTGCTTTGGCATATCTCAGTATGTTAGGGACCCCTACACCACCCAGTCCAGAGCCCTCCATCATCACCCTCTACGGGATCCTGGATTATTTCCCCAGCCAAATAAAGCCCAGCAGTTTACGTTGTAGCTTTTCTAATAAAGGTTTTGGGAACTCCACTGGGAGGGATGAACAACAATATAACAAGCAGGGGGGAGGTTAATCTTGACAGCAGTGATCGCCCATTAGCGAAATTTCTTGACCCACCCACCTTTCTAGATCCTGTTCTAGTGTCTTAAACAGGGTAGGGAAGTTGGCCCCATAAAGGTGCTTCGGAGCAGCCATTAAGTGAACCCCTAGATAGGCTATAGAAGTTGTGTCGGACAGATGGCCTAAATGGCCCTTAACTCTTGTGTAGTGAGGCCCCACCCGCAGTGCCACTGATTTCCTAAAATTGATGTAAAACCCTGCTACTTGACCAAACGCTCAGATGATGTTGGTAATAGATAAGAGCACATCAGCGGCATATAATGAGATCTTATGAGGTGAGTCTTGCACCATCGGGCCCTGTAATGTCTCATTTCCCCGTATGTGCTGTGCCATTGGCTCCATAATGAGAGCGAATAAGAGGAGTGAGAGCGGGCATCCCTGCATGTCCCACATGTGAGGGGGACCAGGGGTGAGAACTCCCGATTCACCTGGAGTGAGGTACTCGGGGCACAGTAGTTGGCTGCTTTCGTTCTCCTGAACTGAGTGCCAAAAGCAAATGTCTCCAGCGTCAGGTGCATAAAGGACCAATCCACCCGGTCTAACGCTTTTGTAGCATCCAGGGCAAGAAGAGCCAGTTTTTCGTTGTTCAGAGAGGCCAGATCTATCAAATGTAATGCCCTCCTGATGTTATCCCCCCATTTTCCTACCTAGTATAAAGCCTGTTTGATCAGGGTTAATCGGTCGCGGGAGGAGAGAGGCTAAGCGATTCGCTATCACCTTAGGGTAGATGTTAGCATCGATATTCATGAGAGCGATTGGCCTATACGAGACAAAATCCTTCTGATCCTTCCCGGGTTTTAGAGCTAGGATTGTGGCGTAGTTTTGCATAGAGGGGGTAACACTTCCCGTCTCTCGAAACATATTAACAGGAACGTTAGGGGAGCCAGGATCTGGGGTCTAAAGAGTTTATAAAATCGAGACGAAAGACAATCCGATCCAGGGGATGTGTTTTCAGTGATTTGATGACGGCCTCCACTTCTTGTTGAATCAGGGCTTCCAACGCTTCTTTGTCTTCCTGCGCCAGATGGGGTAGGGAAGCCTCTGTGATGTATTTTCTCTGTGCTGCAATTGATCTGTCTCTGTTGGTCATATTCTCCAGTAAGTACACTTGTGCTAGCTGGATTTTATTCTCCTCGCCGTTGTGGATGACTCCCTCGCCATCTGGTTTTAGCCAGTTTCGCTTTCAGAAGGTGATTTTCCCTGTTACTTTTGGCATAGTAAGTCTGTTTCACTGACAATAGGGTCTGCGCCGTCTCCTCCGCATACAGGGCCTTTAGTTTGTTACGGGCCACTCGTAAGGCTGCATGGGCCCTCCGGGACCATCCCTTTTTGTGTATCTCCTCCATGGCCTGCATCTCTTCTTCCAAATGGGTTCTCGTCTGTTTCTTCCTCCTGTGGTGTGCTGCCGTGTGTGCTATCAGGACCCCTCTGATAACCACCTTCATGGCGTCCCACGTTGTGGCCGGTGAGGTTAATTTCGTGGGGTTATCTTGAAAGCAGTTCTTAACTGCTTTCGCCACCTCATCTCTTAATGCCACATCGTCCAAGATTGGATCATAGAGGTGCCATTGAGGTCGGGAGGCCGTAGAGGGAATCCAGGATCTAATCTGTAACACCACCGAAGCATGATCTGTGAGCACTTTTGGGGCAAAGTCTACCTTGTTCGTGAAGGACAGCAGTTGGGGCGAAACCAGGAGCAGATCGATGCGTGAGGATGTGCTGTGGACATGTGAGAAGAAGAAACAAGTTACTTACCTGTAACTGTTGTTCTCCAGCATGGGTCTGGCATGGATTCACATGCTCATGAATATTCCGTCAGGCTGTGAATCCTCGGTAAAGAAAAAATCAGTTTCAGTTTTGTTTCTGAACTGTCTTTCTCCTAATAACCAATCTCTGGTCTCTGGGTCATACTGCCCACAGCCAATGACTGCCCTCTACCTAAGCCCCTCCTCTGGAAGCCATCTTCAGACTTGGTAGGATGTAAAGTGGCAGTAGGACAAAGAGAAGAGACGCAGAAGGGTTGGCGGGAGGGTTCGCAGGGCAATCCATGCCAGACCCATGCTGGAGAACAACAGTTACAGGTAAGTAACTTGTTCCTTCTCCAGCATGGGGTCTGGTATGGATTCACATGCTCATGAATACAAGAATACATAGCAGTACAAACATGCACAACCACGGGAGGTGGCAAGGCTCAACATTAAGCATTACAACAACTCAACATTAAGCATCTCTTACCTCCTCACCAGGCTCACCTTCAAGTGAACAGGTTGCGCAGCACTGCCTGGCCGACTCTGGACTCCTCCCTGGAATCTCGGTCGACGCAGTAGAATCTTGTGAAGGTGTGCATCGACCTCCAAGTAGCAGCCCTGCAGATGTCCAGCAGGTGCACACCAGATAGGAACGCTGTGGTAGCAGCGATCGCTCTGGTCGAATGGGCTCTCGGACGGCGGGGCACAGTGCATGATGCAGCCGGAGAGCCATCTGGAAATGGAAGCCTTCAAGAGGGCCTTCCCTTGGTTCACAGGGCCAAAGTTCACAAACAGCTGTGATGTCTTTTGAAAACTCTATGTGCGGTCCACGTAGAACTTCAGCGCTCTAGCCACATCCAGCGAGTTCAAAGTCCTCTCAGCCGGCGACGAAGGCGACGGGAAGAAAACAGGTAACACCAAGGGCTCGTTGAGATGGAAGTCCAACGGCACCTTGGGCATGAAGGAGGGTTGCGTCCTCAGCACTACCCTCGTCTCGTGGAATGTCAGATATGGAGGCTTACAGGAGAGGGCCTCGATCATTCCCACTCGTCGTGCGGAGGTGATGGCCACAAGAAAAGCTGTCTACCACGATAGGAACTTCAGCGGCGCCGAATGCAAGGGCCCGAATGACGGACCCATGAGCCCGGTCAGCACTACGTTGAGCTCCCACACCGGGGCCGGGGCTTTCACCGGCGGGAACGTGCGGAACAGTCCCTTCATGAACTCCTTCACCAGGCGATGAGACCACAGCGACAACCGCCCGGAGTTCTGGTGTAGCGAGAGAAAGCCGCCAGATGGATTTTGATGGAGGCATGTGCCAGCCCCGCCTTGGCCAGCGACAGCAAGTACGGCAGCACATGAGAGGCCGTGATCCATAGAAGGTTGATATTCTGTGCACGGCACCAGACAGAGAACATCTTCCACTTCTGTCCATAGCACTTAAGAGTCGAGGAAGCTGTGGCCATTGCAAGAACATCCTTGCAGTCCGCCGGGATGTCGTAGCCTCCGAACTCTAGTGCTGCAGGAGCCAGGCCTGCAGGTTCAGCGATTCCGGGTCGTGATGTAGGATAGAGCCTCCTTCCCTGGCGAGAAGATCCGCGTCCGTCGGCAGTTTGACTGGGGGAGATGCTGACATGTCCAGAATGTCTGGGAACTATATCTGCCTCGGCCACGCCGGTGCGACGAGGATCATCCTGCACCGGGACCGTCTGAGTTGACTGAGGAGTCGCAGAAGTAAAGGCAACGGTGGGAATGCATACAGGAACAGGCTGTCCCAGGGGAAGGAGAATGCATCGGCCATGCTCCCCGGCTGGGGAAACCTGCTGGCGAATCTCTGGCACTTGGTGTTCGTCGCCATCGCAAACAGATCGATCTGGGGATTGCCCCACCGTCGGAATAGTAGATCCACTTGATCCTGCCGAAGTTCCTACTCATGGCAAGAGTGAAGCTCCCTGCTGAGTGAGTCGGCAACAGTGTTTTTCACTCCTGCCAGATGAAAAGGGTACCAGGAACATCCCCTGGGCGACGGCCCAGTGCCACAGATCCTGTGCTTCCTTGAATAGGGCTGGGGCTCTGGTACCTCCCTGCTTCCGGATGTAGAACATCGTGGTGGTGTTGTCGGTGAAGACCGTACAACTTTGCCCTTGAGGGACGGAAGGAAGGAACTGAGGGCCCAGAACACGGCCCGGAGCTCCAGGACGTTGATGTGCAGTGACCTCTCCTCCAGGAGCCAAAGGCCTCTTGCGTTGAGATCTCCGGTGTGTGCTCCCCATCCTTCCAGGGAGGCATCCGTCGTCACCATTTCCTGGTGCGCTGGGGTCTGGAAGTCCATGCCCGCCTTGAGATCCAGTGGTGGGGCATCCACGCGCATCGCTTGACGGAAAGTCTCGTTGAGTGGGATCTTTTCTTCGAAGTTTTCCGCCGCTTGCATCCAACAGGCGTCGAGGAACTCCTGCACTGGCAGCATCCGCAACCTGCACAGACGCACGAGGTAGATGCAAGATGACATCATGCTGAGCAGGGACTTGATGGACCTCACCCTGGCCACTTCCATGGTCGACAGCCGCTGTACCTTGCCTAGGATGGCCCTTGTCCTTTCCTCCGATGGTGAGGCCAACCGCGCCACTATGTCGAGTCTGGCTCCCAGGAACAAGGCGCCCTGCAACGGTACCAAGTGGGACTTTGCAAAGTTGATCGAGATTCCCAGATCCGTGAGCAGCCGAACGTTCCTCGATGTGTGGTCGACAGCGAGTTCTCTTGACTTTGCTTGGATGAGCCAATCGTCCAGGTAGGGGTATATACGTGGATCCCCTGCAGGCACAGTAGCGCCGCTACCGGTGCCAGGCACTAGGTAAAGAACCTTGAAGCTGACTTCAACCCGAAGGGCAGGGCCTTGAACTGGTAGTGCCGCCCTTGGACCACGAACCGTAGGAACTTTCGATGTCCTTTGTGTATGGGGATGTGAAAGTAAGCATCCTCCAAGTCCAGCGACAATAGAAAGTCGCCTTCCTCCAGCTGTCCCAGCATGTGATGAAGGGTAACCATCCGGAACCTCTGTGCTTGGATGTATTTGTTGAGGCGTCGAAAGTCCAGGATGGGCCGCCAGCCACCAGTCTTCTTTCGGACGAGGAAGTACCTTGAGTATAGTTCGGAGCCCCGGAGCTTCTTTGGGACGAGTTCTATCGTGCCTTTTCTCAGCATGGCTCGTACCTCCAGAAGCAGCTGTGGAACGTGGTTTTCTTTTCTGGCCACAGGTGGGAAACGGGGGCACTTCTGTTGGAACTCCAGAGTGTGCCCGTGGCCTGGGCATCCAGCACCCAACGGTCGGTGGAGATGGACTCCCACACGCCGACGAAGTTCGCCAGCCGACCTCCCACCGGGGTGCTTAGGTGGGGGCCCCACGTCACAGCCGGTTCAGTCCTGTTTCGCCGAGGCCTTGCCACCCTGGGCTCCTTGGTGACGACGGTATCCTGCGGCCTCTGTAAGCTTCCGGCGACGAGGAACTGGCAGCTTGTCGGTACGACGATGAACCAAATCCTTTGGAGGCACCTTGGGATTTGTCTCCAGAGGTCCAAAAGGGCGGCCGTCGTTGATGGAGACTGCCCAAGGCACGGCCGTCCCTGTGTCTGCTTTGATGGCCTGCAGAGTCTTGTCCACCGCTTTCCCGAACAGGTTGTTTCCGTCAAAGGGCATGTCCAGTACCCTGGTCTGCACGTCCTGATGGAAGTTGGTGGCCCTGAGCCAACCGCGTCGCCTCAAGCAAACACTGTTGCCCATCTGACGAAATCCAGTATCGGCGGTGTCCGTGGCTACCGTCATGGCGTGATCCGATTCCACCTCGCCCTCTTGCAGGATTTCCAGGGCTTCCACCCTCTTGTCCTGGAGGATGTCCAGGATAGGGGCGATCTTGAAGCACAGCTCCCTATCATAGCAGGCCACGATCTTGAGGGCGTTGGCAGCCTTGATGGTGGTCGCTGCCGCCAAGATGACTCAACGCCCCCTGGCGTCTAGCTTCTTTCCCTCGCTGTCCGGCGGGGAAGTGGAGGATGACACCATCGCCCCTGCCGCTTTCTTCTTGGCTGCCGCAGAGACTACAGAATCCGGGGTCGGTTGCGCCCTGAGGCACACAGGAGCAGAGTCCGGGACCCGGTACTACTTCTCGTACTGGTCTCTCTTCGAAGGGGCCGTGGACGAGTACTTCAAAAGGGACAGTCCTTCGTCCCATATGTCATCCAACAGCAGAACTGAGAGTACCGTTTTCCTCTTGGTTTCCCATCATTGGTAAAGAAATCCCTCTTCTGTTCCTCAGGGAACAGCTGGAGAAGCTCAGAGGCCCTGTCGATCATGGTGTGAAAGGAGCCAATTTCGTCAGGGGGAGGATCCTGCTTGCTCGCTGCTGCTTGCTCTGCGGGCTTCCCTGCCGGTCCAGATGCCGCTGGATCGTCCGCTGGGGGTAAGGGCAACCTTATTCTTATCTCCGTGCACAGGGTCTGCAAAGCCATCAAGATTGCTCCCGAGTTGTCCTGTGGCATAGGTGATCGGTTGCAACGGGAGTCTCGGCTGGGGCGTGGGGTCCTCTGTTTCCTCCACGGCCTGCAGCTCCTCGTCGGCTCCACCGTCGCTCTCTACGTTTGCCTCGTCGGGATCCTTCCCGTAGGTCCTGACCTCCTCGAACCTCTTGTCCAGGATAGCTTTGACGCCAGCCAGCTCATCCTCGGAGGAGGTATCTGAGTCCGTTAGGGCTACCGTGCCCCCCCCCTCTTTCTCGACCCGGTGTTTCACGGGGTCTTCTCGATGGGCCTGAAAGATGATTCCCTCTGGGGTGGCAGGGAAACTCTAGGCCCGGAGGTCATCTCCACTGGGGTAGCCTCCACTGGCTTTGCCAGGGCCGCCACGACTCCTTCAATCAAGGCCTTAGCCTGTGGAATCAGGGCCTTTACGACCTTGGGCGCATCTGAGGCCTTCACCTTAGGCGGAGGGCCCCTGCCTCGACCCCCCTTGGCTTTCTCCGTCGGGATCGATCGGGGTTTCTCCGAAGCTTACCGGGTTCTCCGACTTCATTTTCACCGAGCTAGAGCGTTGGCTCGTGGATGATGGCGTCGGTGACATCACGCCCTTCCTGGCAACCAAGGAGCCCGAACCAATGAGGCTCCCAGTGCCGGCGGACTCGTGGTGCTTTGCCTTTTGTTGGGCCCCTGTCGCCGGAGCACCCTCAAAGGTCTTAGACAGCCGCTCAGACTTCTTCTCACCTGCCGCTGGGCTCTTCGCCTCCAGCCAGTTGGTGAGTCGTGTACGACGGTCCTTCATGGTCCGGGTGGCCATGTTCTTGCAGAACCCACAGTCGTCCTCCACGTGCGACTTTTCGGTGTGTAGGCAGTAGAGGCACCGGGAGTGCTTGTCCTCCTTAAAGACGTTCTGCAGTCCACATCCTGGGCAGTTCCTAAACAGTTTGGATTCAGTAGGCGTTGAATCTCCTTTGTCCTGGGTCATGTCCAAATTGGGGTAGGCCTCAAAGGTCTTCCAGAATCCTCCAAGAAGTGTAATTCGATGAAAATCTACCCTTGAGCGGCGTAGAAATTTCCAAAAAGGGTCCCCGTTGATCGGAAGAAGAATTGGTGGGGCTTGAGACTCGAATTGACCGAAAAAATAAGAGTAAACTCTTTGAAAAAAACACAATACGCAGTAAAAGCTTGAGAGCTACAGCACAAGGACTCCCAACACTTGAACGTGCAGTAAAAATCTGAAGATGGCTGCCAGAGGAGGGGCTTAGGTAGAGGGCAGTCATTGGCTGGGGGCAGTATGTCCCAGAGACCAGTGATTGGTTATTAGGAGTAAGACAGTTCAGAAACAAAACTGAAACTGATTTATTCTTTACCGAGGATTCCCAGCCTGACGACAGGGAATATTCATGAGCATGTGAATTCATGCCAGACCCTATGCTGGAGAAAGTATAGTCTCTTTCCCCTGGATGAAGCACCCTCCAAGCGTCCACCACTCCCAGGGGTCTGAACATTTGGAGAATCCCTAGAGCAATTTTGTAGTCCTTGGGGAAAGGAGCATAATTTTAATCCTTGTCTGGGCCAGGGACCCCATTAAAGTCACCTTCGATGATGACGTGGCCTTCCAGGAATGGGAGGATAGATTCTAGATGAGACAGAAAGCGCTCCTGCTCTTCATTCGGAGCATAAATCGAGAACAGTGAGTGCAGCTGGCCCAGGAGCCTTCCTTGTACTGCTATGAAGCGTCCTCCCGGGTCTATGATGGGAGTCCACTTCCTTAAATGGGATGTCCTTGGACACCAAGATTGCTGTCTCTCCCTTTTTGGAGCCGTCCGAGGACAGGAACTGCTTTGGGAAATCCCTGTTTCGAAGACAGGACTAGTCTTCCGGAAGTAGGCAAGTCTCTTGCAGGAATATCACCGCTCCATCTAGGCCTTTTTGCCGATTCAATATGGATTTTCTCTTCACCAGCGAGTTGAGCCCCTTAACATTCAACGTGACAAATTCATGTACTGTAAAGAAGATTCTAGGTTGACCACTGGCATTGTTGCGGGGCTGGGGGGGGGGGGGGGGGGGGGCAGTCAAATGGTCAGCAGTTGCCATTTATCGCGTAGAAGTTCTTGTCAACGTGCTCCAACTGACTTTTCCTCCAACATAACAACCAGAAACCTGGAACTAAGTCCAACTACACTCCTGCCCCAAACACTTGGTAGGACTCTCCAAGGACCTTCAGGTGACATCCACCTTGGAGTTGGGCATCGACCGTGTGAAGCCCTTTCTTACACTTATTTTGTGGCCTGTTTCTGCAAATATCGTGACTCAGTCATGGTCCTAAGCTTTGAGTTGCGGGGGCCCATCATCTCATATAGCGACCCTTCTGGACTCTTGACCAAGCCACCCATCTCGCTTTTGGGGGGAGGGGTGTTTGTGCCCCTGGGGGAGTCAGGCGTGGAGCCATCCCTCTTTTCTGGCAAAGAATGATTCAGGATAATTTCTGCATCTTCTAGGTGTGCGACTGTACGGGAGACGCCCTTGAAGGAGAATTGGACTGCCGTTGGGAACAGCCAGCGATATTGGATCTTTAGGTCCGGTAGAAACAGGGTCAGCAGCCTAAGGGACCTATGTTTCTGCATTGTCACTGTAGCTAGATCCTGGTAAATCTACAGCGGGGATCCTTGAAACGATAGTTCATCTTGGGAGCGGTCTGTCTCCATTATTGCCTCCTTCGTTGTAAAGAAGTGTACTTGGTTGATCACATCTGTGGGGGACATTCCGTCTCCCGTCCTCTCCGGGGGCATAGTCTGTGGGTCCGATCCAGCAGAAGTTGAGATTTTTTGAGATTTGGAAGAAGGGACTGAAATAGATCACCTACATATTCGGTCAGGCTGTGGTCTGGAACCGTAGAGGGCATGCCCCGATGCGCAAGTTATTTCTTCGGGGCCTGTTCTCCAAGTCCTCCTGCTTGTACTCCAGGATTTTATTTCTATCCGTCAGGGCCTGGATCTTACGTTGAACTTCAAGCAGCGATGCCGAGTGCTCCAGAGTCAGGTCTTCTACTGGTCCCAGCCTTTGCTCTGCCTCATCACTCTTTGGTCAGTATGCTCAAGTTTGGAGGCCAGTTCCAACATACAGGAGCGGAATTCAACTTTGATGTCCAGCATGAAGGCTTGGATATCCCCTCTGGTAGCCAGTTGTCCAACTCCCTATGGTGTCGCTTGTGTGGATGATTTTGCGGACTCAAGTTTTCCCCCTTATCCCCAGTGAGTAACATAGCCAAAATATCCTTACTCTTTGGGGTCTTAAGGTGTTTGGACATGATTGCGGTTGTCCGTAATATAGTGGGGGATACCCGTTTTCGCAGCAGGGTGCTGAAACCTACTCCTCCAGCCCTGAGGATGCTCGCTCTGAGTGCTTCTGTCTGGATGGATGCCCTTCTTCTGGGTTCAGGTCTCCAGGGGACCTGCAGGGCTGCGCCGGCATCCTCTTGTTTCGTTTTTCTTCGTGGCTGGGGGTGAGGGGGGCTAGGATCCGCCAACAAGCAATTGTGCACAACACAAACTTTCAGCCCCCTTGAGTCGGGCCACCAGAAAGTCGAAGGAACCTGCTGTTTCGTCAGCATAGGTGCCGTTTTAGGAGGGACTCCCTAGATTGTTCAGGTTGGCTGGTGCTGCGACAGGGGTGGGGGAGGGGGAAACACTCTCTGCAAGGGCTCAAGACAAGTATGAGGAAGTCCAGACCCTGCAACAAGGCTTGGAAACACAGAGCTTGTATAGGCAGGTGGTGGGGGGGCTGCTTTCCACTTCCTTTAGATGGCTCACCTTGGTGTGCTGAGTCGCCTGGAGAGCGATCAATCAGCTGGCAAATGACTACTTATTGGGGGTCAGCAGTTCTTCAGCGGTGACCTGCTAATGTTTCCTCAATTGCCCTGCACTTCAAGGCTCTGTGGAACAGTATGGGGTATCCAGGGACCCCTTCCCCCCCACAACATCCAGCTGGGTCTCCCTCGTGGAAGGGCAGCCTCACCTCTGCAGCCGCTGGGCTTTCTTGCTCAAGCGTAGTATGGGGTGGAGGAGACGAGCTCACGCCACGGCTCACCGCCATCGAAACGAAAATGCAGCAGGGTTCTTAGTGCTGGAGAGACGTGCAGCGAATTAGCTTCATCAGAATTGTGCGGTCATCGGGATATCTGGCCTGCAGATTTTCGCTCCCCCTTGGGGCTCGCTGGGATAATGTAGGTGTTGACTGCTCTCTTCACTTATGCGGCGCGGGAGTACCCCGCACGGTCACATCACTGCAGAAGACAACGGCACGTCTGCACTGGCCCTCCAGGGATACACAGCCTGGTGCAGGGTTGGGCCTCCCAATCGGGGTGCCGCTGTCGTTTCGGACACACTGCTTCTCTGCTAGTGTGCTGGGTCTCTGACAGCAGACCACCGCGGGGTAGGAGCCGGGCATCCACCGACTCTTCGGGGCTGCTCTTGTGTCCTCTCCGCGCCCGCTAGTTACCCCCTCCTACACTCCTCTGGCAGATCCACAGAGTCCGGCGGCTGAACTCATCCGTTGGCTGAACTAGGCAAGCCAAGTGGGTTTCCCCACCACTCCACTCTCAGTTGAGCTGCGCCCTCCTGCCTTCCTGTTCACTGCGGTCGTCCGCCATCTTGGTGCGCTGGTGCCGGGGTCGCGAGTCCACACTCCGTTTTTAAGCTTCCTAGGTGCCCGTTAACACCACATGTTGGCTAAATTAATGCACCAGAGCTTCCGATCACTGCATAGGACTTCCCCGGCTTCAGGAAGTCACGGAAACCATATTTTCCCTACAAAGCACTGGGATACACACAGAGGCCATCAGCAAAGCTGCCACATCGGTGGCGCTGCTGGACACACCCCCGTTTACAGTGTTATTAAAGCATCTTGAATCATCAATAGGCTTTTCACTTTGCTTTAGGACACAGGTAGTATTGTGTAAAATGAAAATTGGCTTACACGGGCTGCATTTCAGCTTAATTGGCTTTAATAGAGGCAGCGCAGTGAAAGCAGCATGGGCATTTCATACTTTGTTTTCATTTCATCACAGAAGCACATCAATTGCATAGCTAGGCATGTGGTCTGAACTTGAACTCCCTTTCTGACAACCCACTGCAAGCAGGTATAATGGATACAGGTAAAAGCAGTGCTGTATGACAAAGTTACTCACTGTAGTGACTACCTTACTCCTAGTCCATGGTCTCCTTTCCTCCATACTTGTGGGACATTCCGCCCAACAGGACGGGACCGGGGCACTTTTTAAAAGCATCAAAAAAGTAACTTTCTTGTCCTCCTTTTATTTTTATGCTGGGCCACCACACTTGACCGCAGCCCCGCCTTCCTGAGCTCCGCCCGCGCATTGCCCTCCAGTCCTTTTCTTTCACCAGGTCCAGGACCATTTAGCAACAATAGAGGATACTTATTAGAGGGAACGGCGGGCGGGCGTATGGAGGAAAGGGGACTATGTACTAGGAGTAAGGTAGTCACTCCGTTGATTAACTTTGTCATACTCCTACGTCCCATTCCGTTTCCTCCATACTTGTGGCAGATTCCCAAGCACTGACCATAGGAAATACGGGTGGATGGAAAATCCCCTATTGGAACAAATTCTTAAGAACTGTCTGGCCAAATTGGGCATCAGCCAGGGAGCTCAGGTCAAGACAGTAAGGTCTGCAAAAATGCCAATGGGGAAGTCCACATGTCCATGGCTATGGACTCCCAAGGGACGTATTTTTGTAAGGCAACAGCAAACGCTTTGCCACGGACCAGATGTGCATGAATTCCCTTTGGGGGCTGAAGGTCTTCAATTTTGCAGGCCTCAGAAATATATGAAGCTATCCAACATGAGATGGACATTGAGGCTAGTTTCCCTTTTGGGTCACCAAATGTAACAAGAGTTGTAGAGAACTTCTAAATGTTCTTGTTCTGTCAAGGCAAAACTTCAGAGCATGTCTGACGTCTAAATTGTGTAAAACGCTCTCGGCATCGTTGGTGTAGAAGAGCTTGTCAAAATGGCAGCTTCGGACCGCGTGGGTTTAAATTACATTTTGTCACTGCCTGAAGTGACCTGTGTCACAGGTTTTAGTGAGGCTATTGTCTCTACAGGGATTGTAGGGGCTTTTGGATCGGTTTTAGCCCTTTGACAGGGAATCTCGGCAGAGCCGGTACTAGCAGACCTGGGGCACCTTTCAGCTCTTGTTTCTGCAGAAGAATTAGCCCTCTGTGAGGAAACCTCGGCAGGGCCAGTTCTTGAAGACTTAGGGTCGCTGCCCCCTTTCTCTGCCCCCTCAGCAGGACCGGTACGACCACAAGATTTATTGTGGTGAAGCTTAGGGGCACGCCCGGTAGTCAGAGCTCCTAAATGGAGCTCCCCGATCCTGCTGGTCTTTGAAAGAGCCCCTGATTGGGAATCTACCTGGTACTTTAGTCACTTGTCGGGAAACCTTGAGACTAGGCTTGGTACATTTAGTCCCAGAATAAGAAACCTCAGGAATCAACCTGGTTGAAGCAGCCCCAGAAGCGTGGGGCTTAGCCTTAGCCCCAGATGGGGAACCTCGAATGAAAATCTGGCGTTTGTGGTCCCATTTGATCTTCTGTGATGGTCCGCCACGCCTCCAGATGAGACGATATACGTCCTACCACCGGAGTCTTGTGTGACCGATGGAAAACATACTCTGGATGACGAATCGGGGGCGTGCCCACCTGTTGCCGAAGATGAGGCTGATGACCGAGAGAAAAACCAGCCACTTTGGCTTTGCTGCTTGCGCAAAGGTGCACCTGACTAGTATCCTGCCCGGCATGCTGGACGCTCCTGGGATCCTCTGAAACCTGAGAAGGACGTTGTCTGGGTCCTCGACCTCTGTGTATAGGCTGCTTTAGCTGGGTGTTTGGCAAGGACCGACAAAGATTTAGCCGTCTCTGTACTTGCCCTTGTTTTATTGAGTTCCTCATTGGTGGATGCTTAAACAGCTCCTTACCTTCGAAGGGAAGATCAAATACTTTATCCTGAACCTCCTTTGAGAACTTTGTAGCATGCAACCACACTTAGCGGGAGATGTCTACTCCAACCATAAGGTCCCAAGCAGAGGTGTCTACATGATGAGCCCCGGCCTCCAGCAGGTCCTGAGCCAGAACTCTTGCATCGGCTAGTCCTTCTTTAAAGTCTTGCAGCATTTCCGGAGGGATACATTCCTTAAATTCGGGAGCTCCTACCACAGTTTGAGATTTGCCGCTGCAGTGCGGAAAGAATTCCTATTGTCCACATTCTGTGGAAAATGCTGCTCGCCCCCAAATATGGGCCCCTCTGCACCAGCTGTTGATAAAGTTGGTGCTAAAGAGCACACCAAAAAGACTACCTCAGACCACGTGGGTTGCACTGCCATTTTATCACTCCGTCACAGATATCAGTGAAGCCATTGTCACCACTGGGGTTTCAGGGGCTTTTTTAAAATCAATTTTAGCCTTGCGACAGGGAACCTGGGCAGAGCCGGTACTGGCAGATCTAGAGCGCTTTTGAGCTCCTTTGGATTCTGCAAAATAATTAGCCCTTGGTGAGGGAACCTCAGCAGGGCCAGTACTTGAAGACTTCGGGCCTTTGTCCCTTCAGCAAGATCGGTTCGACCACAAGACTGTTTGTGGGAAGGCTTAGGGTCACCCCCCGTAGCCAGAGCCCTCTGAGGAGGCCCCTCGATCTTGCCGGTTTTAAATATAGCCCCTAGTATGGGATCCTCAGGGATAACCTCTGTGCCTTTAGTCACTGTACAGGAAACCTCGGGACTAGGCTCGGTATGTTCAGTTCCAGACTTGGAAACCTCAGGAATAACCCAGGCAAAACAGCCTCAGAAAAGGTAGGCTTAACCTTAGACCCCCCAATGGGGAACCTCGGATGAATACCCGATCTTGACAGCCCTTTGACAGGGGGCCTCGGAGCGAACTCCAGAATACAGGTTAAATCCCTTTTCAGGACACCTCAGGTAGAAGCTTGGTACCAGAGCCACTTGCGCCCCCTCACGGAACCAGAAGACCCCAGGAAGGACCCCTGGCCAGGCTACCCTAAAAAAGAAGGAACTTGTTTCAGAGGCTTTTTATTTTTTAATTTGTTTATTTATAATTCAGCACACAGGTGAGTATATACAGTAATATTTGCTTATAACCTCTCAGAACGCCCAAGACATGATATCCCATCCTCCCACCCCCAGTGTTCCCAAGTGGGTATTGTTCTCGGACCTTGTTAAGACGGATTTCTGAACTCTGTCCTGGTGGCGCAGAAGTTCAGAAGGCCAACCTAATTACTTGGAACAGGGTAACCTCTGGACAAGCCAGACCAATCAAGGTAGCGATCGCGGCGGTCAAGACTAGGTCTCAAGAGGGGTGAGGGTGACTGAAAGCCCGCAATGAGCACACAAAGCAAGAGCGCTTACAAACTACTCCAAACAGTTGTTATATCAAAAATAGATACACATTTATTTTAAGGCCTTTAAAATAATGACTGTAGCAAGAAAATCACAATATCACAATATTAAACCAACACATACCATATCAACACAATATATATACAAATACACAGTCGCAAGCGTTTAAAGCACGAAATATGTAGTCCACCTGAAAGGAAAGGAAAACAGGCAGTGCGATAACGCTTTAGACTCAGTTCGCCTTCAGAGGCACCTAACTAGATGGAAGTCCGAGCCCTGCGAAGAATGGAGCCTTGTGCTCAAAGTACCTGCCACGCCGGTGCCAACGGGCAAAAGGGGAAGCTCTTCGTAGGAAGTCAGGCAGTTCGGGTTAGTGCACAGCAGAAGGAGAACAGGTTCCGCAACTCAAGCGCAGCCTCCACAGTGGGCAGAAGCAGAGCGCGAGTACGGCCAAAAGGGTGCTGTTTTTACACAGCAGGGAAAAGCAATGCGATACTGCAGGAGGGCGACCAGATCCTAGCTAAACTACTCACCGGTCCCCGAAGCAAGCAGACCCAGGCTTCTCCACGTTAGTTTCAGCAGCTGGCAGGTTCAGAAGAGCAGGGAACGCCTCGTAGTCGTGTAGAGCAAAAAGACGTCCCAATCGACGAAACCAGCACAGTTTTGTTGCCGCAGCAGGACAACGGAGCGGCTGTGTGTATTCAAGCCAAATGTACACTCCTCCCTTCAGACCTGGGGACGCCAAGCGTACGAAGCGTGGGAGAGTGACAAGGACTCGAAATACAACACAACCTGGCGGCAGTTACAGAGCAGGACTCCCTTGTAAGCTGGTCAGTCAACTGGATGGCCCAGAGACACTTCCGAAGGCTTACTTGGCAGGAGATGATGAAGTCGCCGGGAATAGCTGTTCCTGCTATTCCAAAGGTCGAAGCACCAGTACAGGCCTTCTGGTTCGATCCAAGGAGGAAAGGGTTTCACAGGACGACAGCAGTGCAAAGGAGGATTCCTTCAGCGGGTCACCAGCGATTCCTCGGTCCAGCCTCTTGGTTGCAGGATACTTGGCTCCTGTATTCCTTCGTTCGTGAGAACTCAGGAGATCGACATGGTAGTGGTGTTTCCAGCCCCCTCTTATCCACGGTTCCCTTCGCGCCAAAACGGAGGGGAGCCAATGGGAGATCCGCTCATCAAAACACATACCATACGTGGACCAATCACGGACCACAGTGGTCCCAGGCATTCACACCACCCTAGACTCTCTGGCACCCAGGATGTGTATTGGGACCAGACATCCCAGCCCACACCCTGGAGGCACACAAACGACATGTAGAAGCCCGCGAAAGCAACCACGTTTCGCGGGAAAGTACATGCCCAAATAAGGAAGGCCCCGGGTCGCTCGACCTGGGGAAGGTGACGGGAGCAAGACGGTCAGTGGACAAGACAAAGGAGCCTCGTGGTCTGGCCATTTTGGGAGCCAGGCCACCATTTTGGGTTCAGTGCGAAAAACGTGCTCAGAACGCCAAAAGGAGCTCAAAATAAACAAAACGATCGCTGCCACCATTCGAGTCCCTGAATGACTTGCACCGATCAAATACCATCCTAAAAGAGTATCTAGGGCCTGTAGAAGGCTAGAGACCCAAGAGAGCTGTAACTTAGCTTACAGTGCCCTCTTGTGTCGTGTTGCACTAAAGCTGCGACACGATAAAAGAAACTACGGGAAACCACGTTCCCCGGTACTGACTGTCTTAAGGGCATGTCAGTTTCCCCGTAAGAAAGGAGCGAAAGCCCAGAGAAGTGCGGCAGAAGGCTGTACTTCTCTGGCAAAGTCAAGAACAAGGTTAAAAACAATAGCAAAAAGTTTAGGGGTTGCCACATGGAAGGAAAATTCCCTACAATTACGAAATCTTTCCTAACAGACCTCATTCGGCCTGACCAGGCGGCGAGCGGTCGCTAGTAGAGTGGAGGGCTCTCGCGATCAAGCGTGGATTATAGGTCAGGGCCGCGTAGTTCTGGTCATAGTCTAGCACTGGTGCCCAAATGTTTATAAATCGGTGAAGCAGACCCTCTTTAGCTGCCGTAACCTTTTTGGCTATTAGAATGTCCCAAAGTTTAACCCACCAGAGGGCCATCAGGGGTCCTTCCACAAACTTCCAGGTGCGGGCCACTATGATTTTGGCACCAACAAAAATTGGGATACTAACGTTGCCCTCCTTCCTGTTCTCGAGTAAGAGTCTGGGAGCGGGATCCGTAGGAGGACTTGCTCGGGCGCTAGGGGAATTGCCACTTGGGTGATGTCCTTTATTGTGGCCAGGCATTGGATCCAGAACTCCCTTACCTTGGGGCAGGTCCACCACATGTGGAGGTAGGATCCTGGGTGGCCGCAGAGACGCCAGCAGTGAGGGTCCAGGGCCTGCTGGAAGTGGTGAAGGCACAGGGGGGGTAGTACGAGCGCAAAAGCAATTTGTGGGCGCATTCCCGATTAGTAATGCAGCGGGATGCTGTGCGCGTTCTAGTCCAGATGTCCACCCATGTATGGTCCTCTATTGCACGACCAAGGTCTGCCTCCCATTGGGACATATAGAAGGCTTAGTGTGGAAGGGGTCTTCTTGCAGTAGTTTATAGAGGGCCGAAATCTTTCCCCGGGCTGGCAAGTCATTTACTGTAAACTCTAGTGGGGTAGAGGTCGTGTTGCAGCCGCTCGGGTCTGGGGGTGGGAGCACCAGTGCCTCATTTGGGCATAGGTAAATCTATCTGTCTCCGCCAGCTGGAAAGTCGTTTTACAGTGTTCGCAGGTGAGGGGGTGTCCCCTATGAAGAGCTGCCCCAGCGTTTCAAGGCCTCCCGCGACCCAGTACCTGAAGTTCGTTGGGTGGGCTCCCGGGTAGAAGGCTGGGTTAAGGAAGATTGGGGAGAATGCACTCGGGTCTCCTGGGATACCTCCATGTTTGCGGGCCCACTCCCAGGCCTTTATAGATTGTTTCGTAGAAGTCAACACTCCTAGCCAACTCCGGCGTAGTGCGGTGGGGATAAACGAAAGGAAGCGAAGGGGGAGAGGGAGGCGGGATTGTTCGATCCCTACCCACTTTGGGCGACTAGTGGCGATTCCCCATGCTTGAAGGTGAGCCAGCTGTGCTGCCATTTGGTATTTGCGGAGGTCTGGCACCCCTAGTCCTCCCAGTTTCGTGCTGGCCATCATCGTTCTCCGAGGGATCCGCACCTTCTTGCCCTTACGGATGAAGTCGATAATTTTTCTTTGGAGCCGCTGTAAGGGGGGGGGGGGAGATTAAGGTTGGGAGGGAGGCGCAGGCGTAAAGGAAGCGGGGGAGGAGGTTAATTTTGCATGTCTTGATGGGGCCTAACAGGGAGATCTCCTGCGTCTGCCAACGGGTAAGGTCCTTTTCCAATTCCTCGAAGAGTGGGGGAAAGTTTGCTTGGTAAACTTTCGTTGGGTCGGCGGGGATCTGAAATCCCAAGTATGGGATGAATTGGGTGCTCCATTGAAACAGGCTTTGATTCTCCAGGGCCTCCCTCTCGCCTGGGCTCAGGTCCACTCCGAGAGACATTGATTTTTGGAAATTGATGGCGAATCCTGCTACACTCCCGAAGCCATGGATTTCAGTCACGGCCGTCCTCATGGAAGCTTTAATGTTTGTGATGGTTAGCAACACACGTCTGCATAGAGAGCAATTTTGTGTTGCGCTGAGCCGATCCGGGGGCTTTGGCGGACTCGCTGGGCCAACGGTTCCATAGCCAGACAGAGCAGGGGGGGATAGTGGGCATCCCTGTCTCGTTCCACATGTGAGATGGATTGGGTCCGATAACTCTCAGCAGGGTCTTAGGGCCTTGGTAGTTTGCTAGGACCCGCTTCCTAAATGTTGGGCCAAAGATGAAAGCCTCGAGGGTGAGGCGCAGATAGGACCAATCCACCTTGTCAAAAGCTTTGGTTGCATCCAGCGCCAGCAGGGCCAGTTGTTGGGAGTCCTGCGAATGTGGTCTTTTGTCGACCTGTGCTTTATAAACCTTGTCTGATCCGGGTCTATAATGCTTGGAAGAATAGGTGCAAGGCGGTTGGCCAGAATCTTGGAGTATATGTTGGCATCCAAGTTCAACAAAGAGATAGGTATATACACAAGCTATTTTCTTGGGGATCCTTTCCTGGCTTGAGAATGAGGACTGTGATGGACTCCTGCATCGTTGGAGTGACAGTTCCAGTGACCCCGAATGAGTTGAAGAGACGGGTCAGGGGGGCCACTAATTGGGGGCGGAAGAGTTTATAGAATCGGGTGGAGAATCCATCTGGGCCTGGGGCTCTAGGCTTCAAGCTTTTAATGGCTACCTCCACTTCCTCATTTGTAATAGGCGCGAGCCGCCTCTCGGATGTAGGACCGCTGCTCGTCTAGGTCCCTAGCGACTGCTGTCATTATCTCTGACTGGTGGGCAACCGCTAGTCGTAGCTACTCATGATCCGCATAATGGACCACCCCTCGTGAGTCACGGAGACACAGAAAGGTATTTCTGCTCTTCTCCTTGGCCAGCTTATTTACCAGCAGCTTGTTAGCTTTGTTGTTATGGACATAGTACCATTGTTTGGTTTTGGTTAGTAAGTTTGCTGTGGCGTCGGCGTAGTGCGCCTCGAGCCTCTTCCTTGCCATCTGTAGGACCTTGTAAGATTTAGGGGACCAGCCCTTTCGCTTATGAGTGGCCTCGGCTTCACGGACTTCGACTTCCAAAATAGTGTGGGTCGTCTGCTTTAGTTTGTGGAATGCTGCGCTTTGGGCAATCAATTCCCCTCTAAGCACCTCTTTCATGGCGTCCCAGTTATTGGCTGGTGAGGTGTCCTCGTGTCATGGGTACCAAGCAGGTAGTTGGGGCAAGCTGGGTGGAGGCTTGGCAGGCCTGGCGTAGGCATACAAAAACCCCATTGCAGATACTGCCTTTTAATTCCTTCCTAGTGTTTACTGTAACTTCCTGGTTACCACTTCCTGTTGCCAAACAGGAAGTGCATGACAATTCATGAGCTCTCTAGTGTTTGGGTGTGGCTGGCTATATAAGCCACACCCAAGTTTCTTCCAGTGCTTCGTGTTGCTTAGTGTGAGCTTACCAGCAACATACTTGCCGTGCTCCGGATCAGCCAGCTTCAGTTTACCTGCTCCAGATCACCCTGCTTCTGCTTACCTGCTCCGGATTATCGTGCTTCTGCTTACCTGCTCCGGATCATCCGGCTTCTACTTACGTGCTCCGGAGGAACCTCCGTGCTTACTCTATGCCACAGCTATCTCCGGTCAAGAGGGGACTTCTACACCGGCACCTGTAAGAACAAAAAAGAAGTGCGTTAGCACACGTGTTAGGGAGAATTCTCTCTTTAGGCTGAATTTCCTAAGCTAGTGAGTCCCCCAGCAGCTTTGCCGGATTTCTGGAGTTTGTTTTTTCCTCCTGTCAAGAGTGAGACTCTTTTTCTCCCACTCTTGGACATGATTTATGGTATTCCTTTGACTGGTAATGTGTTTTATGGGCTATGGGGTCCTTTACTCCATAGGGTCTCATGTGTTTTTACTATGTGTGTTACACAGCACCCTCCGTGCAGTAACACAGGGGTGTCATAGTGACACCCCACCATAGACTCCATACCCTGGGACTGACTACTGTCTCCCAGGGCATGTAAAGTCACCATTGGCTTTACTAGTCCCAAATTATTAACAGAAACCAGTACAAACCATCATATTGTGGACGTACTGGTAGGGGCAATTCGATTGCCCCAGGGTCTGTTAGTTGAGGGGACACGTCTCCGTCCCCCCTGATCGAGTTTTGGCTGGTGGCAGTGGAAACTACTTTTAATATTCGACCGCGAATATTTCCCTATGGGATTTTCCCATTTTTCGAGGCTACAATTTTTAATAAATCATTAATATAGCCTCGAACATACCGCTGGTTTATTTAATTAATATTAATTCTCCGGTTGGTATTTTTTGCCAAGATTCGATTCTAAAATGGCGTTTGTGTTCTCTTCTGTGACTCCAACCCAAGTCGAGCCCTTTGTTCCACTTTTGGCAGGCTTCTCCACAGAAGCCCTCCAAAGTGGTGCCACTCTTTCTGGGTACCACAGAGGGTGTGGGAGGGGGTTTAGGCACCCTGGACTGAGTTACCTTGGCAACTCAAGTCGCACTCTTGTGTGATTGGCCCAAGTGGTGAGCCGCCCAGCTCACCACTTAGCATGTTTGATTGACAGCTAGGCTGAATGAATGGGGGTTTGCTGCATAAAAGCAGGGCTTTGGGCACTGGAACTTCAGAAGTCGCCACAGGACCTAAGAATCCGAAGAGGGAAAAGCTGAGCCGACCTGCAACGACAACACCACCGGTGGAGCCCTGCTGAACCGTCTCACCACTTCTTCCAACGACAGAGGAGATCTTCAATCCGGAGAGTCTTCTTCCTTTGACTAGTGGGGATAACCAGTTTGCCCGTCGTTTCACCTTCCCGGATCATCTCGTGGCCGCCTTGCCTGTGCCAAGCACCCCGGCAACCGGGATACCACAATTTTTCCACTACCGCAAATAAAAGGGTAGTACCTTTTCACCGGAGAACTCCGCGGCTGGTTTCTTCCCTGGCAGTGCAACGACCTTCAGCTTTCCTCCACGTCGAGACCATCTCTTCCTCTGGACGACGCCGTGACTTGCACCCACTGCCAGGAACAACTGCCCCCGCTGGAGGATCCTCTCCACTTTGAAGGTACTGTGTCCACCTGGCCTCCCTCGCAACAGTCTGTGTGGGGTGACTCTTAAAGCCTCCACTTACTACTTGGGTTGGCCCTAGGCTGGCTAACTGAACTTTTCTACACTGAACTAATTCTTTCTGAACTCCCTGCAAGACTTTTAAACTTTGGTGATTTGGGCACAGTGGTGTTCTGCTCTCTCCAAGAGGGAGCCTGTCCTCTGAACTTTTTGCTCACAAGTAGACTTTGTCTTTTCTGCCTTGCTGGGTGCTTCTAAAGTATTGTGTTGTGTGCTGTTCCTAATTTCTGCCTTTTCCCTCCCTTTTTCTTAAACTTATTGGAGTGCCATCTTTAGTTAAGCGCTCACCTCTGTCTGGAAATAAGTGGCGTTAACTAAGACTTGTCTAATAAGGAATAAGGGATGCATATATAATAATAGTGACTGTGTTTTTGAACTTGCTTATAGTAATAGTGCTGGAGTGTTTCTGAGTGTGTCTTTAAATAAATAATTATATACTTTGTTACCAAAGCTCTGGTCAGTGTTTGCCTGTGCTACTGTATTTTGGGTACCTATCTTGTATGCTCTATATACTGCCTAACTCATCTTGAGAGAAGTCGGACTGCTCAGCCACAGCTACCAGGTAAATCTGGGTGGTACAGACTGCTACCAATTGGTTTACTGCCAACCACCTGTAGGCCAAAATCTTTTGCAGTGGTCCCTAAGGGAACTGCACAGGTTTCTGCCTAACAGTGCGTACTTACCGAGCCACCAAGTCTCCAATAGCGCTGAACCCGGACTCGAGGCACTAGACCACATAATCAGTCCTGCAAGGGAAAGGGAGAGACATTACCAGGCGTGCTTGACTTTAAGGCGCTGCGCATACCTACCATCAGCTAACTTCTACACGCAGCGCTACTCACCCACAAATACCTTGGCAAATAAGGACAATACAGACAATTCTGGACAAGGACAATACAGACAATTCTGAACACTCAACATCCTCCGTGCAACGTTCACTTGTGGGATGGACTTTCTAGCCAGTGAAGAAATTGGCGCCTTGAATACTAGGCCTCGCTGTGAAGGCATATAACAGCGTGTGGCATCTGAACTCAGCCAACAGACATTGACATCAATCACATGAGCGAATCGCGCCCCTGCGAATGCAGGATGGAGTGCTCACCCTACTAAACATCAAGGTAAGCCCTTAGGGGACATCACAGCACACAGTAAAGAGAAGGGAAGGGCCCAGGGGAATCAGGTGAACTCAGGTCTGAGTGTACATCTTGTATTTGACAGGTATCGCTCCGGGTGAAAACATGGGAAGTGAGAACTCTGGGTCGTGGGAGGCTCATCCATCGCTCCTGCAGAGACACAGGTGAGTGTGACACCTCGACGCAGTTTTCGGCGAAGACGTTTTTTATTGTTCTGGCGATCGAGTCTCTCACTGCCATGTCACCCAAAATAGGGTTGTATAAGTTCCACTGGCGGCGAGGAGGAGGGTCTGGGTCATGGGATTGCTGTTAGGCATAATCCTGTGCAGTTCCCTTAGGGAGCACTACAGAAGACTAAGACTACAGGTATGAGCAGGAAATCCCCTTTGGTATCAGTCTGTACCACAAAGATTTAGTTGGTAGCTGTGGCTAAGCAGTCCGACTTATCTCAAGAGGGAGATGAGCAGTATTCAGGGTTTACACAATAGGACTACAGTGCTATGGTACAAGGAAACACTGACCAAAGCTTTGTATTAAAAATAATATATATTTATTTTACACACTTCTTAGTTCAACACATCAATCACAGTTATTAAAGCAAGTTAAAATCAGTCAAGAAAAGTATACACAACTCCCTGGTTAAATTGTAGACAAGTTTGAGCAAGAGTGAAAACTGAGCAAAATGGCACAGTGAAAACCAAACAAATGTCACTCTAGCAATTTCTCACAAGGGAGGGAAAGAACAAGTAATACAGGAATATACTCTTAGGCACCCTAGCAACACTTCCCCTATAAGGTTGTGAAGAAGTTTAGGCAAGGTAGTACTCTACATGTAGAATACTTAGGTGAAAACCGAGCAAAATGGCACTTCACAAGTTTAAAAAGTGGGAAGGAAAAGGTGGTTATAAGAGTTGGGTGCTCCAACACATTTCTAGGTGAGAAGCAATCTAAAGAAGGCAGTTGTAACAGATTTAGCTAGAGTCAATAGTCCTGTGCCAGTGGTACAGGGCAAAGTGCCTAGGAGCAAAATGTTCCTGTAGCTGCAGTCAAGTGTTTGTTAAACGATTCGAATAGGCGGTTGCAGAAAGTGAAACACAAGTCTAGTCGATAGGGGTGGCCAACCGAGGAACTAGGTAAAGGATTTCAAACACATTTAGCAATACCCCTCGAAACGGGAGGCCTGGCAGAACAATGTACCTGAAAAGTGGAAGCGGCTTCAGCAGTGGCGGTGAATCCTGGCAGTTCGTGTTGTCCAGCAGAGGTAGAGAGGATCTCGTCGTGGAGGAAGGTTCGAGTTACTGCACTGCCCAGGGAAGAAACCAACCGTGGTGATGCTGAAACGGATTAAAAGGTACGCTCCTTTAAGTCGCAGTCGTGGTGGACGGGTGCCTGGCTATCCGGTCTCCGAGTGCAGGGCGCTGGCGATCC
The DNA here is from genome assembly GCF_040938575.1 of Ambystoma mexicanum. Classification (NCBI taxonomy): domain Eukaryota; kingdom Metazoa; phylum Chordata; class Amphibia; order Caudata; family Ambystomatidae; genus Ambystoma; species Ambystoma mexicanum. The sequence continues at coordinate 941,106,174 of NC_090925.1, read as the reverse complement.
GACAAAGGCAGGTCATGGAAGGCGATTGGCAAACTGGTTGGCCCCACCAGCTCAAGGGAAGAAGGCTCTTGCAGATGAAGATCTTCCCTCGTCGTGTGGAGAAAAGTGGTGAGACGCTGCAGCAGGGCTTCACCGGTGGTTCAGTTGTTGCAGATGTCTTTGGCTTCTCTCCTCTGCGGCTTCTTAGTTCCAGTGGCGATGTCTTGTTCTTCCAGTCCTCGGGACCCTGCTTTTATGCAAAAAGACCCCCATTCATACAGCCTAGCTGTCACTCACACAGTAGAGTGGTCATCCTGGCGGGAGACCCTGAAGCCTATCAGGGCAGAGTGCGACTTGGGTTGTTGAGGCAACCATGTCCAGGGGGCCTACTCCCCCTCCCACACAATGGGTCCACCCCAGATTCAGTGGCGCCAAAAGGACAAACAAAGGATCCCCGACCTGGGCTAGGATCTTAGAGAAAGACACGAGAAAGAATTATAAAAGTTAAGAGTAAAGTTAATATAAAAATAATCCGGCGGTATGTTAGAGGCTGTCAGTAAACGTGGTAGCCTCGAACAATGGGAAAATCCCATAGGGAAATATTTGCGGTCGAATATTTTTGGTTATAACCACTGCCACCAGCCAGAAACTTTTGAAAGAGGGACTGTACGATACCCTCTCGAATATGAACATAAGGGAAAAACTATTAACCCTTGCCAGTATCTCCATAGTAAGATGGTTTGTGCTGGTTTAGTTCCTAAAGATTGACTAGTAAAGTCAATGAGGACTTTACATGCCCTGGGAGACAGTAGTCAGTCCCAGGGTATGGCGTCTATGTTTGAGGGTCACTATGACACCCCTGTGTTACTGCACGGAGAGTGCTGTGTAATACATGTGTATAAAAATAGTTCCTATGAGGGTTAGATAAACCCCATAGACATTAAACACATTAAAAATAGCCTAGAACATGCATAGCAAATATGCCTAAGAGTAGGAAAAAGAGTCTCACTCTTAGCAGGAGAAAAAAGAAACCCTTCAAATCCAGCAAAGCTGCTGGGGGACTCTATATGTAAGGGAAAATAGCAAAAGAATGAGAATTCTCCCTAACAATCGCAAAGTGAGCGAGAATGAAGAGTGGTCCGAGAGGATCCGGGGGCCAATAGTAACGTCGTCTGTGAAGGCTAAGATCTGGGGGGAGGCCAGCAGCAGGTCCATTCTAGAGAAGGTGCGGTGCACATACGAATAGAAGGTGAAATCTTTCTCTTCCAGAGATAGCACTCTCCAGGTGTCAACAACATTCAGCGTACGGAACAGATGGAGCAGGACTGTTGCCAACTTCAGGTCCCTGGATGTTGGAGGGTGGGATCTATCTTTGAGGGTTTCCGGGACCCCATTGAAGTCTCCTCCGATGACGACCTGCCCCTCAATGAATGGAAGGAGGGAATCTTCTAGGTCTTGATAGAACCCTTCCTGGTGCTCGTTCGGGGCATAGGCTGAGATGAGGGTATAAAGTTGGCCAAGGATGATGCATTTGATTGCGATAAAGCGACCCTCCTGGCATTGTAGCGAGTCTAGGACCTGGGGCTTCAGGTCTTTTGCAAAGAGAATGGCAGTACCTCCCTTCTTGGTGCCATTGGATGCCAAAAATTGTAGGGGAAAAAGTCTGCTTCGCAGGCGGGAGAAGTCCGCCGGGATTAGATGAGTTTCTTGCAGAAAAGCGATTAAGGTCCCATCATCTTGTAGCCTTTGCAGGATGGATTTCCTCTTCGGAGGGGAGTTCAGGCCCTTGACATTCAGAGTGGTGAACTTTAGCTTTAGATGCGGGGGCTGGCTCTCCAAGCTGGTTTGCTGTGGGGGGTTGGGCGAGAGTCAAGTCAGCCATATCTGTGGGGGGTTAGCTGTTTTGGCCTCTCCTGTGGCTGAGGGTTTTAGAAATAGTCTCCAATGGGAGATATAAACTTCCAACATCGGCCCCCAACGGGAGGTCCAAACTGTGACCAGGGGGACCGGTTTTGAACTATCGGTGTCTCCCCTAGCCACCCAGGCTGTCATCAGCCAACATAGCCAACATGGTTGAAGTTCTCTCCAAGGGTAATATGGTGACATCCACCTTGTAGGAGGGTATGGACCGCATGGGGTCCGCAGCAAGCTTAAGGGAGATTAAGTGGTTCCAACGTTAGTATTGTTCGGGAGTGTCCTCAATCATCATTTGTGTTCGCGGCTTCTCTGCACTATTGACCAGGGGGGCACGTCTCGACTTGGGGGAAGTTGTGTCCGGAGCAGGGGTCGTTCGGCCCGGGGAGAGCGCCCTGTGTCACCGGGGGAGACCGGGCGCAGGACTGATGCTGCACCGTCAAGGTGGCTGATGGTCCGTGGGGTGCCTTTGTATGAGAATTGTAATGCCGTGGGGAATAAACACCGGTAGCGGATCTGCTGGTCTCAGAGAAGGAGCGCGAGTGGACGGAGTAATCGTGGCGCTTCTGAAGAGTTAGAGGGGAGAGGTCCAGGAAAATCTGAAGTGGGGAGCCCTGGAAAGAGTTCATTGCTTGAGCGGCCTATCGCTGAAATGGCCTCCTTGGTGGTATAAAAGTGAACTCTTGTGATTATGTCCGGAGGGGGGCTCTGTGTCGGTTCCCCGGCGTGGGCGCAGTCTGTGGGTACAATCAAGTAAGAGCTGAGCCTCATCCAGGTTCGGCAGCAGAGACTGGAAGAAATTGCTGACGTATTCAGGGAGCTCCTTGTCAGAGATTGATGAGGGCACCCCTCGGATGTGCAGGCTATTGCGTCAGGAGCGATTCTCCATTTCTTCCTGTTTGAATTCAAGGATTTTGGTTCTGTCCATTAATGTCTGCATGGTGCGTTGCATATCCGTAAGTGAGTTAGAATGGTCTAAGACCAGTGTGTTCGATGCTGCTGACCCGTTGTTCTGTTAGCTCTAGTTTAGCGGTGAGTTCCGTCATACAGGATCTAAATTCCAATTTGATATCGGACATGAAGTCCTGGAGGTCCTCTTTGGTTGCAAGAGTCCCTTTGTCTTCGGTAGTCTTCTGGGGTGTAAGTTTAGGGAGATCCCTTTTCTTTCCCTTCTCCGGGCACAGCAGCATAGTGGAGATGTCAGCAGATTTAGAGGGTTTCAATGCTTTGGCCATGGCTCCGAGGTGAGGGGGCGACTCCTAGAGAGTTGGCCCGGTGTCGGCGTACGGCGATCACTGGCAAAAACCGCGGGATCAGGGGATGGCGGTAGCCGGGGAGATAGAGTGGGCCGGGGCACCCAAGAAAGTTGCGTGGGCATGGAATGCTTCTCCCTTCAAGGGGTAGTGGTGTTGCCTTGGTGGAGAGGTCACCCGGGGTAAGGTGGCTACGGGCTCACAGCTCACCTTCTGCTACAGGAATCCAGGGTGAGGGCGATGGAGGAAGGCTCTCTCCGACTGGTGAGGATAGGTGGACAGAGGTGCCCCAGGACGCTGAGGGAGGAGTCACTCCCACTGTTGGGGGGGGGGGGCGGCAGCTGAGGTTCCAGGCACCGGCTCCGGGGGGGCGGGAGCAGCCGTTGCAGGATCCCTCGGACTGTAGCCCAAGCAAGGAGAAGCCGGAGTGCCCCGGGCTCTTGGTGGCAGGCAAGTCCGGCTGGGGGTGCTGATGGTGTGGTGCCCCTTCAGGGAGACTTGCGGCTTCTGGGTCTGGTGCTAGCTGGGACTCCGGGCGACCACCACCCGAGCGCCGAGTGAGGTTGGCAAGTGGAAGAGGGTAGGCGCTGTCAGTGCGCTCCGGAGGGGGTCCGCTTCCCAATGCAGGACCGAGGCTGGCGAGGAGGAGCCGCCGGGCTGCGGGGATTAGGAGGTGGAGTTGCGGCCGCTATTTTGGATTGAGGTGCGGGACATTCGTGGTACTATCCCTCTCCGTGTTTTAGATGATCCTGAGAGCGTTATGCTTCCAGATTGCAGCAGCTGCTGCAGTTCATATTCTGCCGTATAGTCCCGGTAAGCGCATGCGGCGGGCATAGCAGGAACCGGAAAAGCTTCAGTTGTGGCCCCGGACCCACGCAGAGGCCATCAACGGAGCTGCCACATCGCTGGCGCTCCAGGCCACGCCCTCAGAGGTTTTTATATACATTTTATCCTTTTGACAGGGAACACCGGCAGAGCCGGCACTGGCAGAACTAGAGCGCTTTTGAGCTCCTTTGGATTCTGCACAAGAATTAGCCCTCAGTGAGGGTACTTGAAGATTTGGGGCCTGTGTCCTCCTCCTTTGCCCCCTAAGCAGGATCGGTTGTCACTGTCCTGGTCTGCTTGATCCTCATCCAGTGAGGCAGGAGCAGAAACTGATCCACCCTATGTGGCGCCTCAAGGCCCGAAGGTGTGGTTATCAGAGCAACTGGAGTCTTTTCCACAAGGGAAAGTGGAAGCAGAGGAGGTGGTCGCTCCACAGGGAGTGGTGGAGGAGGTGGTACAACCGGAACCTGCCTAAGATTTGCCAGACCAGGGGGCGTTTCAGGAAATTTAGGATACGTTTCCCTAAATAAATCCTTAAAGTACGCTTCCATGGAATCAGAATGCATACGCGTCTGAGATTTGCCAAAAAACGCTTCCTCCAACGAAGGTCTAGTCACTGGAGTGGGCAGAGGCAGCTCGGGAGGGGCATACCCCCTGGAACGCAAGGAGGATGGCTGCCAGGATGGTCCTCCACCAACTGGATTCACATAGATCAAAGGCGCGGACGTAGGAGGAAGCTAGACTGTATGCAGCAGCAGAGTCCGAGCATGCCAATCAATTGGAGGGCGGAACGGGTTCTTGTTATCCGCAAAGCGTGGAAAAGGCTGCTCTGCCACAAAAACAGGCCCCTTAGTACCAGCCGTGGTGAATGTTGGTGTAAGAGGTAGTCAAATTGGCCACTGTGGACCACAAGGGTTGGGCCTCCATTTTGTCACGCCTTAGGCGAACTGTGTCACAGGTGTAAGTGAGGCCGTGGTCACCCCAGGGGAATCAGGGGTCTTATGTTCCATTTTAGCCTTGTGACCAGGAACCTCTGCAGAGCTGGTGCTAGCGGATCTAGAGTGTTTATGAGACACCCTAGTGACTGCTGACAATTAGCCCCAAGAAAGGGGAACCTCAGTGGAGCCGGTTCTCGAAGACATAGTGTTTAGCCTCCTTCTTTCGCCCCTTGCACTATCAGTTCTACGACAGGTCTGAGTGAGTAAAGGCTTACAGAAACTCCTTGAAGCCAGAATCCCCAAAGGGGGCTCCTCAATCCTGCTGGTCTCAAATATAGCCCCAAGAAGGGGAACCTCAGGGACAACCCCGGTAAGTTTAACCACCTTGAAAGGGACCTCAAGCCGAGGCTCGGTACACTTAGTTCCAGATGTCGAAACCTCAGGGCTGACCCCAGTGAAAACAGCGCCAGAAGAACTTGGCCTAACCTCTGCCCCAGAAGGCCCAGAAGGAGACGTTCAGATGAAGATCCGGTCTTGGCAGCCCCTTTACAGGGGTCCTTGGAGGAAACTCTGGTGTGCCTTTTAGGACCCTTTCGGGACACCTCAGGGATATCCCTGGTAATAGAGCTCTTTGAGCCCCTCCAGGGCCTGGAAGATCCCGGAAAGGAGTCCCCTGGCCGGGGTGCCCTGGAAAGGAACAAACTTGCCAGTCGTCTCCTTTTTTCTTCAATGAACAGCTGTAAGTGTGGTGGAGGAACGAGTTGGAACACTTCCTCCCACCTGACAAGCCGACGCTGGAATGCCCGGACGGAGAGGGAGTCTCAGTAGAAGCAAAAGTTCCATTGGTGTTCTGAGCCTAAGCCCTCCAGGCAAAGAGATGCACAGGATACGAATCCCAGATGCTCCGGCATAGACAGAATAAAGATGACCGTGGAACCGGAAGATGAAAATGAAGGACAAGGGAACAAAAAGAAAAATATTCTCTGAGATGCAAGTGCGTCCGACCTCGACCGCGCGGAGAAAAGGACTGAAGGGCAATGCATGGGGTGGAGCTCAGGAAGGTGGGCCTGCGGTCACGTGTGGTGGCCCCGTGTAAAAATAAAAGAAGGACAACAAAGTTACTTTTTGGATGCTTTTAAAAAGGTCTCTGGTCCCGTCCCGTTGGACGGAATGTCCAACAAGTATGGAGAAAAGGGGACGGGACGTAGGAGTATATGTTTTCAGTGGCACAGATTATACCTGTACCGCTCAAGAGTACTGCTATATATTCAGGCAAAGTAGCCTAATTTATCAACAGAGCTGCTATACAGTATGCATGTCATGGCACAATGCCAAACATTGAACAAAAGAAGGGGGGCGGGAGGCACTAACACATCCATAATTAAATAAACAATATTTTAAAGAATGTCGATATAGGAACTAAATTTAGATCAACTTCAGGTGCAAAGGGGCAAATGCCACGAGGCCACTCGGGGCTGAATAAAGACTAAAGAAACGAAACCGTGTGTCACCACACGGTAGCCCCACATGCACTCCAAATGGGAAAATATCCCTAGTAACACTCACAGGTCTATCTACCCTGCAATCCCTAGGATGGAATGCAGACGGGAGTATAGCCTTCAACCTTATAAAACTGTTTTAAGAAACCAGGTTTTGTACCAACACTTAATACGTATAACTCTCAAAAGGATAGCGGGTGTGTTTTTCGTGGTAAATTTTAAAATTTAAAGAAAGTGGTAAGAGAGCCAATGTTCTAACACACATATAAATTCAAACCAGAGTGTACATATGTAGCAAATGGATTTTTAAATAATACAGAAAAGTATAACAAATGGAGTATAATAATGAGTCCAAATGGTACTCCGCACTAATCAAAAGAATCTTTATAAACCACTTTCTAATATTTCTCCAAACAATAACAAAAAAATCACTTCTTGCGAATTTTCAAAAAGGATGGAAGAACACCTTCAAAGAAGATCACAGTGGATAGTGTTTACAACATTCACACTAGAGCAATTTTTTGGTGAAACATCAAAGTCCATTAAGACCATTCCAAATAGCACACTTGAGTTCAAACAGTTGCCAACGCGTTTCGGATTACTACAGAATACATCTTCAGGGCTATAGTTGCTATTTGTTCCAATTCTTCAGAATATATCACAATTCAAACTTCTAGAAAATAACAAGGAACATAATCACTAAGTGTTTACCATTTTGTTAGCGCAAGAAATCACTAATAGTATTAAGGGGATCACAAACCTCGTAATCCATCAATAGTAGATGTCAGGTAGTCAAGTCAAACTCTCAGGACCTCAGTGCACTACTGGGTCCGGCTGTAAAGGGTGTCGGACATGAGGATACCCGGTACCCTATGGGGAGGGAAGGATGGGGTGTGTGAATTAAAAACAGGGAAACCTCATTGTCAATTATCATCAGGCCCTTAAGGCCTCTCAGTAAGTCTCAGACAATCTCATGTGCAAATAGCACACCTTATTCGGCTCAGCGCTGTTAGCAGTTCCAGATATACTAACCCGTAAGGGAAGAAAAGGAGCATAAAGTGTCACTCATCCAAATAAAAATTACGGTGCTTCGAACCCAAAGCGGCAAGCACCCCAAACATGCAGTGACAGCCGGATTACCTACGAACACGTTGCAGCATTATACTAGTACTAGCGTACAGTAATACAGTTCCCCATTACAGCACTAAACATTAACGCTTTTAGGCGGAACGTACGTCTTCCAACCCTCGAACATATGTATGAGTACAAAGCATAAGGGACACCTGCACAGTGACAGTTAGATAAGAGGAAATCCCTCTGGCGAGCGCTCACCTCGCTGTGTATGGAGACAACCAGCCCTCCGACGCAGAAGCGCGGGGCTGTGTGTGTCTTGTGTATATCGGTTGCCGTGGTGATTTCGCGCGTGTGCCCCCGGCCACCATCTTGGAGTGTGCAATCGTGAGCCCCATTACGATCGATATATGATACAGCAATTATACAGATGTGGAGTGATCCCTGGGTCGCAGGAGCCTCAAGGTACTGCATTCCTAGCTAACTAATGTTAAATCCTCAGCAACACGTGCATGCCGGGTTGGCAATCACATGTGGAATGTATAAGGAGCAGTAAACACTTGTGGTAAACACAAGGGTTAACATAAGTGCATTAGTTAGGCTAATTGAAGGGGGACATAGGGTTGATGCAGATCTAGGTCTGCTGGGGCTCCCATAGCCACCCGGTTCATTGGTGCTAGAAACTTACGAGTTCCTGGAGGTGGGCACAGGGGAAATGCAGATCAAGGTCTGCTGGGGCCCCCATGGCCACCAAGTTCATTTATACTAATGTATATCAGAGTCACAACATACATTGTGTGGTGTATTCCAATAGCCATGAAACAGAACAAAGCAGACTCCATAGAAATTACATCAACAGTCAAATCCAGTGTAAATGATGAACCTCAGAGGACAGGGCTCTATCTCTACATTCTGCCGTGCTAGGAACACCCAAGCGCCGTCCTAGCCGTTCACATTCTAGAAATCATTTAGCAGCACAATCTTCTGCAGAATAGACAACATTTCCCAAATTTGTTCATAGTTTATCACTTTCATAAACAGACGACCAAGGTGCAGCAGATGATTAAAGAGAGTCAGAAGCCTGTCACAGCAATCTGCCGTACTTGGAACCCCCAAGGCGAGCATCCAAGCCGTTCACAATCTTATTGACATCTGGCAGCATGTTACTTAGCTAGACATGTTATTTGCGTTAAACAAAACACATCAAATCAAATTCAAGGTTCATACCTCTTGGGCTGAGGCAATCCAGTAACTCAATCCATAGAATTGTCAAATATTCACAGCAGGGCTGATTGCATCATGCCCACATTTCCTAGCAGGACTGCTATGTTTTGGGACAGTACCTGAATTTCTTAACAGAGCTGCTGTTAAGAAAGCACGAACATGTGTTGGCATTTTCTGCAGCGAGCTAAAGTACAGAGAAAGAACAGTGTCTGAGCTCTTCCCAGCAACCTTCGACAGTGTGAAAAGATGGCATTGCTGTCATATACTTCAATCCCTTCTACTCGGTCTTGCGCTTTTCAAAACTTCTGCTTCTCCCATGTCAGATTACTGAGTCCCACTGCCAAAAATCTAGCACATTTCAAAGCCTCATTATGAATCTCCTGACTAATGTAGGATAGTCCAAACAGGCTTCGAGCTTTTGACAAGCCATTTATGTCAGGCAAGCCTCGCATAGAACTGCCAGTGCCCTAACACTATGTACCTTTCAGTGTCAACAGCCCGTTGGAAAAGGCAGCTCAGTGGGTCAATAACCCTGCTGCAGAGGTTATTGTGTAACCTGTTAGTTCAAATCCTGTTAATAGGCGAGTTAATGAGTCTGCATCAGAGATATGCATTTAAGATGCAGGTAACATTCAATTGCAACGCAGCTGACTTAACTTTTGACTTATCAAAAGGACTACTAAAGGGTCAGTGATTCAGAACACACACATTTCATCCGGGATGCTCTACTTATAATGGCTCATAACACACAACTCATCAAGCCTGCTATACCTGGTGTTTCTCAGAACACAACTCTTCAGGGCTGCTATGCTTGTAATGGCTCAGAACACACACCTCATCAGGGCTGATATACATGTGATACCTCAGAACAGACATCTCATTTGGGCTGCTATACTTGTAATGGCTCAGACGAAGCACATCACATGAGGACTCCTATATGTGTAAGGGCTCAGAACACACACCTCATCAGGGCTGAAATACCTGTGGTGGCTCAGAAGTTGAACACGCACATCAAATGAGGACCACGATAATTGTAATGGCTCAGAACAGACATCTCATTTGGCCGCCTACTACACTTGTAATGGTTCAGAAGAAGCACATCCCATGAGGACTGCTATACTTGTAATAATTTAGAACAGACACATCTCATCTGGGCTGCTATACCTGTGATGGCTCAGAACACACAACTCTTCAGGGCTGCTATACTTGTAATGGCTCAGAACACACATCTCATATGGCTTCCTGTACTTGTAATGGGATACAGTGTTCGTAAAGCATCTGCATTCAAGTAAGTGCTGCATCTGGACAGACATACCTCTAACTCTATAATTCCCAGCCTAATGGCCAAAGGTTTGCACACATTTAAAAAGGAGCATCCAATGGTAAAGCTGCACTAGATTTTTTAATGGAAAAGGCATTTTCAGATGTTTGGATATTTATTGGTGCTATGTTAAAAGACAAACAGAAAAGGAAGACCAACTCTGAACCAAAGCAACACAGAAGAACAAAGGTGCGGCGGGGAGAGGGGCTGAAGGGACAGAGAACATACTAGACAATCCAAAACAGGAATTCGAGCAACAGGAAGAGAGAGCAATGAGCTACATGATAGGGCGACAAAGAAAGGGAGAAGGGAAACAGAGTTAATACTAGGACAAACGCACAATAGGAGTGAGGGATAGAAGCAGAGCAAGAGACAGTAAAATAAAAACACAGATCAACAGCAGGTGGGGAGAGCTGGAAATAGAAAAGCAAGAGTAGAGAAGGGCAGGCCCATTACATAAGAGACAGTGCAAGAAAGATAATCAAAAGAAGTAGCACCACAACCGAGAAAATGAACAAAAACAGATATAGCCAGAGTAATGACATGAGAGAGGAAGGGGAGTTATATCAACCAATACAGCGAGATATAGGAGGGAATAACAAAGTTACTCACCGTAGTGACTACCTTACTCCTAGTCCATAGCCCCCTTCTTCCATACTTGTGGGACATTCCGTCCTTCGGGACAGGACCGGAGCACTTTAAGTTAAAAAGCATCAACAATTGAAAATGTTTGTCCTTCACTTTTTACGCGGGGTACCGCACGCGGCCGTAACCCCGCCCTCCTGAGCTCCGACTCACGCATCGCCCATTTAAGCAATAATAGAGGATACTTATTAGAGGGGACGGTGGGCGGGCGTATGGAGGAAAGGAGACTATGGACTACAAGTAAGGTAGTCACTACGGTGAGTAACTGTTATACTCCTATGTCCCATCCCCTTTCCTCCATACTTGTGGGAGATTCCAAAGCACTCCTCACAGGTAATACGGGTGGATGGAAATTCCCTACTGAAAAAAGGTTTTTAAGGTCAGCCTGGCCGAATTGAGCATCGGCCCTGGAGCTCAAGTCCAAGCAGTAATGCTTACAAAAAGCTGATGGGGTAGCTCACGTAGCTGCCTTGGCAATGGTTTCCCAGGGAACATATTTTTGGAAGGCAACAGCAGCCGCATTGCCACGTACAAGATGGGCATGAATGCCCTTACGAGGTTGAATGCCCTGAATGGTATACGCTTCTGAAATACAGGAGGCAATCCATCGGGAGATAGTAGCCTTTGAAGCAGGTTTCCCTTTTGGGTCTCTGAACGTAACAAAGAGTTGAGAGGAGCCCCTGAGTCCAGATGTTCTGTCCAAATAGAACTTGCGAGCTCGTCTGACATCTAAATTGTGTAATACTCTCTCTGCATCTGAGGCCGGGTTCGTAAAAAAAAAAAAGACAGGTATTGATGTAGATTGATTCAAATGAAAATCAGTCACTACTTTAGGAAGGAAAGTAGGATGAGTGCGGAGCACAACCTTATCCTTATCGAAGGTAAGGAACGGATGTTCAACGGACAAAGCTTGAAGCTCACTTACACGCCTTGCCGAAGTCACTGCGATTAAAAAGGCAACCTTCCAAGAAAGTTACTTCAGATCTGTCATAGCCATGGGTTGAAGTGGTTTATGGCATAAGGCAGTCGAGACCATATTTAAATCCCACTTTGGATGATGATTGCGCAGAGGTGGAAAAAGATGTAAAAGACCTACGAAATGCCTCTTAATGACTGGGTTAGTCAAAGAAAAGGAACAGGCATCAGTGGACACGTAGGCGGCAATAGCCGACAAGTAAGTCCTACAGTAGAAGACATGAATACCCGAAGCAGCCAGATAAGAAATGAACGAAAGGACAGTGTCAATCGTGGCATGTCTGGGGTCTAATTGCTTAGCTAAACACCAGTGACAAAAACAGAGCCATTTGCTCCTATACTGAGACCTCTTAGAAGGCTTCTGGCCGCTTGGATAATGCGCATATTGTCTTCGGACAGGTTAAACTGCGCTAGGGACTTCAGACACCAGGCCACCAAGCTGAATGATTGTGGGGAGGGGTGCCACATCTGCTGATCGCACTGGTGAAGCAGGTTGGGAATCAATGGCAGTTTGATCAGAATACAAATTGACAGATGCTGAAGTTCCGAAAACCAGAATCTGGCTGGCCACCAAGGAGCTGTGAACAGGAGAGTGCAATTTGATGCATTCCCGAGCTTGCAGAGTGACCGATGAATCAGAGGAAGAGGCGGAAAGGCATATGCCCTCAAGTTGTGCCACGGAATCGAGAGCATCCCCTAGAGAGGAGGCCCCGAGACCATTCCTGGATGCATAAAGAGGAGGTTTCCTGTTTTAGCTGTCGCAAAAAGGTCCACATTTGGAGTGCACCATTGGCAAAAGATGTTGGAGAGGACCTCCATGTTCAGTTCTCACTCGTAGCTGACCACTGAAAGTCGGCTGAGTGAGTCTGCAGTCACATTGAATTGCCCGAGAATGTGAACCGCCAGCAGCCAAATGCCGTGCTGGATGGCCCAATCCCAAATCTTAATGGCAAGGTCCACAAGAGGTGGTGACTTGGTACCATCCTGCTTGTTGATATAAAACATCGACACAAGTTGTCCGTGCGGACACAGACCTCCCGGTTTGAGATGGATGGTTGGAAAGCTTTCAGCGCCAGAAAAACAGCCAGGAGTTCCAAATAATTTATATGAAACCGCCTGTCCTGCGGTGCCCATAGATCAGAGACCTGGAGATGATCCAGGGTCACGTCCCACCCCAGAAGGGAGGAGTCCGCAGTAATCGGCGCTTGTGGGCAGGGCTCCTGAAAGGGGGTCCCCAATGTAAGATTGTTGGTCGAGGACCACCATAGAAGGCCCACCATCATGCAGGATGGAACTGGGATCATCTTGGAATCCGAGTCCAAAGCCTGACACCAAGAGCTCTGAAGAGCAGGTGCGTACGCCTCATTTTGAGACGCGCCAGAGGAAGAGCAAGCACGCACGAGGTCATGAGGCCCAGAAGTCTCTGCAACCACCAAGCCGTCATGTACACTGACTGGATTGACACGTGGTGAATAGATCCGCAATCCTGTCTGCCGTCAAATACACCCTGGAGTCGATTGTGTTCCAATGGAAACCCAGGAAGATCAGGTCTTGGGAGGCCGTCATGGACGATTTCCGCCAACTCACTGACAGCCCAAGATGGAACAGGAGCTGAAGGAGAGACTGGAGATTGCGCAAAGCCGTCAGAGGACAAGGGCTGCGTAGGAGCCAATCGTCCAAGTACGGATATACATGAACACCCTGTAGCTGAGGAAAGCTGCAATGACCGACATCTTCGTAAAGATGCGCTGCCCAAGCTGAGACCAAACGGGAGCACGCAGAACTGGAAGTGTTCCCCTCCCAGGGACAACTGCAGATATTTTCAATGTGCCCTCCATATCAGGATGTGCATATACGCGTCCTGAAGGTCCACTACACTGAGCCAGTCGCCCTTCCGAAGAGAGGACTTTATTTGGCAGGGTGTGATCATCTCTAATTTCTCTTGGGGAAGAGAAAGGTTGAACTGGAAAAGGTCGAGGGTGGTGCGCAGGCCAGCCTGGTTGGGTTTGGGCACCATGAACAGTGGAGAGTAGAAGCCCTCCCCTTTCTCCCGGGAAGGGGGTGGGGGGGTCAGGTTCCACCGCCCTGAGGTCTAGAAGCTTGTGAACCTCGGCTCTGAGGGAGGGTGTCCCAGTCTGTTGGAAGGGAGGACTAAAGTGAGGGGTAGAGGGGGAGGGGCATGCGAAAGCCCGCCCGAGCGATGGACGAAACCCACCGATCTTTGGTGATGGTCTGCCATGCCTCCAGATGAGACGAGATTCTTGATTCGGAGTCTTGTGCGACCGACAAAAATTATCATTTTGCAGACTTGTCAGCAGGGAGACTACCTGCTCCTGGAGAGGAGGCTGAGGGGCGAGAGAAAAACCGACCACGTTGCTGTTTGATAGGTGCTGCCAACCGGGGGTTCAGTCCTCTATGCCTGGCGGTCCTGAAACCCCTTGAAACCAGAGAAGGATCGAGACTGAGACCCCAACCTCATCGTATAAGGGACTTTAGCTGGGACCTTTGCCAGGACAGACAAAGATTTGGCGGTTTGGGTGCTCGCCTTTGTCTTTGTAAACTCGTCATCCGTAGATGACTGTAACAATTCCTTGCCATCGAAGGGAAGGTCCAGAACTTTCTCTTGCACCTCCTTCGAAAACTTTGTCGCATGGAGCCACGCTTGGCAGGAAGTGTCAATTCCCACCATCAGGCCTGGAGCTGAGGTATCCACATGATGTGCCACGGCTTCCAGGAGATCTTGTGCCAACACCCGGGCGTCCGGCAAACCAGTCTTGGAGTCGTCTAGCCTATCCCCCAGGGAAGCACTCCTGGAAATCAGCCAACAGCTTCCACAGTTTCATATTAGCTGGCGCTAGGATCAGCTCAGTATTTGCTTGGCGAAGTTGCAGTGCTGAGTTGGCAAAGACTTTCTTACCCAAGGAGTCTAAAATTTGGTCATCCTTGGAGAGAATCTGAGCTGTAGAGGTCGCAGAGGCCGGCTTGGATTGAAGCGTGGCCACAGCTACAAACGTCGAGGAGGGGAAGCAGAAAAGACGCTAAGTCTATCTCCTCGGAGGAGTGAAGCCGGTAACGGACGTCGATTTGCTTATTAATATACAGCCCGGTGTGGGGTTTATTCCAGAATTTACGGGCCTCAGCCAAAACGTCCTTCTGGAGAAACATGCCGGTGCGCTCTTGTGGTGACAAGGTGAACGCTCCCGAAAGCACCCCTTCCTGCGGAGCGGGGGCCTCAGGTACTGGAATGTCGATGAGGGCCATCATATCCAGCATCCAATCATGGAGTGCTCTGATAGAGCGGGATGCTCATCGCTATCCTGATCTGCTTGAGGGTCATCCAGCGGATCGGTCGAGTGGGGATCCGCCCTAGCAAAACGAGGTTTGCATGAAGAACAGGACACAAATCCCAAACGCTCCGGCATAGATGGAGGACTACGCGACCGCAGAACCGGAGCAGGAGAGAAGGACAACGGGAACAAGAAAAATAATTTTTCCCGGTGATGCAAGTGCGTGCAGTCCCGACCGCGCGGAGAAAAGGACTGAAGGGCGATGCGGAGCTCAGGAAGGCGTGGTTACGGCTGCTTGCGGTACCCCGCGTAAAAAGAGAAGGACAACAAAAATTCTATTTTTTATGCTTTTTAACAAAAAGTGCTCTGGTCCCGTCCCAAAGTACGGAATGTACCACAAGTATGGAGGAAAGGGATGTACGTCCGAAATGGTTGTAATGTTTGGAGTGTTGTTTGTTTTTAAAAAAAAGAAAGTATGGAGGAAAGGGGACGGGACGTAGGAGTAAAAGCAACAATAGAATGCAGAGATGGGAGAGGCAGAGTGACAAAGAAACAGACTGCAAAATGTGGCATTGCAACACTTAAGGGTGAGAGGCAGAGCGTCAGAAAGTGAGAGACGGGAAAGTAGTAAAGGGAAGGAGAGATGGAGCAAAAACATGGAGTGGCTGTTAAGCAGGTAGTACCAGGCAGCAACAGTAGGCTTGAGAGGCAGAGAAGTGATGCTGGTAGAGTGAGGGACTTAATTTATTTATCACCCGATGTAACTAGCTGGCATCTGTAGTAACTCTTACCACAGTTTGTGCCAAAGTATCATGAAGATGAAGCTGGGTAGTATGCATCTACAAGGTTCTTGTGTGGGGAAAATGTTTTCCACAGGCCTATTAAATTATTTAGAACCACTTTGAAATACAGCTGTTTTGTCACTAATGTTTTGAAACAAAGTTGGATAGTTCTCAGACACTTTGAATCTCTTGCAAAGGAAGAAACTCATTTTTACTCTCGAAATTGGATTTAATCTCCAATTCTATAAATTGGGAGTAAAATACTTGCATTCCATAATCCTATCTGGAGCATTGGCTGCAATGTTTTGACTTAGCAGTGACCTTCTGTATATTCCAGAGGAGGGGCGAAAGCAAAATGAACGATGCAGGCCGCTTTACTGCATTCTGAAAACAATGATATGTCTTATCATACAACTTAATCCAATTAGTATCAATATTTATACAGTTTAATATGTTTCTATTCGCTAGCTTTAATCCCGATTCACATTCATCGATCTAACACGCTCCCTGCTTTTTCAAGTGCATGTCTTGTATTGGCATGCAGTGAAATAATGAAGTTCTATTGCACACCCTGCTCTTTTGAGTCTGTGCAGGATTTGGTAAAATTCCTGCCCTGCTTAAAGTGAACAATTGACTTTCTATACTTCTAGGCGCTCTGTGTTAATTATATTAACCCTACATTTCAAATGAGCCTCGCTAATACATCATGTGACTTGCATATAAGAGGACACATAAAAGCTTTACTTAATTCTCAAGCACACTCAGTATTCTGGATAGCTCCCGTTATTCAAATGCGGTATTTAGAGGATACAATGGCTTCCTTTACAGCAAAAATAGACTAATAAATGTCCCTACCCCAACTAATAATTTTGTTTCAGTCTATGTACCTACCCATACACTTTGTTCTTCTTCATTGTTTCAACTGAGCTTTCCCCTTCCTTGCGCACAATGCGGCTTAGGGTCTTTTCTTTACCTTTTTAGCTCCTAAAATTCTGAATTAATCTTACTTTCTCTGTCCATTATTCTCCTATGCTTTGCACTTTCCGTTACTTTCCTTTTATTGCTTTATATCAACAAAATAGTCATAAAAGCAGTTCACAAAGAACAAACAAATCAGTTACAGCATCACAATCACTTAGCTCATAAATCTCCTCCACTAAAATTACACAATCATCACTTTACCATAAAGAACAAATAAAAACAGAGTCAGCATTGTACCAACAATAACAGCTCCTACAAAAAGGCATTTTTACCCCATAGCACTGTTCAGCAGCTTGGCCGTCCACATACATTTTTCTAGCCCAACTCAAATAACTTGTAGAGGCAAGCACAACCTCTGCATCCGGGCAAATTGCCAAAGCAACAGCTAGGGAGCTGCAACCACGGCTTAGAAACAGAGGCTTCAGAAAGTGCTTCCTCAAAGGCATGGTGTCCGGACAAAGTAACAAATGGTGTTGTACCGTTTCCTCAGACGCACCACAGAGAATGCATGACGCGGAAATTACATTGTTCCATCTATGCCGAAATACAGCAGTCGGCAAAATTCCAATGCAGAACTTTAAATATAGAGCTCTCTCCCACCTTGGTGAGACATAATCCAGGTATTATTCACAGCAGGCCCGCGTCTTTATTAGAAGGTATCGGGCCAGCTGCTCAGAAGCCCTGGATCTTCCCAGAATATCGTCCTGGGCCTTTGCCCCTGCTGCCCTCTTGATCGCTTCCTTTGAAACCGATGTGATCATTGAGGGATTTGACCAATAATCCTCCAAACCCAGCAAGCCCAGATATCTTTTCACATGAGCAGCCCATTTTAAGGAGCCGCTCCCCTGCTGGGACAAAACACCTGTAACTGTCTCTTTGCATTTACTAAGATGAGGATCAGACAGAGGCGAGCCCAGTAAAGAACCGGACGTAATTTACAGATCATCTCAAACCTCTCTAATCCTGTTTCCAAAAGCACTAGGATATTCAGGGCAACAGTGGGCAAGGATGCTCTTCAAAAATGTTGTCTCAACCACTGCGAGGGACTTGGTGTCCATGTGCCCATAAAGTTCTCCACCATAAAATGCTGCCTGGCATGCTTGTGCTGTATAGGCCTCCAGCAAGGCCCTCACTGCCCCATTCCCATGTTCATTGGTGAATCTAGTGAGGGCCCTTACTGTATCTGACCAAGGTGAGATTGGCCTTCTCAACCTGCATTTTCCAACTGCATGATGCCATAACTCCCATACCTAAATAATCGTAAGACTGAACCTGCTCAATTGCAACCCCCTCAACAAAGAGAGATAGGGGCTTCAGCTTCTTCTTAGGGTTAACATTGAAGATCATAACCTCGGTTTTTGTAATATTCAAACAGAGCCCATTCCTCTTCGAAAAAGACACACAAATCTCCAATTGTTTGTGCACACTGGCCAGTGTGAGAGAGAGGAGCACAGCATTGTCTGCAAACAACAATGCAGGACACTTGTCGCCTGCTAACGAAGGAGTGTCAGTCTGAGCGGCCAAAAGCCTTTTCAGATCTTCTTTAATGAAAATGCAGAACAACCTATGCGCCAACACACATCCCTGCCGCACTCCCTTCTGTATATCAATAATATGAGAAGTGTTTCCCACTAGACTCCAGCGGACCACCGCCGATTTCTCCACATAAAGGCTCTGGATTGCTGAAAGCAGAGCCACAGTGATGACCAGTTCCTCCAGAACCTTCAACAAGCGTGCCTGTGGGACCGTGTTGAAAGCTGTGCGAAGATCCACAAACACAGCATAGACGTTAACCTTTCTCAGCACAGAGTATTTTTCACAGATCAAACGCAGTCGGAGGCTTTGGTCTATCGTACTCGGACCCTCACAAAACCCTGCCTGGCAATGATCTATTACTCCAGTGCTAAGTACCCACTCCTTCAGGTGGAATAAAATTGCCCTGGCAAAAGTCTTCCTCTAGCATCCAGCAAGGAAATGGGTCTAAAGTTAGCAGGGCCATAGTGCAGGCCCTTTTTATGTAATGGGACAATTTTGGCCTCGGTCCAAGACCCTGGGACCATGGTACTGGCCAACACAGCATTAAATAACTTGGTCAAATAAGGTACCCATATTGAAGACTTGTTCCTATAAAAGTCTATCGGGACTCTGTCTGGGCCTGGCGCCTTGCCCACCTTCTGGCGTGCCAGCGCACACTCCAACGGGCCTCCGTGAGCATCAGGGGCAATAGGGGGTGCGACCAGAGCCAGTACAGAGCAATCACCGTCAGTGCACAACTCTGTCAAAGTCCCATGGTCCTCGTGGTAAAGGGCACCATAGTAATCCGCCCATACGGTTTCTGAAATTAAACCATGCAACTGTGTTTGGCTCCCCGGGTGTGCACCCCCCCCGCATCTTGAACTTTCCACTCTTCCCTTAAAGAACATCTTACCAGTCCCTAAATGAATGTGTTCTTCATGTGTGATCAATTTGCAACAATTCCTACCTTTTCTAACCTGTTTATTTAAGTCTGTACAGTACTTTGGAAAAAGCACTCTATGAATAGAAAATGTTACTTTCTTTAAGTGGTGACTACTGTACCCTTAGTCGAACTCCTACATATTGGTTATGCGTCCTTCCATAGGACTTGGAAAGGAACATTTGTACCGCAAAACCTGCTTTCCCCTTTAATTTTAAAGACATGTCAAGGAGGAGCTGTGGGGCGCAGCTCTATCATGCTAGCCCAATCACTTAGGTGCCATCCATCTGTCCCCATTTTTCATGCTTCAGCTAAGATGCTAACTAGTACATGTTATGGAGGCAAGGTTGTATGGAGGAAAGGGAACTATGGATTGGGAATACAGTAGTCGGCAAGGCATAAAATAAGCAGTTTTGCATAGCAATTTGCTATGCAATTCTGTAGGTTTGATAATCAAATTGACACTTGTGTAGCAAAGCTTTCTATTTTAATTTGCCATTTTCAATGCAAGCACAGCTAGCCATGCATTCATCTCTTGCCCTCGGTGCTCTCTTCCCGCTCTTTTCTCTGTTCACTTCACGTGCTAATGGAGAGAAAGTGCAGCAGTAATCATCTCATCCACTCTTAGTGCCAAAGGCCTATGTGGGAGTGCTAGGAAAAATTGCATTTTTCATTTTCAAATAATTGCAAACCAGAAGTAATGGGGATGATAGTTTGAGTGAGCCAACTATATCCTGTCTGGCAAAGACCAGTATATGTTAACTTTATATTTTTTTTTTTTAAAGACATTCATGCACTTCCATTCCTAAAAACGTAAGCTGTTACATAATGCATAATTATACTATTGACACTGTAAAACACTGCTTTGTCTCCATGTATTACAGTAAAGATTAGGTTAGTGTATCTAAATCTCATATTGAATTTTGTTGATGAAGATGCATCATATTGACAAGTGAACACTTAGAAATAGTTCCTGATCACATGACCAAATGATTTTAATGGCAAACTTAGTCCTGTAAATTGCTGGTTGCATACATCTGTGCAATTGGTACTCGATCCATGAGCTGATGCCATACTCATTGACTTTCTATTGTATCAACCTTTTGCTTTATACCAGCTACTCTGAAAGACTACAATATTACACCTAGTTTGCTGAGTTCTCTGCTTTCTACGCCATCCACTCTTCGTAGTCTACTTTCTTTCCTCTTACATAATGAATACTGAAATCTAACTAGATGTTTACAAAAAGTAGTGATCAATAGTTACATCCAGTTGCTACATCTACAGATCTACTGCACTACCATAAACTGTAGTAAACATCCAGAGCGCAGTATGCTTTATAGTTATGATTGCATTATATATTAGCACCTTCGGGAGAGAGCCGGCCAAACTGTTTTCAGAGCATTTTTATTTATTATCATATCTATTTGTGTACCTTCATGCAGCTAACCCTTTGCCTTTACAGACACTCAGACACGGTTTGAAAAGTCTTTTCGCCCACTCGCATAGTCGAGTAGATTTTATGAAGGGGGAGTACCATTTGCAAGGGATGTTTGAAACTTTTATTTAACATGTACTTTGTTTGCAGTAAATGTCAAATACAAGTTTCACTGTGCATAGCTGGGCTTTGGGTAGCAGCAGTGTGCCAACCGTAAAGCAGGTTTTTATTGACATGCACCATTTTACTGATATTGCATTTGTTGTCATCGGTTGCTATGGGTTGAGTGCATTTCTCTTAGGTTGAATAGGTAAACTAAATTAGCTGAATTTTAATGAATTTGCAAGTCCTAACTATTCTCATTAGTGTGTTATTTCAGCTGTATGCAAAAATGCTGTATTGTTGCTCATTTCATGTATGCAGTACAAATAACTTTTGGCAACAGTAACAATATTAGTACAACAATGCTAATCAAATGGGTCTGTTTGCTAATCAATACAATTTTAATTGCTAATCAATTTTTGAAAACTAATTAATGCCTTGAGTCGGTGTGGCGAACAACATTTTCTTACTCCTTCATCCAGTTACATTTCTTCAATACTGGTTGGGTGATTGTACAGTATACACAAAATCTGGCCGAAGGAACCTCTAACTCGCCTATGAAAATAGTCAACACAGCCTGCCAAAAAGTAGCATTGGATCAGGAACTAGTGTCCATTCAGTAGTACTCACAGTAGACTGAAGGGGTAAACCATGAAGCCACTTCCCATGAAACCAGTTTCTGAAAAGCTATGGCAGCTGCCTTGGCTCTGACTGCATGAGTCCGTAGGCCACGGGGAGATGAAATATTCTGAACTCTGTGGGGCTCCAGAATGCAAGTAACCATCCAAATAGCAATGCAGACCTTGAAAGCCTGGACTTGGAGACAAACCAAGTGGTGGAAGTAGCATGCTTTAGAAAAATATATTACTTACAGGCCATAGATTATGTACCGAAAGGCACCTACACTATATGCCAGATTATGTAAAAGTTTTATGAACACAAAAAAGGCTCATACAGTAACATGGTTAGGATCAAAGCACCAAATGGTGGGTTTCTTTAAATGTGGTTACTCTAATATGTGTCAAAATGCATATAACAATACACATGTGTTTGCCACAAACTATGAACAAGAGGTTTAAATGAAATACTTTCTGAACTGTAGAAGCAAGTATGTAGTCTATGCATTCATGTATATGTGTAACAGGCTCTCTAGTGGGAGCACCATCAGAAAATTGCAGACAAGAATTTGTGGCCATCCGAGTATGAACGGCAGCCAGAACCCAAGCATGCTAACAGCCCACAGCCCAACAATGGAATGATAACCGTTGACAAAATAGACACCCTTTTGGCAATTGACATTGTGCCAATTTCCCCAAGAGGTGTCAACCTGGAACTAACCTTGAAAAGACTAAGTAAAATACATATGTGAACTGAGAACATACATTTTGGGACTTAAGAACCACAAACTTAATGCTTTTGTGCGATATCATAAAGTATCCCTGCTATGATTATGACACTGTTGTCTTACGAGTCGTATCAGTACAATGTTTATTCCTGAAGGCCAACCGATTTAGGGACTTCATATTACAACAAGATTCTCTACAGGAGCCAACAATATATAATATAGGATTGTTAGAACTTTCTTTTATGTAATGGATTTGTCCAAAGGCATCTCAACCTTGGTGCAAAATTATAAATTAATCGCCGTTGTGACTAACCTAATCCTAGTCCATAGACCCCTTTCCTCCATACTGCATGGGCGTCCCTCGCTAGTGTTGGGATGGGGGCTCGGGGATGATCGTTCCAGGCCCCCAAGCAGCTTTCGGATTAAGCAAAGTTATGAAAGCAAGGTGTAGGGGCTTGGGGAAGGACCGTGGATGGGGGGGGTGTTGATAGGGGCACAGTGTGGGAAGATTAGTGCATGCTTTGGGTGTAGAGTACCTTGGAAACAAATGCCATCTTAGAAAGTAACAGCCATATTGAAATCAAGGCATAACTCTGCGCTGCAGCCAGGGCAGCAGGCCCAGGCCATGAGCGTGGAAGTAAGCCTATGCATGCAGGAAAAAGATGTATCATGGACAATGGTGAGAAAGGCCAGAGACGCAGAGAAATCAAACCTTTCATTGTCTTATGTTGCCAACATTCATACCCTATGTTAGGGAGAAGTCTCTTCTATGGCTTAATTTCCCTTACCTAGAGTCCCCCAGCAGCTTTGTTGGATTTGAAGGGTTTGTTTTTTTTCTCCTGCTAAAAGTAAGACTCTTTTTCCCACTCTTAGGCATATTTGCTATGTGTGTTCTAGGCTATTTTTTGTGTTTAATGTCTATGGGGTTTTTCTCACCCTCACAGGAACCATCTTTATACAAATGTGTTACACAGCACCCTCAGTGCCGTACCACAGGGGTGTCGTAGCGACCCCCAAACAGAGTCCATACCCTGGGACTGACTACTGTCTCCCAGGGCATGTAAAGTCCCCATTGACTTTACTAGTCAAATTTTATGAACAAAACCAGTACAACCCATCTTACTATGGAGGTACTAGGAAGGGTTAATAGTTTTTCCCTAGTGTTCATTTTCGAGGGGGTATCGTACAGTCCCTCCCTCAAATGTTTCCGGCTGGTGGCAGTGGTTACTACCATAAATATTCGACTGCAAATATTTTCCTATGGGATTTTCCCATTGTTCGAGGCTACCACTTTTATTGACAGCCTCTAACATACCGCCGGTTTATTTTAATATTAACTTTACTCTGGTAAGTTTTTATTGGCAGAAATTTTATTTAATTACTTTGTCGTGTCTTTCTCTATAGTCCTGACCCACGTCGGGGATCCTTTGTTCGTCCTTTTGGCGGGCTTCTGCACAGAAGCCCTCCTCTCGGAGCCACCGAGTCTGGGGTAGACAGGATGTGTTCGAGGGGGAAATAGGCACCCTGGACAGGGTTGCCTACGCAACCCAAGTCGCACTCTGCCCTGATAGGCTGGGGGGTTCTCCCACCAGGAGAGCCACCCCACTGTGTGAG
Source organism: Ambystoma mexicanum (assembly GCF_040938575.1). NCBI lineage: Eukaryota > Metazoa > Chordata > Amphibia > Caudata > Ambystomatidae > Ambystoma > Ambystoma mexicanum. The sequence continues at coordinate 941,082,526 of NC_090925.1, read as the reverse complement.
TAACAGCTAGGCTGTATGAATGGGGGTCTTGCTGCATAAAAGCAGGATCCTGAGGACTGGAGGACAAGACGTCACCATTGGAACTAAGAAGCCGAAGAGGAGAGAAGCCAAAGACATCTGCAACGACTGAACCACCGCGATTTAAAGGAGCGTACCTTTTATTCTTCTGGCAACACTGCGGCTGGTTTCATCCCTGGGCAGTGCAGTAACTTGAACCTTCCTCCACAACGAGAGCCTCTCTTCCTCTGCTGGATTTCCCAAACTGCAGGAACTGCCGGGAATTACCGCCACCGCAGGAGCCTCTTCCACTTTTAAGGTACATTGTTCCGCCAGGCCTCCCTTTTCGTTGGGTACTGCTGAAGGTGTTTTAAATCCTTTACTTACCTATTGGGTTGGCCGCCTCTAACATTGTCTTTCACCTTCTGCAACCGCCTTTTCGAATCGTTTAACAAAGACTTGACTGCAGCAACAAGAACATTTTGCTCCTGGGCACTTTGCCCTGTACCACTGACTCTGGCACAGGCCTATTTGACTCTGGCTAAATCTGTTACAACTGCCTTCTCTAGATTGCTTCTCACCTAGAAATGTGTTGGTGCACCTAACTCTTATAACCACCTTTTCCTTCCCTCTTTTTAAACTTGTGAAGTGCGATTTTGCTCGGTTTTCACCTCAGTATTATACATGCTAAAGTACTGCCTTGCTTAACTTGTTCACAATCTTCTACGGAAGTGTTGCTGGTGTGTGTAAGAGTATATTGCTGTATCACTTGTCCTTTCCCTCCCTCTTGAGAAATTGTTAAGAGTGCCATTTCTGCTTGATTTTCACTGTGCCGTTTTGCTCAGTTTTCACTCTTGCTCAAACTTGTCCACAATTTAAATAGGCAGTGGTGTATACTTCTCTTGACCGATTTAACTTGCTTTTATAATAGTGATTTGTGTGTGAACATCAGAGTGTGTAAAATAAATATATATATTCTTTTTGATGCAAAGCTTTGGTCAGTGTTTCCTTGTCCCATAGTATTGTAGTCCTAATGTGTAAACCCTGAATACTGCTCATCTCCCTCTTGAGATAAGTCTGACTGCTTAGCCACAGCTACCAACTAAATCTTTGTGGTACAGTCTGATACCAAAGGGGATTTATTGCATATACCTGTAGTCTTAATCTTCTGTAATGCTCCCTAAGGGGACTGCACAGGATTCTGCCAAACACCCTATAAGGAATGCTACCTGGAAGGCCATGAGGGGCTGAGAGGTCCCTGCGAAAAGCAATCCCATGAGAAGGAGGGCACGAGCCTCTGATCCCCACGAGTCCCAGCTCTAAGTAATAGCGTGCAAATGCCTCTGTTCCAAGACCCTAGCCTTCCAAGGTACCAACTAGTCCCAAACCATGGACCATAAAACTGTTAGACCCCCAATAGATCAGACAAGATCAGAAAGCAGAGAATAGATAGGCGGCCTTCACCGTTAGGCCACGTGATTAGTGCTGTGAGGTGCCAGGAGGGTTAGAACAACAAACCTAAAGCGAGGGTAGGAAGCTTTGGAAGGTTGCCGACGTGTCTGGAAATGAGTTGGGGTTTGTTAGTTACAGAGACCTCGAAGTATACTATTGGCCCGTGTCAGCAGTACCAGATGCACATTAGGTTAGAGATAGAGAATGCATTGTTTTTCTTCATATGAGCATTTAACTGTAGCTTCCCCTTTGCTGACGTGCAAGAAGGTTTAAATTACTTAAGTGTAACTCTTGTTCTCCAGCATGGGTCTGGCATGGATTCAAGTGCTCACGAATATTCCCCGTCAGGCTGGAAATCCGCAGTAAAAGAATAACAGTTTCACTTTCGCTTGAAAAAAACAATCACTGTTCTTTGGGTCATGCTGCCCTCATTCAATGACAGTCCTCTCCCTACGCTTCACCCCTAGTGGCCATCTTCAGATTTGGTAAGCATGTTAAGTGGTAGTATGAACCAAAAAGAGCGATAGAGGGGTAGGAGGGAGGGTTTGATGTGAAACCATGCCAGACATGCTGGAGAACAAGAGTTACAGGTAAGTAACTTAAACATTCTCTAGCATGGGGTCTGGCATGGATTCACATGCTCATGAATAAAGATTACACCGCAGTACAAATACACAACCACAGGAGGTGGCAAGGCTCAACAGAAGTAACACCCCTTAACCCTGGAACAGACGGACCTCAAGTGAACAGGTTGCGTAGCACCACTTGGCCGACCCGGGACTCCTCCCTGGAATCCTGGTCAACGCAGTAAAACCTTGTGAAGGTGTGTATGGACCTCCACGTAGCAGCCCTGCAGATGTTGAGCAGGGGCACACCAGAGAGAAACGCCATTGTTGCAGCGATGGCTCTGGTAGAGTGGGCTCTCGGCCGGCCAGGAAGAGGTTGGTTAGCCAGACGATGACAGTATATGATGCAGCCAGAGAGCCACCTGGAGATGCACAGGTCCAAAATTGACGAACAACTTAGAAGTCTTCCGAAAACTCTTTGTGCGTGCCATGTAAAACTTCAAGGCACAAGCAACGTACAGTGAATGCAAAGCCCTTTCCGCTGGTGACTAGGGGTGTTACAGTATTAGTTTTATGACGGTACGATAACCTTCTTGCCAAATGACGGTATATCATGGTTATCACGGTATAGCAGGTGGAGTTAACCAATCGTAAAAATTATTTTCAAAAAGGTCATAAATTGTCAGATTTATTATCACAAACAAAACCAGGCACCCATGGCCAGAATTGGGCTTTTCAACATACTTTCCACTGAAATGCCACCCCTTGCTTCCACCAAACACAAACAGACGTGTGGAGAGGAGGGGGGGGGGGGGCCTGCTGCGACTGGCAAATCAAACTGAATAGCTTTTCTTAAGTGGTCATTTAGGCTTTTAGCTCCCCCACTGGCTACTGGTGAAGATGAACATGTTGCCATCTTTATAACCTGCATGCCGCAGAGACGCAGAGACACACACACACACACACACACACACACACACACACACACACTTTAGTTTACTTGCGGGCCAAAAGGTGTTCAGTAATCACGGACATGTTACCCTTTGGTATGGCAGCAGGGAATACCCAAAGAGATGAGTGAATTTCGCAGTGTGACTTATTATATGTAAATTCAATGATAGAACCAGGGAAATCCTGCATTGTCATATGTTTAGCAAATATTATCCATTATAAATATATAAACCTCAAAGCCGCCAACCCAAAATAAACCCTTTTCCTTCTTGGCACTGTATTTATTCTTCCTATTGCTAACATATTGATTTTGTGTCAGGCACGTGTGGTTTATGGAATGGCATTAAAAACTGTTCCAACAAACTACTTGGCAGATGGCACATCCAACAGTGCAAGACCAAGACTGCGCAGCACTTGCTTACTGCAGCCGTTCTAAATCAAATTGAAAAGCACTCTTAACGGTATAAACAGTATACCGGTATAAACAATGTGAGGGTTATTATTGTTAAATTGAGTGGTTCACAGTATCTTTAACTTTTTGAGGTGGAACACCGACAGCACCCTACGCATGAAGGTGGGGTGTGTAGACAGTTCCACACTAGTAGCATGGAAGGACAAGTATGGCTGCTTGCAGGACAGCGCCTGGATATCCCTGACCCACCTGGCCGAATTGATTGTCACGAGGAATGCCGTCTTCCACAAGAGAAACTTGAGCGGAGTCTGATGCAAAACTCCTGAAGAGACCCTTGAGGAACTCCTTGACAAGCCTGTGCAACCACAGTGAAGGCCTATCAGGAGTCCTGGTGTAAAATGATATGGCAGCCAAGTGAATCTTGATGGACGTGTGAGCCAACTAGCCTTGTCCAAGGAAAGCAGGTATGGTAGAGCTGCAGGGCTGTAACACGCAGAGGATTAATCTTCTCTGCCCGGCACCACACGAGAAACACTTCCACTTATGGCCGTAGCAAGTCAACGTTGAAGAGGCTCTATCCTTGGCCAGGATGTCCTTACATTCCGCAGGTAAAGAGTAATTTCCACATTTTAGGGCTGCCCTGAGGTTCAGCGATGCCAGGTCGTGATGCATAATCACCCCTCCCCGTCTGGCGAGAAGATCGTAAAGTTTTGGCAGCCTGAAGGATAGGGCCGCTGACAGACGCAGCTGGTCTGGGTACCAGATTTGTCATGGCCATGCCGAAGTGAGGAGTATCATCTTGCAGTGGCATAGTCTGAGTGTACTGATCACTCTTCGTAGAAGTGGGAGCAGAGGTAAAGCATACAGGAAAAGTCCCTCCCACGGGAACGAGAAAGCATCCCCCCCCCCCATGCTCCTCAGCTGCGGTAACTCGCTAGTGAACCTCTGGCACTTCGAGTTTGCCTCTTTCGCCAAGATGTCAATCTGGGGTTGACCCCATTTGTGGAATAAAAGATCCACCTGGTCCAGCAAAGTTCCCACTGGAGGCAAGAACGTAGCTCCCTGCGATGGTGTTCTTGGTGCCCGCCAGGTGAAAAGGGATGAGAAACATGTCCTGACGAATGGGCCTGTACCACAGATTCTGGGCCTCCCTGGAGAGCGCATGTTCCGCCCTGCTTCCAAATGTAGAACATGGTGGTGGTGTTGTCCATAAAGATCCTCACCACCATGCCCTACAGCGATGGCAGGAAAGACTTGAGGGGCCAGAAGACGGCCCGGAGCTACAGGACGTTGATGTGAAGTGCCTTTTCTTCTGGCAGCCAGAGGCAGTGCAACTGTCTGGTGTGAGCTCCCCAACCTTCCAGAGAAGCGTCTGTGGTGAGTGTCTCCTGGTAAGATAAGATAAGAGTGCACGCCCCACCACTGTATTGCCCATCGGAACTACTCGTTGAGAGGGATGTTGTCTGTCCAGAATCCTGACACTTGCAGCCACCTCGCATCCAGAAACTCCTGGAGAGGCCTCATCTGTAATCTGCAAAGGAGGGCGAGGTTGATGCAGGAGGACATCATGCTCAACAGCGACTTGACAGATCGCACAGTAACTGACCGCAGCAGCTGCACCTTCCCTAGGATGGCCGTAATCCTCTCTTCCGAGGGAGATGCCAGGCAAGTCACTGTGTTGCGTCGGGCTCCCAAAAACAGAGCGTTCTGCGATGGCTCCAAGCAGGCCTTTGCATTATTTATGGAGACTCCCAGATCCGTCAGTTGATGCACAGTTCTCGCCGTGTGCCGGCTTGCCAGTGCATGGATGCAGAATCGATCTAGCCAATCCTCCACAGGGATGCCTTCCAGGCAAAGATGCGCCGCGCCAAGCACTTCGTGAAGACTCTTGTGGACAATTTCAGGCCGAAGGGAAGTACCTTGAACTGATGGTGTCGCCCCTGGACTACAAACCGCAGGAACCTGCAGTGCTTCCGATGGATGGGGATGTGGAAACAGGCATCCTCCAAGTCCAGAGACACTAGGAAGTTGCCTTCCTCCAGTTGGCCGAGCATGTGCTGCAACGTGACCATCCTGAACTTCTGAGACTTCAAGTACTCGTTGAGACGTTGCAGGTCCAGGATCGGCCTCCACCCTCCTGTTTTCTTTCAAACCAGAAAGTATCTGGAGTACACTCTGGAGCCCCAGAGGTGCTGGGGAACAGGCTCTATCAGCCCTTTTATCAACATGGCGCGGATCTCCGGCAGCAGCTGTGCCACGTGCTGTTCTTGACAGGCCACGGGGGAATACAAGGACACCTGCGTTGGAACTCCAAGGTGTGTACTTTGGTGCGGTGGTGTTCGGTTTCTTCAGCAGCGCTAGGCTTTCATCCTAGATATCGTCCTACAAGGGTATGGACATGATGATCTTCCTCCTGGACTTGTGACCTTGAGGCATCAGTTGAAAAAGCTCCAGAGGCCCTGGATATCATAGAATGGAAGGAACCGACCTCATACGGAGGAAAGGCCCTGTGCGGGTTATCCACACCTGCTGGTTCCCCCATACGCCATCAGCCTCATCTGTCGCTGTGTCTGTGTGCATGGCAGGATTCCCAGTTGGGGTTAGTTCCCGGGGTGTGGGGAGACGCAGGCGGTAGTGTTGGCTGGCGCATTGGACCAGCAGGGTCCTTTGACTTGCGTATGCACCTAGAAGGGCTTCCGGAAAGCAACCTTGGATGACTTCCCGTTGGCACAGGATCCGGTGTAGGTGGCAGTCTCTGCTGGATTTCCGATACCAGCATGTGTAACATGGTCAGAATGTCCAATGACACGTCCCTAGGCTGGGGCGTTGGAGGGATGAAAGCGGGAGGCTGCGGGCCGGTACGCCTCCTTTGGAGAGTCCGACTATCGAGTTCACCTTGCAGTGAATTACCTTTCCGATACGTGTCCCTGGCCCCCTTCATGGTCCGAATAGTAGTCCTCAGGTAGGTCCTCATACTCTTTGGAGCTAGCATAATCGGGCACCGGTGCACTTGGCTCAGCCCCTTGTTCTGCACCCCAGCTAGTGGTCATAGAAACCTCACTCCTTCCCCTATCCTGAGACTTCTGCAGGGGAACAGCTGTTGTCACCTTTCCAGCGGTCTTCACCGAAGTCACAGCGGTCACCTCACGCCGCAATGGCAAGGCCACCCACAGAGCAGTCGTTGCTGCGACTTTGGGCACCACATTCATGGCCTGCCCTCCCACCTTACCTGCCTCACCCGGCAAAATAGTGGTCATTTAGGAGGCTGTCGGCGGGATGGTAATAATAGTCGTCGTTGATACAGACGTGGCCTTTGATGAAGATGTTGAAGGGGCCTTCTTGGGTGATTGAGACGCTGATGCCGTCGCCGAGGGAGGCAGTAAAGGGCCGACCTTGGATCCCTCCTTCGTCTTGTCCCTCGACTACAAGCAGAGCTTTGAAAGGGGTGAAAGACTTTCTCTTAGAAGGAGTGCCCCAGCCACCAGTAGGCTAACCGTGTATCTGGTTGGTGATGGCGACCTTGTCCTTCCGCGTTATGACCCGCAGCAGCAGCACACCCAGTGGGATCTGATGTGACCGGCTTTGCCTTCTTTTGGACCCCAGCAGGCAGGGCGTCCTCAAAGTACCTCAACCTCTTCTCTGAGGGAGTTCGCTCGTGGGACCGGCCCGTCCTTGAAGAAGCATGACCATGCCCAGAGGCCAAGTCAGAGACCGTAGCCAATTTTAGCCATGCCGCCAGCCTGCTGTAGCAATTCTTCTTGGTCTTTTCCAAAAAACCACGGCAGACCTCGCATTCGTCTTCATCATGGTCCGGATGCAGGCAATGTAGGCATTTATAGTGACCATCTCCGACAAGCACATTCCGCAATCCACATTTTTCGCACAGAGGTTGAAGAGGCATCTCTTCTCCTCGGCCATGTTGGAAAGGCGCGAAGTAGGCCCCAGTCCGGGTCTTGTCGAAACTTTGATGAAAGATCCTTGATGAAAGATCCGATGTAGGTCATCTTTGCCGACCGCTGCTCCCCGCTGCCGGTATTCGACTTTCGGTCGAACGATTAAGCTAAATTTCAGTCAAAAATTTCAAAATATGATCGAAAACAAAAAATTGCTCCGAGAGCAAAACAAGGACTCCGAACACTGAAAAGGTGCAGTAAAAATCTAAAAATGGCGGGCAGGGGTGGAGCTTGGGGAGAGGATTGTCATTGGATGGTGGCAGTATGACACACAGGACATTGATTGGTTTAGAGGAGAAATACAGTTTTCAAGCTAAAGAGAAACTTTGTTCTTTTACCGAGGATTCCCAGCCTGACGACAGGGAATATTCGTGAGCATGTGAATCCATGCAATAACCCATGCTGGAGAAGGAGCCCACGTGGAAGAAGATGGACAGAAGGGGCAGGGACCAATGGCCTGGAATCCCTTATGGAGCAGGTAGCCTATCTATAGGGTCGCACCAACCAGCCATTCAGATTTGTAACTCATTCAGCTTATGTCATTGATGACGCTGTGTGCCTTTTTAAAGTGTTGGTTGTGCCGATTTTGGCAGAACGTTCCGTGGCAGCAGAGCTCTCTGCTGGCACAATCCCATTTTTATGGAAATAACCCTTGTTCTCCTTGCAAGAGGTGTGGTGTGGTGTGGTGTGCTGGGCCTTCCCACCCCCCCCCCCCCCCCCCCAAGTCGGTTGCATTTTTTCTGGTGTGAGCGTTGAGGGGTTTTCTCTACAATAGGGACGTGAACTGAACCTTTTTCCACACATTTCCCCTTTAAATGTAATGGCGAGCTGAGGCACGGATGCTCCGCAGACCCCGCCCTCCAGCGCCTCACCTCAGTCTCCCTTTTACGTGTCAGTCAGTTTATCAGTTCTGGCTAACTACATTTTAGTGGGGAGGATGAAGGGGCGTGTGGAGGAAAGAGGACTATGGAGCAGGAGTACGTTAGTCACTGCGGTGAGTAACTTATAATTACACCTATGGCCCATCCCCTTTCCTCCATACTGCACGTGCTATCACAACTGATATTAGCCCCTTTCGGAGGAGAGATGAATTACACTATTGTGCAAATAAATTCCTCAGTACTGCTTGGCAAAAAGTTGCATCAGACCTGGCGCTGCTGCCCAAACACTAGTGCTTGCAGAAAGCAGGTGGTGAGGCCCATGTAGCCGCTCGGCTAATGACCTGCCATGGAACATGCCTCTGAAAAGCCACTGTGGTAGCCTTTGCCCTGACTGCATGGGCATTCAAGTTGGCTGGACAATCCTTGTACTCTATCTTGTATGCTTCAGAAATCGCAGATAGCATCCATCTGGCTATGGAAGCCTTACAGGCTTGGGAGCCCGGGTTTAATCCTCCAAATTTCACAAAGCATCCAACTTGCAGACTTATTTGGTCCCGTTAAGGTAGAATTTTAGTGTGTTCTTGCATCCAAACAGTGGGGAACTTTCTCGGCTTCCGAATGCGGATTGGGAAAGAAAGTTGGAAGCACTATTTCTTCGTTAAAGTGGAATGCTGAGACAACCTGGATGTGTGTGCAACACAAATTTATCCTTGTGAAAGGTAGTGTATGGTTCTTATGCTACAAGAACCTGAACCTCGTGGATTCTGCGTACTGATGCGAGACACCACCAACAACTCTGTCTTTATAGTCACCAGTCTTATGTCTGTGGTGGCCATAGGTTCAAATGGCTTATGAGAAGGCACAGTCGGCACCACTCAGATCCCAAACCGGGTGTTGGCACTTGACTGGCACAGTATTGTTAGGCCTGTGAGATGCCTCTTAACCCCTGGATTGGACGCCGAAAAGGATGTGGAATCCAAATTGGTGTATGCCACTATGGCTACTAGATAGGTATGGCAGGTCTCTACCTGCACTCTTGACTTGGCCAGAAAAGCCGTGAACGAGAGCACATGGTGTAAGGAACAGGAGATGGGTTCTATACCATTATCCTTAACCCAAAAACAGAAACTTGTCCACTTACTTTTGCATGGACTCCTGGTGGAATCCTTTCTAGCTTTCTGGATAATTTTCAGATTTTCCTCAGACAACTGTAAATGCTGCGAAGTTACGTGCTCAGGTACCAAGTCGCTACAGCCAGTTTCTCTGATGCACTGTGGACTACTGCACCTCCCTGCTGAGAAAGAAGAGAGTGATGTTTGACCAGGGCAGCGGAATCAGACCCTGAGATGCCCGCCCAAACCTGATCCGATTACGATATCCTGGCTGGCCACTGAGGGGCCACTAGTATGAGGTGCAGCCCCTAAGAGTCTCTGGCTTTACGCCCCACCTTTTGGATCAAGGTGGCGAAGGGTAGGCCCATATGTTGTCCAATGGCAGGTGAAGGGCGTCTCCTAGTGAGCATTTGCCCCTGCCCATGCAGGATGCAAATTGTTCACATGAATTGTTGCGGTCTGTGGCAGAGATCCACTGTCTGATGTCCCCAGGTCTAGAATATGTCGTTCAGGATCTGGGGACACAACTCCCACTTGTAGTTGTCCTCTCCCAGCCTGCTCAGCCTGTCCACTTCCACGCTGTCGGGGACCAGGAGGTGGATGGCCGACGGGTGGATATTTTGAAGGATGGCCCAGTCCAAGATCTGTATCGTTAGCCTACACAGGAGGGGCGATCTCGTCCCTCCCTGCTTGTTGATAAAATACATGGATGTGGAGCTGTCCGTTCGAATAAGGACTGACTTGTTCCTGATCAGAGGCAGAAGTACTCTTAGAGCTAACTGAATGGCACTGAACTCATGTTTTTGTGCTTTGCTTTGTTCTGGGATGAAAACAACCCATGAAACCGAGTAGTTGTGGAGGGTGGCACCCCAACCCTCCAAATGATGAATCTGTCATAATTATCACAGAAGCAATTGGCTGTGTAAAGGGCATTACCCCTATAAGGTTGACCTTTTCCCTCCACCACAGGAGGTCCAGTCGCAGATCCCCGATTATAGGTACTTTGCTGGACTGGGGGTCCTTTTGAAAGAAAAAAAAAAACAGCACAGGAGAATGCTAAAGCAAATGGAATTATAAGAGAAAAGGCCTTAACCACTAACACTGTGAGATTAAGTGGCAACTGTCGAGATGTAAAAGAGGACTGGGATGAGGCACTGGAGGGCAGAGTGTGCAGACCCCATGCGCCTGTGGCCACCCTTCCGTGGCCCTTTCAATTTAAAGGGGAAATGCGTTTTTGTGTGGAAAAAGGTTATGTTCCCATCCCTAGCGAGGTGCACCCATGTAGTATGGCGGTAAGGGGACAGGACGTAGGAGTAAAGCCCATTACCCAAAGAATTTTTAGGCAAAAACATATTTAGATAATAAACCAGATTGTTATTTTGTGACATACAGTAAGCTGTTAATGTAAAAACTATATTGGTTATGAGTTTTGTACGTTTAATTGAAATATTTGTATACAATTATTTGGCTGTGCTTAATGTGTTTGGCACAGAAGAAAGAATTACTTACTGTTAGGAAAGATTTCAGAATTGTATGTCATTTTCCCTCCATGTGTCAACCCCCAAACTTTTTGCTGCCGTTTAGACACTATTGATTGACTTTGCCAGAAAAGCACAGCCTTCAGCTGCACTCCTCTGGGCTTTCGCTCACTTTTTATGGGGAAACCGACATGCCCTTAAGACAATCAGTACTGGGAGACTTTGTTTCCCTTAGTCCTTTCCCCATGTTGCAACTTTTGTGCAACATGTAACAAGTGTGCAATGTATTTTACCATACAGCACACTTGGGTCTATAGTAATTTTCCAAAGGCCCTAGACACTCTCGCTGGAATTTTTATGAACTGTGCAGATGTGTCATGGACAAGACTGGTGACAGCTATCGTTTCGCATTATTTTTACCCCTTTCCTGCCATGTTAACGGCGTTATCCGTGTTTGGCACGAATAAGTGGCCTGGCTCCAAAATGGCCATGCCACAAGGTTCTTTGTCTTGTCCTTTGGCCATCTTGCCCCTTCACCTTCCGTAGGTCGGGTCGACCTGGGCCAGTCCTTATTTGGTCATGTACTTTCCCGCAAAATGGAATGCTTTCGTGGGCTTCTCCATGCCTTGTTTGTGTGCCTCCAGGATGTGGGCTGGGGTGTCTGTCCCCAATACACATCCTGGGTGCCAGATAGTCTGGAGTGCCATGAATGCCTGTGACCACTGTGGTCCGTGATTGGTCCACGTATGGAGTGTGTGTTTGTAAGCAGATCTCCCACTGGGTCCTCTCCGTTTTGGCGCGAAGGGAACTTTGGATAAGAGGAGGCTGAAAACACCACTACCATGTCGATCTCCTGAGTTCTCACTGAACAAAGGATACGATCCAAGCATCCTGCAATATGAAGCCAAGTCAAGGAACCGCTGGAAGGTTTGGCACCCTGAGCCACCTGTCGTCCTGTGGGACCCCTCTGCATCTGGTCGTCCTAGAAGGTCTGCAAAGACGCTTCGACCCACTGGAATAGTGGGACCAACTATTCTCGGCACCTTCACCAAAACCTGCAAGTAAGCTTTCTCGGATGTGTACCTGGGCCCACCAGTGGGCTGACCAGCTTGCGGAGGTCCTTTGCTCTGTCACCGCAGCCGTTTCGAGGAGGCCCTCGAAACTTGGTATAATGCTAGCTCTGTGCCCACAGCACCCTCACACCGAATTTCGTACACTTGGCATTCCCAGGTCTGAAGTGAGACGAGTGCGCCAGGACCAGAGTACACGCGGTTACCCCGTTGCCCTGCCGCGGCAACGTCCTTTGCAATTCCGCTGCATTTGTGACCCTCTTGCCCCTGAAGCCTGCTGCAGTGAAACTGGGTTGATTTATCCACGCGGAGCGGAGAAATCGCCACTGTCCCGTTTGGGAATCATCGCTGTATCTCAGGAACTAAAAGGTGCCGAGACGTCCTTTTTGCCGCATCCGAACCTGCAAGCTAACTGGATTGACCTGCTGAAGTTTGGGTCTGCTTGCATCAGCGACCTATGAGTACTCAATACCCCAACCGCTGGCCCTTAGCACAAGGGCCCATTTTTACACATGAGTGGCCCCTGAGGGCCCCTCTTCTTTCCACTGCTATTGCGAAATAGCGACTCCATACCAAACTCTCGAACTGCCTCCGCCTTCAAGTGGAGGTCCTTCCTGAATAGTGGGAACTTATTCTGCATCGCGTCATCCACCTTCGCGAGCTGCAAGAGACCCCTGAAGAGACCCTATTCTGCCCATTGGCACAACCGCGTGCACATGCATTGCATGTACTATTGAGCACAAGGCTCCTCTCTTCTTAGGGCTTGGACTGCCTCTTAGTTAGGTATATTCTCGATGTTGAATTCGGCTTGAAGATTACCTGCACTGCTCCTTTCCTTCCCATTTAGGTTGTCGACATATTTCGTGCAGTTAACCCTTTGGACCCCAATGGTCTTGTATATATAATGTATGGATTGTGATGTTTGTTTGTTTGTTTATTTATTTGGTATGGCGTGCAAAACCCAGAGGTAACATGGCGCAACAGAAGGGAGGAAAATAAGGTTACATAAAAACTTGGTTACAAGATAGGCACAAAATGTACATATATACAAACAGTTAATTACATTAGGCAAGTCAGTTTCAGGGATGTACATATATACATTCAGTTTGGTTGTGGTCTGTTAGTATAGGGGTGCGCGGATCAGTCGTAGGGATCATTGGCGCGTAGGCAGGTGAAAATGTTTCGCCTGAAGCTGTGGTAGGATTGGTCTGCTCTTGTGTTGAGTGGGAAGGCGTTCCAATGTTGGGCTGCCATGACAGGGAAACTACTGCCGCCCGCTTTCTTTTGTCTGAATTTGGGTACCTGAAGGCGGTAGGAGTTAATTGTTCTGGTGGGGCAGGTGGAGGTCATTTTTATTATTCTGGCAGCGAGATAGGAAGGGGGTGGGTTGTTTAAGCATTTGAAAGTAGGTGATGCTGTTTTGAGGGAGATGCGGTCGCAGATTTTGAGCCAATTGTGTTCTCGTCTTTTGTTAGAGATATGTTCCTTAGAAGGTAGGTTGAGGGCTGTTCTGTGTGCATTGTTTTGCAGAGTTTGGAGTTTGTTGAGAATGTATTTGTTGGCTCCTAGTACATGGCATTACAATAATCAAGTCTGGAGAGTAGTAGGGCATTAGCAATGTTGATGCAGCTAGCTTGGGAGAGGAATGCTCTGATTAGCTTGCATGTGTATGCAGTGGAGGAAGCTAGTGAGTTTGCTTGTTTATTAAGTGACAAGGTGGAGTCTAGATGAAAGCCTAAGGTTTTCACTGTTTTGGCAGCTGCATGTGTTGGTTTACTTAGTGTTACTGTGATTCTTTTGCTATGGCCAATGTTACAAAGGCCTTGTAATAAATGTGTCTATATTTTTGATATAACACCTGTCTGGAGTAATTTGTAAGTGTCCTTGCTTTGTGTGCTAATTGAGGTATTTCAGTCACCCTCACCCCTCCTGAGATTTACGCTTGACCGCCTGCCAGAGCTACCTTGATTGGTCTGGCTTGTCCAGAGGTTACCCTGTTCCAAGAAACTAGGCTGGCCTTCTGAACTTCTGCCCACTAGAGTTTAGAAATCCATCTTAACACTTACCCCTGGTAATGTTTCTGATGGTTGTACCTCGCACGGATTCCTCATCTTAGATATATTTGTATCCTACTTTGGAGTCTCTACAGCAGGGGGCGCTATGTGGTATCGGCATCGATGTCCCTTAATGGTTACCATTCCAGCATCCGGGCATTACGTTGATGAAAGTATAAATAGCATGCACCGCGCCCGTTGCCTCAGTTTCTAATTTTTCCCTTGTTCAGCTCAGTCGTCTTGTGGAATTAAATAACCTGTATAGAGAAGTAACAAAAATATCCTCAGTCAGAGGGTTAGGCTGGGAGGGCAATGAGGAATCTGTGGGAGGTACATCCATCAGAAAGAACATTAGCTGGGATAACAAATGTATTCTTCTAATGGAATGTGACCTCCCACAAATTCCTCATCTTAGGTAGACTCCCATAGCAGTTTTGGAGAAGGAGGTGGGAAAAGTGCATTTTTGTGCAATTATGATAAGAACATAGTATTGTGCAGAACTGCTCTTCCAAAGTGAGTGTCCTGGCCTGACAGTGTGTCTAAGCACTAATGCTTTGAGAATGTATGGAGTGAGGACCAAGTTGCGGCATTGCAAATTTCCTGCTTTTTTACACCTCTTCGAAGAGCTGAAGTAATTGACCCTCTTTTGGTGGAATGGGCTATTAGATACCCAGGGCCATCTTTTACAAAAACAGAGAAGCACTCCAAATTGCATAAAGTGATCCAACTTGGTAGTCTGATTGGTCACGCGTGGCCTGACTTCTGACCAGGGTACCAATAAATAGTTGGTTATCCTGTCTAATTGCCATTTTTGCAATATAAATGCTAAGAGCACAAGTTGGTTCAAGCCTGTGTAACCGCTCCTCCTTAGAAGGGTGAGGTGGTGGATAAAAAGATAGCAATGTTATATTTTGTGTTAAATGAAATTCAGATACATTTGGAAGGAATGAGGTACACACCCTCGATAGTAAAGACTGGTTTGCATGATAGAGCTTGTAGCTCACTCACTCTGCAAGCAGATGTGATGGCGTAACCTGAGTGGATAACAATCAAGTGGCTCAAAAGGTGCTCCCATCAGGAATGCAACTCCCAAGTTCAGATCCCAAGACGGAATCAGAAACGGGACAGGTGGGAATGTATTTGTCAGTCCTTTCAAGAACGATCACAATTGGCATTTTAAAGTTAGAGCCTTGTTCTGGCCTGTGTTTAAAAATGGATAATGCCGGCAACTATTCCTTAACGGTAGCCACCAGCAGCCTCTGATAGGCTAAGTGCAGTAAAAAAGAAAGCACTGCAGGTTTATTGCAAGAGAAAGTATCTATATCTTTAGCTCTACACAAGATGCAAAACTTGTTCCAATGGCAGCAGTATGGGGCTTTGGTTGCTAGTCTTCTACACGAAAGTAACACCTCCCTAACATCTTCCGAGAGGTCCAATCTTCATATCTTAGCCTCTCAGAAACCAGGCGTGAAGGTTCGGTGTTCGGATTCCTGTGTGAAGACGACCAGATCCCTCTTGCAAGAGTAGAGCCAATCTCTGGGGAAGACGGAATGGAAGGCAGAAGGACTTAAGTCCAGAAGGTCCGGGTCACATCCTCCTGGCCCAATCAGGATCATGAATTTCCTGACCATACGCAACCTCGCGATGATATGACGAATGACGAGGACTGGTGGGAATGCACATACGAGTGGAAAATCCCAGTCCACTACGAACGCATCCCCCAGAGCTCCTCTGAGGAATTTTCATTGAGCAAAACAGGTTATACTTCCTGGTGATACTGGATATGAAGAGATCCGCTTCAGGGGTTCCCGTAATAGCGATGATCTCTAAAGGACTTCCTGAGCCAACGCCCACTCGTGGGAGAGTGTTCTGTCGCTCGAAGCTTCCGCCATTGAATGCTCTTCCCAGACAAGGTGAACAGCCGAAGGAGATCACATTTTGTAGAGCCGAAAACCAGAGCTGCATTGCCTCTTTGCACAGGGGTAGTGAATCTACACCACCTCTATTGTTGAGGTAATGCATGGCCACCATATTGTCCATCATTATCATGACATTCTTTCCCTGGATGGAAGGCAAAAAGGCCATCAGTGTCAGTCTGAACAACCACAGCTCTAAAAGGTTTATGCGCACTCTTTATTCTGCAAGGGACCAAAGTCATTGTGAGATCACTCATGTGAGCTCCCGATCCCATGAGGGAAGCATCCGTGACTACAGTTATCACCGGCCAGGGTTGCCAAAAAGGTTCCTCTATCGCGTTCTGGTTTCACATTCACCACAGGAGTTCCTGTGCGACCTTGCTCAGGACCTGAAGTAGGTCAGTCATCCTACCAGAGAACTGACCATTGGGATCCAAGGGCACCAGGAAAATACAGGATTTCATGAGGCCCAGCAACCTCAGAAAGTCGAATGGCAGTAGATAAGGGGCGTTCTGAAAATCTTGTTACCATCTGCAATATATGTTAAGCAGTCAACTCGGGAGGCAAAGCCTTCCCAGAGGAAGAGTCCAGGACCACTGCAATAAATTGAAGCTGAGAAGGTGTCACGTGGGACTCCTTGAAATTGAGGGAGAAGTCCAGTTTGTGCAGGGAGTGGTAGGTGCTGCTGAGATGTTCCAGAGCCTGTTCGGGCGAATGAGCTCTGATCAACCAGTAATCTAGGTAGGGATAGATGTGAATGCCACGTCTGCCATCAACTTGATGAAGACCCTCAGAGCTGAGGTGAGCCATAAAGACAGAACGCGAAATCGATAGCGAGACCTGACAATGGCGAACCTTAGGTACTTCCTGTGTCTGGGATGTATAGGCACATAAAAAACAAGCATCCTGAAGATCAAGTGACACCATCCAGTCCTGGAGCTGAACGGCATGGGGAATCTGCGAAAGCATAACCATTCTTAATTGTCCGTCTTGAGGAACTTGTACAAGCACCTCAGGTTCGGGATGGGTCGCAGTCCTCAGTCTTTCTTGGGAACCAGGAAATAGGTGGAGTACCAACCCTGGTTTTGATCCTGCTCCCCCCCACCCCCTCCAGCCTACTTCTGCAGGAGTCTGTCCTGATACATTCTGGTTTCACCATCACCGTCTTGTGGTCAATGAAGGATTTGACTTTTATGGACTTCATTGATTCACGGTGCGTCACCCTTTCTCAACTGTCATGCTGGACTCTTTGCATCTTGTACTGATGGTGGCCCTGAATCATGCTGTTCCAATCTTTATCTTGCATCCTGGCTTGCAACATTATGCGTTACTACAGACTTCTGCAATTGTATACACTCTCCCCCCTTGATTCTCCACTCTTAACAGCTTACTCTCTGTTCTCTCCCCCTCTCCCTTTCTCCCTTTTCCTATTTCCTCCCCTTACTTTCTTCTATGCACTTACTGTATCAGAATTGTCCCTGGACCTAGTATGATAGCAACCTTGTCGTCTACTACCCCCTCCCCTTACTTGTCCCTCCCACCCCCCTCCAGCATTATCTGAAATATCATCAGGCCTAGTACGATAGTCGCTTGTTTTGTTCCTCCCCTCACTTTCTGCACCCCTCTCCCTCACCTTTTTGTTTTTCTCCGGCTCTACCAGAAATGTCATGAGGCCTAGTACGGTAGCCACCTGTCTGTTTCCATTTCCTTCCCACTCTCCCCCTCCCTTCCTTATCTATGTCGTACCTCTTGCACTATCTGAAATGTCGTCAGGCCGAGTACGATAGTTAATTTCACATCCTTAGTGTTCATGGCCTGTAAGAATGACATTGTATTTTCTTTTGTTCCCTCCCTTGCTTTGAAGCCCTTTGAAACACATTGTGTATAGGCGCTATATAAATAAACTATCATATCAGATCATGCAGGTACCTTCTTCATCTTCTTTCTCCAACAGGGGATGATCTCCTGTAGGAGGAGTGGATCAGGATGCCACAGACATTGTTTGCTTGGAGGACAATCTGGGTGTCTTTGCAGAAATGGGAGACAGTACCCATGGGCTACTCTAGTGCCCATACACCTGAAGTAGTAAGATGCCATGATTGTAGATGCTGGGTCAACCTGCCTCCCACTGGGGTTCTGTGGGCAAGTGCTCATTGAGGATTTTAGGGCTGTGGCAAAGGGCAAGGAGGAGGTTGCTGCCTGAACAGTATTTCCTCCACAGCCTCTAGGGGCACATGTAAACCACCCTTGCCCTCGCTTCTGGCTTGTCTAACCTCTTCCCCTTTGGCCAAAGGCGGAGTAATAGTACACGGGCCATCCTCTCCAAGTCTGTGTAGCTAGGTGTTGTTGCAGTTGAAGAATGGCTGCTCCCAAAGATTTTGCTGCAGCCTTTGAAGCCTGTAACTTCTCTAGGCGGTTGTCCACCTTGGGGCCAAATAGATTGGATCCATAAAAGTGCATATTTAGGAGCCTTGACTGAACTTTGGGTCCAAACCTAGCCTTACGCAGCCAAGCAAACCTCACGATTACTGCGCTAGACCCAATGCATCTGCCGACGCAGTCTGATACGTCTAGGCCAGACTGAAAGGATTGGCAGGAAGCCTCTTTTCCAAAATTAATAAGGTTATTAAAAGCTTCTAGCATCTCAACTTCAGGAATGTTTTACACAGCTTGGGCAATTACATTTTCTCACTGAAGCTTTACATTCAGCCAAGGAGGTCTTTGGGGGGACAAGTATCTGAATTTTGTCTGGCAAGGAATCCAAAGACGACGAATGATGGCATTGTTTCTTATTCTTCCGTGATGAAGAGGAAGAGTAAGGGGAATCACTCCTGGATCTCGATCGCTTTGAATATTTAGTGTGTTTTTTGGGCCTAGGGGCTTGTCTCTAGTTAAATTCCTATCTTGGGTAAATTTTCTTTTCAAAGGTGTGGAAGACAGATTTTGAAACAGGCCAACCTAGGGCAATCTTCAGGCTCCTCTCCTTCAAAGCCTTACTATTCATCAATTAACAGGAGCATCATTCAACAACTTCATGATCTTTGCTGATGCACCAGAGACAAATCCTGTGCAGATCAGTGACTGACCTCTTCGAATCACAGTACGCACATCTCTTGAAGCCTGTTTTCGGCTTAGAGATTTGATAATGACAAAAAGGTATTACGTTAGTCGAAAAGAATTGCTGAGGCGAGTCGAACCGTTCTGAGAGTATGCTGTGCATGCGGAAAATTGAACTGAAGCAACGGGCACGGTACGTGCTATTTATACCATTATCGACATCACGTCCGGAAATGGGAATAGTAACCGTCGAGCAACATCGACGTCGATACTACACAGCACCCCCTGCTGTCGAAAAAACTTTCAAGACTACAAAGCTGTGGTAGGACACAATCCATTAGAAATTTCACTGGATTCTATTTCCATTATTTCAAGCAACACACGCACCACTAATGACACTTTAGACCAAGATAATTAGATGCTGGTCAAGTATAATCTAACCTTATTTGGGTAACAGTGGGTTGGCCGTCACCTACTGGTCAACACATGCAACCAGAACACTTTAAATATAACTTTTTGGGTTTAGGTAGAGATATTGATACAACCTGTGCATATAGGAGCACTGCCCGATATGTAAGGCAGCATTGGATTTCACTTCTCCCCCATAAGATTCCAAAAGCTTATCCTCCTTGCAGAGTTGAGCTATCCAAGAGGCAGTGTCCATTCCAGAGGATGGTGGTTTTGCCTATAAGAAAGCCGCTTCTGCCACTAAGAAGTGTTGCAGAGGATGCAATGATAAACAAAGAGTGCCTAAAAGGTAACGGATGGTACATATCTTCCAATTTTATGTTGGTTGGGGAGCAGAAATGGGGCTTCTGCCATTTCTTAGAGGCAACCATCAGGATGTTGTCCTTTAGAGGAATACCCCGGGCATACCTAGAGGATGCAAAGTCAAGACTTTAGTACTAGGAGGCCCCACTTCGGGATGTGCGTGCAATCCGGTCGTGAGAATATCGGGCGAATATGGGAAAATCCTCTTCCCCTTAATCTTCCATATTAGTGAGGTCTTTACCAGGCGAGACCAGATCAACCAGATGGACCGCTGTATCCAGAGCTTCTGAGACTCATAGTAGCCGGTGATGGAGGCAATGGGTGTGCCAGAGTCTCAGGTGGCCTCGCACAGAGGTGAAGAGACAACTAGGGGGAGCAATGCAAGATGGCTGCTTGAACAGGTAGCTCTGCCATCGGACCGCATGATTTGAGAACAGCAGCCCAAACACCCGCCCCGCTCTCACTGATTTTGCCAACAAAATTGTGAACACTCTGGGGAACGCTGTGTGAGCGGTCATCCAGACGGCGGCCTAGGTAACCGCTTACACCCTTGCGGCGGGGCCAGCAGCGGTGACAGCATTGGTCAGGCCCACGTGGGAGCTTTGAACCTGGGCGAGTCGGGCAATTTACAGCCGGCGTCGGGCTGTGCCAGCCGGCATTGTTGAGAGGGCCATGCCTACCCCCAGGGGGTGAAGGAGCAGCAGAAGCAGCTTGGAGCCAGTGGAAGTGGGCAAGGTGTGAAAGCTCTCGGAGAAGCTGTGGCGAACTGACAACACAAGTGGGTTGCACTCCGTGGGTGGTGCTGGTGCGGCAGCCCATCAGCCCTACAGCCCCAGTAGGAGGGGGTGAAGGTAGAACCCGGCCTGTGTGGTGAGGACTGGGCCGATAGGGGCCTAGCTTCAGCAGCAATGCTCTGCCCGGGATACCTGCTGGAGCGGAGACTGGCACATTGAGCTGGACTGTGTTTCGTGTTGATACAGGGCCTTGGTGAACCAGTGAGCACCTGTTGGAGTGGACAGGCACGCATGTGCGGTGGGCAGTAAAGGATGCGCCCTGCTGGTGCCGCAGTTAGTGGCCTTGTCCCCTGGCGGACCCAGAGTTGCTGGAGTGGAGTGGCCTGGGTGGTGTGAGGTGCATGACATACAGCGATTAACCCCCTGGGATTGAGGGGGCACCTGAAAGTATGGGGGTCCCAGTAAGACTGAGATCCTTCTCATTGGGACACCTGCGCCCGGTTTCCCTCCTACTCTCTGGCCACCTTCCTTGGGCCGTCTCCCCTCACTTTCCCTTGGGGTCATCTTCAACTCCTCCCTCTCCTTCACCACTCGTATCTTGGACCTTGCTAAGAAGGCCCGCTTCCAGCTTCACCTCCTAAGAGGCATTCTCCCTTTCCTCACCTTTAGACAGAAACTCAATGGGTCCAGGGCTCTTGGCCTCGATAGGATGGACTATCTTTTTGATTGTTCTTGGTTCAACTGAACATTTAACATATTTTAAAAACCACAGAAGAAAAAAAAAGAAAAAAGAAAAGACTTATTACATTAATACGGATATTTAACAAAGAAATACCTTAAAAAATAAAATACAATTTTATACACTGTAATTTTAAGCCTCAAAATATTACTCAAAAAAGAAAAAGTAAACTTTATTCCAAAGACAAGGAGCCAAAAACCCAACCACTGCAACCAGATCAGATGTAAGCAACCCATTTAAACAGCGAGACCATACCGATTTATCAATAAATGCAAAGGAATTAAAACATTGTCCAAATACCTAATAAGATTTAAATTTAAAACTTGACATTCTATAATCAAATGAAGCAGATTCCAATTCATTTGTACAAAACCTACAATACGATTCTTGATGTATTATAATGTACCTAAATAAAATGTCTATAGTCCAAATACAATTCCATCTAAACCGCATAAAATTATGTTGAGCTCCTTTACTAGGATAAATAGAAAGGAACGCTGCAAGCATTTTTATGATCTTTTGCTAAATGGGAAAGAGAACTATAACCATGCATTTCATCAACATCGGTTGTCTAATTCTTAGTCAGCTTTGGTGTGTTCACAAATTCTTCTCGACATGATCCAATCTCCTTCAACAAGGAGTCACAAAAATGACCTAATTGGAGCATGGATAAATCCAATTTGATGGACGTCCACTATTGTTTTTAAATCTTCATATAAGGATGCCGTTTCAGCATCTAAAATCTTTCCAAAGAAACTTAAAAAGCGCCACAGCCAGCTACACTTAAGGCAAATCAAAGCCAAATCGTATTTTATTACCTCCATGGGTACATTTTTGGCTAATCTTAATACTTTCTTCCATATCATAGCTTCTACAGCCAAAAGCAGATTTAAATACTTAAAATCTAATAATTCAGTTCCATAAATAAGCTTTGGAACCATTTTCCCTTTATAAAAACCTTAAAGCTGGTAAAATAGAAAATTGGCTGCATTTACCATCCACCTTTATTAATTGATTGCATAACCCCTTAGTTTTTTCAAATAATACTGTCTTAGTAGCCTTCAACAATACATTTCTAAAAATAGAAAAACCTAAATATGTAAAATGTGTTACCATCAATAGTTTATCTCCACCACAAAATAACTTAAATTTAGTAGTGGATTCCTTCAAAGTGCAGTGTATTACCTTCTTTCTGTGTGTTCATTTGCAAAAAATAATTCCTTTGGGTAGCTGGAGAAAGTCTTAATAAGTCTCTGGAGCCCTAGTGGGGTCAAGTCGAACAATAAAAATCATCAGCATATGACAACCCAATTAATTTCTGCCTATTCCATTTAGGGGACACCAAGCAAGCTTTATCTGAAACCTCAGCAATATCCCATATATCTGAATTAAAAAGACAGGGAGCCAATATAAAACCCTGTATTTACCCCTGTCACAGACTCTTGATAAATCTCCCCGATTGTTGAGTCTTAACCTTAATCTGATATTTGAGTTTGAGTATAATGATATTATAGGGCTTAGCAGCACCCATGGGATTCCCCAACTATCAAGCTTTTTCCACAAAAGATTCCTATTCATCGTATCATATGTGTAGTATCGGGGATGGTAAAAAGACATCTGGATTCAGGTAAGGCACAGGAGACCAGTATATATAAAAGAAGTAAGTTTATTACTTAGTTACAGAGTTACAGGGCTAGTTATATAGAAAGGGGCAGGGAGCTAAACAGATGACATCCTTTCAGTAAGGTTCTCCCATCCTGTGTTACCAACTGTAGTTCTTGGAACCCTCAGGTCCCATCACATTCCATATGACATAGCTGTATTCTACTAGCAGCACTGTGTGCACCCAGTGCAAATAGATAGGTACAATACTACAATATGCTTGTCGATTTTCCACTCCAAAGTAGCAGTATGCCAGGTATAAAGCACAGTAGTGTTAAAACATACTATCTTGGGTTTAGTCCAGGAAATTCGATTACCCCCTGTGATACCATCATATCATATGCCATCCCATCTGTTTCTTTCTCAACCTCCAAAGCAAAGGAAGCACATAACATTGCATGATCATTCCAATCACATTTCTTAACCTGCATAATTGAACAAAAACTGAACAAGGCACCACGAAGGCCCACTACCAGCTGTAACTCCTCAGAGGTATTCTGCATTTTCTCACTTTCCCCTAGAAGCTCATTGTCTCCAGAGCCCCGGTTCTCTCTAGGCTGGACTATTTCAACAGCCCCTTTCTCAATCTGCCTTCCTTTACTCTCTGCCCACTGCAACCAATCCAGAACAGGACTGTAAAACTTACCCTTGGCCTCAAGCCCAGGGACCATATCTCTCCAGCCCTGAAATCTCTCCACTGGCTCCCAGTGTCTGCAAGGATCTAGTTCAAGAACCTCTGCATCGCACACAAGGCATTCTGGGCCTGGGCCCGCAATACATCCAACTCTCTCTTCCAAAATACCTTCCTTCTCGAGCCCTTCGCTCTGCTACCTCCAACTCTCTGAGGGCCAGACGGTTCTCCAGGCAGAGAGTGTGGGGTAGATCTCTCTCCTCTGCAGGTGCCTCCCTCTGGAACATTCTCCCTGTCCCTCTCAAACTTGAGCTGTATCAGCTGAAGTTTTGGAAGCAGCTCAAGACCTTCCTCTTCTCCTTCGCTTTCTCTCCCCCCTCCCCTGCTGACCTACCCATCTGCTGCGTCGACTGGTCGCGTGACTACCCCAGAGTTTCAATGGGTACCAGGCACCGCCTGATCAGTCCTCCTCCCACCCCCCATGCACTGCCTCCGGGCCTCTGTGCTTTTGCGTGGGCCTAACTAAGCTCTACAGTCCTCCACTTCCATGCACTTACCCAGAGCTGTGCTGCCCTGGATACACTTCCCCCTTCCCTCTCCCTGGCACTTCCTCCTTCCCACTTCTCCCTGCACTTTGCATAGTCACACTTGCACTATCTGAATGACACAAGGCCTAGTAAGATCGTTTGTCTTGTCCTCCCTCGGTCTTCCCTACCGGGCCTGCACTAGTATACAGGCGTGTTATAAATTACGTATATCACATCATTAGTGAACAGATAATCCAAAGTAGAGCTTTTCTCTCCCCTGAACCACGTCCATCGACTGGTGATATCCCCTATAATAGCCCCGTTAAGGCAGTGGAGAACCAAATCCCTCAAGCAAGTCACCATCTCCTACCATTCTTTCGCTTAGTTAAGCCCCCTGAATAACCAACGTCTCCTTCTGCTGAGGTGGTGACACATAAGCAGAGTTTAGGTCTCCACCCAAAAGTACAAGACCACCATCCACTATTTCCAGCCAAGATAAAATACAGATGGAAAGATTGTCCAATAACTCCTCAATTGGATACAAGTGAACATGCCAGTAAATATTTGCTATTAATAGTTTCTGAATCTTTCCTTTACACAAAAGAGAAGACAGTTACTAAAAATCCCCTTTCAGAGGCGATTGTTGAAAGGAGCAATTTCATATGATTTGATGGCATTCAACAGGCCCCCAAGCTGGTCTCCCCCGTTCACCTTTACAAGCAGCCTGGGCAAACTTAGAAAAGCCATGCAATAATGCGATGTTCAATAGCCAAGATTCTTGTATTAATAAAATATAGGCCTCCTTCAAAATCTTGGCCAAAGCTTGGTTAAAAAAAGATATTCATATGGCCACAGCTATTCCATGATATACCTTTTAACTGAGCAGCCACTTTCTCAAAGCCGCTGATTTGAGGTATTAAGAGAAGCCGCCAGCCAGGACCCACATCCCAGTATCGTCTTCCAGATTTAAATTATCTTCCCTCATCCACTTAACTTGACGCTGGGCATTCATATCAGATGAAATGTTTATCCTCAACTCCCTTTTACCTTCAGAATTATGAACATCACAACAGCTTCCCCCTGGACCCTTCAGGACAGGAGCATAGCCCAGAGTTATTGTTACGGATGACAAATAATGTCCTACTACAGAAAAGTCATTTCCATATTGTCGAAGATAAACATTTTCTTTTAGAATCATGTAAAAAACTACATCTGTTTTGCCTCTAAAAGTAAAGCCAACCCTATCCAGATCTTTGGAGAGGATGGGCCTTTAATATGGAATTTCCGACAACAAGGCCAAAATACAGGACCGATTTAAAATCGTATGGCGATTTTCAGGAAGAATACTAGCCACCCGTAATTGCCAGTGTTCTTGACACTTTCACCTTTAGTTCCAATCACTAGCTGTTTGATTGCCCCGATCTCATTCTGGCTTTCCAGAAAAACTGTGCTCCTTCCACCTCTCAACATAGAAGAGAATTTTTGGATCACATCACATCGCATTCCTGAGTCAAGCATCAAGGAGGAAGATTGTCTAAGAAAACACTTGTCAGCTTCTTTACAACAATTAGCAAACTCAACATTACAGGCCCCTTTAAGAGAAGAGGGTTGATTATACAATACTTTACTACCTCCCTTCTGACCTCTAGGAACTGATTGTTCGTGCCACACTTCGCTTCCACTCTTCACACCCGGAGACATTGACAACCGTACGTCACCCAAGTTCCTATCCAACATCTCTGTCCTTTTCCCATCCATCCATTTCTCACTCATTAACGGTAAGATCAAAGAAAAAACATTGGGTAGTTTGATGAAGTTGCCCAACTGTTTGAATTGCCACCTGTCACTTTTTTGCTCAAATCTATCCTTATAAACAGTTTTTTTTCTCACTTCCTTTTGACTCAAAGTCTCTTCTCTTGTCGATATCACTAAATCAGTCAAATCCCTTCCCTCAATAGCAGAGGTTCTAACCGACATCTCTCGTCTAAAATCTTTTACAATCTGCAGATCCAACTGCCTACCCGCACCTTTAGCCAAAGCCATAGGCTTAGATTTTAAGTGTTGCGTCTCTGAGGGAGGCGACATACCTGAAAAGAATGACCTTGTGGAGCATTTATTTTTAACAAAATCCTTTCCATTTTTCGCAATCTTTTTAGCAAATGCTCTTTTGGATTTTTCCACACATTTGTTAGAAGCTTGAATTTGCGAGACATAACCGCTCATTTTAGAGCTTTTCATTTTTCTTTGATCCAACTGCTTATTAGACACTCCCGGGCATGCCCTATTATTACCTCTTTCCTCCTCAGCCAACTTTATGTGTATAGGAAGCAATTTGAAGTCACCCTTCCCCTGAATTATGATCGCTCTAGCCTCCACCAACCCAGAGTTTTTTTGGGAATCTAAATTCAACCCAGATCTCATACCCCCCTGAGCAGGTACATCTTTCTGCAAATTAACCCAAACATTCTTTTCAGAAACATAATTTTAAAATTTAGACAGCAGCTGATTTTGTTTTACTAAAATCATATGTAGAAGAGTTCTGCTGAATATTTTCAAACAGATTTAGCAAAGCACATGCAATTTGATTAGTTTCATTACTAAGAGGGACTCTGCAGTCCGCTACACCTTTGTCAATGATCTTAATTAAAAGCGATAGTCTTTTTTGTTGGGCAAGAGCTGGCGTCGATGTATATGATGTGAAAGAGGAGTATGAGTCAGCCACTTCAGAAAATATAGGTGGCGTATTTAAATAAAAATCATCCTGATTCTGAGGTAAATCAATTACCTCTTGTTCCAGCAATTCCTCGGTCGAGCCTATTGCTAACATATCATGATCCAAAATAGTTTGGGACTGCAACATATTCGGACCCACACCCAGATCTTTCATCATGCCCAAAGCAGAAGTGCCTGGTTGTGAAGATGCTTCGTCCGGTCCCTTACGCGTAGAGGAGAAATAGTCCATAATCAGTCTGGTTATTGTCTGGATTCTTAAGTTTTGTGTGGATATTGGTAATCAAATTAGACAATGCCAGAGCAGATCGGTTATTGTCTACTTGTATACGATCAACCCCTTGCAGGCCCCTCGCTTCTTCCTTTTCAGGTAACCCATTTAGTCTCACGAGAGGGGGGCAGTGGAAGTTGCATCGCCAAATTCAAAGCTGCTGAGGCATCCAATAAAGACTCTTGGAGCAGCTGCCGTTCTTCATACCGCTCCTTAAGTCATACATTGATTTAGTTCCCTCCACACCCTTACCAACCATTTTTCCAGCACAAAGTAAGAGGGGCTGACTAAACAACACACCACAGTACCTTCAACTCTGAGGCAACCGAGACACACCAGGTAATGTGGTCCAGCCACCAGCCGTTAAACAGTTGCAAATTAGATTGTCTCTTGGAATCTTCAACATCACCTAAATAGAAGCACCTTCTTCCTTAATTGCAACAGACCTAGTCATCCTCCTGACTCCTCGTCCCCAGAGCCGCTGAAACACGACACACAGCAGCACACCACTGCGCTCCACCGATAGATGGGCTAATGTTGGGAAAGCCACCGCCTTCCTTGAACTGGCACTGTAAATAGACTCTGCTTTGCTCTGCTCTGTTTTGCTCCGTTCACTAATCCAGCACGAAACACACAACAGCACACCCTAGGATGGACTATTGCAACAGCCTCTTCCTCAACCTCCCTCTTTCTCCCTACGCCCTCTTTAGCTAATCCAGATTAGGGCTGCAAGACTTGGCCTCAAGCCCAGGGACCGTATCTCTCCACCCCTAAAATCTTTTCACTGGCTCCTGGTGGTCGTAAGGATCAATCTCAAGACCCTCTGCATCATCCACAAGGTCTTTTGGGGCCTGGGACAACGCTATTTCCAACTTTCCCTCCCTAAATACTTACCAGCCTTCGCTCCTCTAACTCCAACTCTCTGCTTGTCAAATGCTTCTCTAAGCAGAGAGTGGGGGAAAGATCTCTCTTCTGCTGGTGCCTCTCTTTAGAACAGTCTCCCTGCCCCTCTCAGACTTGAGCCAGACCGCCTTAAGTTCCAGAAATGTCTCAAAACTCTGCTTTTCTCTACCTCCATTTCCCCCTTTTCTTTCCCCGTTAATCACTCCACTGCCGCTGAGACTGGCGGCCTGGACCTTTATGAATCTCACAGGTAACAGGCCTCTTCCCGTCAATATCAGCAGCCTCCCCTGCCCCAGCACTGCCCTTGTGGGCCCCCTACCGGGCAGCTGTGCATCACACCCGTGGGACTCCCCCCGCCCTAGCACTTAGTCAGCCGTTCTCCACTGGCACTCTCAGCACTACCCTCTCAGACTCTCACTCGCACTTGCTCATAACTCCGTCCCTCCCCCTGAACTCACACTCCTTTCCTGCACTTCTCCCAGCACTTGTACACGGGAATGACACAAGGCCTAGTAGGAACACGATTGTATTTTTCAGTTTTTTTCATTTGTTGCCACTATGTATTTTGTTCCCTCCTCTATTGTGCCTTGTGCCGCCTTGAAACCCTTTTTTGCTGTCCAGGCGCCTAACAAATGCTCAATAAATAAAAAGTAAAATAAAAAATAAATAAATAGGGGCTTGGGCTGCCTGGTGTGGCAATGACTGCGGGAGGTATGCAGTAGAACATTCAGGGCATCTTGGTGGAGCTCAAGCCCTTTCAGTCTGCAGCCTAGATGTCCCTGGGTGCCATGAGGGAGCGACTAGTTAAAATGGATGACCGTCTTGAGGCCCTTGAAAACCACCAGCTTTCTGCTGAAGTGCTTGAGGTGAAGCTGGAGGGGAGAATTAAGGAACTTGAACTTCGGGAGCGTGAAGCCGAAAGCAAGCTCGATATGTCGCGAACAGAGGGCAACGGAACAACTTCAGAATCGGGGGCTTCCGCACCGGGATGGGGGAGGAAGGAGTGCCCCAAGGACCTGGAAAACTGCCTGGGAAAAGTGCTGAAGAAGCTCATGGGTCAGACCTACACGCAGGAAATATGTTTTGGTAGAGTGCACAGAGGGGCTGGTTCAGGCACGGGCCCCGTTCGGTGGTGGCCAAATTTATTTAGCATTTTTTAAGCGCTCACACAGCCCAGGGGCATCGAACGTGAATAGGACTTAGTTGCGTATTTATAACATGCTTAATACCCAGAGGTTTCTAAGCGCGGACCCGGGAATCGAACCAGTGTTGCTTCGTGTCATCTTGTTTCCAAGGCGAACACATTGCCGCTGAGCTATCCTCCCGGGACTATGCCACTACTACAGCGACAAAGAGGAGATCTTGCGGGAGGCGAGGAAAGTCAACGTAATAAAATGGGAAGGGGACTATCAAGATCTTTCAATGTTTACCCTAGACCGACAGAGGAAGTCTAGGTATCACACGGCGTGGCTCCAGGCGGAAGGAGTATGGTTCCCCTTTGCTCTTCTTTTTGAGTAAAAGGGGGAGAAGTAGGAGATAAAGCAGTGGGAGGCGGACCAGCTGCTCCAGATTCTACAGAAGGAGAGTGCCTCCCAGGACCAGCAGGGGCAACGTCAGCTGAGGGAAAGGTTCAGGAGTGTTTTTGCAGAAACGGGAGGCCGGAAAAAGTACCCTGCCTCCAGAAGGCCCAGGAAGAATGCCAGAGCCCAGACGAGAATTACCAGATAATGTTTTTAGGGCACTATGAGGTGGTGTAAAAGCTATAGGACTGCTGACAATGTAGGTTTATAAGTGTACATGCGATATTGGCTTTGGGTGGGGTGATCCTTGTTGACCTAGTGGCCTAGGCTATCCTACCCATCTCAAGATGGTAAGTTATTGGGGTGGGGAGGTTGTTTGTGCAGAGGGGTTGCTGGAGAGCCGCACATACAGAGACAATGGCTGCGGTTAAAGTGGCTACTCTTAATGCCAGGGGCCTGAATTCCCCATGTAAAATATCATTACTAAGCAACATGTTCCACAAGGCAGGCCTGTCAGCCCTTTTGCTCCAAGAGAGCCACTATAGGTGGGGTGAGGAACAAGGGTTGAAAAGGAAAGGGGTGGGTCTGGTGGTTGGGGCCTCTGACAAGACGACCAAGACCCAAGGAGGTGGCATACTACTGGTGTGACACTTCTGTAAGAAGGAGTTTCAGGTGAAGAGAGGTTTTGGAGGTAGATTCCAGGCGATTAAGGGAAGGCCTGATGGCCGGTTACTGACTTTGGCAACTCTATACGTGCCTAACGACAAGCAGATGTGGTTTGCTAGAAAGGTGTTTGAGTTGCTGCAACAGTGGGGAGAAGGGCAGATGTTGCTGGATGGAGATTTCAACATGATTAGAGACCCTGGGATGGATTGGTGGTATAGGAGGGGGGACCCTGGCAAGGACCCTACAGCTCAAAATAGAGCCTTTGCAAGGGACTTACAAGATTATTTTTGGGCTGAGACAAGCCAGTTGTTATACCTTTATCTCCCTGCGGCATGGTACCTACATGAGGACAGATTTGCTGCTGGTGCCTCAGGAACAGGGCAATACTGGCTCTAAGCCTACGGTCGAGGCCATCACCTGGTCGGACCATGACATGGTTGCGATGAAGTGGTGTTTGGAGGCCACACGGAGGGGTCACCAACATTGGAGTTGTAATGATACCTCCTCAGGGACTCAGTGTTTAAAGAATATCTCACTAAAGAATTGTTGCATATTTTAATACCAATGACATGGGGGAAGTGCATCAGAAATAAGTCTGAAAAGCAGCCATGATGAGGGGGAGTCTCCTGATCGCGGAAGGGACTGGAAGAGAGGGCGCATGGGCCGGTTGAGGCTAGGCTGAGAGATGAGACCCACAGGTTGAGGTCCCGGAAGACCCAGTGGACCTGCCCGCAGGAAGAGATAATCAATGAAATGCGGGAAAAGCGACAGGTACTGCATTGGCCTCCGATTGGGGATGTGGTTTAAAAAAAAAAAAAAAAAAAAAAAAAAACTTAGGTACACAAAGCAACGTTATCAAAAAGGGGATAGAGTGGGCACCATGCCGGTGGTGATGCAGGGGGGACAGGATGGTGGAGTGTATTTGGAGATCGAATGGGACGCCCGTTGCACCGTGTTAGGGAGAATTCTCTGTTTAGGCTGAATTTCCTAAACTAGTGAGTCCCCCAGCAGCTTTGCTGGATTTTTGGGGTTTATTTTTTCTCCTGCCAAGAGTGAGACTCCCAGGGCATGTAAAGTCACCATTGACTTTACTAGTCTCAAATTCTGAACAGAACCAGTACAAACCATCATATTGTGGACGTACTGGCAAGGGCAATTTGATTGCCCTGGGGTCTGTTAGTCGAGGGGGCACGTCTCCGTCCCCCCTGATCGAGTTTTGGCTGGTGGCAGTGGATACTACTTTTTATATTCGACCGCAAATATATCCCTATGGGATTTCCCATTGTTCGAGGCTACCAACTTTAATTATTTAATTCCAATAGCCTCGAACATACCGCCGGTTTATTTATTTAATATTAATTCTCCGGTTGGTATTTCTTGCCAGAACTCGGTTCTAAAATGGCGTTTGTGTTCGCTTCTGTGACTCCAACCCAAGTTGAGCCCTTTGTTCCACTTTTTGGCGGGCTTCTCCACAGAAGCCCTCCAAAGTGGTGCCACTCTGTCTGGGGTACTTAGGAGGGGTGGAGGGGGATTTAGGCACCCCGGACTGAGTTGCCTAGGCACCCCGGACTCAAGTCGCACTCTGTCCTGATTGGCCCAAGTGGTGAGCCGGCCGGCTCACCACTTAGCATGTTTGAGTGACAGCTAGGCTGAGTGAATGGGGCTTTTCTGCATAAAAGCAGGGCTTTGGGGACTGGAACTTCAGAAGTCGCCACAGGACCTAAGAATCCGACGAGGGAGAAGCTGAGCCGACCTGCTACGACGACACCACCGGTGGAGCCCTGCTGAACTGTCTCACTTTTCCCAACGACAGAGGAGATCTCCAGCCCGGAGAGCCTTCTTCCTTTGACTGGTGGGGATAACCAGTCTGCTTCCTTTTTCGCTTCCTGGACCATCTCGTGGCCGCCTTGCCTGTGCCACGCACCCCGGCAACCGGGATACCACGTTTTACCACTACCACGAATCAAAGGGTAGTACCTTTAACCGGAAAACTCTGAGGCTGATTTCTTCCCTGGCAGTGCAACGACCTTCATCTTTCCTCCACGTCGAGATTTTCTCTTCCCCTGGACGACGTCGCGACTTGCACCCGCTGCCAGGAACAACTGCCCCCGCTGGAGGATCCTTCCCACATAAGGTACCGTGTTCCGCCTGGCTTCCCTTGCAACCGACTGTACGGGGTGGATTTAGCCCCCGGCTTTCGACCCTGGGTTAGCCTGGGACACCCTGGCTAAACTTTTCTGAGCCTAACTAAAACCTTTCCGAACTCCCTGCAAGACTTTTTAAGCCTGTCGTCATTGTGTGATCTTGGGTGCATTTGTGCCCTGCTCTCTCCAAGAGTGGGCCCGGCCTATGGACTTTGGCACACAAGTAACTTTTGACTTTCCTGCCTTGCTTAAGAGTTCCTAGGTATTAGTGTGGTGTATTTTCCTACATTCTGTCTTTTTCCCTCCCTTTTTCGTTAACTTATTGGAGTGCCATCTATAGTTAAGCGCTCACCTCTGTCTGAAATAAGTGGTGTTAACTAAGACTTGTCTGATAAGGAATAAGGAGTGTATATATAATAATAGTAATTGTGTTTAGAGTGATTTACAATAATAGTGCTGGAGTGTTTCAATAATAGTGCTGGAGTGTTTCAATAAGTGTGTTTTTAAATAAATAATTGTATACCTTGATACCAAAGCTCTGGTCAGTGTTTGCTTGTGGTACTGTATCTGAGTACCTATTGTGTATACTTTGCATACTGCCTAACCCTTCTTGAGGGAAGTCTGACTGCTCAGCCACAGCTACCAGGTAAATCTGGGTGGTACAGACTGCTACCAAGTGGGTTTACTGCCAACATCTGCAGTCTTAAATCTTTTGAAGTGGTCCCCAAGGGAACTGCACAGGTTTCTGCCTAACACACAGCGCAAGGCGATACCCAATTGCTCTGCTGTTTACTATGAAAAACTATATGTCCGCAGCCCGGTGTGCGATACATCCAGAATCGAGGTTTATTTGTGCTGGCTCTCCCTCCCAAGGCTGACTGAGTTGGATAGAACCACATTGGAAGAGGACATCACGGCAGAGGAGGTGACCCAGGCAATTAGGAGCTTGAAGGCTGATAAGGCCCCGGGGAAGGACAGCTACACAGCAGACTTTTATAAACAATTTGATATGCTGCTGGCGGGCCGTCTGGCTAAAGTCTATAATGCGATTCGAATGGCGGATGTCATCCTGCCCACTATTCTAGAGGTGCTTCTAGCTGTCTGACAAAACCAGGGAGGGACCCCAAGCAGTGCTCGGCCTGTAGACTCATTTCACTCCTAAATTTGGACACAAAGCTTTTTGCATGTATCCTGGCTACTAGGCTGGAGGTGTACCTCCCGAAGCTGGTCCACCCGGACCAGATGGGGTTTGTGAAAAAAGGCAGTGGGCGTACAACCTGCGGAACACCCTGCATGTAATGGCATCCCAGAAGGTTAGCCGGGTAGGAGCCCTACTGCTCTCTCTCGATGTGGAAAAGGCCTTTGATAGGGTCAGTTGTGGATTCATGAGGGAGGTATTTCAGGAGAAGAGTATGGGGTGTAAGTGGATGGGATGGATCAAGGCATTGTATTCCTCGCTGGTTGAGAGGGTGGCGGTAAATGGGGAAGAGTCTGAAAGATTCCCCAGGGGTACGAAGCGGGGATGCCCTCTATCCACCCCTCCTCTACGCCATGGTTATGGAGCCCCGGACCGCAGATGTCGTGAGAGTTAGAGACATATAGAGGGTGTGGCTTGGAGGCCATGAATATAAACTGAGCCTATTTGCAGACGATGCACTAACATACATTACAGCACTCAGGGACACTATCCTGCGTCTGCTTGAGGAGGTGGCTAGGTATGGCGAGTTATCCGGTTTTAAGATACATTTTGGGAAATCAGTGGCGTTTCTGGTCGGAGGGTTGGGTCAGGCAGACCAGGAGTATGTTGAGCAGCTACCATTTAGGGTGCAATAGTATGGGTTCAGGTACTTGGGAGTCTGAATCCCCAGGGATTTGGACGCACTCTACCAGCCCAGATACAGTTGGACTTACTGAGGTGGGGCAAGTTGGGACTCTCACTGTTGGCGAGACTCAATTGCATTAAAATGATGGTGCTCCCAAGGCTTTTTTTTTGTTTCACATGTTGCCGGTGGTGTCCCCTAAGCTTTCTTTAAAATGTCGGCTTGAGATGTGGGACAAATGGGCAGGGTCCTACTAGTGGCTGCCAGGAGTTGCCTCGCTCAGCTCTGGAAGCGGCCCAGAGCACCCACCGAAAAAGAGTGGGTCCAGAAAGTTTAGGCAATATATGAAATGGAATTCTTGACACACGTCCTGGATGAGTACAGTACAAACACTGAAGAGATTCTATTCTTCAAATATGGGAAGTAGCTTCTCGGAGAAAAGCATAAGTTAGAGTTTGTTAGACTATTACTACAATTACTGGATTGGTTAACAAAATTTGGGGGTTGGAGGGTGGGAGGCTTTTTAGGTTCGGGGGAGGGATGTAACACCAAAAGGTTGTTCTGCTCTTGTTTCAAGTGTCATCATGTCTTACTTTTGAAAACATTACAAAACGAATTATTCAAAAAACAGAGGCGAAAACCATGGGAGGCTGAATAGGTGCTAGCTTTAGCACCCCTCGGGGGGATGTGGGGCGGGGGTCACTGGCATGGTTCAGCGGGAGGAACAGCAGCAACAGGCAACACTTTCTTTATAATTGTTTTTAGAAGGATCGTCATCTCAGGATCAGACCCACAAATCAATCTAAGAGTCGTTGTCTGGTGCCTCCTTTAAGAAGAAGAGGTAGAAGTCACTGAGATCCACACTGGTTGCCTGTCTGAAGTAGACCATGTGTCAGAGTAGCACAGAGTCAAAGACCAAGTTGTATGGCCAGAGGACTATTCGACAGTGGCATTAAAATCATGCGTATACACAGTTGGAGGCTATCCCACTGAGATTTGTCATAGTTCCGCATGCCATTCCTATGACCTGCAAAAGGAAACCGCTAACTTCTTAGTTCAATGAGAAATGTTGTTTTAGCCTATTGGCGGTGTCTACAGCCTTTGGCTGTCTAAATGTTTTGGACTATAACTCCCATCAGCCCTAGCCGGCATAGTCCAAAGTAAGTGATTATGGGAGACCAAAACATCTGGAGAGATGCAAGTTGCGGACCTCTGTGTGCCGATCTGCCATCTTGTGAGAAGAGTTCTGGTGCAGATGAAAAGGGCACCATAGGAAACTGTTGTCTCGCATGGAGCCCTTAGGCCGAGGTTCTGTGGAATCCCAGGACACGTCTGAGTAATGGCCCTGGGGATCTTGAGGTGAACCTCCGTAGTTGCAGCAGACTTGGAGATAGATGCCCCAGGAATCCCTGTATGTTAGGACACCACCTTGGGTCTAGGTCTGGTAAAAGCTTGAAAACCAGCGTTTCCTCAGAGAGACAGAAGGTGCCTGCTCGAAGATCCAAAGCACCCCACCCACCGGTTGAACTCCCTACGATGGGGTCCACCTGCCAGGGAGCCTTTGAAAATAAAGGGCTACTTACCTTTGAATCCTTTGACCTTTTTTTTGGAAAATCATTGTCGGCACGAGGGGACACAGAAATAAATCTCCCTCAAGCACTCGAGTTTGTACTTTAACGCTTTCGGAGAGTGTGCAAGCAATGTACAGGTTTCACCAGTGTTCAGCCTTCAGGCACTCTAGATAAGAGGATGTGGGAATATAAAAGTAAACATGCGCCCAAGGACCAGATGCCAGGTAGTAATTAGGAAAATTAGTGCCAATAGAAAAAAGAATAACTGAAGGTGCAGATGTTGGTTTCCGACCGTGCTGAAAAGAGGGCCAGAGTGGAGTCACGCCCTGCTGCTGTGCGCCTTTCAAATTTAAGAGTAAGGGCTTTGCAGTACTAATGGATCCGGTCCCGTCAGTATGAAGGAAATGGGCCAGGACATAGGAGTACTGAATAAACAGAAAAAAACAGCACTTACGGATTGCATTGGGGGTGCTAGCATGTTTGTGAGATTGCTGCCAGACCCAAATTAAACAAATAATTAAAAATAGATTAACAAGCATGCACATTTCTAGAAGAGTTAGTAGGAATGGTGCTTCCAACTTCCAACTTCGTCCTGCATTATAGTGGCTACAGCTCATGTAGGTACTGGAAAGGGTAGGCGACCTTCACCAGAAAGATTTAACAATATTGGTTTTAATGTTTCAGAGAAAAATGTGTTGCTGCATTGAGAAAAAACACTTAATGGTAAAAGAATGTTAAAAGTATGGCATTCGAGAACTGCTCTGTGGAGGCCACCAGGGGGCGCACAGGCAATGGCTGCCTGAGTGCGTAGCTCCCGCCGAGGCACGGGTATCCCACGGGATTGAGCCCCCCCCCGATACCCCCCCGCGAGCACAACTGGGGCGACCGACTTGGCGCCCCCCCTGGCCCCCCATCGAGAGAAAGAACGGAGCGCGAGCTCCCCAGGGAGCCGGAGCGCGTGGAGCCGGGAAGGGAGACGCAGCAGGAAAGGAGCGGCCTCGGGACCGCGAGCAAGGCGGTCTCACCCCGGGCGCGCACGGCACCCCAGCCCGACGGACCTTCGCTCCCCCCATCAGTACCCCCCCCCCCCCCGGGTGCGGAAGACGACCCGGCCGTGGACCGAGCCCCCGGGACTTCGGGGACGTGGCAGTGGGGCGGCTCGCTCCGCCCCTCCCCCAGCGGCCCAGACCAGAGCGAAGAGCGCTGGGGCGGCCCGCGCGGCCCGCTCGGTGAAGAGACGGCATCAGGGGGAGCGGAGCGGGGCTCCCGGGAAACGGCATCCACCCCCCCCCCCGAAAGTGAAGAGAAGGAGCGGGGCGGCACCCCCCCCCCCCCGACAGCGAAGACCAGGTCGGCGGAGGAGGCGGCACCCGGGGGCCTGGAGCGGTGCCCCCGGGGACTCGGAGCCCTCCCCCATCCGGGAGTGAAGGATAGGAGAGGGGCAGCTCCCCCCCTCCCCACCAGCGCCGGAGCCCAGCACAGCACAGCAGAGCAAGGGGGGCCCCGGCGGGCCGGGACTCACCCCCCCACAGGTGAGCGCCCTGAGCGGGGCAGAACCCCCAAAAGCAAAAAGACCAAAGGCGGGGTCCGGGGACCAGGGCCCCCCCCCGGAGACAACAAGGCCCGAAGCGGGGGCGACCAGGGTGAGAGGCCCCCGCCAGCAGTTGGTGGGGCGTGTGCCCGCCCGGGGGTGCCCCCCCCAGGACTCACGGAGCGAGCCACAACGTCCCCCCCCTTTATTTGGATTGGAAGGTTGGGCCCCCTTGATCCACCCCACCCCAGGAGACCGGAGGAGGCCCCAGAAGACCACGAGGCACTCGAAAAGGGTGTGAGGCCCCTGCCTGAGAACAGGTGGGGCGTGTGCCCGCCCCCCCGGACCTTGCCACCCCATTTGGGTCACAACCCAAGCAAGGAAGGACGGACCAGTAGGGGACCCCCCGCCCCCCGTCGGGGCTGCGGGGACCTAGACGACAGGACACAGGGAAGACCAACATGAGCTGGAGGGAAGCCTTGCAGAGATACCGCTTCCGGGGAGTTGAAAGAGGTGACAAAGGTTCAACCCGCGAAGGAACCATGACCCAATCGGGGGAAGCTTCCCCCTCCTCGGCGGCAATGGAAAGGGGCTTTGCCTCGATCCTACAGGAAATAAGGGACATGCGCTCCGACATTGCCCAAAAATTTGAAAAAATGGACCAGAGGGTGGACAAAATTGAGGACAGGCTCCTACAGGTCGAGTCCAACCAATCCTCCATAGCAGTCCAAGACATACAATATAGCATGAGGTTGGAAGCCCTGGAGAGGAGGGACGAGGAGAGGGCCCGGCAGATGGACGATTTCGAAAACAGGGAGAGGAGGAACAACCTCAGAATCTTTGGGGTGCCCGAAATAGAGGGGGAAACGGAGAGGGACGTCACCCGAGCAGTACGAGACATCATTACTCTCCTGTTCACGGAGGAAATGACAACTGAGCCAACTTTTGACAGGGTGCACAGGGCGGGGGGCAGGGCCGGGGCCCCCCGGTCGATCCTGGTCCGGTTTCACTACTACTCAGAGAAGACGAAGGTGTTGGAGGAGGCAAGAAAGGCCAGGGAAATCACTTATAACAACGCACAAGTCTCGATATACCAAGACCTCTCCGCCTACACGCTGGCCAGGCGTAGGATGTGCCGCCCTCTCACACAGGTGCTTAAGGAAAAGGGAGTGCGCTACAGATGGGGCTACCCCTTCTCCCTGACCTTCGAATACATGGGCCAAAGATCAACCCTGATCACGGAAGAGGACATAAGGGGAGCCATACAAGAATACGCAGTGGACACGAACCCCCGGAGGGGCCCATCGGGGCCAGAGCACGGGCGACCCGGAGGCCCTGGCCCGCCTGGCGAGAGGA
Source organism: Ambystoma mexicanum (assembly GCF_040938575.1). NCBI lineage: Eukaryota > Metazoa > Chordata > Amphibia > Caudata > Ambystomatidae > Ambystoma > Ambystoma mexicanum. The sequence continues at coordinate 941,044,051 of NC_090925.1, read as the reverse complement.
GAAAACGCACCGGCGCGAGGAAATTCAGGAAAATGAACACCCCCTCCCCTTCAAAGGACGGAGAACGTAACGACTCCGGGGACTGAGCACGGGGGCACCTCGGTGTGCCCTGGTCGGAGGGACGCAGACTCAGAGGATTCACTACTATCAACGTCCCTACGACCTGCAAGTAGGTGGGGTCCGCAGAGGGGTCATAGCCGCGGGATATCTTAGGGGGCTCAAGGAGATGAGCTTCTAACGCAGATTGCCTGGCCGAGGTGGGCAGGCTGGTGGTTCGGCCAAAAGCCAGCGACGGCAGAACTATTTGGCTGGACGCCGGGGCGGGGGGTGGGGGGGATCACGGGAGTTGGGGAAGTTCAGTTACGGTTTGGGGAAGGGGGGCAGTTGGGGTTTCGTATCAAGCCCACCCGGGGGGAGGGCGCGGGAGGAAAAGGGGAACACAGAGTCGAAATAACGGAGCACACGGGGAAGAGCGTAGGGGAGGAGCTGACCGAGAGAGAGAAAAATAGTGACTATGGCTGACGGGCTGCCCGCCCTGGGAGTGGGCTCACTTAATGTCCGTGGGTTAAACACCCCCACCAAGAGGTCCTTGCTCTGCAGGGAATTTAGAAGGGCACACCTGGATTTTCTCTTCGTTCAAGAGACTCACTGGCCACAGGGGAAGGAGCCCAAAATGCGGGGAGGGGGAATTGGCGAGGTCCACACTGCATCCCACAAGTGCAAAAAAAGAGGGGTCGCCATCCTGGTAGCGAAACACGTGGGCTTCGAGAAAGAAGCCACGCTGAAAGACCCGGGGGGCCGATACCTGCTGGTGCGGGGGTCCCTGCAGGGGGCCCCACTGACCCTAGCGGCCATCTATGCCCCAAACGAAGGCCAAGCCCAGTTCTGGGAGGAGGTGGGGGACAAACTCAAATATTTCATCCACGGCACGGTGGTGGTGGGGGGGGGACTTCAACATGGTTCTAGACCCCACCCTGGACAGGAAACGAGCAGGCCCGCATTCCTCTAGGGCTGTGGACGAGACCATGGCGCGCACCTTCCAAAAAGTCAACCTAGAATTGGGCCTGTTGGACACGATCCCCCTCCCTAGAACAGACTCCCCCTCCTTTACATATTACTCAGCCATCCACACGTCGTTCTCCAGGATAGACTACATCCTGGTAGACGAGACCCTACGTCCATTTGTCTCGGGCCACAGGGTAGACCCCGTCCCCTGGTCTGATCACGACTTGGTCCGAGCTACAATAGCAAGGGGAGGTTTACACGAACGCAGAGGGAGATGGAAGTGCAACGACTCCCTGTTAAAGGACGAAGTCCTATCCCAGGAGGTCCTCGAGGCCATCACGGAATTTTTTGAGCTTAATGACAACGGGGAGGTGGGTCCACATACCCTCTGGGACGCCTTTAAGGCAGCCATACGGGGAACCCTGATTAAAATAGGAGCCCAGAAAAAAAGGCAAAGGGAGGGCCAGGAAAGGTACCTCAGGGAGAAAATCGCCCTACTTCAACCTGGGGGTCTCCCCACAGTTCCCCTAGACAACGAGCAGGTGACCGCATTGGACGACTACAGACTCCAATTGAAGGATCTCCTCCTCCACAAGACGGAGAGGAGTCTCCAACTGGTTAAACAAAAGTACTATGAAAAAGGGGACAGGGCGGACAGGATTCTGGCTTGGAAACTGAGGGAGGTGCAGAAAAGCCAATTAGTGAAAGAGGTTAAGGACGAGGGGGGAAAGGTAGGCCACGACACACCCCACATTGGCGAAGCCTTCCGCCGATATTATGAGAAATTATATTCGTCCGAGTACAATGGGGAGGAGGCGGAGATGGTGGGGTTCCTGAATTCAATCCAGATCCCGGCCCTGTCCAGGGAGATAGCGGAGGGGTTGGAGGGCCCGGTGACCGAGGACGAGGTAGAGCGTGCGATTGGAGGAATGAAGGTGGGCACTTCCCCGGGCGAGGACGGGTACTCTGTCTACTTTTACAAAAGGTTCCGCTCGGCCCTCTCCCCCCATTTGGTAAAAGTGTTCAACGCGGTGCTGGAGGGGGGGTCTCTTCCGGACTCCATGATGGAGGCAATTATTGTGGTGCTCCCCAAGGACGGCAGGGACCCTAGGGAATGCTCCTCCTACCGACCCATCTCCCTGTTGAATGTTGACGTGAAGATTCTGGCCAAGGTGCTTGGGGGACGGTTGGAGGGGGTCTTGCCGAAATTGGTCCATGGCGACCAGGTAGGATTTATTAGGGGGAGACAGGGCTCAGATAACATCCGGAAGACCATAGACCTGATCCACTATGCCCAGAGGTCAGACCTGGATGCGAGCGTCCTGTCTCTAGACTCGGAAAAGGCGTTCGACAGGGTGGAGTGGAGATTCATGGAACTTACCCTCCAAAAAATGGGCTTTGGTCCACACATCAGGGATTGGGTGGCGGCTTTATATAGGGCCCCGAGGGCCAGGGTCCAAGTCAATGGTGGGTTGTCGGAGCCCTTCCCCCTGTCGCGGGGGACAAGACAGGGATGCCCGCTCTCCCCCCTAATCTATATCCTCTCCATGGAACCTCTAGCCATAGCAGTCAGAGCCCACACGGAGATTAAGGGGATTAAGAGGGGGGAGGTGGAATTTAAGCTCTCCCTGTTTGCGGACGACATCCTGGCTTACTTAGTAGACCCGAAATCCTCGCTCCCCCCGCTCCTCTCCTTGATGGCCACCTACGGGCGTTTCTCTGGTCTCAAGATCAACGCGTCCAAATCTGTCCTGCTCCCTATGAGAACCCGGGACCCGGGCTTGGACGCCCTCGCACGCCTGGAAGGAATATCGGTGGGAAAGGCATCCATTCGATACCTGGGAGTCCTCCTTACTCGGGACTTAACCAACCTAGCCCCTGCTAACTATGATCCCGTTGTGGCAGGAATCACGGCTGATTTGAGGAGGTGGAGGTCTATGATTCTGTCTTGGTACGGCCGCATGACGGCTGTGAAAATGAACATTCTCCCGCGACTTCTTTATCTTTTCACCGCCCTCCCATCTGTAGTTCCTGACCGGTCCTTCAGAGCCCTCCAGAATGCGGTGCGGGAATTCATATGGCAGGGTAAGACCCCGAGAACTGCTAATAGGGTCCTGACCTTACCGAGGGAGGAGGGAGGGTTTGGGTTACCAGACTTTCAACTCTATTTCCGGGCAGCCCAACTACGCGTCCTCCTAGAACATATGAGAGAGGGGATGGGCACTTACTGGTCATACCTGGAGGACATGGACGCCCACCCACTGAAGATTCGAGACCTCCTTTGGGCCCCTAGCAAGTTTATTCCAAACAGACTCAAATCCCACCCAACCCTGGGAGTCCTCTGGACGATCTGGAGGGAGGGTCCCCAGACGGCACACCTAACATCATGGCCATCACCGATGTCCTCTCTTTGGGGTCACCCCCTCAATCTGGGAAGCAGGGGGTTCCGCAACGCCCAGTTGTGGTCAGACATGGGAATGGAGTGGGCGGGGCAGATGTTCAGAGAAGGAGAATTCCGGCCATATGAGGAACTGAGGGACGCCCTCGGCCAGGGGTCCCTCTCCATATTTGAATACATTCGCCTGAAAGGAATTCTTTGTGACCAGGCCTGGGGCCAGAACCTGAAAAGACAACTGACCCCCTTCGAGAAGCTCCTGGACTCGGCATCCTCCAGGAAGGGTGCGGTGTCAGGGATGTACAAGCTACTGAACACGGTTAACCTAGGGGAGAGGAGGGGGTTCCGCTCGTTCTGGAACGACTTAGCGGGGGATGAGATCTCGGAGGACGCCTGGGCGAGAATATTTAAAATAGCCTTCCATGGGAACTTATTTACGGCAGACATGGAACACAACTTCAAGATTTTACAGGGGTGGCACAGAGAACCAATGAAGTTGGCTAAAATGTACACGGGAGTGTCCCCCGCGTGCCCAAGGGGATGTGGCCAGGTCGGTACGAGAGGGCACATGTGGTGGCACTGCCCGAAAGCCCAGGCATACTGGGAGAAGGTGAGGGGCTGGATCGCCGAAGTTTCTGATGAGCTTCTCCCCCAGAACCCCCTGACAATGCTGCTGGGCCTCCCTCCGGAGGACTCGGACATTCCCCGATACCCTAGGATGTGGGAGACAATGCTAAGGGCGGGAAGGGTAGCACTGGCCCAGAAATGGAAGAGCCCGGAGACCCCATCGAAGGAGAACTGGCTAAAAAAGGTAAAAAACATGTACCTGATGGATAAACTGACGGCAATGATGAACAATAATTTGGGCTCTTTCCACGCAAACTGGTACGAGGCACAGCAGACATGGGGTTGGGATGTGCACTGATCCTCAAGAGGGACAAGGAGCGGACAGGGCCCTCGGCCCGGGGGAGGATGGTAGTTCTTCAGCCAATTCTAATAGTTAATGCTCTCGCTCTTCCTGGGGCTCCAGACTCTCGGAGCTCACATAGTGGTTCCCCAGCAGAACGGCTCTATGAGGACTAAGTTTTTTGGTTTGTTCCTTTCTCGGGGGGGTGGGGATGTTTGGGGTGGGGGAGGGGGGGGGGTTTGGGCCTGTTACTTGCACAATCTGTGAAAATGTTCTGCGCCCTTTCGTTATATTATGAAAATGCCAATAAAACAAAGTTGAAAAAAAAAAAAAAAGTATGGCATTCATTTGTTTGCAAATTCTGCACAATAGTGTGCATTTCAAACAAACATTTCCATCTCTCACCAGAAATGATCATACCTGTGAAAGGCAAATGAAGATAGGCATCAACTACAGCACACACAAACTAAATGGATCATTAATAACCTAATTTGTTCTACTCCTCCGAACAGTCCTTTTCTATCGCCAGGTCTAAGACCTATTAGCAATAACAGAGGAACCTTATTAGAGGGGACGGCGGGCAGGCGTATGGAGGAAAGGGGACTATGGACTATGAGTAAGGTGGTCACTACGGTGAGTAACCTGGTTATACTCCTACGTCCCGTCCCCTTTCCTCCATACTTATGGGAGATTCCCAAGCACTCCTTACAGTAACTACGGGTGGATGGAAATACCCCTTACTGAAACAGGTTCTTCAGCACAGCCTGACCAAACTGAGCATCAGCTCTTGAGCTCATGTCAAGACAATAATGCTTACAAAAAGCAGATGGGGAGGCCAAAGTAGCTGCCCTAGCGATGGACTCCCAGGGGACATATTTCTGAAAAGCAACCGCAGCTGCCTTTCCTCGCATCAGGTGTGCATGAATACCCTTAGGAGGCTTCAGCCCTTGGACGGTGAAAGACTCGGTAATGCAGGCGGCGACCCACTGAGAAATAAGTCGCCTTAGATGCCTGCATACCCTGAGGGTTACCAAAAGTCACAGACAGTTGAGAAGAACTCCTAAGCTCAGATGTTCTGTCCAGATAGAACTTAAGAGCCCTTCTGACATCGAGACAATGCAGAACCCTTTCTGCCTCTGAGGTAGGGTTCGGAAAAAAGACCGGCAGGGAGATCGACTGATTCAAATGGAATTCAGATACCACGTTCGGCAGGAAAGCAGGATTCGTCCATAGGACTACCTTATCCTTGTGAAAGACCAAAAAGGGATGCTCCACCGACAAGGCCTGGAGCTCACTCACCCGCCTTGCTCACGTAACGGCGACCAAAAATGACATTTTCCACGACAGGTACTTGAGGTCCACCGTAGTCATTGGCTCGAAAGGCTTATGACAACTCCGGCAGGACTACATTTAGATCCCACGACAGGTTCGGACTACGAACTGGAGGATAGAGGCGTGTCAAGCCTGCAAAATGCATTTTAACCACTGGGTTAGACAGAGAGTAAAAGCACTGGTCCGTAGAAAGGTAAGGGGAAACCGCTGAAAGGTAAGTTCTGCATTACAGAACATGGACACCCGACTCTGCTAAGAAAGATACAAAGGACAGAACCGTGTCAACTGTAGCCCCCCCCCCCCTTGGGTCCAACTGCCTGTTTAAACACCAATGACAGAACCTGAGCCATTTGCTTCTGTACTGGGACCTAGTCGAGGGTTTCCTGGCTGCCTGGATAATACGCATGTTATCCGCAAACAATTTAAGATGTTCTAAAGACTTGAACTCAGGCACCATGCCGCCAAGCTGAGCGATTGTGGGGAGGGATGCCACATCTGCTGTTCCCCCTGATGAAGAAGATCGGGGGTCACTGGTAACCTGATCGGCGGACACGCCGACGGGTGTTGAAGTTCTGAGAACCAAAACCTGGCCGGCCACCACGGGGCTATGAGTAGAAGGGAACAGTTCACCGAGTTCTTCAGCTTACAAATTGCACGGTGAACTAGAGGCAGAGGCGGAAAGGCGTAAGCTCTCATGTTGTGCCATGGAATCTCGAGAGCATCCCCCAGAGAGGAGGCTCCCAGCCCCCCTCTGGAGGCATACTGAGGAAGCTTCTTGTTTACCGCCGTAGCGAAGAGGTCCACCTCCGGTGTACCCCAATGCAAGAAAATCCATGAGAGGGCCTCCGCCTTCAACTCCCACTCGTAGCTGACCACTGTCCGCCGGCTGGGTGCATCCGCTGTGACATTCAGCTGGCCCGGAATGTGCACTGCCAGCAACCAAACACCATGAAGCACAGCCCACTTCCAAATCTGGATGAACAGGTCCACGAGAGGGGGAGACTTTGTTCCCCCTTGCTTGTTGATGTAATACATCAACACCACATTGTCCATACGTATGAGAACCACCTTGTTGGCTATGATCGGTCTGAACGCCCTGAGCGCTAGGAAGATCGCCAGAAGCTCCAAATGATTTATGTAGAGGAGCTTGTCCTGCGGCGACCAGAGATCCGAGACCTGAAGAGGATCCAACGTCGCACCCCACCCAAGGAGGGAGGAGTCCGTCGTGATCGTCACCGTAGGGGCTGGGTCCTGGAACCCCGCACCCACCGACAGGTTGCTGAGAGATGACCACCATTCCAGGTCCACTCTCATGGAAACCGGAATCATAATTAGCTTGGAATCCGGGTCCACAGCCTGACGCCAAGAACTCCAAGAGCCATCTGAGTCCGCCTCATCTTGAGACGAGCAAGAGGAAGAGCCAACACGCACGAGGCCATGCGGCCCAGAAGCCTCTGGAACCACCAGGCCGACATGCTCTCCGACTGCGCAAACATCTGACACGTGGCTAACAGATCCGCCATTCTGTCCCCGGCCAGGTACACTCTGTAGTCGATCGTGGTCCAGCGAAAACCCAGGAAAATCATGTCCTGCAAGACCGTCATGGAAGATTTCCGCCAGTTCACCGACAGCCCAAGATGGAACAGGAGCTGAAGGAGAGACTGAACATTGCCCGCTAATTTCAACGGGCAAGGACTGCGTAAGCCCAAATATGGATAAACATGGATACCCTGCAGATGAAGATAGGCCGCAATCACCAACATCATCTTCGTGAAGACACGCGGCGCAGAGCTGAGGCCGAAAGGAAGCACTCTAACCTGGAAGTGCTCCTCTCCCAAAGAGAAATGGAGATATCTCCTGTGTGGATTCCAAATCAGAATATGCATATACACATCCTGAAGACCCACAACGCTGAGCCAATCGCCCATCTGCAAGGAATCCGTTGTTGACTCCGGTGGTTATTGCCCAAAGGGGCATCCACTCTGCGAGATTTCTGATCTAGGAAGCCCCTAAAGCCAGAGGAGGGTCGACTTTGCGACAATGGTCTCTGGGTTTTGAAAGGGGTCTTAACAAGGATCGACAAGGACTTAGTTGTCTGAGTGCTATCCTTCGTCTTGGTCAGCTCTACATCTGTTATAGAATGAAAGAGCTCCTTACCATCGAACGGAAGGTCCAACACATTGTCCTGCACCTCTTGAGAATTTGGTTGCATGCAGCCACGCCTGTCGTGAGGTATCAACCCCCAGCATGATGCCCCAAGCCGAGGTGTCTACGTGATGAGCCGCAGCCTCCAGGAGATTCTCAGCCAAGACCCTGGCATCGGATAATCCCACTTTAAAGTCTTCCAGCTTCTCGACCGGGATGAACTCCTCAAACTCCGACAGACCTTTCCACAACCGCATATTAGCCCCCGCTAACACCAGTTCGGCATTGGCCTGTCTGAGCTGCAAGGCCGAGTTGGCAAAAATCTTTCTCCCAAGGGAGTCAAGGAGTTTATCCTCCTTTCCCAGAACCTGAGTAGCTGTCGTGGAAGAGGATGCTGCAGGCCTGGACTGCAAAGTGGCCGCAGCCACCACTGTGGAGGAGGGGGGCGGACAAGACGACAGGGCCACCTCTTCCGAAGAATACAGCCTATATTGCGCGTGAATGTTCTTATTGACGAAAAGTCCAGAGTGTGGCTTTTCCAAGACCATGCGGACCTCGGCCAAAACGTCCTTCTACAAGAACAGGCCGGTACGCCCCAAAGGAGACAGGGTGAACGCCCCAGAAAGCATGCCCTCCTGCGGTGTGGGTGCTTCGGGCACCGGAACATCCAAGAAGCACATCGTGTCCAGTACCCGGTCATGAAAAGCTCTAATAGAGCGGGGAAGGTCCTTGTTGTCCTGATCGCCTTGCGCGTCATCCGACAGGTCAGGATCCTGCTGAACCGTGTCGGCCGCTGCCCTGTCCACGGGGGACAATGGGGGCAAAGGCGGAAGAGTCGGGCAAGGCACCGTAGGCAAGGGAGGTGCGGGTGGAACCACCGGAGGAACGGGTGGAGTCGGAGGCGCGGGTGGACAGATCTCCCTAAAAAGCCCTTTGAAATATTCCCTCATGGGGCCGGTACGCATGAGCGTCTGAAATTTGTCGAAAAAGGCATCCTCCGGGGACTGTTTTGGAACCAGAGGAGGCCTCTCATGAAGAGGACAATTCCAGCAACGTAACGGGGAAGGGTGCCACACCGGTCCCTCCACCGACATATCCACATAAATCAAAGGTGCTGACCCCGCAGGCAACGAAACATTGCGCGGAAGGGGCATCTGAGCGTTCCAATCATAAACTGGCCGATAAGAATGCGCACAAGGAACCCTATGTTCACCCACGGAACCAAACCCTACACCTGAGGCCGATGGCATAGTTGCAGAGGTAGCACCCAAAATGTCCGCCGTGATCGTGGCGGGAACGGGCGCCATTTTGTCATCACTTGAGGGGAGCTGCGGCACATGAAGAAGTGAGGCGGGGGTCCCCGTTTATGGATCAGGGGTCTTAACTTTAGGCTTGACATAAGGAACCTCGGCAGAGCCGGTACTATGAGGCCTGGAATGTTTCTGCGACATACCAATCGCCAAATTAGCCTTCCCAAGAAGAACCTCGGCACTGCCAGTAAAAGAAGAACTTTCCTTCTTTGCCCCCCTCAACAGATCTGGCGTCGCCACAAGAGCGGGAACGGTGAGAAACAACCTTCACCGATAAGGCCTTGCCAGGCCTCTCAGAAATGTTGGTAACTTTAGCCTCTGTGTGAGAGACCCCGGACCCAAGTCCGGTAACAGCCTTACTGGCGCAGGCCTCGAACATCCATTCGGTAATACCAAGCCCCGCCGAGGCCTCAGGGCGAACCCCGGTCTTATTTTTGAGGGAAGCCAACAGAGGGGCCTCAGAGCAAGCTCCGGTACCACACGACTCAGTAGAACTAGGCCTACAAGCAGCCCCCACAGGAGGGGCCTCGGAATGTACTTGGTATCCACAGGCCCCTTACGGAGGCCCTCAGAGAAACTCTGGTATAATTATTAGGCCCAACGGGCACCTCAGGGCGAACCCCGGAGACAGAGCGATCAATGCCCCTCCTGGCCCCGGAGGAACCCGGAAAGGTGTCTCCCGGCCGGGGTGCTCTGAAAAGTAAAGAACTTACCGGGTGTCTGAAGGAGGAGTTCGTCGGAACACCTCCTCCCACCGCTCCAAACGACGCTGAAGTGCCCGGACCAAAAGGGAGTCACAGTAAAAACAGGAGTCCCAACGGTGATCCGGACCCAAACACTCTAAACAAAGAGGATGGGGATCCGCCCTCACGAAGCGTCGGTGACACGAACAATCTGGAAAGTCTAGTTTGAACGACAGACAGACTAGTACACGATTGCTAGCGAGAGCCAGAGAGTGGAAAAAAATGAAGATAATCTTCTGCGGATGCAAGTGCGTCCAGTTCCGAACGAGCGGAGAAAAGGACTGAAGGGCGATGCGCGGGGCTGAGCCAAGCTGGGCGGGGTTACGACCGTGTGCCGGGCACCACGCATGAAAGAGAGGAAGGACACATTTTTGCAAAATCTTTGATGCTTTTTACAAAGTGCTCCGGTCCCGTCCCACAGGACGGAGAGATGTCCCATAAGTATGGAGGAAAGGGGAAAGGGGACGGGAGGTAGGAGTAAAATGGTGCTCTGTAACTGTAAGACCTAGTTTGTGCCCGGTATATCCCACAAACAACTAATCATCTTTCCTCAGTTTAGCTGTAAGAGAAATATAAAAGCTTAAAGCTTTTTTTTTGGGTCAAATCTGAAGCTTTACCTCTTCCTTAACAGGAAGAGGTGGAGGGTAAAAAGTTAGCAATATAATTTTCTGGAATGGGTGAAATTCCAAAACCACCTTCGGCAGAAAAGTAGTCGGCGTCTTAATACAACTTTATCCTTATAAAAGGTTGTAAACAGTGGCTTACACGACAAGGCCTGCAACTTGCTAACCCAGCGTGCAGATGGTATTGCCATTAAAAAGATTGTTTTCAATGTCAGCAATATTAACGGACAAGAATTCAGTGGCTCAAAAGGAGCACACATGAGGAATTTCAATATCGGATATATATCCCAAACGGGAACCACAAAAGGGACTGGAGAGAACACATTTGGGAGCCATTTCAAGAATTGAATTAGAATTGACGTTTTAAAGAAAGAAGTCTGCTCAGGCGTGCGCTTGAAAATGGATAGCGCCGCCAAGTATCTCTTCACAGTGAAAACCTTGGAGCCCCAGATGGGCCAGATGTAATAGGAATGATAACACCAGAGTTGTGTCGCACAGAAAAGGATAGGAGAAAAAGAAAGGTAACTATACCCAACTTAAGGCTGGAGCTCACAGTTGACCCTTGGCAGGGTTGGCCATTTGGATCTGAATATTTATCAAAATGTCACTATTATTTCATAAATGCACAAAGGCTGTAGATAGTTTTTCTCACAAGAAATGTTTAATTCTCATTTCTAGGTTAAGTATCACGAATTCAATTCTCATGTAGCGAGGCAACTCGAAAGGCAAGGGTTAATTCATCAATAAACACTCATGCCAATGCATTTCGGTCTATGACCATCTTCGGGGCCATGCTTAAGTGAACATACAGTCAGCTAAACTAAGTTAGCATTCAGCATTTTATAATTCAGCATTTCAAAAACACACAGAAAAAATGTATTCACAATGAAGAAATTGGTTAAACTCATACCCCAAGTAGATCCAAGTGAATGAAGTAAACAAGGGAGAAAGTAAACAAATAATATATCAATATCGTTATACGACTAAGGGCATTCAGTGCATAACTCCCCCAGATGTTTCGTAGTCTGTACCTGATTGAGGTTTGATGTCCTCTAATCCGAGTGCTCTCAAAAGTAATCTCCAACGTTCCTAATGAGTAACAGTTGGAGAGTATAAGTACTTCTATTCATACATTAGATATTACTCATGAGTGCGAGCTGCGTGAAGTCCCTTACCTGCGTCAGAGGGGCTCGCGCTCAGAACTGACCGCTCTCGCTGTGAAAGCGAAAGTATAATGCGCGCGAGCCCCGACGCTGTATTGAATCGCCAGGGGAACGTGGGCGGAGCGACGTGTAGCAGCGCGAACGCTGCCGCATGTACGCCTAGGGACCCACCTCTCTGCAGGCTTGCAGAGGGGTGGGATTGTTGCCACGGTGACCAGAATTTGATGCATACTTAGAAACACTAGCAATGTCGTGCACATAACGTACCAATCTCGGGGTGGGGGGTGTCTCATACTACGGGAAAGTGTACCCATTTTCAATGTAAAAATTACATTCCGTTAATCATAATGTAAACAAAAACCGTCCATTCAATTAGAAAACCCAATATAAGGGAAAAGCGCATTTGAACAACAATCAGAAGTTCCTCTTCTATGTACATCATCATGCCCATACCTTATATTCAGAGAAATGTAGCACATGCAGTAACCGTGTCCATAGTGGAATTTCGGAATAATTCACAGTATCTCAATAGAAAAAAAGCATGCGCTTATAGTCTGTATTCAAGAAAGCACATGTAAATATAGTTCGCAGTACAAAAAATATTATTTGTGCTTATTGTCTGTGTTAAAGGAAGCACGTGTAATTGATATCCCCATTAATTCCTTTTGGGGTAAGCAAACTCAGTCTGTCAATCCAGAATGTCTCACATTGATAGAGTCTTTTTTGCAAATCTTCATGTTTCTCTCGTCTTTGGACTCATTCTAAGATCACAAATTTTATTTGGGCCAAATTGTGTTGTTTGTTCTGCCAATGTCTTGCCACTGCTGAGGTTACAGTCTTGTTCCTAATGCAGGATCTATGCTCGCTCCACCTGATTTTTGCTGTACGCTTTGTTTGACCAACATAGTACAATCCGCATGGGCATTTGATCCCATATAGAATTCCTGAAGTGTCGCATGTAGCGTAGCATTTTAATTTGATTTTCTCTCCAGTATAAGGATGATCGATTGTTTGTCCTTTCATGATATAACCACAATTACTGCAGTTTAGACATGGAAGTGTGCCCATACGGTCTGTACTTTTCTTCTTCTGTGGAGGTCTGGTGTGAACTAATCTGTCTTTAAGGTTAGAACTTCTTTGGTAAGCAAACGTTGGAGGTTCTTTAAATAAATGTTCGACCCTTTTGTCACATATTACGGCGTTCCAATTCTTCTTTATAATGGCCTTTATGCGATTACTTTGGCGTGAGTACTTGGATACAAAGACAAGTGGAGGTAAGGTGTCTTTTTTGGTTTCTCTTGGGTTAAGCAGTTCTTCTCGATTTTGTGTAGTCGTGCGTGCTTCAGCCGATGTAATTTCTTCCTGTGAATAACCTCTTGCAAGAAATGTACTGCCCATCGCTTTTACTGCTGCTTCATATTCACTCTGGTTGCTGACAATCCTTTTGACTCCAAGCATTTGACTAGAAGGTAGATTTCTAATTTAGCTCGGTTGGTGAAAGCTAAGTCTGTGTAATAGATTATTCCTGTCTGTGCTTTTCCGATAGATTGTTGCCTGATGTCCTGTTTGAGTCATGTTTATCTCCACATCTAGGAAATGGATAGATTTTTGTGAATATTGGTATGTAAACTGTATCCGAGGGTCTAGGTTGTTGATATACCCAAAAAATTCCAAGAGGTGAGCTTCTGTACTTTTCCAAATGCCGAAAATATCATCAATATATCTGATCCAAATGATGAGTTTTTGATTCCACTGATTATTCGACAGGACATGTTCTGTTTCGAATTTGTGCATAAATGAGTTTGCATACGAGGGAGCCATGGTTGCCCCCATGGCTGTACCTGCAACTTGTAGATAATATGAGTTTTTAAACTGGAAGTACGAGTTGTTACTGATGAATTCTAGAAGTCCCATGATAAATTCTTCTTGTGCAGCAATTTCTCCCTCTTTCAAAAGCATCCACTCCACCGCTTCTCTGCCTAAATCGTGAGGAATGGATGTATATAGACTTTTAACATCTACCGTGAAGCAGATGTAGTTATTGTCAAATGGGATGGCTTGAAGATACTGTAACAAATGTGTGGAGTCTTTAATGTATGTACTCGTTTTTTGAATTAATGGTTGTAAAAAGTAGTCAATGTATTTGCCAAGTGGTTCAAGGATGCTATTAATACCTGCTACGATAGGTCTTCCTGGAGGTTTTTGCATGTCCTTCTGTATCTTGGGGAGAGTATAAAAAAGGGGTATCTTGGGATGTGTATTGATTAAACATGTCTTTGTATTATGGTTAATCAATTTCAGTTCTTCAGCCCTTTCAAGAAGTTTTTCAAGGTTGCACCGAATTTCTTCTGTGGGATCTGATTCAAGTAGGGCATAGGTATTGCTGAAACCACATGAGCTCAAACTCAAAGAATTTGTGTGGAGATGACAACATAACAATAAGGTCTGCAGATAAGGGCGGAGGTTTAGTACTGCTCAACACAAGTGATTATGACGATGAGTGCTTAAGACAACTCAGTGACAGCAACACCTATGCCCTACTTGAATCAGATCCCACAGAAGAAATTTGGTGCAACCTTGAAAAACTTCTCGAAAGGGCTGAAGAACTGAAATGGATTAACCATAATACATAGACATTTTTAATCAATACACATCCCAAGATACCCCATTTTTATACTCTCCCCAAGATACAGAAGGACATGCAAAAACCTCCAGGAAGACCTATAGTAGCAGGTATTAATAGCATCCTTGAACCACTTGGCAAATACATCGACTACTTTTTACAGCCATTAATTCAAAAAACGAGCACATACATTAAAGACTCCACACATTTTTTTACAGTATCTTCAAGCCATCCCATTTGACAATAACTACATCTGCTTCACGGTAGATGTTAAAAGTCTATATACATCCATTCCTCACGATGTAGGCAGAGAAGCGGTGGAGTGGATGCTTTTGAAAGAGGGAGAAATTGCTGCACAAAAATAATTTATCATGGGACTTCTAGAATTCATCAGTAACAACTCATACTTCCAGTTTAAAAACTCATTATCTACAAGTTACAGGTACAGCCATGGGGGCAACCATGGCTCCCTCGTATGCGAACTAATTTATGCACAAATTCGAAACAGAACATGTCCTGTCGAATAATCAGTGGAATCAAGAACTCATCATTTGGATCAGATATATTGATGATATTTTCGGCATTTGGAAAAGTACAGAAGCTCACCTCTTGGAATTTTTTAGGTATATCAACAACATAGACGCTCGGATACAGTTTACATACCAATATTCACGAAAATCTATCCATTTCCTAGATGTGGAGATAAACATGACTCAAACAGGATATCAGACAACAATCTATCGGAAAAGCACAGACAGGAATAGTCTATTACACAGACTTCGCTTTCACCAACCAAGCATAGTTAGAAATCTACATTCTAGTCAAATGCTTAGAGTCAAAAGGATTGTCAGTAACCAGAGTGAATATGAAGCAGCAGTAAAAGCGATGGGCAGTACATTTCTTGCAACAGGTTATTCACAGGAAGAAATTACATCGGCTGAAGCACACACGACTACACAAAATCAAGAACTGCTTAACCCAAGAGAAACCAAAAAAGACACCTTACCGCCACTTGCCTTTGTATCCAAGTATTCACGCCAAAATAATTGCATAAAGGCCATTATAAAGAATACTTGGAACACCGTAACATGTGACAAAAGGGTCGAAAATGTATTTAAAGAACCTCCAACGTTTGCTTACCACACCAGACCTCCACAGAAGAAGAAAAGTACAGACCATATAGGCACATTTCCATGTCTAAACTGCAGTAATTGTGGTTATATCATGAAAGGACAAAATTAATCATCCTTATACTGGAGAGAAATTCAAATTAAAATGCTACGCTACATGCAACACTTCAGGAATTGTATATGGGATCAAATGCCCATGCAGATTGTACTATGTTGGTCAAACAAAGCGTACAGCAAAAATCAGGTGGAACGAGCATAGATCCTGCATTAGGAACAAGACTAACCTCAGCAGTGGCAAGACATTGGCAGAACAAACACAATTTGGCCCAAATAAAATTTGTGATCTTAGAAAGAGTTCAAAGACGAGAGAAACATGAAGATTTGCAAAAAAGACTCCATCAATGTGGGACATTCTGGATTGACAGACTGAGTTTGCTTACCCCAAAAGGAATTAATGAGGATATCAATTACATGTGCTTCCTTCAACACAGACAATAAGCACAAATAATAATATTTTTTGTACCAAAGTACTGCGAACTATATTTACTACATGTGCTTTCTTGAATACAGACTATAAGCGCATGCTTTTTTTCTATTGAGATACTGTGAATTATTCCGAAATGCCACTATGGACACGATTACTGCATGTGCTACATTTCTCTGAATATAAGATATGGGCATGATGATGTACATAGAAGAGAAACTTCTGATTGTTGTTCAAATGCGCTTTTCCCTTATATTGGGTTTTCTAATTGAATGGACGGTTTTTGTTTACATTATGATTAACGGAATGCAATTTTTACATTGAAAATGGGTACACTTTCCCGTAGTATGAGACACCCCCCCACCCCAAGATTGGTACGTTATGTGCACGACATTGCTAGTGTTTCTAAGTATGCATCAAATTCGGGTCGCCGTGTCAACAATCCCGCCCCTCTGCAAGCCTGCAGAGAGGTGGGTCCCGAGGCGTACGTGCGGCAGCATTCGAGTTGCTACACGTCGCCCCGCCCACGTTCCCATGGCGATTCAATACAGCGTCAGGGCTTGCGCGCATTGCACTTTCGCTTTCACAGCGAGAGCGATCGGTTCTGCGTGCGAGCACCTCGGACGCAGGTAAGAGACTTCACGCAGCTCACACTCACAAGTAATACCTAATGTATGAATAGAAGTACTTATACTCTCCAACTGTTACTCATTAGGAACGTTGGAGATTACTTTTGAGAGCACTCGGATTAAAGGACATCAAACCTCAATCAGGTACAGACTACGAAACATCTGGGGGAGTTATATACTGAATACCCTTAGTCGTATAACGATAGTGATATATTATTTGTTCACTTTCTCCCTTATTTACTTCATTTACTTGGATCTACTTGGGCTATGTGTTTTACCAATTTCTTCATTGTGAATAATTCTTTCCGTGTGTTTTTGAAATGCTGCATTATAAAATGATGAATGCTAACTTAGTTTAGCTGACTGTATATTCACTTAAGCAGGGCCCTGAGGATGGTCATAGACCGAAATGCATTGGCATAAGTGCTTATTGATGAATCAACCCTTGCTTTTCGAGTTGCCTCGCTACATGAGAATTGAATTTGTGATACTTAACCTAGAAATGTGAATTAAACATTTCTTGTGAGAAAACTATCTACAGCCTTTGTGCATTTATGAAATAATAGTGACATTTCGATAAATATTCAGATCTAACTGGGCAACCCAGCCAAGGGTCAACTGTGAGCTCCAGCCTTAAGTTGGGTATAGTTACCTTTCTTTTTCTTCTAAACTGGTTAATGAGATCCAGATGCCACAGGATCTTTTACAGACTAGAAGCTCCAGGTCAAGGTTTTTATGAAATAAATTGGAGACAATTTAACTAACTTTTATAGCTGAAATTCTAGTGGTGCCCACCGACACTTTGTACTTCTCGCACAGAAAAGGATACACATTCTTCTCTCTGCACCAGCTGCAGGTTCCAAAGGCAGCAATACAGAGATTCCGTTGCTGGCCTTCTGGCCAAAGGCAAATTTGCCATCACGTCTCCTGGAGGTCCCAATCCTTATATCTCACCCTCTCAGAAACCATGCGTGAAGGTTGACAGTCTTGACCTATGGATGCAGAACCTGACCCTCCTCTTGCGAGAGATCCTCTCTTTGCGGAAGACGAATTGGAAGGCAGATGGACATGTGCAGAAGGTCCGGGTTCCACGCCCTCCTGGCCCAATACGGAACAATTAGGATCATGGATTTCCCAAACTTTCTCAACATCCTGATCACATGTGGAAGGACAGGGACTGGAGGAAATGCATACACGAGTGAAAACGCAGAGTCCACTATGAACGCGTCACCTAGAGCTCCTCTCTTGAGGAAATTCCAAGTAGCAGAACAGCTCTCACTTCCAGTTGACACGAAACGCGAAGAACAGCTCTACTTGAAGGGTTCCCCAAAGGGTGAAGATCTCTTAAGTACTTCCTGAGCTAATTCCCACTCGTGGGAGACGGCTCTGCCTACTCAGAGCGTCCGCCGCCGTGCTCTCTCCGGCTAGATGAACTGCTGATAGGGAGACTCCTTCTTGAAGTGCCCAGAACCAGAGCTGCATTGCCTCTCTGCAAAGTGGTAGTGACCCTAGACAGCCTCTCTTGTTGAGATAGTACATGGTCACTGTGTTGTCCTTCATTATCAGGACATTCTTTCCCCATACAAAGGGTAGAAAGGCCTTCAGCGCTAGTCCGATTGCCCTCAGCTCCAAAGGGAGACTAACAATCACTGCCCGTCAGATCATTGGAGTGGGCTCTGTAAATACTGTTATTTCTGACCATGGTTACCAAAAAGGTTCCCCCTTCAGAAAGTTGTCCTGGCAGGCCCACCACAGGAGATCCTGTGCGACCCTGCTCAGAACCTGAAGTAGATCTAACATCTTGCCTGAAAACTGACCACTGGGACCAGAGGGCCCACTGGAGGGATCTCATTCTCAGACGAGCCTCTAGCACCAGTAAAATGCAGGATACTGATATTGATATTTTATTTCTATCGCGCTTGTACACAAGTGTTTCAGAGCGTGACAAGGCAAGGGAGGGGAACAGGGAAGAACAAAACGGCGATCTTACTAGGCCCAGTGAGATTGAAAACGCACAAGTGCATGGGAGAGGGGGAGGGGAAAAGTGCACGGAAGGGGGGAGAATTGGAAAGTGCGAAGCAGAGGAGCAATATAAATAACAATAAATAAATGATAAAGGCAACAAACAGTTTTAGTGCATCCAGCAATTTGCAAGTGCTAGGTTTCAGGCAGCAGACAGGGTAGGTCTGATAAGTGCAGGAAAAAAAGGGGGGGCTGTATGGGTACAGATACAGACCCTAGTGCAAGGGGTGGCCCGGAGGCAGTGCAGGAGGGTGGCAGGGTGAGCAGGTACTTGGGCCCGGAGGACAGAGAGTGGCCAGGTGCACAGTGCCAAGAAAGAACAGAACAGCAGGGGAGAGGGAGAGCGAAGGAAGAAAAGAGGAAGGTCTTGAGGTGCTTCCGGAACCAGAGATAGTTCTCCTCAAGTTTTAGAGTGGCAGGGAGGCTGTTCCAGAGGGAGGCCCCAGCCGAAGACAGATCTACCCCCAGCTCATTTCTTTGAAAAACGACTGACCCTGAGAGAGTTGGAGGTAGAGGAGCGAAGAGCTTGAGAGGGGAGGTATTTGCGGAGGGATAGCTGAAGGTATTTTAGACCCAGGCCCCAGAAAGCCTTGTGAACAATTCAGAGGGTTTTAAATGTAATCCTTGCATCCACTGGGAGCCAATGGAGAGATTTCAGAGCTGGAGAGATAAGATCCCAGGGATTGAGGCCAAGGACAAGTCTCGCAGTCCTGTTCTGGATTAGTTGCAGAGGGCGGAGAGTAGAGGCAGGTAGATTTAGAAAGAGGCTGTTACAATAGTCCAAGCTAGAGAGAACCATGAGCTTCTGGGGGAAGGAGAGGAAAGGCAGAGTACCTCTGAGGAGGTGCAGTCGGAAATTTGACTTTTTAGAGACCTCAGAGATGTGGGCGGAGAAGGAAGGGTTGGAGTCAAAGATGACCCCAAGGTTCTTAGCCTCGCAGGTGGGGGTAGGAGGAGGGCCAAGAGAGGCTGGCCAGAGAATGAGGGGAAAGGATGGTGAAGGTGTGCCGATGCGGAGGAACTCAGTCTTGCTGGCATTCAGACAAAGATCATTGGTGGCACACCAAAGATGCCATGAGGCCCAGCAACCTTAGGAAATCGAAGGATGGAAGATGCTGGGCATTCTGATATCTGGTGACCATCTGCTGAATGTGCTGAGTCATCACCTCGGGTGGCGAGACTTTCCCAGAGGATGCGTCAGCACTGCTCCAATTAATTGGGGCTTTTGGGAAGCATGTCATGTGGGACTTGAGGGAGAAGCCAAATCTGTGGGGAAAGTGGCAGATGATGCTGAGATGTTCCAAGGCCTGTTCGGAAGAAAGACCCCTGATCAGCTAATCGTTCAGGTAGGGGTAGACGTGAATCCCCCCCTCTCCTGGGACTCGGGGCCACCAACTTGGTGAAAACAATTGGATGGAAGTCAGCCTGAATGGCAGAACTATGAGAAGTGCCAACGGCATACCTCAGGTACCTCTGGTTCTTGTGATGAATAGGCACATGAAAGTAAGCATCCTGAAGGTCCAATGATACCATGCAATCCTGAAGCTGGAGGGCCTGAAGGATCTGAGAAAGGGTAGCCATTTTGAACTTGTCCTTCCTGAGGAACTTTTTCAAGTATCTCAAGTCCAAAATGCATCTCAATCAATCGTCCTTCTTGGGGATAAAAAAGTAAGGGGAGTACCACCCCTTGTTCCTTGCCATTACAGGTATTGACTCTATAGCACCCTTCTCTAGCAGACTGGAAATCTCCTGCAAGAGTAACAGATCTGGAAATTTGCAGGAGTGGCTCCCCGGTGGATGATCCTGAGGCATCTTAAAAAGGGGAGGCAGTAACCCTGGGCCACTGTATGCAAGGACCAAGCATCGGAAAGCAGTGCTCTTGGAAGTGGGAGTATTTTACTCCCTAGTTTTTAAAGTTGGGAGTACAATTATTTTTTAGGGAGTAAACATGTAAGTCCAATTCCCAATGAGAGAATTTTATAAGTGAGTAAAATTAGGTTTTAACTAAAAAACAGAAATGTTTTTGTAATACTTATTTCTTTGCACCTAGTCATTCTTGCACATTAAAAGTTACAAGTTTACTTCTTCCAATCAGGCAGTTAAAATAGTAATTTCTTCCTGTGGCACTATGTGCCCTACTGGTCCAAACATATCCATGGAGCTGCGAGGGTGAAAGCAGGGGTACAAGTTTCTACATGCATTTTTCCCATTTATTGTTGGGAGTATAGTTACTGCCCATTTTTTGGGAGTATTTGCTCATTTACAGGGATTTAAAGTGTCTGATACACCCCTTATCTGTAAGGCTGATTAAAATAATGCCGTGGCATTCTTCCAGATGCTGACTGAGCCTGCCTCCCACCGCAGTCCTGTGGAAGGAGGCCTCAGAGTAGTTTTGAGGCAGCTGAAGCAGCGGCTGAAGGTAAGGCAGCCGTTGCCTGGGCAGACTTGGCACCTCTTCCGCGTCCACCAGCGGGAATTGCCTCTGGCCTCTGACTGGCCTGCCCTCTCGCTCTTCCAAATGAGGAATAATTGCAAAAGGACTGACCCCTCCAAGCCTGTGCAGTGGGGTGAGAAGGTTGAGGAGTGATTTGGCTGCTGCTTTTGAGGTCTAATTTGTCAAGGCTTTCATCAGCCTTGCTGCCAAATAGTTGTGTGCCAACAAAAGGAATGTTAAGTAGCCTGGATTACACATCTGCTGCAAAGCCAGACTTTCTCAACTAAGCAATCCTGCACATTACCATGCTCGCCACCATGGCTCTGCTAACACTATCGGCAGAGTCCAAACCTGATTGGAGTGATTTTCACATTGCGTCCTTTCCATCTTTCACGCTATTCATGAAGCCTTCCCTCTCCTCTTCTTCAGAGATATGCTCAGCTGCCATTGCAATACAGCCCCATAAAGTATGGGTACATTTGGCCAGAGCGCAAGTGGCGTTGATGGACTATGGAGCCATACTGCTGGCTGAAAAATCTTTAGATGCGTCAAAACGCTGGTCATCCCTATCTGGAGGGATGGTAGGATAAGCCGCCTGTCGTGATGTGGATGTAGCAGCCTGCACCACAAGGCAAGCAACAGCAGTGCATCGGAAGCAAGGCTTTAACAGAAAAATAGAACTGAAGTAACAGGCGCGGTGCGTGCTATAAATACGGTCGATGACGTCAGCCTCGAAATGGGACGGATGCCTTAGAGGGACATTGAGTCAACATGCAGCGCCCTATAAATCCAAAGCAGCCGATGCTGGAAGGAGTTATCATAAGATGAAGAATAAGTGGGAGGACACAATCCATTAGAAAGGCTAATTACATATCAAAAAGCTCATAAATCTTGAGAATTCCAATGCAAAAAAAAAATCAAAGCTAAAGGAAAACAAGCTGGCCCCTTTGCATCAAAGAACAAGCACAAGGCATACAGCGGCAGGCAAGAGCTTCTAACAAATTCAAGGCTAACAGGGGAGAGGAGGGACTATGGGCAAAACACTGATGCAGATGCATATTTATCCACCAATGTCTTGCTCACTCTACAAATTATATACACATTATTTTGGTTCAGACACATTATTTTGGTTCAGACTAGATGGGCATAAGCGCCACCAATGAGCTAAAGCGAAAGAAATTGTACTGGTGGTCGCACATTCATTAGAATAAACTAGAGCTAGGATGTAGAACATCTCTCTCAAACCAAGGAGTCAGACATTTACTAAATCAGCACTGAAAGGTATCTTGCAAAGGGTTTTTCTGCCCAAAATTAAAAACAGCTATGTTCTAGTTGTAATGACAAATATCGTAGCTTAAAAAACAGCAAAGAACCAATGATCACATGCAAATAGTTTAATTTCCAAGTTAAGCCAAGTTTATTCAGTGAAAGCTGTAGAGATGCACCATGAAACCGTATTTTTAAATAGTATGCTACTTTCAAAATCTGGGATTCTACAACAGGAGGCAGTTGAATGATAACGCAATGGCACCCTACATTTTATATCTAGGCTGGCTGTTTATTTCTTTTAGTAGGTGATTTGCATGAGCACCCTCACTTCTGATCAATGCCAAATAGAGTCCTGCATATAAAGTGATTGGTCAACAAGAAGCAACCCAAAAAGCTTGCACATAAACTGTGAAATGAATGGTCCACTTACAGGTTGCACTGGTTCTTCATGTAAGCCTTCTTTTCTTAGCTGGATCTTCTCCTCAGGGCGCAGATCGGGACTGTCCCAACAGAACCATTCATCGTGTCGGTGGTTCCAATGTTTGAAATGAATAAGTACTTTGCCCTCTTCAAAATTTATTTCTTCAATAAGCGCTGCATACCTGTTCAATACATGTAACAACAACTAAATATTCTTTAAACATAATCAAGTAAAAGTACATTTTGTAAAACTCTAGAAAGGTATATGTAGAGGTGCCATTGTGAGAGCACAAAAAGAAACGCGTATTCAAATGTTCTGCCCAGGATTCTAAGAGGACAATTCTGGGAGGCAAAATGAACTTTATTGGGAGTGCAAAAACAAAACATTTAATAAAACGGAAGGAACAAGTTACTTACCTGTAACTGTTGTTCTCCAGCATGGGTCTGGCATGGATTCACATGCTCATGAATATTCCCCGTCGTCGGGCTGGGAATCCTCGGTAAAGAAAAAATCAGTATCAGTTTTGTTTCTGATCTGTCTTTCTTAGTAGTAACCAATCACTGGTCTCTGGGTCATACTGCCCCCAGCCAATGACTGGCCTCTCCCTAAGCCCCGTACCCATCCTCAGATTTGGTAGCACGAAAAGTGGCAGTATGATCAAGTGAAGAGCCGCAGAGGGGTAGGAGGGAGGGTTCGCATGTGAATCCATGCCAGACCCATGCTGGAGAACAACAGTTACAGGTAAGTAACTTGTTCCTTCTCCAGCATGGGGTCTGGCATGGATTCACATGCTCATGAATATAAGAATACATAGCAGTACACACATGCACAACCACGGGAGGTGGCAAAGGCTCAATATTAAGCATCACATAAACACAACATTAAGCAACTCTTACCTCCTCACCGGGCCCACCTTTGATTGATTGATTGATATTTTATTTCTATCGTGCTCATACACAAGTGTTTCAGAGAGCAACAAGGAAGGCTAGGGGAACAGGGGAGAACAAAACAGCGATCTTACTAGGCCCAGTGACATTGAGAATGCGCAAGTGCATGGGAGAGGGGGAGGGGAAAAGTGCATGGAAGGGGGGAGAGGTGGAAAGTGCGAAGCAGAGGAGAAACAGATAAATAACAATACATAAATAATAAAGGCAACAAACCGTGGTAATGCAGCCAGCAATTTGCAAGTGTTAGGTTTAAGGCAGCAGACAGGGTAGGCCTGATAAGTGCAGGAAGAAAAAGGGGGGCTGTATGGGTACAGATACAGACCCCAGTGCAAGGGGTGGCCCGGAGGCAGTGCGGGATGGTGGCAGGATAAGCAGGTACCTGGGACCAAAAGACAGAGGGTGGCCAGGTGCACAGTGCCAAGAGAGAACAGATCAGCAGGGGAGAGGGGGAGCGAAGGCAGAAGAAAAGAGGAAGGTCTTGAGGTGCTTCCGGAACAGGAGATGGTTCTCCTCAAGTTTTAGAGTGGCAGGGAGGCTGTTCCAGAGGGAGGCCCCAGCCGAAGACAGATCTACCCCCAGCTCGTTTCTTAGAAAAACGACTGACCCTGAGTGAGTTGGAGGTAGAGGAGCAAAGAGGTCAAGAGGGGAGGTATTTGCGGAGGGATAGCTGAAGGTATTTTGGACCCAGGCCCCAGAAAGCCTTGTGGACAATGCAGAGCGTTTTGAATTTAATCCTTGCATCCACTGGGAGCCAGTGGAGAGATTTCAGAGCTGGAGAGATACGATCCCAGGGCTTGAGGCCAAGGACACGTCTCGCAGTCCTGGTCTGGATTAGTTGCAGAGGGAGGAGAGTAGAGGCAGGTAGATTTAGAAAGAGGCTGTTACAATAGTCCAAGCTAGAGAGAACCAGAGCTTGAGATACCATGAGCTTCTGGGGGAAGGAGAGGAAAGGCAGAGTACCTCTGAGGAGGTGCAGTTGGAAATTTGACTTTTTAGAGACCTCAGAGATGTGGGCGGAGAAGGAAAGGGTGGAGTCAAAGATGACCCCGAGGTTCTCAGACTCGTAGGTGGGGGTAGGAGGAGGGCCAAGGGAGGCCGGCCAGAGAGTGAGGGGAAAGGATGGTGAAGGTGTGCCGATGAGGAGGATCTCCGTCTTGCTGGCATTCAGACAAAGATCATTGGCGGCACGCCAATCTTGAATGGCAGTTAGGCAATCAGAGATGAGAGGGAGAGGAGGTGGCAGAGGGCAGCTTGAAAATGAGTGGAGTGTCGTCAGCGTAGCACTGGAAATTTGAGCAGAAAATGGCAATGCAGTGGGCGAGAGTTGCCAGGTATTGGTTGAAAAGCCAGGGCAAGAGGTTAGACCCCTGGGGAACACCACAGGTAGGGAGGAAAACGGATGAAAGGAAGGACCTCGTTGGACCTGGGAGTGTCGATCTGAGAGGAAAGAGGTCAGCCAGGCCAGAGCCTGATCAGTGATACCCAGGTTTTCACGGAGACTGTTGAGCAGGATGGTATGGTTGACCGTGTCAAAGGCAGAAGAGAGATCGAGGAGGATGAGGACAGATGGAATGTTAGAGTCAAGGTTGGTGAGGAGATCGTCACGGATGTTTAGGAGAGGAGTTTCCGTGCTTCTGGCAGCTCTGAAGCCAGACTGGTGGTCATGGAGACAGCCAACAGAATTGGAATGAAGGTTAAGCTGAGAGATGGCCAACTTTTCCAGGAGTTTGCCAAGAAAGGGAGTAATGGAAATTGGGCGGTAGTTAGCTGGACAAGAAGGATCAGCTATGGGTTTCTTGAGAAGAGGATGCACAAAGGAGTGCTTCAGAGGGGAGCGGAAGGATCCAGAGGCAAAGGAGTGGTTGCAAAAATCAGCAAGGGCCGGAGCGAGGGTGTCAATGTGGTCCTTGATGGTTTTAGAGGAACAGGGATGAACCTGTTTTGAAGAGGCTTTCATAGATCAGACTTGTCTAGCAACCTCGTCAGGGGTGAAAAGGGGAAAGGACGAGAAGGATGGTGGGAGGGTGGCTAAAGGAGGGTCAGCAAGGACAGATGGAGGGGAAGAGGAGGAGTGTGGGTGGAGAGGGTGGACAGGATGTCCTGGGTTTTTTAAATGAAGTGAGAGGCAAGGGCATTGCAAAGAGCCTGGGAGGCAACATGAGGGGTAGAGACTGCAGCAGGGTTGGCCAGCTCCTTGCAGATTTTAAAGAGTTTGTCCGAGTTGTTAGATGCCGCAGAGGCACGAGCTTGAATGTGGACTCTCTTCTTGGTGAGGACAGAGAGTCGGTATTGCATTTGTAGCAGGCGACAGGCCAGTTTGTCAGATGATGAACAGGAAGTCCTGCATTTCCTCTCAGCTGCCCTACACTTACGTTTAAGTGTAGCTAGGTCAGAGTCATACCAGGAATTGCACTTGGCTTTGGACTTCAAACAGATCCTCATGACAGGGGCAAGAGCATCAAGCGTTTCAGAAATTGAAGAGTAGAGCAGAGACAGGGCTGTATCAGGATGAGAGACAGCCAAAGGTGGAGGGGGGGAGGGGAGAGAAAGTGGCGGCAAAAGCCTCAACTGACACACGCTTCAAGGGCTGGATGTCCGAGAAGGTAGGTGGCAGTGTTGGGGTAGGCTTGGTTTGGGGGGAAGAGAGGGAGAGATGAGATGAGAGGAGGGAGTGATCGCTCCAGGAGAGAGGAGAGGTCAGAGTGATGGAGAGGGGGAGGTCAGAGGAGATCAAGACATCGAGTGTGTGCCCTGCAGAGTGAGTCGGGCCAGAGGAGAGGATGGACAGGGAGAGGGAGTCGCAGAGGTCACGGAAGAGTACAGAGGAGGAGCAAGGAGAGTCTAAATGTAGATTTAGGTCACCGAGGAGGAGGAGTTGAGTGGTAGAGGCCAGGAGGGAGGAGGAGAGGTCTGCCCACTCAGAGAGAAATAAGGTGATTTGACCAGGAGGCCGGTAGATGGTAACCACATTAAGAGAATGGGTAGGCGAGAGAGAAAGCCTACAGACAAAGCATTCAAAAGAGAAGTAGGTCTGAGTGGGAATGATAGAGGCAGGAATCCACTCAGGAAAGATCAGGGCTACCCTCCCCGCACCGGACCGGGAGGATCTGGGTGGCGAGAGGATCTTGTAGCCATCAGGGAGGAGTGTGTCAAAGCTTGTGACTGAGCTGGCCGTGAACCATGTCTCAGTAAGACCAAGGACATCAAGGTCTAATTCTTCAAGGAGGTGGCAGATGTCAGAGGAGTGTTTGACGGCAGAGAGAGTTGAGAGTGGCAATATGAAGAAGGTTGCCAGCCTTAAAGACCTTTTGGGTTGTGCAGATCAGAGGTATGCCCTGTGGAGGAGAAAGAGCCCTCGGAGGGGCAGAGGAGGAGGAGAGCGAGGGCAAGGTAGCCAAGGGGGGAGAGGAGGGGACAGCAGGAGATGAAAGGAAATTGATGAGGCGAGGGAAGCGCCTATCAAAGAGGAGGAGATTGGCCTGAGGGACTTGGACCAGGACAGTGCCATTTATGTAGACATTAATGATGACTTTAGAGGAGTCGAAGGAAGCCATGAGAACTTCCCAGCCAGTGCCACCATTAATGGGAGAGGAGGAGATAGGGCAGAGCACAGAGACCATATGAGGAGTCCATAGATCTGGCGAAGGAACGACAAAGAGGATGTTGGTAAGGGTCTGTCTGGCGGAAGCATTGGAGTAGGTGTCGGCGATAGGAAGACTAGGATTAGAGGCCAAGATATCCTTTTTGAACTTCTTCCTACCAGACAGTGAGAAGGGAAGGATAGTCAATGGAGAAGCAGTTGGAGAAGATGGGAGAAACAGAAAGCGCCATTGGGGTGGAAGTAAGGAGAGGATGGAGATACTGAGGGGGCTAAGCCAGGAGAGTGGTGAGGTCACTGGGCTGGCAAGTTACAGAGGTATACAAGCAAAATACAGAGAATTTCGCAATGGGCAGCAAGATTTACCTTTTTCTGTAAAAAAAAACAAACAGCAAGATTTGACTTTTTAGTACAAAGCAAAAACAGAAAGATTTGACTTTTAGCACAAAGCAAAAACAGCAAGATTTGACTTGTTCGCACAAAGCAAAAACAGCAAGATTTGACTTTTTAGTACAAAGCAAAAACAGCAAGATTTGACTTTTTAGTACAAAGCAAAAACAGCAAGATTTGACTTTTTCAATCTTGGAATCGGATGTTAGCAAAGGGTTTTAGGAAGCACTGCGCAGCAGGATGACAACGTGGGAGCAACAAGCAGAAAGAACAGTGATAGTCAAAGGCAGTAGAAGTGAGTCCATAAGGAGGGAATTAACCCATGGTCCTCAGGCGAACAGGTTGCGCAGCACTGCTTGGCCGACTCTGGACTCCTCCCTGGAATCCCGGCCGACGCAGTAGAATCTTGTGAAGGTGTGTGTCGACCTCCACATAGCAGCCCTGCAGATGTCCAGCAGGGGCACACCAGACAAAAACGCCGTGGTAGCAGCGATCGCTCTGGTCGAATGGGCTCTCAGACGGCCAGGCAACGGTCGGTTTGCCAACCGGTGACAGTGCATGATGCAGCCAGAGAGCCATCTTGAAATGGAAGCCTTCGAGAGAGCCTTCCCTTGGTTCACAGGTCCAAAGTTCACAAACAGCTGTGACGTCTTCCGAAAACTCTTCGTGCGGTCCACGTAGAACTTCAGCGCTCTCGCTACATCCAGCGAGTGCAGAGTCCTCTCGGCCGGCGACGAAGGCGACGGGAAGAAAACTGGCAACACCAAGGGCTCGTTGAGGTGGAAGTCCGACGGCACCTTGGGCATAAAGGAGGGGTGCATCTTTTTTTTTTTTTTTTTTTTTTATTGTATATGGTTTACAAAAAACCTTTACAAATAGAACAAACTTTAT
Source organism: Ambystoma mexicanum (assembly GCF_040938575.1). Lineage (NCBI taxonomy): Eukaryota > Metazoa > Chordata > Amphibia > Caudata > Ambystomatidae > Ambystoma > Ambystoma mexicanum. The sequence continues at coordinate 941,015,590 of NC_090925.1, read as the reverse complement.
AATTAAAAACAAAATAGTAAAAAAAAAAAAAGATAAACATCCTCAGCACCACCCTCTTTTCGTGAAAAGTCAAGTATGGGGCTTTGCAGGATAGGGCCTGGGTCTCTCCCACACTCGTCGTGCGGAGGTGATGGCCACAAGAAATGCTGTCTTCCACGACAGGAACTTCAACGGCGCCGAATGCAGAGGCTCGAATGGCGCCCCCATGAGCCTGGTCAGCACCACGTTGAGCTCCGATGCCGGGGCCGGAGCCTTCACCGGCGGGAACGATTGGAACAGTCCTTTCATATATTCCTTCACAAGGCGATGAGACCACAGGGATGGCCGTCCTGTAGTTCTGGTGTATCGGGAAATCGCTGCTAAGTTTATCTTGATGGAAGCATGCGCTAGCCTCGCCTTGGCCAGCGACAGTAGGTACGGTAGCACTTGAGGGGCCGTAATCCGTAGAGGGTTAATCTTCTGTGCACAGCACCAGACCGAGAACCTCTTCCACTTATGTCCATAGCACTTGAGAATTGAGGACGCCTTGGCCTTTGCAAGGGACCTCCTTGCAGTTCGCCAGGATATCGTACCCTCCAAACTCTAGTGCTGCAGGAGCCAGTTCAGCGAGTTCAGCGACTCCGGGTCGTAATGAAGAATGGCGCCTCCTTCTCTGGAGAGAAGATCCGCGTCCGTCGCCAGCTTGACTGGTGGTGACGCTGACAAGTCCAGAAGGTACGGGAACCAGATCTGTCTTGGCCACGCCGGTGCAACGAGGATCATCCTGCACCGGGACCTCTTGAGTTGGTTGATGAGTCTGAGCAGCAACGGCAAGGGAGGGAACGCATACAGGAACAGGCTGTCCCAGGGGAACGAGAAAGCATCACCCCTACCCCTCGGCTGGGGAAACCTGCTGACGAACCTCTGGCACTTGGAGTTCATCGCCGTCGCGAACAGGTCGATTCGGGGTTTGCCCCATCGCTGGAAGAGTCGATCCACTTGATCCTGGCGTAGTTCCCACTTGTGGCACGAGCGCAGCTCCCTGCTGAGTGAGTCGGCGATGGTGTTTTTTATCCCTGCCAGATGAAAAAGTACCAGAAACATCCCCTGGGCAATGGCTCAATAACTCAGGTCCTGGGCTTCCTTGGATAGGGCTGGGGATCTGGTTCCTCCCTGCTTCCAGATGTAGAACATCGTGATGGTGTTGTCGGTGAAGATCCTCACCACCTTGCCCTTGAGGGACGGGAAGAATGACCTGAGGGCCCAAAACACTGCTCGGAGCTCCAGTATGTTGATGTGGAGCAGCCTCTCCTCCGGGAGCCAAAGGCCTCTCGCGTGAAGATCTCTGGTGTGCGCTCCCCACCATTCCAGGGAGGCATCCGCCATCACTGTTGCCTGGTATGCTGAGGTCTGAAAGTCTGTGCCCACCGCGAGATGCGTGCATTTGTCCCACCACCGAGTTGCTTGGCAGAAAACATCGTCGAGTGAGATCTTGTCCTTGAAACTGCCCGTCGCTTGCATCCAACGGGCGTCGAGGAATTCCTGCAGCGGACGCATCCGAAGCCTGCACAGGCGTACCAGATAGATGCATGAGGACAACATCCCGAGAAGGGACTTGATGGACCTCACCCTGGCCACGTCCGCGGCCAGCAGATGCTGTACCTTGCCCAGGATGGCCTGCGTACTTTCCTCCGACGGCGAGGCCAATCGCGCTACTGTATCGAGTTTGGCCCCCAGAAACAGCGCAACCTACGATGGCACCAGGTGTGATTTGGGGAAGTTGATGTTGAAGCCCAGGTCCGTGAGCAGCCAGACGGTCATCGCTGTGTGTTCGACGGCGAGTTCCCTTGTCCTTGCTCGGATGAGCCAGTCATCCAGGTAGGGGTAGACGTGGATCCCGTGCAGGCGCAGCCGTGCCGCCACTGGTGCTAGGCACTTGGTGAACACCCTGGGTGCCGACCAATCCAAATGGGAGGGCCTCGAACTGGTAGTGCCGCCCTTGGACCACGAACCTGAGAAACATTTGGTGTCCTCTTAGAATGGGGATGTGAAAGTGCGCATCCTCCAAATCCAACAACGATAAAAAGTCGCCTTCCTCCAGCTGGCCCAGTACGTGCTGGAGGATGACCATCCAGAACTTCTGTGCCTTGATGTATTTGTTTAGTCGACGCAGGTCCAGAATGGGACGCCATCCTCCTGTCTTCTTTCTGACGAGGAAGTATCTTGAGTATACCCCAGAGTCCCAGAATCTCAGAGTCTCTTTGGGACGAGCTTGATGGCCCCTTTTTTGAGCATCGCCCTTACCTCTAACGGCAGTTGAGGGTCGTGGTTTTCCTTCCTGGCCACGGAAGAAATGCAGGGACACTTCTTTAGAAATTCGAGAGTGTGCCCGTGGGCCAGGGCATCCAGCACCCAACTGTCTGTGGAGATGGACTCCCACACGCTGACGAACTTCGTCAGCCGGCCTCCCACCGGGATACTCCCGCGGGGGTCCGACATGATGGCCGGTTCAATCCTGCTTGGAGGCGGCCTTGCCGTCTTGGCCTCCTTGGTGACGACGGCGAGATCTACTTTATTTGCCTCGTCCCCTGTAGGCTTCTTGCGGCGTGGAGCGGGCCGCCTGACGGTACGTCGAGGAGCCGCCACCGAATCCCTTGGAGGCACCTTGCTTGCCTCCGGAGTTCCGAAAGGGCGGCCGTCATTGCTGCAGAACTCCCAAGGCCCGATCCGTCTCCGTGTCGGTTTTGATGGCCTAGAGTGACTCATCCACTGTCTTCCCAAACAGATTGTTCCCGTCGAAGGGCATGTCCAAAACTTTGGCCTGTACGTCTTGGCGGAAATCCGTCGCCTTGAGCCAACCCCGCCGTCGAAGGCAAACACTGTTGCCCAACTGGCGGAAACCGGTGTCAGCAATTTCTGTGGCCACCGTTATGGCGTGGTCCGACACCACCTCACCTTCCTGCAGGATCGCCAGTGCCTCTGCCCTCTTGTCGTCCGGGAGTAAGTCCAACAGGGGAGCAATCTTGTACCACAACTCCGTCGTAGCGGGCCACAATCGCTAGGGCGTTGGCAGCCTTAATCGTCATCGCCGCAGACGAGATGACTCGTCATCCCATGGCATCCAGTTTCTTTCCTTCGCCGTCCGGCAGGGAAGTTGAAGCCGATGCGCCCCCCCCCGCTTTCTTCTTGACCGCTGCTGAGACGACCGAATCCGGGGTCGGCTGTGCCCTAAGGCACAACGGGGCGGCATCGGGGACCCGATACTTCTTCTCGTACCGGTCCCTTTTGGCAGGCGTCGATGACGGGTTCTACAGGAGGGCAAGTCCCTCGTCCCAGATGTCATCCAGCAACAGCACTGCGAGGACCGTCTTCCTCTTGGCCTTGCGCTGTTGGAAGATGAAGCCTTCCTTCTTCTCTTTGGGCAGAGCTGAAAAAGCTCAGACGCCTTGGCAATCATGGCGTGGAAGGAGCCAATTTCGTCAGGCGGGGACGCCGTCGTCATCTGTCCCCGTCGTGGCTGTGTCTGTTCCCGTGTCATCCCTCGGGACCGGGGAAGGCGACAAAGGCTGAGAAGGCCGTGAGGGCTGAAAGGGGGCTGGATGAATTCTCCTCCTCTTGTTTGGAGGGCTTCCAGACGGACCTGGTTCAGCTGGGTCGTCCGTCGGGGATAAGGGCAGTCTCATCCTTATCTCCGTGCATAAGGCTTGGATTGATATCAAAATGGCCGCTGAGTTGTTCTTCGGCTCGGGCTGCAACGGGCGTGACGGGCGCAATGGTTGCTCCTCCTCCGCGGGAACCTCGTCGTCGCCACCCTCGCTCTCGTCGTCCCCCTCGTCGGGATTCCTCCCGTGGGACCGGTCCTCTTCCAAATTCTTGTTGAGTCCCTCTTGAACTTCAACCAGTTCGTCCTCGGAGGTTCTGTCCGTAACGGCCACCGCCCCCCCTCTTTTTCCACCGGGGTCTTCACGGGGGTCTTCTCGATGGGCTTAAAAGGAGGATTCCCTCCGCGGAGACAGGGAAACTCTGGGCCGTGAGGTCGCCTCCACTGGGGTAGCCTCCACAGGCTTTGCCAGAGCCGCAGCGACTCCCTCAATCGAGGCCTTGGCCGGGATCAAGGCCTTCACCACCTTGGGCACGCTTGAGGCCTTCACCTTAGGGGGAGGGTCACCGCCTCGCTCCCCTTCGGCTGGTTCCTTCGAGATCGACCGGGGCCTCTCCAGAAGCTTAGCCGGGTTCTCGGATTTTCTCTTCCCCGAGCCAGAGCGTTGGCTTGTGGTTGATGGCGTCTGTGAAGGTGCACCCTGCCTGGCAGCCGAGGAGCCCGACCATTCGGCGCTCCCGGTGCCCGCGGACTCGCGGTGCTTTGCCTTCTTTTGGGCCCCCGTCGCCGGGGCGCACTCACAGGACTTAAAAGACCGCTCGGACTTCTTCTTCTCACCTGCTGGGCTCTTGCCTTCCAGCCAGTTGGAGAGACGGGTCCGACGATCCCTCATAGTCCGATCCGACATGTTCATGCAAAACGCACAGTCCTTCTCCACGTGCGTTTTGCCCTCGTGGAGGCAGTATAGGCATTTCGAATGTTCGTCCTCCTGGTTACCACTAAGAAAGACAGATCAGAAACGAAACTGATACTGATACTGATTTTTTTCTTTACTGAGGATTCCCAGCCTGACGACGGGGAATATTCATGAGCATGTGAATCCATGCAAGACTCCATGCTGGAGAACTCTACTGCCTTCCTGTTGTAAGAAGGCAGTACAGAAAATGGATGGTACGAGGATGTGTAAAACTCCAATTACTTTCCCCAGCAACAAAGCTTATTTTGATTTTGTTTAATATTTAGCAACCATTGGTTTGGAAAACCTGCATACATACAGAGAACCTTCAAACCTTGTCAAAATCAATTTCTCAAAAGAACCATTAAAGCCAAAATGATGACTTACCCGGGTGATCACGCCCATGTTAATTAACCAGAGTGAAGCGAGGGGCCCAGGTATGGCACAGTTAACTTGTCATTGTGTCTATTAGCACACCAGGTTTATGTCAATGGGTGCTAATAATAATTTATTTCTTTGGAAAATCATGTTGCGTGGAGCGAACAACCCTTTCTTTGAAAGAAATACTATTTTAAACAAATGCAGCCATGAAAATGGAAGCAAGGCTCCAATCACAGCCCCTCTTCCATTTCTATGGCAGCCTTCTATGGCAGCGAGGGAGGAGGAAATGGTGGGGCGGGCGCTGGCAGCTCCGAGGTTGCTCGGAACTTGGGCTTATACCGTTAGAGTCAATACACGTTCCGAGCAAATCGATTGGCTGCCATCAATAGTTCCACATTCTCACTAGCGAAGCAATCTTAAAATTTGAAGGAGACTTCAAGAGTGACCAACAAATCTCTGCCCTGTAGTATATACTAGGATAGCTATCATTTTAGGTTGCAGGACACAGACAGCAGGTAAATGCTGCTTGCAATAAGTCTGCATACAAAATTCCCTATCCACCAATGGTGATACCACAGACCCGAGTAGCGGTAACTGAGTTTGGCAGTAATTCTGTGGATTTACCACCGGATTACTGCAAAAGTCATAATGAGGCGCATAATATTATCCTCAGCCTTTATTTCAACGCATGTCATAAAACTTACAAAGCACATATACATCACAATTCATGGAGATGCGATAACAAGCAAAATTAACAACCCTCAGTAAAACCACATTTCAAATACATTTCTGATAGTATAAAACACACTTTTCAAATAACAAATGACTAATAAGGAGCACAAATCAGTTCATATATCAGCTTGATCATGGTGAAACAAGTACATTGTGCTGATCAGCCTCTGGTTCCATTATCAGTTGACATTAAATCCCTATTCATGATTCTTTTGGAACTGAAAAACAGAGCAGCTCTAACGTGCATGCAGGTATCTAAAAGTAAAATCCCTATTCATGATTCTTTGGAGAAAAAGTGCAAAACCCCCATTTATAAATATATTATAAATAATGTATTTATAAAGTGCATACTGCCCCTCCCCCATTTTTTTCCTGCACTTATCAGACCTACCCTGTCTGCTACCTTAAACATAGCACTTGCAAATTTCTGGCTGCACTACCACGGTTTGTTGCCTTTATTATTTATTTGTTATTATTGATTTGTTTCTCCTCTGCTTCGCACTTTCCACTTCTCCCCAATTCCATGCACTTTTCCCCTCCCCCTCTCCCATGCACTTGAGCGTTCTCAATGCCTAGTAAGATAGCTGTTTTGTTCTCCCCTCTTCCCCTCCCTTGCCTTGTCACCCTCTGAAACACTTGTGTACGAGCGCGATAGAAATAAAATATCAATATCAATTAAAAAAGCAACTCTAAAGAGCATACACGTTAAAAGCCTACCAGTCATGGGTCAATGCGCTTGTTACTGAGGAGCCAGGCCCTATACAAAAAGTTTGCCACAGCAAAAATTAAATTCCTTTAATTCCCCAGAGAGCATGCACAAATCGGAGTCACGTCAAGGTCAAGTTGAGTTTATTCGGATAAAAAAAAACATCCATTAAACACAACATGGCATAAAAAGAATTTTAAACACAATATACATCAGGGTGAATCGCTCACAGGGTCATAATCTTTTTTTTTTTTTAAAAAGGAAAGCATTAAAAGAACATATACAGTGAAAAGCAGCATCCTATCACCGTACAAAACCCTTTCTTTTATACATAGCAGCCTTCAAATAAGACAATAGGGCCCATGCCGTCAGTTGAGTTCCTGCCGTTAAAAGGATCATCACTGGAGGTCTACACTGACGTATATCCGTACATTTTAAAATCTGCAAAATTGTCCGCTTTCTTTTCTCCCCATAACCTGGGCAAAACAATAAAAAGTGACAAGTTCTCATTAGACGCTCCACACACAGGGCAGCTGGGATCATCTGGCTATCTAGGCCATTTCTCTGCATTTCCCCTCAGCAATAGACAGTCAAATCTTGCCCTAGTAATGAGCCAACTATGATGTTTTTTCGTGGCCCAGACAAGATAAGGCTGAATATTGGGGATCTCACTTATAAAACTATGGTAACTGTCAGCACGAGTCACCCATGCTGCAAGTGCACGTTTTACCTCAATCCCTGGGTTACTACCTCCTTGTAAGTTCTTACTTCAGCCAAGGTTAACACTGCAACAGGGGAGGACTGAACAGGAACATTACACAAACATAAAAAATCCTTAACAATCCACAGCCAAGGTATTTTCGCCCACCTTTCCCTATTAAACGTGTTTCTCAGAATAAAATGACAAAGTTGCATTGTTATTTCCCCAAACTCTCAGCCATAATTTACTTGGGGCCACTGCCCTATCAGCCTCCTAAAAGGTCATCCCCAGTTCCATGTAGACTGAAGCACAGGAGGATAAGCCTGGAAGCCCCAAAAGGTTTTTTAAAAAACGATTTTACTTAGCCTGCAGGTAACCAGGCTTACAATAGCCCCACAATGCTGCTCCATATCACGTAGCTGCCTTTCTTTGTGAAGTATAGGCCTTAAGAGCTGATGGCATATGATGGACCTTTAAATTTTGCTAAAAAGCAAGCTAAGCCGTCCAGTATTGGCTCATTTTCAGGGACTGTTTTGTTACATGTGCACTGCCCGACAGAGTCTCCGAAAACCTAACCTCCAGATAATCATATTCGGCCACCCAGGGAATTACTTCCCCAGCACAGACTATGGGGCGCATCTTAACGTGCTTCCTTCCACCATTGCAACCCATCACTGCTGACTTAGCAGTGTTAATCTGGAGTCCCAGGCCATTCATGAAGGAGGCATAAGCATCAACCAAGGCCTAGAGTGCCCTGGGGGTTCTGGCCAGAATCACTATCATCAGCATATGCCAATACCGGGATGGGCCTACCCCCCTCCCCCAAACTCAAATGTCCACACAGGTACTCAACAATGCCTGCAATAACCGATTGATATACAAGGTAAAAAGTATAAGGGTGAGCACACACCCCTGCCAAACCCCCAACCCTATATTAAAAACACTTCGTACCCCTACCCCCAGGTCCAAAACGAACATTGGCTCGGTTATCTATATGGAGCTCCTGCAGCACCCTCAGGATTGCTTCCGGACAACCCATGGACTCAAGCACAGCCCACAACTTCGAGCGATCGACTTTGTCGAAGGCCGTGATTAAGTCCATAAAGGCGAGGTAAACCACCTTGCCCCTGCAAAATACAAAGTTTGAGAGCACAATGTACAAATTCAATACCCTTTTCTTTCCTCAGTATGATTCCTCCATCACCCAATAGTTTCAAAACTTCACCCAATCTTTCATCATGGTTCTCCACATTCTCACTAGAAACTAGGATGTCATCTTGAAAACAGAATACACCACTGATTTGACTAAACAATTTGTCCATAATCTTCTGAAATACGGAGGACGCCGACAAGTCCAAATGGCATCCTCCTGTATTGAACCACGCCCTTGTGCATAATGAAAGCTGTTAATTTTCTCCATTTCTCTTCAAGTTCCACTTGGTGATAAGCAGATGCCATGTCAAGTTTTGAAAAAGAAATCCTTGTCCCACCATAGATGGCATTTCACTCATATTTGGTAAGGGATGTCTGTCCACCAAGACAGCTCGATTCACTTCCCTCAAATCCACACATAGCCTCAAATCTTGCGATGGCTTTTTGACAATTACTAATGGGGACGTCCATTCCACACCACCAGCTCTTTCAATCACACCCATGCTCAATAATTTCTCCAACTCCTTCTTTACTTCTTCTCTTAAGGCAAATGGAACAGGTCTTAATTTTGCTCTCACAAGCACCCATCCAATACAATATGATGTTACATACCTTTCACCTTGCCAATTCCCTTTCTAAACACACTCATGTTTATCTTCAACGCATAAGGAAGTATTTACTTGCAACACTTGATCGTCTTGATTCAGGTCTAATCTCACCATCAATCTCTTTTGATCCCTCCAACCAAACAAAGTCATCCCCTTTTTGGTGATATAAACCTTTCCTTTTGCATAGATTCCTTCAACTCCAGATCTGCCATGAAATACCCTAGTAATTCCATGCGATCTTGGTTATACCCCGCCGGATTAATATCCGGTTTGAGTAGATTCCGGACATCACCATCCATTTGCTCCTCAAATACCCTTCTAGACATCAAGGATATCTTAGATCCAGAATCTGCCATCATCCTCACACTCCTGCCATTCAATTTCACACTCGCGTAAGGATGCTCACATTCACTATCTTCATCATCATGAATTGCATTGACAGTAATGTTTTCTACATGGGTATTTTCCTCTTCTTCCGAATACCCATTTCCATCTTCATCATTTATCACCATAACTCTCCTTTGGTTCATTTGATAGTTCTTGCAACAGTTGGCAAAATGCCCTCTCCTTTTACATTTAGCACACACTGCCCTTCTTCCAGGACAAGCTAATGTGGCCGCAAAGCGTGTATTACTATCACATCTGAAGCATAAACACTCGTTCTCATCTTTTCTTTCTACTTTCCATGTATTTTTCGTGAATTCGACCTTTTCTTTGCCACAAGGTTTATCCTTTCCCTTTTTCTTCTGCTTCGACTCAACCACATTGAGAACTTCTAATTTTCCTTCATTGGTATCTTTTTCTGATATCTTTGATACACAGGCCATGGAACATTGCACTCTTTTTGCTATACTTCACACTTCTTCCAAGGATGGTTCATCTCTGAACCACAACTATTCTTGAATCTTGTTGCTGTTGCAATCAATCATAAATTGCTCCCTGATGTGTTTGTTGAAAAAGTCTTTGAACTTGCAAGATAGAGCTAAATGTCTTAAAGCTGTCACAAATTCTTCAACACTCTCACTAGGATCTTGAACTCTTATTCCAAAGTTATATCTTTTGAGTATTGTACTTGTTTTGGGATCAAAATGAATGTCCAGTTTCCTCAAAGCTATGTCTAAATCCGACATGCCATCTCCATTACCTGTTTCTGGCGATCAGGCAACTTATAATATATTCTCTGTCCTTCATACCCTAAAAAGTGCATTAGCAAAGCCACTTTTCTGTCCATGGAATATGAAGTACCACATGCGGCCTTGATATAGTGCTGAAACCCCTTTTTCCATTGTGACCACTTCACTTTTGGGCTTCCCGGAAATGCCATAAATAAGGATGGTCCAGGTAGTCCTGCCATTGCCATGTTCCGGTATGTATGTGCACAAAGTGCTTTGAGAATGCAGTGATCTTTTATCACCCTTTGTTTTACTACTTGTATTGTATTGTGTGTTCCTTTCGAGTTCCTGGTGTAAGGGATGTTGTGCTCCTATATTCTCTCACTTTGCACTGTACACTTTATCTCTTTATGTGATTTCCTCTCAAGTAACATCCACTATCTTTCCTTTTACGATTGTTAACAATCGTATTTCATTTGAATTGCCCACACTCGATCGGTTTGCATGCGCACGTGCGCAGTGTCCTCTTGTCCTCCTAGTGCGCATCAGGCATGTATGTGCGGCGTGCGCATGCGTGTTAGGCTTCTTGCGCATGCGCGGTTACTTCTTGTCCGTAGGATTGTCAGGCAGGATGCCGCTCGCGAGCGTGTTTCTTTCTGAAAAGCATACTGCGGTAGCTTCTCAATATACTCTACAAGCGATGAGCATTTATAATACTCGTATTGTGCCTACGTGCATTTCACTTGCAAGGAGCTACGGAACGAATTATGAGTGGGAGGCGCTATACTTACTAAATGTTGGCCGGTGAATACGCCATGAGGCTACAGGTTTGGCAGAGCGGCTTTGCGTTTCCTCTTCTTTAGGTTGGCAGGCAGATGCGCACGCTACAGAGTATAATACAGGGGAACGTACACGTTGCTCCCTCGATGGCCGCTGCATACGCCGGATGGCAGTGTGGCAATACAAATTTTAATTCCGCAAAGAATGGGTTGCTAATCCATTGATCTGCGGTGCTGGGGGCCTGGAAGAAGATCCTCGTCGCCAATGAAGGATAGTCGGACACCGATAAGGTAGATTAAACACGTTTAATCTAGGACATATTGTACAGACCCCAAGCACATCCTTACACCAGGCTGGGCACTACAAACTGTTATGGAATCAACATCAAACAAACATTCTTTAGGACTCTCCAGGCAGTGGAATTGTACATAGAACTATACTACATCATGCACATGCAACATTATATACAATAGGCCTGGTAATAACTATTTACATATAACAAGATGACTTCATAGCACTACCTAAACCGGGGCGAAAACCAAACTGTATATCTGCCAAAATTGCCCCCTCTAAAAGCCAACTCGTTAAGTGTTCCAGCAAAACCCGTCCACATTTTTTTAAAGTGGTGTCCAAAAGAGATATGGGACGGTATGATGAAGGCATTGTAACGTTTCCCTTTTTGAAAATGGGGAATATGGTCGCCAGCTCCAAGATGGTGGATATTGCCCGGAGCTCATACAGGCATTGAAAGCCAAGGTCAACAATGGGCCCCATAAGTCAATTTGTTCCATGAAGAGGTAGGCTGGTATAGCATCTGGACCAGCGGCTCGATTTGCCGACTGTGCCCCAATAGCTTTCACAACCTCTTCCAGCGAGAAACATAAAGCAACACCCCTGCGCTCCTTCTCCATGCGGCCACAACCATTATTAAACAGAGCCCCAAAGTGGGATACCCAGTCCGCCAGCCCAACATGAGTACCCTTCTGACCCTGCATTCCATTATCGATGGGAAATTCCTTAACAAATTCCTAGAAGGCTTTTGCATCATTCAGCCTATTTGCCTCCAGAAATGTTTCCCAGGCCTGAACTTCCAGGGCCAATTTCCTTTGTTCAATCACCCTCCGATAATCCGAGCAGGCGCGAACGTTACTTCTGTCTGTCGTAGAACACTTTAGGGTGGTTAAAAGGGCTAATTTTGCCATCCTACAAGCCTGGTCAAACCAGCCCTTCTTCCCACAACTCCCTTTTCCTTTGGGGTACACCAAAAAGCCCCCGGTTAGAGCCTCCAAAATGACCTTCAAGAAACCCACCACTTCCCTGGGACCAGCTGAATTCTCGAGGATTCCCGCTAGTTCCATTTTGAGCCCAGTCATTATTTTTAAATGTAGGCCGGAACCTTGAATTTTCCCCGACTTGATCATTCTAAGAGACACAGCATCAATTTTCTCTTGGCAGGGTGTACTGTAACACTGCCCCACCCCCACAACTGGCCATTCATAATTAAAACCAGGGGGAAGTGATCACTGTTACCTACTCTGGGTACTTCAAAACTCACTATATTTTTCCATAGGTCTAATGATAGGCAAAAATAGTCAATAGTGGAAGAACCCAAATGATTATTAAACGTTGGATTCCCTGGGATGTGTGGGTTGATAAGCCCATTCACAGACCTCATACCCCACTCGATCAACCAGAGACTCAACTGGAGGCCCCTAGCACATACCCTAGTATCCTCCATTTGAGGATCCAGGACCCTTTGAAGTTGATCCTGCAAGGGTTCATAGAGACCTTTTACTAAACCACATCCTATTTTAACATTAAAGTCCCCCCTGCCCCACAGATAACTATGCTGAGTGCCGCCTACATCGGCCCGATACTTATCCAAAAAGTCCTTTACCTTCAACCATTTATCGCACTTTGCCTTGTTGGGATTATTAGAGGTTAAGGACATCAAACCTCTCGCTACCGGGGCAATTAAACCTTAAGAGCTGTAGGAAGGCCAACCTAGTCTCTACCACCTCCAGCCTACACGGTAGGGAAGCCTTGACCATTACGAACAGATCCCCACAGCTCCCCCCCCCCCTGTTTTTTTGGCCGGGATGCCATAACAGGCGTAAGCGTTCATTAGGGGATCTCTAGATCCCAAGTTTCCTGTAATAGGATGATGTTGTGGCACTGCAAAAATTCCAGTTTGTCCTCCAGCTTCAGTTTCCCCCTGGAACCAGCTATATTCCAAGAAATGAGTTTGACGTCAGGAGCAGCCACAGTTGACTCAAACCATGCTGCGGGCATATTCACTGGTGCCCCCTCTAGAGACAAATACGGAAGAACCCCCTGTCAATCCTGTTCATCCATGGATGATAGCGGCTCAAATCTATTTTGAAACCCCAAATCCTCAGTAGAGCTATAGGGGTTGCTTCTACCTACAGTTACCCATGGTAGCGGGCAAACTGCATTTTGAGAATTGAAGCAATTTAAAGAATTGAAGCAGGGCAAAATTGGCCTCCATTTTTTCCAGCCACTTTGCCTCCAAGTGTGAATCCCTGTTGGAGGTTGCTGATTTTGGGGTCAAAAGTTGGTAAATGGGCTTCAATTTCTCATCTATTGAGGACTCTAGCCAGATCTCATCATCCTCCGTCGTTGAGGCTAACGAGATGTCCCCTAATAAGGGGGAAAACCCCTGCACATCCGCCTCTCCCACCCCCTAATAGGGTTTATGGGACTACACTATCCCCATCATTACAAGACGATCCGGTGCCCTTACTCAAGGGAGACCCCCCCACCCCCCCCCACCAAGACCAAATTGAACCCGGCCACCCCCAAAGCCCTGTCGGGCTCAACATCCTTATTGCTCACCTCACATGTTACCCGGGGCACAAATGAGCTACCTCCTGACCCCCTATGATCTGTAACCCCTATTGAGGATGTGGCTTCCCATATGGCTTTCTCATTAACCTAAATCCTATCCGCCATGTTCTCAGCCATAGTTTTTAAAGTCCAATGAGAGTTGGCTAACAGCACTTTTGGACCTAGGGGTCCTAGCTATAGACCTGGAGGTGGGATTTGGAGCTCTAGATTGTTTGAGTGTATTCACACTTGTTGCCATTTTCCCCAGGGCTCCCTCTCCTCTCTTAGTTTCCGTTTTACCATTTTTTAGCTAATACAGGTACTAAAAAGGTACTAAAGTGCAAATTGCAAAATTCAAGTGCAAAAATATTCGTAATAACAATGATAATGCACAATATATCTTAAAAAGCAATTTTTACTCTGCTCAATAAAAGCTGAATTCAATAATAAGGAGGTGGCCCTTTCCTACTTAAAAAGGTGTACAAACGAGTACAAAAGGATAAAGAGGCCAGAGGTGTTGTTAAAATGCTGTTGAATTTAAGATAAAAGATGCTGCGCTCACACACTAAAAAATAAAAACAGTAAAGTAATGTAAACAGTACAATACTATAAGAACAGTCCGGAGACAATAATGCTCCACAATCAATTAACAAAGCAAGCCAATGGGTCCGCCAGAACAAGGAGTCCTCGGAGGTAAGGGCAGTGCAAAATGCAAAAAGGGAAGCACCAAAACCAATCAACCATTCGCCCAAACGTCCACTGAAATAACTGCCAATGCCACCACCCGTAATCCTTACTATAATGGGGAGAGAACCTCGCAGCCCCTATATAGTTGGCCACTGGGCTGATGACAGATAACCGATGCTCCAAAATAGTAACAAAGCAAACATGCAAAACGCTAGAGGCCAAAAGTGCCAATATCCATGCTCCTACTTCCTATTAGGTAATCAGGTTTTTTTAAATTTTATTATTCCCCACCGTCCGATGGAAAGGCCAATTGTCAAATCAAGGGCAGGGCACACCCTGCGGCTTGAGGAGCCGCCAGAGTCTGTCAACCCCCCCTGCCCTTTTAGATCACTCCAGCCTTTAGATAGATAAGTGGATACATAAGTGGCATTTGCAAAGTTGTTCCAAGATGTTTTCCAGAATAGTTCCACTAGCAGAGAAGGCCATCAGTTGGCCCAGTTTGCCCATTTTATCCAAATAAAGAATTACATTTAATTGCAGAGTTCAGTCAGAATTCAGTAAGAGCAAATGGCTCCACTTGTTTCTAACTGCGCCACTGCTGCCCTACAGTTGAGAATGCCCAAATCGGTCCACTAGTTTACAAGGGCTCATCAGTGGTTTTTAACGGCACGAAGACACACACGAAGGCACACACCTTGTCAAAGTAGGCATAGCGGTAGACAGGCGGGAGATTTCCAATACGCTTCCCCCGCGCGGTCCGCAAGGACTGTAAGAACTCTGCCGACTCCGCTCCGGCGGGAAGATTATGAATGAAGAGCTCTGCCTCCAAACCACTGCAACAAAGGAAAAACTGGGGCTGAATGCAGCGTTCCAAGGACTGTAAGGACTTTGCTGAGTCACATAGATTCCAAACCTGTTGGTTGTATACTATTGATAAGATAACAAACGGTAATTTCAGGTACAATATAAACATGTACATAGGGGTCATCTCATCTAAATAAACCTCAAATCCGAAATGTAATTTACAATGAAGAGAAAACCTAGCAAGGGTGTGGTTATAGCAGTGTGCAAGGACCTGATCACGCAAGGTGGTGTGATATGCTGAATTGAACGTAGCCTTCATGTCAGCTGCAATATTATTGGGATTATACCACAGATGTAAAAAACCCACACAGATATCCAAGATGTTTTTAACATACATACATCAGGGTAAATCACAGCCTCCATCCTGTGATAGGTCACTTAAAGCTTCCCTACACTTCTCTAGTGTTGGCGAGGACCACAATCTAACCAAGTATAGGATAGGACTAAAAGAAATCGTGTCACTTATTGACCTTTACTCTTACTTGAGCCGTATTATAGTACTGACCGTGCTCGATTAGAGATGTAACAACTTTTTGTATTCTGTAATCTCGATTTTTGTACATTTAGTACAACACCAGAACTCGGACTTGTAAATTGATGCAGCTTTAACTTTCATATTAAAAATAATCAATATGGGAGTAAGTGCCCTGTTGACATGCAATTTATAGTATTTAAGAATCTCATCACTATTCCTTTTGAGAATGAGATTTACCTTCTCCGCCTGCTCCGACAGTTTGGTATTTCCTGTGAACCAAACACCTAAATATTCATAATTGTATACTTGATTCTTGATAATAGTAGCTTGAAACAAGTCCAGACATGGAGGTTTTTATGGGGTGGTTGGAGGTTTTTTTATGGGGTGGGTGTAACAACGGTCTTAGTCTTCCCCATCTTCATAGTTAGGCCAATGCGTTTGCATTCCATGTCAAAGGCTGCAAGTTGTTCCCTGATGCCAGCTGGGGTCAGCAATATCAATAAGGCATCAGCCGCAAAAAGTAAGAGCGGGATCTTATCTACCCCTAGTTTCAGAGCATCTGATTCCAGGACTGTAATGCAATCGATTATTCTATTGATATAATTACAGAACAGAGTCACCTGTTTTAATGTCAAAGTATGTGGCAATATTACCAAAAAGACGCCATCAAACAGTGGCAGTGATATTAGAATACAGAATTTGGATTGCCTTGAGAATGTTAGATGGGACACCTGCATCTCTAAGTGCTTCCCACAGTTTAACTCTGGGTGCTCAATCAAAGGCTGTTTTATCTATAAAAGCCGCATATGAGAAAGCTGTTCTTAATACCATATACTTCTCAACCAACACAAGTAATCTGAACGCTTGATCGACTGAGCTTCTACCCGATTATTATACTATCCAAAGAACCCAAGATGCTAGCCTAAACAGGGAGGGACACATCTGAATGGGAGGTAGAGGTTTTCTACTGAGAAAAATAAATGTCATGAATGTCTTTTCATAGGGATACATTTTTCAATCCCTGATGGAGAGACTGTGGTCCAAAGGAAAATAAGTTGGACAAATCAGCCCAAACAAAATTGGAGCAGTATTTCATTCTGCAATTGGAGTGCCCATTTCTAATACTACTGAAGAGATTGCTCTCTACCGATTTAAAGACATTGGTAAAGTGTTGCGGGAATTGAAGTCCACTCTCCCCAATGAACAAATTACTTACCCGTGGTAACGTTCTTTCGACTGGATGTTCCTCCCACGTATTCCTCATCTTTGATATTCAAGTCTGCTTGCAAGTTGCTTCAGAATTCTTTTTCATAGGGTCGAGCGTCGAATCTTGGTCCTTCGCGGTCTCCGTAGTGTCCCTCGGGACGTTGGCGCTGGTAGATAGAGCTCGCACGCTGACCATTACCTCAGTTCTTAGTTTTTCCTCCTTTAATTAGCATGCTGTGTCAGAGGAGGAGATGGTCTTGACGTTGCAAGAAAGGAAGGTGTAAGACACAGTAATTCTAGGCAAGAGGGGATGGATGGGAGGGCTATGAAGAATATGTGTGAGGATCATCCAGTCGAAAGAACGTTACCAAGGGTAAGTAACTTGTTCTTCGAATGGCTTGTGTACTCCCACATATTCCTCATCTTAGATATATTCCCAAAGCACTCTGAGTTAGGACGAGGGTGCCAAGAGATTACTTATTTGTTAATATTATGGAGGACAGCTTTGCCAGATTTGGCTTCCTCTCCTGAAAAAGAATCCACACAGAAGAATTTACTAAATGTCTGAAGGGACTTCTATGGTGCCACTCTGCTGCAAATGTCCCTCACTGGTACATCTCTTTCTAGAGCCGAAGAAGCAGCCACCCCTCTAGTGGAATGCACCCTCACACCTTTGCCCGAATCCTTGCCTGCCAAAGAGTAACACTCAGTTATACACAAAAATCCATCTAGAGATGGTTTGTTTTGTGACTGCTAAGCCTAATCTGTAACGCTCACCTGACTCCCACAGAGGCGCTGGCCTGGTTTAGATTGCTATGGCCTCTTCTAGGGTGATGTGCAGGACTCGGAAGATGGAATGGACCGGACCCCCAAATCTGGCTTGTCTGGCTCGTAGAAATATCCTTCTGTGTGTGAAAAGGGAGTATTAACAATCTGCGGGATAATGCGTAGGCCTCCCACTCCCCTTCTCACCCTCCACGAAACCCTTCTGCGATTCCCCGTGAAGTCTCACCTTAGAGTCTGAAAGGACGAGCTCTCCATCCTGCTTCTGATGCAAGGGCGCGTTGTTATGCAGTTACTTCACTGGATCTCGGATTGGTGAGAGTTCAAGTTTGCTTCACTTTTCCGGTAAGGTATCGTAAGAATTCTGTTGCAAGTTCAAACTTTAAATAACCATTGTCTGTTTTCTCTATTTCAGGTGCTGAATGAAGATTCCGAGTTAGGGAATGGAACCGTCGAAGGAAGATTCTGGTGAGTTTTTGATGAGTGGTTCCTCTAGTGTTCTTGCATTAATGCACTAATGCTTGTGTCTTTTTCCCCCTTAGGGGCTGGGGTTCGGAAATGCCGAAGATACGGCGCCGACCCGAAGTGAGAAGAGATGTCCCAATAAATATCAGGTAAGTCTTTGATGAGCGTTCCGCTAATGTCCTTGCATTCGCTCACTAATGCTAATGTCTTTTTCCCCTTAGGGGCCGGGGTTCGGAAATGCTGAAGAAACGGCGCCGACCCGAAGTGAAGAGGGATTGACCCAACAGGTAAGTCTTATGGTGGAAATTAAGCCTTTCTTATTCTCTTCCCTAGCTCACCTTTGTTCTTGTCTTTTTCTCCTTTAGGCGCTGAAATGCGGCGGAAGATCCAGATGGTCGCTAATGGGCAAGAAGGCGCCTAGTAAAGGTGAGTGGAATGCTGCGCTGCAGCCAGCTATGCGATGTGCTTTTAAAAATGAATGTCTTCCCTTTAGGATCGTCGGCGAGATGCCTCTGGAATGCAGATTAAGCAGGTAATGTCTCTTTCTCCTGTTCTCCTCTCTTCTCCCTTTACAGGTGTTCCAGTATGCTGTCGGGCGTGGCTGGAGTCAGGATGCAGGAGCAGACACGGTGAGCGTCCAGCTGCTAGGTGCAGAACAACGCGAAGCGTGAGTTGCTGCTTGGCCGTGGCTTAAATAGCCTTCAAAGTAGTTCCAGGTATGTATTCTTCCTCTAAGGTATGTATTCTTCCTCCGGCCACACCCGTGTGGTAAAGTAGTCTCATTGTAAAATAGCCCCATTCAGGCCTCTAGGTGGCCTGGATGTTGCAGCACGGTCTGCATCAGGTAAGTTCACACCAAGCACTTCTTAACACAAAGTCATCCTTTATGAGCCTGGCGCCTATGGCGCCTGGACTGTTGTCCAACATGAGCCTGGCGCCAAAGGCGCCAGGACTGAGTCCAAAGGGCCCCTACCTGGGGCCGCTGGGACTTCCCTCGGGAACATGATGTCTGCCTCTGGGGTTGCTGGGCCCGGTCTGGCTCCTTCGGGGTAGGCATCATGACATAATCTTTGACCAGCATAACCAATGAAAAACTGATCATCTTGACTAATACTTGCAGTTCTTGTAATATAGAAACTTAGTACCCTTTTTGGGTCTAGGCTATGTAGTCTCTCTTCCTCCTTTGATGGATGAGGAGGAGGATAAAAAGATGGTTGTGCAAAAGTTGAGCCAAATGAAATTCGGACAACTTTTGGCAGGAAAGATTACTTAACCCTTAAAATGACTTCATCCTTGAAGAAGGACGTGAAAGGTTGTTGGAAGATAGAGCCTGTAGCTCACTTACCCTACGGGCAGATGTGATGGCTCCTATAAAAGGCACGTGAGCACCCTTAAAGGGCACGAATGTAAGGGCTCAAAGGGAGCTCCCATAAGGCCCCTCAGTACAATTTTTAGATCCCATGATGTCACGATGAAAGGAGTAGGCTGAAACACATTTGTTATGCCTTTCCGGAACTATCACAATCAGCACTTTGAAGTATGATCCCTCATCCAGAGATCTTTTGAAAATTGATTGGGCCGCTAAATAGGCCGCCACTGGGGCTACTTGCAACCCAGAATGGGTAAAATGAAGTAAGAAAGACAAAACCTGGGGAAGTTTACATGAGAAAGGATCTAGTTTATTTTTCCTGCACCAGCTGCAAAATCTATTCTAACGGCAGCGGTACATGGATTTAGTTGCTGGTTTTCTTGCCGAAAGCAACACTTCCATTAAGTCTTCCGGAAGGTCCCAATCTTTATATCTCACCCTATCAGATACCAGGCGTGAAGGTTGAGAGTCCTGATTTCTGGGTCAAGAATGCAACCTTCCTCTTTCGAGAGTAGGTCCTCTCTTTGGGGAAGACGAATTGGAGGGCAGATGGCCATCTCTAGAAGGTCTGGGTACAACGTTATCCTGGCCCAATCCGGAGCAATCAGGATCATAGTTTTCCCGAACTTCCTCTACTCCGCATTACGTGAGGAATGACCGGGACTGGCAGAAAAGCATACAGGAGTGGAAATTCCCAGTACACTACGAACGCGTCCCCATGAGCTCCTCTTTGGGGAAAATTCCCTGGAGCAGAACAGCTCGCACTTCCAGTTGACAGGGGTCGCGAAAAGATCCACTTGAGGCATTCCCCAAAGGGTGATCTCGTGAAGGACTTCCTGAGCAACTTCCCACTGGTGGGAGATCGTGCTCTGCCTGCTCAGAACATCCGCCGCTGTGTTATTTTCTCTGGTTAGATGAACTGCCAGAAGAGCTATTGCTTCTCTTAGTGCCCAGAACCAGAGCTGCATTGCCTCTCTACACAGGGGCATTGACTCTTTCTTGTTGAGGTAATGCATGCCCACTGTGTTGTTCGTCATTATCGGGACACTTTTCCCCCACATTGAGCACAGGAAGGACATCAGCGCTAGTCTGAATGCCCTCAGCTCCAAAAGGTTGATATGGAGTCTAGACTCTAACTGAGACCAGTGTCCGCTTATTGAAAGAGCTTTCATATGCGCTCCCCATCATGGGAGGGAGGCAGCTGTCACAACTGTATCTTCCAGCCATGGTTGCAAAAAAGGTTCTCCTTTCATCACATTCTCTCGGCTGGCCCACCACAGGAGTTCCTGGGTGACCTTTGTCGGGACTTGGAGAAGGTCCGTCATTCTGCCGGAGAACTGAGACCCCTCGGATCAGAGAGCCCAACGAAGGGATCTCATTCTCAGATGGGCTTCTGGCACCAGGAAAATGCAGGATGACATGAGGCCGAGCAACCTTAGGAAGTTATAGGCCGGAAGACGTTGGGCACTCTGAAATCTTTGGACCATCTGCAAAAGATGTTGAGCCCTTAATTCGGGTGGCAAAGCTTTTCCCGAGGCTGAGACTAGGACTGCTCCAATAAATTGAAGCGTCTGAGAAGGTGTCAAAAGGGACTACTTGAAGTTCAGGGAGAAGCCCAGTTCGTGGAGGAAGTGGTAGGTGCGCCTGAGATGACCAACACTGTTCCGGAGAAACAGCTCTGATCAACCAGTCGTCCAGGTAGGGGTAAATGTGAATCGCCTCCCTCCTTAAACTTGCTGCCACCACTGAAATGAGCTTGGTGAAAACCCTAGGGGCTGAGGTGAGCGCGTGAACCTCAGGTATCCTGTGCTCTGAGGCATCGGCACATGAAAGTAAGCATCCTGAAGGTCCAATGACACCAACTAATCCTGGAGTCGAAAGGCCTGAAGGATCTGCGAAAGAGTTACCATCTTGAACTTGTGCTTCCTGAGGAACTTGTACAAGCATCTCAAGTCCAAGATGGGTTGCACTCCTTTGTCTTTCTTGGGTATTAGAAAGTAAAGACAGTACCAACCTTGGTTTCTCTCCACTACAGGTACCAGTTTTATTGCACCTTTCTGCAATAGAATGAGAATCTCCTGTTGGTGGAGGGGATCTGAACCACGGTTGGTCTTGCTCTGGGGGGGGGGGGCAATCAAGAGGTCTTTTTAGGAATGGGAGACAGTAACCGTCTGCTACGGTTTGTAGCACCCATGCATCCAAAGTTATGCTTTGCCAACTCTGGACATAATACAGTCTGCCTCTTACCATAGATTTGTGGGTGAAGGAGTCATTTTGTTGTTCCACCTGCAGCTGAGGGTTTGTTTGTTTTATTATTTATAGTGCGCACCAGACCAGAGGATATCAGGGCGCAGATCGCTAAAGTATTTTTTCAGCCTGGTTACATTGCTGTACAAATATATACAATAACAATACAAATACAAAGTACACAGTCAGGGGTATATACAGAAAGAAAAGCATGTACAGAAATCAGGAGTATAAAACAGTCAGGAGAGTATGTACAAACAAGAAGTCTACAATATATACAAAGAGTGTGGTAGATCAATTTAGCGGTAATTCTTTTTGATCTATTTTGTGATATTCTGCGGGTGTTGAACAGGGAGTTCTTCCTCCTCTACCTCTTCCATGAAAGGGTCTTCTTTGACCTCTTTGTGAAAACTGACCTCTTCCTCTAAATACGGAGGAATATAAATAAAAAGAACGACCTCTCCATCCTTGACCTGTAAATTGAGGTTGTCTTATTGGCGCCCCTAAAGATTTTCTTGCAGCTCTAGAGGCTTGCAGTTTTTCCAGACTGCTATCAGCCTTCTCACCAAACTGAGAAGTACTGTCAACTAGCATGTCTAGCAGACGTGCCTGGACGTCTGCCGAAAATCCAGATTTTCTTAGCCAAGACATGCGTCCAAGTACTGTGCCGGCAGCCATGGCTCCACTGAGCGAGTCCACTGTATCCAGACGAGATTGTAGTGATTGTCTCAGGGCATCTTTGCCATCTTGTATCAGGCTTAAAAAAACCTTCTCTCTCAGGTATATGATCTGCTGCCAGAGCAACCACATCCCAAAGGGTATGTGTGTATTTTGCTAATGCACTGGTAGATTTTAGTACCATACTTCTTGCAATAAATACTCTTTTATCCAAAGAGTCACTCCTCCAATCTTCTTTATCTGCCGGAGCAGAAGGATAGGATGCAGCTTTCGAAGAAGCTGTTGCTGCTTGAACCACTAAGCTTTCTGGCGTTGGGTGCCTGTTAAAAAATGGAGGGTCCATAGAAGCAGTCTTATATATTTTTGCTAATACTTTAGTAACAGATGGAACGGAATCTGGTTTTGTCCAGTTCTCCATTACTCTTACTCTCAAGGCTGCTGGAAATGGCAGTACAATTGGCCCACTTTCTAGGATATCAGTGAGGTCAGTCTCCACAGCAGCTGCAGGTCTGGACCATTCCCAGATATTCAGCTACCTTACCAGTTACTGCCCTATAAGAGGGATCAGTATAACCAGATATTTTAGGATTACAAGGTTTCCCAGCTACTGGTTTCCTTTAAAGTCTCCACAAGATTCTGCATCTTGGATTCGTCTAAAATTAATTCCTCTGGACATTTGGTGTTCCATATTCATACCCAAAAGGGGGCCGATCTTCCTCATCATCTTCAAAGATTGAACCATCTTCCTGAAGAAATCAGGTCGAGAAATGGGTTGGAAAAATTTAGGATCATCAGGCATAGACTTTACAGCCTTCAAGAGCAAAGAATGCTGCAACAAAAAATGAAGGCGTTGAAAGCTTCGACAACTTATTTGAAACTGTCGATGAATGCGTCAGCATTTTAAGTGGCTTCGAAGGCTCTATATGTATTACATGCCTTGAAGGTTCAGGCAATGAACATAAATATTTCAATACCTTCGAAGAAGGCTTTGATGCCATTAGTGAATGTTTCGAGGTAACAGACACAGGCTTCTTCTTGCGCACCGTGGACTTATGTCGAGGAACTTCTCTTCCTAGGCTCCGAGTTGCGCGTGAAGGGGACACACGAGACTCCCTACCGGTCTTGATAGACGCTGAGGGGTGGTAACTTTTCTCTGACGCCTTTAGAGAAACACTATGAGGAGTGTGCTTTTTAAAAATGCCTAACATTTTTAAACTGAAGTTTTCTAACTCCACTGGAGTCTAGTTCTTTTTGGAAAAGAAACTCTTTCTGAAGAGGAAGATGAAGATGACAAGGGCTTGCAACGTCGTTTCTTACTCGTGAACCAGACCTTGAACGTCTATATTTAGAACATTTTTTTACAGAAGAGACATCTCTCGAGTCAGAGGATGATTTCCTTTTCAATGGGGTAAGGGCTAGGGATTTGGGGGAGGGCTTAACTGCATCGAGTTTCGCCTTCCTTTCCCGCAAGGCCTTAACTGTCATCGATTGACATGAGCCACAGTCATCAATCTTGTGGCCCGATCCCAAGCAGCACAGACAAATGCGGTGAGGGTCTGTGATGGACATCTTGGCCCCGGAGTCTGAACACTGCTTGAAACATGTCTTTGGTGTGGAGGCCATATCGAAGTAAATGCTATTGAAATCGCGGAACCGAGTAGCTGCGAAGCACGCAGCAATGCGGAAAAAACTGAACTGAGTTAACGGTCAGTGCGCATGCTCTATATACCAGTGTCAACATCTCACAAGGATAGACTATTGAGGACAAAGATTTGACGATGCACGACGCTCAGCCCCATGAAAAAACGAATTCCGAAGCAAGTTGGAAGCAGACTGGAATATCAAAGATGATTAATACTTTGGAAGAAAACAATCCATTCGAGAGACATCAGAAGTATTTCAATGTGGCATTTGAATTTCATTTTCAAAAAGACACTGGAGACCTTTTTAATTGGAGGAATTTAAGGCCACCTTCTTCAAAAGACCCATTGCCTTTAATAAGGGAAGAAATCAGTTTAGTTGATAATGAAGGTAGAGAAAATTGTGAGAGGGCCGTTAAAATGAAAATGATTTTTGAGTCAATCGATTGTGTGGTAATAGAATGTGCCTGAGCATAGGCCCTCAAACCTTCAGACCAAAGTCCCCGGCCATTCAACTGCACAACATGATGACTGAACTAAATGGTGGGAGAGGGAATGATCACCAGCATCTTCCCGCTGGCTGTGCAAGGAAATGCACATTCAGGGCCTGAAGGGAAACAGTTCCCAGATTCTCTTCTCTTCTCTGTTCCCATATCCACCAGGCTCTGTTGCCATATCCACCAGGACAGACAACATGAGTATTAGCAAAGGAAAGGCAGTGGGTGTTGTGATGAATCGGGCAATACCATCACTCCTTTTCCTGGGAAGGTCTCTCCCCCGTGTGGCCAGGAAAAGGCAGAAGCTGCCGGATCCGGACCCAGGGGGTGGCTATCTGAGGGAGGACCACATGGGGTAGATGACCCTTGTGGGACTGGAGAGCCATCACCGGACGAGACACGGTATGCCCCCTTTCCCTTAGAATCTGATGACCCCCGCCTCAATACCAGACCTTTATAGCATATTGCAATGTTACCTTAGAACATCCAAGATTGACTAATAGCCACATTTCTGCTTTTCCCCAGTTTAAAACATGGAACGAAACTGACAAAGCAGGTGACTCAGAGAGAGTGATCAATCCTCCTAAACAGAGTGACCAGTCCAGTCGGTTTCCCTCATTGACTGACCGCGGGAAATACAAAAGGGCAGGGCAAAACCAAGAATTAGAAAAACCACTTCCAGTCAGGGAGTACAGGAGACGAAAAGCAGATAAAGGAGGAGGCCTACCTGAAACGCTAGACGAGCCAACCGTTAGGCAGTCCCTGGTACGGGCTACCACGGGAGAGCTAACTCCTATCCTGCAAAGTTGACAGAAGCCCTCCACGAGGAATGGAAAGCAAACAAAGAGCAAGTGGCCACAAACACCTGAACGCCACTTGCTCCAGGGAAGATGCCGCTGCCTGAGAATCACATACCAAGGTACGCAGGAAGTCAGAAGGGTGTCAGAGGTCTGGGAGCTGGCAGGAGGGTATACCAGGACCTTTTTGAAAGGCTGCAAAAAAACTCGAGAAGACCCATACCTTTTGACGTTAGACTGTGAGAAAGTGAAGCACACAGGTGGGACAATCGATGCAACCAAAACAAAATGAATGCTGTGAAAAGTCCTGGCAGGAGAGTATACCAGGCAATGTGATTGCGAGTCTGGGACCTGCACCCAATTGAACTTTGAATCAGAAAGCCCTGGCAGTAGAGTACACCAGGCATGGGAAAAGTCTGAAAGCATAAGGGAAGACACATATTTATTTGCTAGAGTTCTACGAGAAAACCCTGGCAGCAAGGTACACCAGGCATGGGAGACGAGTGAATGAATAAGGGAAGACACATACCCTCTTGCTGTTGTAAAAGCCCTGACAGGAGAGTACACCAAGCAACGAGAATGGGAGTCTAGCACCTTCACCAAAGTCCAAAGAGAACACCATAAAAGGCCTGGCAGGAGAGTATGCCAGACATAAGTGAAGTGTACACGCACAAGGGAAGAATCATCCCCCTTTGGTGCAGCTAAGCCCTGGCAGGAGAGTATACCAGCCATGAACGCAGGGCTAAAGTCTAAGGTACACACGGGTGGCCGGAGTCCCCACATTTTTTCAGAGGGCACCTTGATATGCTAATTTATGGTGACGCCACATTCAATTGGTAGGTTAAGGAGTCAACCCACTTTTTCGTTTTAAGGACTTGACCCCCGCATGAAAGACAGGTGAAAGTACAAAGTGAAAGATGTGAAAGCCTGGCAGGAGAGTACACCAGGCAATGTGAATGTACTGTAAGAGTTGGGAAGAGGGAGAGTGACCTCTTAAGATTGCAGAAACTTTAGGGGAAGGGAAGCACACCCCCTCTGAGCAAGAAACTTTAGTAAATTGTAGAATCAAGGAGCAACAGAGAATCACCCTGAGTATGTGGAATCTAGGGGGTAAGTGGGAGGGAACCATAACCCCTGGATTGGATGACTACATAGTTCAAAGGCTGAGAAACTCTGGGGCAGGGAGCCCTCCTGATACTTGTGGTACTTTTATTCTTTGAACCCTTTTAGACCTTGTGTTGGAAACACCTTCAACCAGTTCAAGGACTAGAACCCTTTTTCACATTATCTTAGGTCTAAAATGTAGGATTTCGGAGACAGGACAGAGTACTCTTTCATTTGGACATTCTGACATTGACACCCTTTAGTTTCGCTGAGGCAGGGAAACCCCTCATACTAATAGGGTGAGATGGGTCTTTCTCCAAACCTCTTTTTGTAAATAAAAGTTTATAGCAATCAACAGAATGCCCTTGTGTCCGAGTCTTACTCCCGATTCCTTACAGTGTGCATCTGTACCTCCGACAGCACTCCCAGAAGCTTGAGGCCCCAAATCCAGATATTGTATAAGCCTCACCAGAGCAGAGATATTCAAGGCGGGATCCCATGCCCAGTCTTTGGGACCATGCTCTTTCGGGTCCACCATCTTCTGCACAGCCATACATGCATTTTCTTCCCTTAGGTTCCAGGGTGTGGGTCTCAAAATTGAATGTTGCTGCTGTATGGCTTTTCCACAATTGCAGTTGACCTCCCACAAGTTTCACAAATTGAGCTTCCCCCTTTAGCGCTTTGCTGCTGCTCTGCATTCGCTCTCACAGGTCGTACTCCTCCGAGCATGCTCCAGGTGAGATTTTGCAGTTTGCGCTTCGGCCCAGCATTGTTTTGCTGCACCTGCATCTCCCCTACCGGGAACACGACTTGTGCAGGTTTCCCATTGCGACTGTCACTACCGCTGTAGTTGGGCGCACCTGCATTTCTCGCTCGCTACAGGACTATCAGAAACCTCAGATCAAGGGCAGTACTCCTCCTCCTCGTCATTCGAGCAGCAAAATAAACCAGTATAGGAGGGCTCTTCTTCTCAGTCCAAGCACCCACCATCTGGAACTCTATCCCATTTTCTATCCGCCACATAGAGGATAACCTACCCTTCAAGAAAACGCTCAAAACCTGCATCTTCCTTCAGCATCCTCACTGATGTAGTCCATCTCCTGGGTGAACAATTACCCGCCCCTGAAAGAAATGCGGGGTGTCAGAGGAGTAGGATCTAGCCCCCCACGAAATTCATCTCTGTCAGGGCGTATGATAAACTCCACAACACCACATATATCAAGGTGTCAGCCTTGCTTCACTGTATTGTATTGTTTGTTTACATAGCGCCTATACACAGGCAAGTGTTTCAAAGCGCTCAGAACGTCAAACACTCCATCTCATTGGAACATAGCTGTATCCTCCGCCCGGAGCATGGCTGAACTAGCCTCCATACATCTGTAATAAACACTGCCCGATTTCACCCACCCAAACACCCATCACCACCTCCAATAGAATACAGCCTAGTGCCATGAAAAACTTCAGTCCAGCTGTTAAATCGGTTTCCTTGGATCTCCCAATTTATTTATTTAATTCATTGATTTCATAGGAGCATAGAACCAATCCCCTGACAATCTGTCACAGAACCCTTCCTCTCATCATCATCCAATATCTATGGGCTACTATTAGGGACCCATCCATTCCCTACATACCTTTCTGCTGGTTAATAATGCTCACATGCATTTTAGAAATTCTTCCTTCACATCTCAGACTATGGTCCTCAGAATGGCGTTCATCCCCACGGCGCTTAAGAGACCACACCAATGGCAGTAGACGCTATACAAATGCCATATAACATAACAAATATATGTCCAAGTGGTAAGATTTCAATAGAAGACTTACATTCAACAAAGTCAGTTTTCACAAGCCACTTTTAACCATTGACACAAAATTATGTCGCCAGAATAGTAAAAGAGAATTTCAAAAATGCTGCAAATGCTTACAGCCAAGGCTAATCAAGTACACCTGGAAAACCTTTGTCAAAGGCAAGCATGCATGATTGCCTTGTTGAGATTATAGAAACTAGATACTGCAGAAATTGTGATTTTTCTTTAGCCAATATCATCTTAGTTAGATTAACAAAGCTCAAGCATGAATCACAAGATGGCAGGTCTACCTTTAAAGAGGCTAGGGATACTAAGGCCTCAATTAATAATGAATGATGGCAATGTCCTAATAGGTGGAAACAGTGCCCTCCCCTGAAAACATAGAGAAAACTTCAGCAAACCATATTTTAACGATAAAACAAGGGAAAACTTTTTTTTTTTTAAAAAAAAGGCAAACCTAGTTAATTTGAAATCAAATACAAAGCAGAGGTACAACATTGTGACATGGTGCCATGTTTGTCCCTCAAACTTTTTTAGCCAATGTATATCATTATCAGCCCACAATTCAACTCCATATAGAATTATTGGGCGATTCTTGCATGGTAGGCATTCAGTTGGGGGAACCACGAAATGTCATGTTTTATAATGCACCCTAATAAGAGACATTACTGAACAACATTTACTAATACGTAAAACTTGCAACAGTTTTCAATTCAAATTATTGTCATTTAGTGGTCCAAAAGTATTTTGCCTGGGAATTACCCTAAAAGCTGAACTTCCCAAAAATCAACTGTAATTCACGCTTTGTTCGGACAAAATGTATGATCATACACTTGTTATGGTTGATCTTCGGAGCATTTTAGCTAAAGTACTGGCGGTCCATGCCAGGTTTGTGGCTCAATGAACTAATGTTTCGCCTACAGAGACCTATGGTTGACCTCATGGTCACGGGTTAAAATCGCAGCAGGTCCGCACAGCCCTTCATCCTTCCGAGGTTGATAAAAATGAGTCCCATTGAGTTGGGCAAATCCGTCAATAGCACCAAAATGCGCTCTACACATACACCTGTTATGTTAGGTAAAGCTAATGCAACAAGCAATGAAAGAATGACCACAAAAACAGACACTGCAGTGGCTTTGCTTTCAGAACCTACAACGTATGTGCGTTTGCAACGAGTTCTGCAGAAAGAAGATGGCAGACCAGGCGACTAGCGGCTCGGTCTGCAGGAAACCCACAACTTTGATCAGAATCAATATGTGCGTGAGTCAAAAGTAGGATGAAGATGCACTAAAAGGTGAAACTGAACAGGAATTATGAAAAGGCGCAGTTATTAGTGAAGAGGTCGTGATTAACAGTGATAAGCTTACATTGAGGATTCACAGTGCTTACTGGAAACAGAGATATTCATCTGCTTATCACTTCTAAGTGGTTGCTGATCAGACAAAAGCAGTTGAACGGGAATAGGTAGTGGTGCCACTTCTTTTGTGAAACACAGACCAGTACTATGGTAAAAGGACAACTCCTAGTGTATTGGGTAAAACGTTAACTCTGTGGTCCAGTTTAGACGCATGCTTCCCCCCCCCCTAAGCTTTATTTATCATTTTTCACATTAAATCACAAATTAGAGCAAATGTCTAGTTCAACAATTACTCAACATGTCAACTATTTCATTAATGAACAATTACAAGAAAACTAACAAAATGCCACCAGTATCTATGTGGACAGTACTTTGCTATATCACCACAACAGTTCGTAGTGCCGAAGAACCTGCGGTTTGTGGCTACAATGTTCCTTAGAGCCCAGATATTGTATAATGGGAAGCCAAGCCATGTAAAAGTTCTGGTATGAGTCAGGGAGGATCGCATTGATCTTTTCCAGAGCAACTAATGTCCAGACTCTGACCCCACCACTTTGCGACTAATGGACCTTCCACCTGTTTCTGAGACACGGCTGCCGTTAATCTGGCCGCTATCAGCAATTGTGTTTCCACCCTTGCCGACTGACCAGGCAGCGTGTATCCCGCTTCCTCAGCGGAGACCCCAGAACTATCACTCTCGGGTCCCAAGGAAGAGTAATTCCCATGACCTTGCTGATGTGAGAGAGAATCTCCTTCCAGTAGAGTTGAGATCAGGAGCAAGACCACCACAAATGTCCCAGCGTTCCCTTCTTCCCACCCCCCTCCAGCATCTATATAAATACCAAAGGTTAATTTCATGTAGGCGACTGGGGGACAAGTACCATCAACACCAAACTGTATACCCGCATTCCTTCATAGCTGTACATTGCAATGCCTTATGAGCCCTTTGCCATATATGTGACCATAATTCTGGTTGTATATCAATTCCCAGCTCGGTCTGCCACTTTGCCATATAGGGTTCTGTATCCCCCTCATTCACTGGATCGAGCAACCTATACGACGTAGTTGTGCGCTTTGAGGTAGGGTCAAGTCTATCCCTGGGGACTCCCTAGTACCTCTACTTCTCACTTTCCTGTTTGTGCTCCAATGGCGAATCTGGCTGTACCTGAACCGTTCCCCTTCGTCCACCAAGAACCTAGTCTTAAACGTTTCAAAAGGTCAATGGGCACAAGTCTGCATAAAAATAGGCCAGGCGAAGTTTCCCCATCGTTTCCCATTTTGCAAAGGAACGATTTATCATCTCCGGGCTGAAGTCAGGGTTCACAAGAATAAGAGATTGGGGGCCTATTCCCACTGGGATTCCCAACATTTGCATTTCCAAATCCCAATACGCTAATGATGCTTTAGTTGTGTTTACCAATTTCCCCCTGTCCTCCCGGGATAAGGGTTTGAGAAACGGGGTGTTGATCAAGGGGAGTTTTGTGACCTCTTGTTCGAGCTCTACCCAACGCTTGCCATTTCCCTCCCTCCAGTAGCATATGGATCCAATCTGCGATGCAATGAGATAGCAAGGGTATCCCCAAGCCTGCCTGCCAAGGCGACCGCTGCAGCAGCTTTCTAGCGACCCTGCCCCCCACCCTCCAAATGAACTTAAAGATCTTCCCCTGTAATTGGGAAATGGGTTTTGCAGGGACCGGAAGGGCGTGAAAACATCTATAACAATTTGGGGATAAGAGACATCTTCATCTTAACTGCTGCTACTCTCCCCAGTCGCGAGATTAGCTGGTGCTCCCATTTTCCCAGGTCCTCCTCACATTCACTAAATAAATCAGAAATATGTGCTTTATTAAGCCCCTCCGGTTGGAATATCAGGTAAGTTTCCAAGTATTTTATTTTGTCTGTCACCCAAATCAGGCGCAACGAGGAGAGAATGTTTTGGAATCCCTCATCTGGTTCCCCAATGTTCATACCCTCTACTAATTTCTCATAATTGATTGAGAACCCCAAAAGGAACCCAAACTGAACAATAACCTCTAATGCCCGGGGAGCTGAACGAGACAGGTCTGTCAAATATAAAATGATAGGGTCGGCAAATAACCTGATTTTATGCTTCTTAGCCCCTACTTGGATTCCCCGTATGATCTGATGATCTCGTATTAAGTGGCCCAACGGCTCCATGGCTATGGCAAAGAGTAGTGGGGACAAAGGGCATCCCTGTCTCGTACCTTTCTTAATATAAAACCAATTTGTGTAGATCCTATTAACCTTCACCTATGTAGCATGTGGTACAAAGCTATCGAATACCCATCTGCAAAATTGTGGCCCAAAACCAAAGTCCCACAAAACCTCCCGTAGATAGGCCCAAGCCACACTATTGAAGGCCTTATTCACGTCTAGGGACAAGACCGCTGTCTTGTTTGGTACGCACACCCACTTCTGGAAGATTCAACGCCCTTCTGATATTGTCAAATGTAGACCTGCCCTGAATAAACACTTGTCTGATCATCGCTAATCGGCTTAGGTAGGATCTCTGCTAGCCTATTGGCCAATATTTTCATAAAGATCTTCACATCGCAATTGGGCAATGCTATGGGCTTGTACGAAGAGCACTCAGTCAGGTCCTTCCCCAGCTTCAGAATCCAGGTCGTTCTGGATTCCCCGATCGTTTCTGAAACCTTCTGACATTTCCCAAATGAGTTAAACAACTCCACAATATGGGGGACCAAGATAACCTGAAAGCTTTTATAGAAGGCGTTGGGTAACCAGTTTGGCCCTGGGGCTTTATTACTCGGAAGGGGTCTAATCACTGCATCCACCCCCAAGGCCGTAATCGGGTCTATCCAACTCTGCATTTCTTCTTCAGAAATTCTGGTCAACCAGAGGGTGTCAAAGAAGAACCTGATTGCCCACTGTTGAGCCCCATTTTCCCTTTGGAGTTCCATAAAATACGATTCAATTATTTGGGCCTTAGCTTGTTCGTCCCAGCACCAATTCCCCTCCTTATTCTGCAAGGCTGGTTTGGGTAGACCTCAACCTCGCTACCAGTATTTTATTCGCTTTGTCCCCCCTGGTATAGTAATATTGTTTGGCATGTAATAGTAATTACGCCGCTGCACAGCCTAAAGCGCCTCCAACTTGGCCCTCATCACTCTAAGAGCCCTTAGTGAGCGCAGGGTGTTCCTCATCAAGCTCCCTCAGCATGCTTGTGATCGCGTTAAAATTCCAGTGGTCAGTCCGAGAGGTCTTGTCCCATTGTGGATTGACAACACAGTTAAAAGTCCCCGCCACCCCCCAATGATCTAAACTCTCTCTTCAAACCCCAGTATTACAGGTACCAGATCCCAGTAGAATTGGTCTTTATTTTCATTCGGTCCGTATAATCTCACTATCGTCATCTGAGATTTTTCCATCAAGCCTTTTAGGGCTAAAAACCCCCCCCCCCCCCCCCGTGAGCCTCTTAATCGCTCCCACCGTAAAAGGGGGTGCCCTTCTAAACAGTATTGCTACCCTCTCTTAACTCGAGGGCTACAGAAATACCCATGTGAGAACTCTATGCTCTCCTCTCATCCTGGGGTAACAAATGAGTCTCTTGAAGAATCCCCCACATCCCATCCCAGTGTCTCCAATCTTCCCAATGTTGTCTTACGTTTCATGGGTGAGTTGAGACCCCCCAAAGTTCCACTTACCCACTCGCAGTGTCCGTGTCCTCCGACCTAATTTGGCATATTGAGCCTGCTATTACTGTACTCCTGTCGAGTGGCAGGCCTACACTTTTGGCCCATCCGTCCAGTACCATTTTTGCTTGTATTCTGGTGTGCATCCTAACCTTTTTAACCCAAACAACAAACCATTCCACAACATTTAACCTGCTCATTGTGTATCCCCCTAAGCAGCCATTCCTCACCTGCTCCATACTAAATTTCTTGTATCGGAAAAGCGTGGTTTGGGAGAAGCCCTGGAATAACTTCAGATCTGCGCCCCCAAAATGCACCACTTTCTGCTTCCGGGCCTCCCTCATTGCCAGTTCCTTCTGGCTGAAATAATTGACTCTGTTAAGGACATCCAGGCACAGGTTTATTTTATCTGGAACGCTGTATATAGCTATGTGTCCGGTCCAACACCAGGTCCTTGCCCTCCAGCAATTCCAGTATGGTGCAAAGCAGGGCCTCTACATATGTGGGAAGTTCTTGGTCCTGCACCTGCTTCAGGATGCCTCGTATCCTGATATTATTAAGTCTCAAGTGATTTTCAGCATCCTCTTGCTTGACTTCCACGACGGTCACTGCTCCAGAGCCTCAATCCTCTCAGAGAGCACTTCTTGTTCACGTGCTTTTTCTGTAGCTAAGGTTTCTAGTCCCATTATTCTTGACTCTGCTCCAGTCGTGTGAGACTTCAAGTCCTCCACCGTTTCTGCCAACTTGTCGATCTACCCCCCGATTGTCTTGGGTGAGGTCCCGCTTCAGCGCCACCAGCATTGCCTGATATCCTCCTTCGTGGCTGGTGTACCAGAGGGGACTTCATTCCCCGCGGTCAGTGAAGCTGGAGCGTGGACCTGCACACTGACTTGTGGGGGTTTCATACTTGCCCCCTCCTGGGCTGATAACATTTGTTTTATGTTGCCAGAGGTTGATGCTCTGGGTTTCCCGCCTCCCAAAGTCATGTTCTCCACCAGAAAGTAGGGTCAGCTCTCCTCTCAGCCTTCAAGGTAGCTACCAGGGGTTTACCCCAGCTTCTCCCTATTGCCAGATTCTGTGGCCCATCGGCGGGTCTAGGCCACTCCTCTATTGAACCTCTTTGTGCCCTCAATATCAGCTCCTGCCGGACTGGAGGGTCTTCTCGCCAACTGTGCCTCTGTATCTCCAAAAGGCTGCCTCATGATCGAGAGGCCGACTGCAGAGAATCTGATCTACGAATTAGTGGGTTAGTCTCTCACCCTAGACTCAGGCAACATCTCCTGCCCCTCCTCTCCAGGGGCCAGTTCTGGTTGGTCTACTCTGCTGACCTTCGGTCCAGTTGATGCCCCCTGTGCAGCTTCTCAAAGGAGGGGGAAGGGGGAGGTGATCCGAGGACCACTCTCGAGGCAATCAGTTAGTGGCCCCTGATCCCAGGGACCCAGGTGTCACTGCCCCAGTACACTTTTCTGTTCCTGCGCTGAGGTCCCAGGGCCACCACTCACTCCTCCTAGGGCACAGCACTCATTGGTCTTCCTCACAGCTCCAGCTCACCTCTCTCACTCCGCCCTGGACTGCAGCTCTGTTACCACTCACAGGAAGGGACGCCCTTCCTCTCCCGGGTGCCATGTAAGGCCCCAGCTCAGGTAGGGATGACCTCTAGGCCTCAGAGCCCCACAAGATTCCTCTGCCTCTCAGGGTCCCGGCACCTTCTTCGGCACACTACCAGGTGCTGTGCAATACTCGCATCCAAGCTTGCACTGCAACACGGGCACCAAGAGATTGTGCTCACTCCCTGCTCTGCTCACGCCACTGGGCTCAGGCTTACGCTCCAGCGCCGACATTCCCCCTATATACCACTTCACTGGTGTTACCGATCCTCTGTGCCTGGTCGGGGGGTTCCCCACACATCCCAGTCACTGTTACGTTTCTTAGGGTGGAGGAGCCGAGACAGACACCTCCCCGACACCGTCTCACACAAGCTTCTCCACCACTGTGGGTGCAGTGGATGCCGCCATTTTAGCCACACATTATGTGGGATCAATCAAATGTGATTTTGAGTCTGAATTTAGGGTGGGGGGTTTCATCCAATTTGGGTGGATCTCGGGGGCCCCAGATGGGACACTAAACCCTCTCAATCATTATATCACAGTGGGGAGGGGTATTTCCACAGGGGCAAAAGTTGTTATAGGCCCCGGACAGCAGTAGCTCAAGGCAGCAGCATCCGCGCCACTTGGCCACGACCCCCCCCTTAGATGTATGGTTTTTAAAATCATACTCGAAAACAAATACTGCGTAGTGGGTGAATGCAAATCAGAAAGCAAGGAAATGCCTCTTCAATGAAAGAGTAGCTTGAGGTATGGTGGATTCAATTACAATATTTTAATTAGCAATTTTAGGCAAAGCCGGGGACCTTTTCCTTTGATTATTTGTAGGACCAACATACTTGTTTCTGAAATGCTTTATCTTGCTCCCACCATAATAATAAAGGTTTGTCACATGTGCAAGCAATCCTTCTGATCTATATGGCATAGGAATTCCCTCTATGCATGAACACAGAAAACATAGTGGGCTAAGAAGCTTGTCTGGTTGCTGTAAGAGAAACACAGGCTGAGTTTGCGCTGAAATAAACCAGTCAATCCTTCCACACACGCTTCTAAAATAAAATAGAAGAGCTATGAACAGATTTCTCAGTTACAGCAGAGGTAGGGTGCCAGTGAAGCAGACAGGATCTCCAAAATGAAAGGAGTGCTTACAATGCAGGCATACTTATTGATATCAATGAGCCATATCCAGCTGCTCCAGTGGTCAAGGAGAGACGCTGGAGCACAATATAAAGCCACAGGAGAAAGCTTCAGTCAGGCACAGAATCTTTTCACAGATATTGTACTGCTAAATCAATCTCCAAGAGACCTGTAACAGCTGAGATTTCTGTTCACCTGAACTCAATCTCTTTGCAGCAAACTGTTTTACCTTTAGGCCCCAGTGGGCTAGAGTTGACTTCAAAGTTTCACGCACGATTTGTAGGACATAGCATGTAAAGAAGAGGGATTTGCCATCTAGTCTGGCTACAAGGCTCCTAGGGCACAACAAACGTTTGTTTTATTTATTTATTTACTGAACCAGAGTCACAAGTATTTTAAATAGAACAACGGAGAGGATAAAATGAAATGGACAAAGAAGTAAAAAGCTGTACGAGCCAAGCTTGGAAAGGATATCCACTTGATGAGTATGAAAATTATCATAAGGAAAGAAGGACTAAAGCAGGATGAGCTAGCTAGGAGAGATCGGGAAGCGTGCAAGTTGGCAGAGCCCACACTCTCAGACTTTACTTAAGTGTTGTCTAATCTCCAAGGAGCTGTTGCACAAGTTCCAGACTGTGACTAATGGACGATATGAACTTAAGAAAAACATGAAAATGCCCATTTGTAGGGCGCTCAGACATGCGGAAGACAGTCCAATAGATGCCCATTGCACTTCAATGCATCTGCTCCATTTTTAAATAATTAACTAGTAAGAGGATTCTGAGTTGACTTTAAACCTATGGTGCAATTACTATAACATGTTGAACAGAACAAAACAAATTCTCCATCATAGGATAATTCAGGTTATTGCATCCCAAGGGCGTCTATTTTTCCTTTTTTGTCTTTTTTAACAAAAAAATATCGAAAGACATCGTCTATGTCCATAAATACACATTTATTTCCACAATATAAATTCATACAACTCATAATGGAATTAGAGTCCATAAAGGGGTATTTCAGGGTGATACTTTGCAGTTGAAAATAATTGTAAAATGTAAAGTTAGAAATATATGTATTTTTGTATTGGTACATTTTTTGTATGATTTTAATGAATTTATATTGTGGAAATATGAAAGAATTCCCTTCATGGTGATTCAGGATATTTTAGTTCTTGCTCTCCCTCCTTCACAACTATTTTGGAACGCCTGCATCCGCAGGTGGGTTGAAAAAAAAGATGACTCAAAAAGAAAGCTGGCCCGTTAAGAACTTTTAGTAATGTGACTATCTTGCTCGAGTGCGTCCCTCTGCACGCCAGCCCCACCCTTAGGTCACCAACTGTCGACACTCAGTTCCTGATTTTGCCTACTGGAGGTTGTGGTCAAGTAGATGGTTTTACCAGGAATGGCTGGGTGGGTCGGTGTTGCGAAGGAGGGAGAGCAAGGGCTAAGAGAATGTGAATGACCATGAAGGTAATTATTTCATCTCTCTGTTGTCCTACTCTCCCTTGTCCTCAACTAGTTGGGACCAGACTAAAAAGCCTCAGACCTAGTAAGGTTAGAGGAGACAGCATATACGAGATTCAAGCAAATAAATTGCAAAGCACCTCTTGGCCGAACCTGGCATCTTTCTTGGAGGATGCGTCCAAAGCGTAATACTTGCAAAATGCAAGAGGAGTAGCCCAAGTAGCTGCCCAGCAAATTTCAGCAATCGGGACATGCCTAATGAAGGCTACTGATGCTGCCTTGGCTATTGTAGAGTGAGCCTGAAGTCTCTGCGGAGCTGAAAGCTGCTTCAAGTCGTAAGCTTTTGAGATACACGAGACAACCACCTTGGTAATTGAAGCTTTAGCAGCTTTATTACCAGGGGGAAGGACCATAAGTGACAAAGAGTTGGTCTGATTTTCTTAACGGTTTGGTTATCTCCAAATAAAATGTAGAATTCTTGACACATTCAGATTACGCAAGGCCTCTTCAGCTGGTGAAGAATGTGGTCTGGTATAGAAAATCTGAAGGAAAATCTCTTGGTTCACATGTTATTCCAATACCACCTTTGGTAAGGAGGGCACCGTACGAAGAACTACCTTATTCCCATTAAAAATCAGATAAGGTTCCTTTGATGACAGAGCCTGAAGCTCTCCTACCCGATGTAATGGCTACCAAAATAGCGGTCTTCCAAGAGATCCATCTCACAGGAGGCCATAGGTTTAAATGGTCTGTGCATGAATGCTGACAAAACCAAAATTTAGATCCCACTGAGGTGGAGGAACACAAATAGGTGGATTTTAGCGAAGGAGGCCTTTAAATTGCCTCGTTTGATAAGGAAAAAGATTTCCGTTCTTTATTCAAATAAAGCACCTATTGCTGACAAATGTTTGCAAGTGTCAACTTTTACTCCTGTTCCTACTAGATAGGACAAGACAGACATCACGTCGTCCACTGAAGTTTTCAAAGTATTTATATTACAATCCAACGCCCAATGGAAAATCTGCAACCACTTGCTTCGCTATTGCTTCCTTGGGTAAGCTTTCCTGGAAGCAATTATTATCGTTCGGCTCTGTTCAAACAGATGAAAATGTGTGAAGGTCAACTGTTCAAGGGAACAAAGCCTTTGAGTTCAGTAATGGAGCGGAGGGGTGAAACACCTGCCCCTTCTGCCAAGTCAGAAGATCTTTCATTACCTGTATATCTACACTCTATTCTTGCTAGATCCAGCAGATCCGCAAAACAAATCTGTTGTGGCCAGAACAGGACTACGAGGCTCATTGCAAGATTCTGAGTTACTTTGAGCCTCATCAACGTCTTGTTTCAGGGGAAGCAGAGGAAACGCATACATTGTCTTGTTCGTCCAGTCCAACTGCAGGGTGTCTCCCAAGGAATGATGGTCCTGAACCCCACCCCCCAAGTCACCCCATCTACCACTCGACGCAAATAGGACACAGAAGGCATTATACTGGGTTGCAAAAAGGTCCACCATCAGACTAACCCACTCTGACAAGTCAGTTGCTAAGTAGGGAGTGTTGAAAAGGAAACCCGACCAGACATATTTTCTGCATTGTTCCACCAAATGATTTGGGACCGGAATCTCCATGCTCCGAGGATCCAACAACTGATTCCAGTTGCTGGCAAGGTGCCATTGAATAGTTGTCAACTGGAGTCTTGCGAATGGAACTAGGTGGATGCAAGATGCCATCAACCCTAACAGTCTTTGGTACCACCAGGCTGCTAGAGACTGATGTGTCAAAGACTGATATTATCTGTTGTACTGCCACAGCCCTATCCAAGGGGGTAAAGGTATTGGTTAGAGCAGAATCCATTACTGCTCCGATAAACTGAATCTTCCGAGACGGAATTAGGCTACATTCATCGAGAAGCCTGGATCATACATTGTGTCACATGTCAACTGCACATTCTGCAACACTTCTTCCGGGGATTGGGCCTTTAACAGTCAAACATCTAGGTAATGGTAGTGATAAACCGCTCAACCGCAGGTGGGCTGCCACAGCTCCCAGAACTTTGGTAAAAACTCCTGGGGCCGAGTTCAGCCTCAATGGGAGACAGGTGTACTGGTAGCGTACCTTCCCTGTGGTAAACCTCAGATAATGACGGTGTTCTTTCAAAACAGATATGTAGAAATAGGCATCTTGAAGATGTATTTCAGTCATACTGGAGTGCCGCCAGAATCTGAGATACTATTAACATGTGAACAATCTTCACTAATAGAAATTGGTTCAGAACTAAAAGATTTAATATTAGTCTGAATTCCACCTGTCTTTTTGGAATTATAAAATAGCGGGAGTAAACCCCAGACCTTTTTCCCCTTTGCAAACCAATTCGATCGCTCCCAGAGAGAAGTTTTAGGATTTCTTTGAGAAGTTCCGGAGATAATTTTTGGAGCTTTGGTGGAGAAGATGGAGGTGGAGTAGGAAGGGCCAGAGGGCAACCTAGATGAAAATCCAATCCTCTTTCTTGCATGATGTTCTCCCAAGGATATAGGAATTTCACAATCATTCTGCTAGTGGGGATGTATGCTCCTTGATGTAGATTGGAGCTGGTGGAATGTACACCCCCTGATGGAAGTCAAACAGTCTTTTTCGGATCCTGTGTGGTAGAAGAAGCAGGGAAAACCTCCTTTGGCCTGTATCTCCTCTTCTTTACTGAGGAATAATAAGGCTTGTTTGAGGGTGTTGTTTTATTAGTCATCGTAGAACGAGCTTTGAAAGATCTCAAATTT
Organism: Ambystoma mexicanum; assembly: GCF_040938575.1. Lineage (NCBI taxonomy): Eukaryota > Metazoa > Chordata > Amphibia > Caudata > Ambystomatidae > Ambystoma > Ambystoma mexicanum. The sequence goes on along the minus strand of NC_090925.1, from coordinate 940,975,418 downwards.
TGATCGTAAGGCTGCTTCACGGAGATGACACTTTGATGCACTAACACTAGCCTTAAACTTCTGAAGCACTTTATCGGTGGACGGATCAAATCTTATTTTATCATCAAATGGTAGATCTATTACCTTATCCTGTATGTCTTGATGGAAGGAAGTTGCTGACAAATATGCCCATCTACACATGCATACCGCACCAGTCATGGCCCTTGCTCTAGTGTCCGTCAAGTCCTTTATGGCCTGCAGTTGTTGAATTGCAGCTTTGCTCGCTTCTGAGACACAGAAAGAGAATTCTTCTGCTGCTTCATGAGGAAGAAATTTGAGTAGTTATCCAGATTCTCCCAGTTCAAAATATTAAAGTCGCCCAGAACCGTGGCTGTATTAACTTGTCTGAGCGGAAAGGAAGTATACGTTTAAAACTATTTACCTTGTGCTTCCCAAACCTTCGCATTCTTGTCCAACACAGCAGAAGGTGAAGGTGCAGGTCCTTTAGCCTTTGTTCCTAAAGTAGCCAAGACTGTGGAACATTGCACAGGCAAATTCCCCATTAATACAAAAGGCTCTTTGGGAACCTACTATTTTTATGTCCATAGCTTTGGACGCATGAGGATCCGGACAGGGTTTACCCCAATGACTCAAAGCTTGCTCCAAAACAAATAGTTCCATGGATAACAAGGACTTTGTTGAGAAGGCAGTTTCCCCAAAACTCCTGTTCTCTCAGGTATGTCTTTTGGTACAATGTCCAAGGCTTCCAGGCCTTTGCAACAATGTCATGGAAACTTTGACAGTGAAACCGAATAATCTTCGCCCCCCAGAATCTGTGTCTGTGTATGTGATGAATCCTGCGGAATCCTCACAGGATCCCAGCCTAAAGTCTCTGCCCATATGGCCAGGGGAAGGCAGCCACTACCTGACCCTGACCCTGACCCTGGGGTTCGTATTAGCTGGGTGGATCACATGGGAGGAGAAGGCCCTCAAGGGAATGTGAGGACTCGGTCAGGGGAAATGCAGTATTTATCCTCTTCTGAGGATAAAGGTTTCCTAATACCTGAATATCTGATGGCTTGCTATTATAGTAAGACTTCCTCTCCCAGTATTCTCCAAGGAATAAAGAAAGGCAAACCCTATGGTAAACAGGGAAATTAAGTATGTAAAAGTGAAAGAATGAATACTACTTCTGATTGCCATAATTCTACAGTATGTTTTAAGCAAGAAACAACCATTCATTCCTTTGAGACTTCCCCTAAATATATATATTGTATAAACCACCAAACCATTGAATGGCTTTAAAAAGAATATGAACATTATGGACTCCAGGTCCCATAATGCTTTGAAGACTGAGACGAGGAAAAGGAGTTCAGAGTTGCAGAACTGTAGTGTGTAGTCTAGGGTTTCTGATGACCCACACCTGAGTGGGACCTTTAAATATTTAAAGGCCCTTCAGGTGTAGGCCGTTAAGAAGCAGTGGAAGCAGCAAAAGCATGAGTAAGTAGTAGAAGACGGAGCCGCCACGGTTTTAGAAGCGGGACGCCATGTCGAAGTTGTGGCAGAAGTCGGAAGCCCTGTGGGATGCAGTGAGTGCGCAGCGGGAAGGGGTACGGAAACTAGAAGAAGGAAACTCTCCTGGTCCTGCATGCTGCTCCGGTGCAAGCGCAGCAGAAGCAGCTCCAACCAGAGAAGGCGCCAGCAACAAACATTAACGGAGCCGTCAGGCACTTGTGTTTCCCTGCCGAAAGAAGAAACAAACGGTGGGTCCAGCGAAGGCGCGCGGATTGACCAGTGAGTTGGTCTTGGTTAGGTGACCCCAGTGTGCTCGAAACAGACCGCTGGCTCAGAAAGGAAGGTTTGAATACTGAACTAATAATGAATTAAGGCAAATTGGGCACAACTCTTATCTCATGAAACAGAGTAAAAAGAAATATTGTAACCACCATTGTCAAAGCCAAAAGGGAACAATATTCAAACAAAGTGAATGGGATTCATAGAAAGGAAGATCATTTATAAAAAATAAAAAAAAGATTGTGACAAGCATTGCCTATGCAAAAGAAGTGCAATTAAACAAAACCAAAGGGGGAAGAGAAATATAATCTGCATTGCCTAGGGCAAACGAATCGTCTGAGAGACAATTATCAATGTCTAATAAATCCTTACAGAAGAAGTTATAACCCTCTTGTGGGTGTTGAAAGTCAAAGCAATCCTCTATGAAGCAGTGGTTGATTTTAACTTTCCCCATTGGGGATGTAAGTGTGGAAAGTTTGATAGCAGAACAGAAGCCCTCTTGTAAAGATTATTAAGGGGGATAGAAATATAATCTGTATTGCCAGGGGAAAACGACTTGGTGTGAGAGCCTTTGCAAAGAAGTTATAACCCTGGTATGGTTGTTGGAAACCAAACAAATAATTCATGAAGCAGTTGCTGATTTAACGTTCCCCATTGAGGATGTGAATGTGGAAAGTTTGAAGCAATCATCACCACACACATCTGGTAGTAGTAGTAGTAGTAGTAGTAGGAGTTTTTATCCTGGCAGGCGAGTATACCAGGAAAAGGACATTTAGTGGTTAATCCTGGAAGGTGAGTGGACCAGGAAGAAGAAATCGGAGCACTACAATGTGGTAGGAGGTTGTGGTGGAAAGACAGTGGTATATCCATTTATATGTACTAATGAACAATTATGGACTCTTCCTGACAAAACTGTTACTTAAGAAAAAGAAATGTGATTCAATGAAAAATAATTGGTTTTATGATATGGCATTTATAACATGCATGTACACAAGTGCTTCTCGGCACAAGACAAGGAAGGGTGGACTTAGGGAGGACAAGACAAACTATCCTTCTAGGCCTTATGTCATTCGGAACGTGCAAGTGCGTGAACGAGACATGCAGGGAGAAGGAGAGGAAAGGGGAAGTGTGATCAGGGCAGCATAGCTCAGTGAGTGCAGCCAAGACAACGAGGATGTGGGTAAGTGCTAGGAACCAGGGCGGCTCTAGTAGTTACCGTTACAGTTTCTCAAGTACGAGGTAGGCCAGGAGACCGTGCAAAGGAAGACTGGTCATGGAAGAGCCTGGCAACCAAGGAGACTTTGAGGGAACCAAGCAACCAGCCAGCGCAACAGACAGGTAAATTAGCAAGGGAACGAGAGAGAAGGCAGAGGAGAAAAGGAGGGTTTTAACCGTTTCTGGAACTTTAGGTGGTTCGGCTTATATCCGAGAGGGGCAGGGAGGCCATTCGAGAGGGAGGCCCCTGCAGAAGAGAGAGATCTACCCCCACTGTCTGCCTGGAGAAGCGTCTGACCCTCAGAAAGTTGGAGGTAGCTAAGCGAAGGGATCTAGAAGGAAGGTATTTTGGAAGATCAGAGTTTGATGTAGTGAGTGCCCCAGACAGCCTTGTTGACGATTCAGAGGGTATTGAACTTGATCCTTGCAGTCAACGGGAGCCAGTGGAGATATTTCACGGCTGGAGAGATACAGTCACTGGGCTTGAGGCCAAGCATAAGTCTTAGCAGTATTGTTCTGGATGAGTTGCAGGGGTCGAAGAGTAGAGGTAGGCAGATTAAGAAAGAGGCTGTTGCAGTAGAGAAACAGGGCTCTGGAGACAGTAAGCTTCTGGTGGAACGTGAGAAAAGGTAGAATACGTCTGAGGAGGTGCAGCTGGAAGTGGGTCTTTTTTGGCAAGGTCTGTGATCTGAGGAGAGAAGGAGAGAGTGGAGTCGAAGATGACACCAATGTTTTTTGCCTCACAGGAAGGTGAGGGTAGAGGGCCCAGGAGGGCGGCCAGAGTGAGAGAGGGAAAGCCGGAGCAGAGGTCCCAATGAGAAGGAAGGAACAAGTTACTTACCTGTAACTGTTGTTCTCCAGCATGGGTCTGGCATGGATTCACATGCTCATGAATATTCCCCGTCGTCAGGCTGGGAATCCTCGGTAAAGAAAAAACCAGTATCAGTTTCGTTTCTGATCTGTCTTTCGTAGTAATAACCAATCACTGGTCTCTGCGTCATACTGACCACAGCCAATGACTGCCCTCTACCTAAGCACCGCCTCTGGCAGCCATCTTCAGATTTGGAAGCACGTGAAGTAGCAGTATGACCAAGTGAAGAGCCGCAGAGGGGTAGGCGGGAGGGTTCGCATGTGAATCCATGCCAGACCCATGCTGGAGAACAACAGTTACAGGTAAGTAACTTGTTCCTTCTCCAGCATGGGGTCTGGCATGGATTCACATGCTCATGAATAAAGAATACATAGCAGTACACACATGCACAACCACGGGAGGTGGCAAAGGCTCAACATTAAGCATCACATAAACTCAACATTAAGCATCTTACCTCCTCACCAGGCTCACCTCAGGCGAACAGGTTGCGCAGCACTGCTTGGCCGACCCTGGACTCCTCCCTGGAATCCCGGTCGACGCAGTAGAATTTCGTGAAGGTGTGCGTCGACCTCCACGTAGCAGCCCTGCATATGTCCAGCAGGGGCACACCAGATAGGAACGCCGTGGTAGCTGCGATCGCTCTGGTGGAATGGGCTCTCGGACGGCCAGGCAGCGGTCGGTTTGCCAACCGATGACAGTACATGATACAGCCGGAGAGCCATCTGGAAATGGAAGCCTTCGAGAGAGCCTTCCCCTGATTGACAGGTCCAAAGTTCACAAAGAGTTGTGACGTCTTCCGAAAACACTTCGTGCGGTCTACGTAGAACTTCAGCGCTCTAGCCACATCCAGCGAGTGCAAAGTCCTCTCAGCCGGCGACGAAGGCGACGGGAAGAACACAGGCAACACCAAGGGTTCGTTGAGATGGAAGTCCGACGGCACCTTGGGCATGAAGGAGGGGTGCGTCCTGAGCACTACCCTCGTCTCGTGGAAAGTCAAGTACGGGGCCTTGCAGGAAAGGGCCTGGATCTCTCCCACTCGTCGTGCGGAGGTGATGGCCACAAGAAAAGCTGTTTTCCACGATAGAAACTTCAACGGGGCCGAGTGCAGAGGCTCGAACGGAGGTCCCATGAGCTTGGTCAGCACCACGTTGAGCTCCCACGCCGGGGCCGGGGCCTTCACCGGCGGGAACGATCTGAACAGTCCCTTCATGAACTCTTTCACCAGACGATGAGACCACAAGGACGTCCGCCCCGTGGTTCTGGTGTATCGGGAGATCGCAGCAAGATGAATCTTGATGGACGCGTGTGCCAGACCAGCTTTGGCCAGCGTCAGCAGGTACGGCAGTACTTGGGGAGCCGTAATCCGTAGAGGGTTAATCTTCTGTGCGTGGCACCAGACAGAGAACCTCTTCCATTTGTGTCCGTAGCATTTAAGAGTCGAGGACGCCCTGGCCTTTGCAAGAACCTCTCTGCAATCGGCCGGTATGTCGTATCCTCCAAACTCTAGCGCTGCAGGAGCCAGGCCTGCAAGTTCAGCGACTTCGGGTCGTGGTGGAGAATGGCGCCTCCTTCCCTGGAGAGTAGATCCGCGTCCGCCGGCAGCTTGATCGGCGGGGACGCTGACAAGTCCAGAAGGTCCGGGAACCATATCTGCCTCGGCCACGCAGGTGCGACGAGGATCATCCTGCACCGTGACCTCTTGAGCTGGTTGACGAGCCGGATTAGCAGAGGCAAGGGAGGGAACGCGTAGAGGAACAGGCCCTCCCAGGGGAACGAGAAAGCATCGCCCATGCTCCTCGTCTGGGGAAACCTGCTGGCGAACCTCCGGCACTTGGTGTTCGTTGCCGTCGCGAACAGGTCGATCTGGGGTGTGCCCCACCGTCGGAAGAGGCGATCCACCAGATCCTGCCGTAGTTCCCACTCGTGGCACGAGCGCAGCTCCCTGCTGAGTGAGTCGGCGATGGTGTTTTTTATACCTGCCAGATGAAACGGCACCAGAAAAATCCCTTGGGCGACGGCCCAATGCCACAGGTCCTGCGCCTCCTTGGACAGCGCTGGGGACCTGGTTCCGCCCTGTTTCCTGATGTAAAACATGGTGGTGGTGTTGTCGGTGAAGATCCTCACCACCTTGCCCTTGAGGGACGGAAGGAAGGACCTGAGGGCCCAAAACACTGCACGGAGCTCCAGGACGTTGATATGCAGGGACTTCTCCGTCGGGAGCCAGAGTCCCCTTGCGTGCAGATTTTCGGTGTGCGCTCCCCACCCTTCCAGGGAGGCATCCGTGGTCACAGTCACCTGGTGGGCTGGGGTCTGGAAGTCCATGCCCGCCGTCAGATGCGCGCGGGTGCCCCACCACCGTATCGCTCGTCGGAAACTCTCGTCGAGCTTGATCCTTTCCTCGAAGCTGCCCGTCGTCTGGATCCAGCGCGCATCCAGGAACTCTTGCAACGGGCGCATCCGGAGCCTGCACATGGGAATGAGGTAGATGCAGGAAGACATCATCCCGAGGAGGGACTTGATGGACCTCACCTTGGCCGCGTCGGCCACCAACATCCGTTGCACCTTGCCCAAGATGGTCCTGGTCCTCTCCTCCGACGGGGAGGCCAGAAGGGACACTGTGTCGAGCCTCGCTCCCAGAAACAGTGCGACTTGCGCGGGCACCAGGTGGGATTTGGCGTAGTTCACGGAGAATCCCAGGTCCGTGAGGAGTTGGACGGTCCTTGCCGTGTGGACCACGGCGAGCTCCCTCGTCTTGGCGCGGATGAGCCAGTCGTCCAGGTAGGGGTAGACGTGAATCCCCTCGCGGCGCAGCTGCGCCGCCACCGGTGCGAGGCACTTGGTGAAAACCCTGGGTGCCGACCGTAGTCCGAAGGGAAGGGCTTTGAACTGGTAATGACGCCCTTGGACCACGAATCTGAGGAATTTTCGGTGCCCCTTTAGGATGGGAATGTGGAAGTAGGCATCCTCCAAATCCAACGACGATAGGAAGTCTCCTTCCTCCAGCTGACCCAGGACGTGCTGGAGGGTGACCATCCGGAACTTCTGCGCCTTGATGAACTTGTTCAGGCGTCGCAGGTCCAGGATGGGGCGCCATCCTCCCGTCTTCTTCTTCACGAGGAAGTAACGCGAGTAGACTCCGGAGCCCCGAAGCCTCTTTGGGACGAGTTCGATGGCGCCCTTTCTGAGCATCGCCTTTACCTCCAGGAGAAGTTGAGGGACGTGAAGTTCTTTCCTGGCCACGGGGGGGACGCGCGGGCACCTTCTTTGAAACTCGAGCGCGTGGCCCCGGGCCAGGGCGTCCAGCACCCAACGGTCGGTGGAGATGGACTCCCACACGCTGACGAAGCCCGCCAGCCGGCCTCCCACCGGGGTGCTTCGGTGGGGGCCCGACCCCACGGCCGGTTCAATCCTGCTTGGACGCGGCCTTGCCGCCTTGGCCTCCTTGGCGACGACGGCGGGGTCCGCCAGACTTGCCTCGTCCTCTGTAGGCCTCTTGCGACGACGAGCGGGCCGCTTGACGGTAGGAAGCGAAACCGCCGCCGGAACCTTTGGAGGCGCCCTTGCCTCCGCCGCTCCGAAAGGGCGTCCGCCGTTGCTGCAGTACTCCAAGGGCCCGGGCCGTCTCAGTATCCGCCTTGATGGCCTGAAGGGAATCGTCCACTGTCTTCCCGAACAGGTTGTTCCCGTCGAAGGGCATGTCCAGGACCCTGGTCTGGACGTCCTGCCGAAAGTCCGTAGCCTTGAGCCATCCGCGACGTCGAAGGCAAACGCCGTTGCCCATCTGGCGGAACCCAGTGTCGGCGATGTCCGTCGCCACGGTGATGGCGTGGTCCGAGGCCACCTCACCTTCCTGCAGGATCTCAAGGGCCTCCGCCCTCTTGTCGTCCGGCAGAAAATCCAGCAGGGGAGCTATCTTGTACCAGAGTTCCCTGTCGTAGCGGGCCACGATAGCCAAGGCGTTGGCCGCTTTAATCGTCGTCGCCGCCGACGAGATGACTCTGCGTCCCATGGCATCCAATTTCTTTCCCTCGCCGTCCGGCGGGGAAGTCGACGTGGAGGCCGCACCCCCCCCGCTTTCTTCCTGGCTGCCGCGGAGACGACGGAGTCCGGGGTAGGCTGCGCCCGGAGGCATAGGGGGGCCGAGTCCGGGACCCGGTACTTTTTCTCGTACCGGTCTCTTTTCGCTGGCGTCGTGGAAGGGTTCTTGAGGAGGGAAAGGCCCTCATCCCAAATGTCGTCCAACAGAGGCACTGCGAGGAGCGTCTTCCTCTTGGCCTCGCGCCGTTGGTAAAGGAAGCCTTCCTTTTTCTTCTCCTCAGGGCAGAGTTGGAAAAGCTCGGATGCCCTGGCGATCATTGAGTGGAACGATCCAATCTCGTCGGGTGGAGAAGCCCTGGTGGGAGGCGACGACGGAAAATCCTCGTCGTATGCCTCGTCGTCCGTACCCGTCGCTGCCGTGTCAGTCCCCGTATCATCCCCTCGGGTGGACGGGGAGGAGGGCTGGACGGGGCGCGACGGTTGAAAAGGAGGCGGTGGATGGATCCTTCTTTTCTTGGTAGGGGGAACACCAGAAGGTCCCGGTTCTGGATCCCCCGACGGGAGAGGTTCCTCCGTCGGTAACGGAAGTCTCGTCCTTATCTCGGAGCATAAGGACTGTATAGCCAACAAAATGGCCGCGGAGTTGTCTTGCGGCGCTGGCAGAGGGGAATCCGACGGGCGAGCAGGGGCCCCGTCGGTATCCTCGACGATGTCGTCGTCGTCACCTGCGTCGGGGCCCATTCCGACGGGCTGGTCTTGTTCCACGCCTAGGCCGTGGCTTAAGACCTCGATCAGTTCCTCTTCTGAGGTTGAGGCCGAATCTACGACGACGCCCTGCCCCCCCTTCTTCCCCACGGAGGGTTTCACGGGGGTCCTATCGATGGGCACGAAAGAAGACTCCCTCCGAGGAGGCAGGGAGATTCTGGGCCCCGAGGCCGCCACCACTGGTGCAGCCTCCACAGGCTGGGCCAGGGCCGCCGCGACCGTTTCGATAGAGGGCTTGGTCGAATGGATCAAGGCCTTCACCACCTTAGGTGCGCTCACCGCCTTATCCTTGAGGGAGGGGGCACTGCCACGCTCCTCCTCTGCCTTAGAGCTCGACCGGGGTCTCTCCAGGAGCTTCGCCGGGTGCTCGGCCTTCCTCTTACCCGACCCAGAGCGTTGGCTCGTGGTTGATGGTGCCGGGGAGGGTGCGCCCTGCCTGGCGCCCGTAGAGCCCGACCGTTCGGCGCTCCCGGTGCCAGCGGACTCGCGGTGCTTGGCCTTATGTTGGGCCCCCGTCGCCGGGGCGCCCTCAAAGGTCTTAGAAGACCGCTCAGATTTCTTCTTCTTCTCGCCAGACGGGCTCTTACCCTCCAGCCAGCTGGCGAGACGTTGATGGCGGTCCTTCATGGTCCGTTCCGACATGTTGCCGCAAAACGCACAGTCCTTCTCCACGTGCGTCTTGTCCCCATGAAGGCAGTAAAGGCAGAAAGAGTGTTCGTCCTCCTTGAAGACGTTCTGCAGCTGGCATCCAGGGCAGGCCCTGAACAGCTTTCCGGGCGTCGAGCTTCCCTTCTCCTGGGCCATCTCCGAGACCGGGCCTGAGAAGCTTCTGGAGTCCTCCGAAGCGTAGCTCGACGAAATCTTCACCCTTGAGGGGCACAGATGAATCCGACACGGGTCCCCGTTGATCGGATGTAGGATCGGTGGAGCTTGAGGCTCTTTTGACCGAAAGAATCGAAGTTTTTTGTGAAAAAGCGCGAAAAAAAAGCACTAACGCTCGAGAGCAATAGCACGAGGATCCCAACACATGAACGTGCGGTAAAAATCTGAAGATGGCTGCCAGAGGCGGTGCTTAGGTAGAGGGCAGTCATTGGCTGTGGTCAGTATGACGCAGAGACCAGTGATTGGTTATTACTACGAAAGACAGATCAGAAACGAAACTGATACTGTTTTTTTCTTTACCGAGGATTCCCAGCCTGACGACGGGGAATATTCATGAGCATGTGAATCCATGCCAGACCCCATGCTGGAGAACTCGGTCTTCCTGGCATTAAGGCAAAGATCGCTGGAGGCGCATCAATCCTGAATCGCGAATAGACAGTCAGGAATGAGGAGAGGCTGAGGGAAGACTGAAAGAGAGCCCAGTGTCATCCACATAACACAAAGTTAGAAGAGAAGGTGGAGATCAGGTGGGCCAAAAAGGTCAGATAGACATTGAATAGCCAGGGTAAGAGGATAAGAGTGCTGGGGAACACCACATGTGGAGAGAGAGGCGGTGGAGAGAAAAGGACCCAAGTTGGACCTGGGAGAGACGGTCCAGGAAGAAGGAGGTGTGCCATGCCAGGGACTGATCCATGATGCCCAGGTTGACATGGAGTCGGTTGATCATGGTGGTGTGTTTGACCGTGTCGAAATTAGATGAAAGGTCAAGGAGGTGGAGGGCAGAGGTAGAGCTGGAGTCTAGGTTGGAGGACAGGTCTTGACAGGTGTTCAGGAGAGCAGTTTTCATGCCACTGGCTGCTCTGAAGCCAGACTGATGGTCATGGAGGAAGCCAATGGATTCAGTGTGGAGGGCAAGCTGGGAGATGGCCAGCTTTTCCAGGAGTTTGCCCAGGAAAGAAGTGATAGAAATTGGGCGATAGTTTGCCGGACATGCAGTATTGACAGAAGGCTTTTTTAGGAGGAGTTGCACAAGGGAGAGCTTGGGAGAGAAGGAAAAGATCCAATGGCGAAAGAGTGATTGCAGAAATCAGCCAAAGCTGGAGCGAGAGTGGCAATATGGTCCTTGCTGGTTCCAGAGAAGCAGGGGAACCCCTGTTTGAACGACACTTTCATAGATCAGACTTGTCTAGAGACATCATCAGGTGTTGTCAGAGAGAAGGAGGAAAAAGGAAGAGGAGAGGGAGAGGTGGCCAAAGGGGGCCTGAAAGAGGTAGATGGACAGTAAGAGGACAGCAAAGACAGAATATCCTGAGTTTTAGTGGTGAAATGAGAGGCCAGAGCCGTACAGAGGTCCTGGAAGGGAACAGGAAAGGTGGAGACTGCAGTAGGATCGCCCAGCTCATTGTAGAGTTTAAAGTGTTTGGCCGTGTTGTTACAGGCCGCAGAAACGCGGGCTTGGATATGGACCATCATCTTGGAGAGGACAGTCTGTATTGCCTTTGGAGCAGGCGGCAGGCCAGTTTGTCAGAAGAAGTGCCCAAAGCCCTCCACTTTCTCTCAGCCACCTGGCACTCGGGTTTCGGGGCGGCGAGGCAGAGTCTTACCAAGAGTTTTACTTGGAGGTAGGCTTCAGATGGATTCTCATGACAGGGGCAAGGATATCCAGAGTGTTGGAGATAGAAGGATGCAGGTTAGATAGGGCTGTGTCAGGGTACGAGTCAGCCGCAGGAGTAGGGGGGAGCAGAGAAAGTAGGGGCAAATGCGTTCAATGACACTCGCTTCATGGGCTGAATGAATGAGAAGGAAGGTGGCAGTGCTAGGGCAGGGTTTGCTTGAGGGACAAGCGGTTTCAGGTGAGAGGAGAGCAGACTGGTCAATCCAAGAGAGGAGTGGTGAGAGGGTTAGAGAAGGGGATGTCCGAGGAGATGAGAACATCTAAGGTGTGACCGGCAGAGTGCGTCATGCCAGAGGTTAGAATGGAAAGGGAGAGAGTTGCATAGGTTGCAGAAGAGCCAGAGGAGGTATTAGAAACATTCAGGTGGATGTTGAGGTCTCCGAGGAGAAGTTGAGGCAAGAAGAGAAGAAGGGAGATCAGCCCATTCTGATAGGTACATGGTGACCTGGCCAGGTGGCCTGTAGATGGTGGCCACAGTCAAAGAGAAGCCAGGAAAGATAGAGAGCCAGCAAACTAGTCCTTCAAAAGGAAGAGTAGGCCTACGTAGGAATGACAGAGGCAGGGATCCACTCTGGAAAGATTAGGCCCACCCCACCTTCAGGCCTGTTAGTTCTGGGCTCGGAGAGGATCTTGTAGCCTTCAGGGAGGAGGGTGTCAGAACTCATGACGGAGCTGGCCGTGACACTGTTACTGTTGGGTCAACTGAATCTCTGACCCCAAGTTGTTTTATTCAACAAGTCAATTTTTAAAAATTATCACAGAATCAATACCCCACAAAGGACAGTTAGTTTCAACAAAAAGTGATACAAATGTGTACAATCCAATTGAATCAGAAGGATTTAACTCATACAATACATGTTTTTTTCATTCTCAACGGTACATTTACATAAAAACATGTGCTATCCAGAACATTATGTCTTTCTGGAGTACAGAAAAAACAGTGTGACATTCAACACTGAACATTACAAAAAGGAGGTTGTTGACACTATAATGTTTCGGCCAGGTAGAGCTATTTGTTGAGGCTCGTGTGAAAATGGCCTTCTTCAGGACAGGAGAATGATGTGTTATCCGTGTCCATTGGGTATTGTCAGTACTTGTTTGCTGTGGTAATTTCTTGCAAGTATCCCTCTCTTAAATGGTAGGAGGTGCTCGCCTCTCCATGATTGCGAAAAATCCAGTCCACTTTAAGGTGAAACGGCCCCTGATGCCATGCATTTAGTCATGGATCCAGTAGAAGGGAAGGGGGTAAATATCCTGTGTTGCCAAGTGTCGTCTGACTGGAATGTAATCCAATTAGTACGAGCTGTGCCGTTGATGTGGACCTGGTGATTGTTGGAGGGCCGCGAAGCAAAGCAGCTTGCGTCACAAATTGACTTATTGAATAAAACAACTCAGGGTCAGAGACTCAGTTGACCCAACAGTAACAGAGTTATAGTTTTGTGATTGTGTACGAGTATACCAAAGGACCAATATGTGTGATCTCTCACCCTGATTATTTTGATTTAGTAGTATACACCTACCTGGGTTTATCAGGGCCTAGCCAGATGCCCTTTTTTTTAATGTAGAGCTGGCCGTGAACCATGTCTCGTGAAAGCGAGGACATCCAGGCCAAGGTCTTCTAGGAGGTGGCAGATGTCAGAGGAATGTTTGACAGCAGAGCAAGAGTTGAGAGTAGCTATGTGGAGCAGGTTGCCACATTTGAAAGACTTCCAGGGTGGGGTGGAGAGCGTGAGGGAGGAGAAGAGAATAAATGCCTTGTATACTGACCTAATTTACGAAGATAAAGACTTTTTTGTTTGTCAAACAATTCAAGAGGGAGAAGTCTTACTTCAAAATAAGACGATTATGTTGCCAAGTGAAGGTCATTTGAAATTAACAGAACGTTATGCTTTATTTCAAGTTGAACTTGGCTATTGAAAGACATTTTCTTTATTTTTACTTTGGTTGGAAACATCCTGAAGTGAAGGGGATTCATCCTTGGTTACAAAGATTTATGTTTATAATTACGTTATGTAAATTTAAATGTTATTTTATGAGTTAGAACAGTCAGATAATCCCTGTATGATTTTGTTAGATGTATGCGTGTGAGGGGACAGAGATCTTTGGACAATATATCCTTTTCCTTTAGCCTTAGTTGGATAGGTAGGGAAACCCTTGTTGGGTTAGGGAAAGATGGACGTTTATCTCACCCATTATTGTTTAATAAAATGGTTACTTGTGACGAAGCTATCTACTACGGGACAGTTTCCTTTCCTTTAAATCATAACTGGAGTAACTACAGGTGGTGCTTCTGCGGTTCCCACATTTTGAGGGCCTGTAAGGCGCTCCCATTTTGTCCTGAATGCTTTGTGCTAAAACCTCGAAGAAAAGGTTTCGACAACATGGTCTCCAAAACAGTAGATGTAATCGCCTTAGCCATATCCGAAGATCTTGGAAATCCTCTAGTCTCAAAGAAGATGTATAAGAATCTATTCTGGACAGCTGTTGTGTTGGGTTATAAATATTAAACACAACAGGTCTGAGTACCTGTATATTGGTCATCACCAATTGTGTGTAGGTTGAACTGGTTCAGAGAGGATCTCTTCAGTCACAGGGTGGTGGGGGGGAATCTTAGGCCTTACTAGAGTCTCCAGGAGCTCCTCAGGATGAACTGTGAAAAATTGTGAGGGATCAAAGTCCTCAAATTCCAAAATGAGAAAGATTTGCTTGATTTGACCCTCTGGTACCAATGCAGTATTGGGGCATCTTTTTTTTAATCTCTCTTCGGAGAAGTCGGTACCAAACACAGCTTTTTGCGCCCACCTGCAAATGCAGGCATTCCCAAGCAGTTGCAAAGGAGGGCGAGCAGGACGACAGAGAAAATGTTTTATTTATGGACATAGGAGATTCCTTTTAATTTAGGTTTGTTAAACATGACCAAAAAAAAGGGGAGGGGGAACTGCCATGGGATACATGACCTGCAAAGACTTGAATTACCCTATGGTAGAGCATTTATACGTTTTGTTCATTTTTTTTAATATTCCACATAAAATAAATCCAAAGCCTTTGATGAGGTTTCGCAACAGCCCAGTGATCATCGTACCTACAGCATAATATCCAACTCCAATTTCACCTTTGCTGTGACCGCTCCTCCCATCCTGCACACAAATGCTCCACTAATTCACCAAAGACTGGTCAGCCTCTTTAGCAATCCATCTTCCACCAAATTAACTTTGGATGTGCGATTTAAACGTATACAGAACAAATCCATCACGACCTAAGCAGGTGCATGTCAAGGAGCCTCACTCATAATAGCAATAATGCATGAAAGCATGGTACCCATCTTCAACCCGTTATAAAGATTCTTTATAAAAAGACAGTGGAATATAACTAACAGACGCATGCAGTTTAAATAATACATAGTTGTGAGCAACAAACATCAAATGGCATGGCTCAGCCAACCCCAACTAAGAACGTAACGTTTCATTTTTGTTTCTTCAATTTGCCTGCTTTGAAAAACGAAAGCGGTTCGAATCCTGGCTGAAAGCGCCATTTGTTTCCGGTCCAGTGTCTAATGTGAGCAACTATCAATAGTCCTAGGTCTATAACTTGGGGATAAGGTTGCGGTGGTGGAAAGGGAAGATAGCACCCATGTTGAATGGGGAAGAGATGCAATTCCAGCTGGGGGAGGATGCTCTCTCTTCCTAAGTGCAGAGTGCTATTCGAAGAGTGTGCCGCTCTATGTAGTGTAGTGGGGGGCAGGGTGCTTTGGGAGTACAGTGTATATGAAAATGTGACTTGCCCACCTAAAAAAAGAGGAATTATAGCAATAGGAAGACTTTTCAATGCCAGGAAGAAGAAAAGTATATTTTGCTCATGTATTGTTTAATACATAAGGTAGTTGTTCAATACATTCAGAAAAGAAAGAGTAGTAAACTGCAAATCATGCAAAAGAGCACTGAAAATGTAAACTTTCCATACCATTTTTTCAATCTGTCACGTGCTTCCAGCTGTGCTCCCACTTCAAACGTGATACCTCTTCTATTTGGTGGGTTTTTTGTCATTTCGAAAGGGGGGTCAAATTTGACGTTTCTGAAAAACAAAATTATCATTTCCATTACGGTCAAGTTTATAACCTACTCTATAATACAACTGCACCATTTTGAAAGAAGACCAAGTTACTTACCTTCAGTAATGTTTTTGTATATGTTCTGATCTCCCACAGCTTTCTCATCTCTGAAATATCACCCAGACAGAGTCTGCTTCGGACTGCAGAACGTATTTTATTCTCAACAGCCATCAGGTCATCCTCAGTATAAACAACCAGCTACAGACACCAGGTCCCCAACTCCCACTCCCCTTTCCTCCTACAGTCAAACAGCAGTGGGGACGCAGAATTTTCACTGAAAACATAGTTATGGGATTATGAACAATATGTGTAGGGCTGAAGACTGATGAGGAAATCTCATGGAGAAAACCTCTTCCATGATCTCCCCAATCAGCTACCACTCATGTGAGACTCTATTCACAGCAAGTGAATCCATGAAAGATCCAATGCTGGAGAATATAAGCATCTGCTTGAGTTTTCAAACTGCCTGCAAGGTGAGCTGCTTTAACCATAACTTTGTTGTCAATTATCCAGAATCATAGGAGCATGGGGTCCCTGAACAGAGCAACTCCACAGCACCAAACTTGTTGATGCAAGGTCATGGTATAGTCAGAGGATCTATACAGTTGCTCCTCAGTTTGTCTGACTTTGCAGTCATTCTTACCGTAAGAGTTTCAGCAAGCTGTTGTGTGAGAACTTCTGGCCATTCCACACACTGCTCACTGACCGATCCAGTAGATGAGCAGTCCATTCAAAGGAGCATCCTTTTCCAGATTAACCAAACCACTACAGTTAATGGAACAGGGCCCCCAAAAACGGTTGGTACTTGCAAACTCATGGGGTGACCAAGGCAAGGTCATTTGCATCCCCCATGAACTGGGCCACTGAATCCTCTGGGTCCACTGCAGAGTCCACATCTGCAGTCCTTGTCTTCGTAACTATGAAAATGCAGAAAGCCATATGCCCTAGCCTGTTTAAGTATTGTTCTGCCTTTGGTTGGTACTGTGGTTCCAATGCTTGTCATTTTCTCTGAGGGAGGAAATGCCAGGTCCTGGTCCATACCGAGATTTCCCACAATAAACAGAGACTTTATTTTTTAAGTTGATGGTAACACCCTCAGAATGAAGGGTACCAGTCATGCTGAGATCCTCGCCTGTTCCTTCATCTGACCTGTCCATCAGAAGCTAGTCATTGAGGTAAGCAAATATGTGCACATTACCCCAGCAATGATGCACATTCCACCACCGCCATGACCTTCGTGAACATTGGAGGGGAAAAGTGAGGCCAAATGGGGGCACTGCAAACTGTTAATGAGTGCCTCCTACCACGAAACAAAAGTACATCTGATGCTTGGGATTTATAGGGGAATGAGAATATGCATCTTGCAGCTCCAAAACCTGGGAGTATCACGGCAATGATCACAATCTTGAATCTGTCCTTCAGAAGGAGCTTCTTTAGGAATGGAGTGGATGCCCTGGTGGCATTGGGTCATGGGAGTAGTAGCAATTAACATCCTCTCTTAACTTAAACTAGAGGTACAAGTTCTGCCGCTCCCTTCATCAATGTCTGCCAGATCACTTCAAAGAGGTGGAGTTCCAGGTAAAGCTGCACAAGAGTGAAGTGAAGTTGTGGAGTGGCTTATGAAGAAATTAGCGGCAGTCACCCTGGGTCAAAATATGCACCTGCAACGAACCTTTAGGCCTCCCTGCACATTGTTTGGGGGATGCTCCAGCCGCCCATAGTGGCCATCAGGAACCAGGAATCCCTCTCTGCTTCAGGATTACTGTTAATGCTGAACATGAGCCAGAGGGACTCTGTAGAAGACGACAACAGGACCGGGGCAGCTGGTAAGGAGAATGTTTTCTTTTCTGTTCTATGTACATATATGTGCATGTATCTGTAAGTGTAGCCGAGTGAATGAGAGAGTCTGTCGTATATGTGCGTGAGCGAACGGTTGTTTAAATGTGAGAAATAGATGAATTAATGCATGCTTGTCTGTGTGAGGAAGGGAGAGGTGAGAGTTAGGCTTACCATCATGTCCTGGCAACTCACAAATGCTGCAATTTGCCATTGTAAAGTCACACCTGTGATGGCGTTGTCCCAGATCTGACATTTCCATGTCACCACCGGTCAGAAGTAGACTCTAATGAGTGCAGCTGCTGGATGTGACCTTTCAACATTCCTCTGCTAGGGCGACTAGATGGCCTTGTTTTGCTGGGGCAGTCCAGAATTAAGCCCCCTGTCCCAGTCCCGAGAGGTTTTTATACAGAAAACCCATCCCAGTTTGGGGAAAAGGGACGCACAATGTTTGTTAAACCTTACAAACAAATAACAGTTAAAAACAAAAAATAATCTTATTTGTGTGGCTTGAAACCCAACCTTTTAATTGACAACCACATGCATTAACGGATTGTGCCACAGCTACTATTGGGGAAATGCTTGCATAGAAAGGCCTGAAATAAAAATAAAAAGGGCAAAAGCGCTCATTTTTAACATGCTTGTTTATATCCAGGGGAATGCTTGAACACCCCACACCCTCCATCGCACACACACTTTACCCCACTACCGATCAGACGTCCTGGTAGCCACGGTCATGGTGTAGTCCTACTTTTGGGTCAATGACGTGTGGCAGTTTTTTATTTAGAAAATCTGGTCACCCTACTAGTCCGCAAAGCCGGCGGTTTCAGCGCTGCGCTTTTGACGCAGGTCCCCTTTAGACGTGCCCTGTTGGCAGTGGCCAGCAGGGAGATATTTATGTTTTCCTTCACTGTACCGTCAACTGAAGCACAGGAAAAAGCAGTGCTTTGCATGACAGTATATTTAAAAAAGGGTAGTTCACTAAAACATTTTACTGGCCCAATCGATCGGGCATGTATTTTTGAGCTTACATCCATCGATCTTAAAATAAAATTCCAATATATCTTACACATGCGAAAATGACGGTTCGGGTACTGCCATTTGTGCTAAACGTATCCATTGACCCATGGCTTTAAGTTAAAGTGCCCTCGCAGCAGTAATTCAGATCACCCGCCCCTAAAGCTGACATCACTAGACGCTTACGCTCCTTTTCACAGTGCCAATGCACATCTCATGTCAACGTCCTCTGTGTACAATCTACTAACGTGTCAACATGGAAATGCCAGGGGGCACTGTTGAGTCACGGACGCATGTGGACGTGAGCATTTAGAGCTCCATCTGGGCCGCCGTTATCCTGCAGCACAAACCCGGATTCCCGGTACGGAGAGAATCAGTTTTCGACCCGCTGAACTGCAGAATACACCAGCTCTCGGCCGCTGCATTCCCGACCAAAATCAGTCCAGGGGCACCGTTTTGTGCCATCTCGAAGCCGGGATATCATCTTGGGCCAGCAATGCGCTGCGCAAACACTGGAGAAGCATCAGAGAGCCCTCCTCCCCCGCCTTCCCACAACGGCAGACTGCGGGTGACGGCGAGATTCCGAACTACCTCCTCAGAGACTAGTACTTCAGATATGGCTGCCCCATCCCTGCGAGGTTAGGAATAGGCACCTGCAGAAGACGGCTGCGCACCAAGGAGCACTGGAGCTGAGGGACACCCACCTGTCACTACGGGGGAGACAGAGGCACCAACGTCAATGCCATCGGGCCCACGGTGCGCAGCATAGATGCGGGGAAGCATCAGGGGGCCCTCATTCCTACAGCGGGAGATTGCAAGAGGTGACAGGAAAGCAGACTGTGCCACCACTGGGGTTGAGGGACACCCGCCAGTACGGGGGAGACAGGGGCGCTAACGGCAACATCACCAGAGGGAGTGCCCCGGAGGCACAGAGGCTCACATGGTCTGCCCCCCTACATCAGCCACCATCGGAGGGGACACAAACCCCACAGAAAAGTGGGCTGTTAAAATTGACAAACTGCTACATTGTAAAATAGGGCTCGGGGTGCCCGAGTTAGGCACACGCAGACCTCCTAGGTGTAGGATTTCAGACACCATTCAGGACTGCCCCGCCAAATATTGGACCAGGGCACTATAAGGACACCCACACTGGCAGGAAAACCCCTCATGCTGGCGCTGGAGATAGGCAGTCCCGGCACAATTATACACACTGGGATTAAACAGGAGAACTCTGGCTGGAGGAATACTGCACTGGAGCAGGGCCCACAAGGTGCAGGAGGGGTGCCCTGAGAGCACAGGGTACTCGACTTCCCAGTGGAGGACAGACAATGCACGAGGCTGTGATTGAGGGCCCCAACTGGAAGGTGGTGATCGGCCACTGGATGCTACTCACACGGACTAGTACACAAGACGCCTGATGCACGGAGGGCCCGTCCATACAAGTGGACCTACCCCAGAAAGAAAACAATCAGGCCACTACTGTTGTGCAAAGACACGAAGCCGACGCCGCTGGGGCTGACACACATTCGGGTAGTCATGGTTAAAGGCAAGAAATCCGGACAGCAGTGCAAAAGCGACCAATTTACAGTGGAGACCAGTCACCAGCTCACAGCTCTGGTGCAAGAAATAGGGTCTGCGGAGGAAGAAATAGCGGACCCCCAGCTCTCGCTCTGAGACAGTCATGAAGGCCATAAGGGACTCTGGCGCTGCAATTGAGGTCAAAGTTGATGGCCTCACGGCAGAGGAATCCTTCCTGCGCCAGAATCTACAGAATCTGGCAACTAGAGTGGATGTCGAACAACGCGTCTGACACTGAAGATGCAGTCCAATGACTGAAGAAACAGCTCATCTCAGTCACCCAAAAGCTCACCTAGCTGGAGAATAGGGCAGAGGACAGTGAAGGCAGGGCATGACGTAACAACCTTTGGATTTTCGGTGTGCCCGAGAAGGAAGAGGGCCCCAGAATAGACATTTTCCTGGAGGATTGGCTAGCGAACCTGTTTGCACCAAAGAGACTCAAAAGTCTTCTCTATGGAGCAGGCGCACAGGGTCCCAACAGGCCGACCCCACCCCGGGAACGCCCCTGCACACGATAATAGCAAGGCTGTTGAACTATCGCGATAGGGACCGCCTAGTGCAAATGACAAGGGCCAAAGGGCCCATCACCTACAATGGGCACCGGGTGGGCTTTTTCCCAGACTACACCACAGAAGTCCAAAAGGCACAGCAGTCGTACAACTCGATCAAAAGAAAACTGCATTCACTTGGCATCAAATACGCCCTTTTTTTCCCAGCCCAACTTAAGGTGCAACATGGAGGGTCCATTCATCTCTTCTACAACCCAAAGGAGGCATGGTCTTGGCTAGAGACTAATATGACAAGCGCATTACTGCAAGGTGAACTGGAACGACCCGCTGGACGCAGACGGTAACCAACCTCCGGAGCAGCCGGCAGGTAACAAAGCTCGATTAGAAAAGGGAGGCTACGGCTGAGGAAACAACCACATGTAGTCTAGCTGTGGACTGAATAACACTAATGAAGTACCGGGCAAAGCGGTCACGGAATCAGAGTGTAGGCTGTTGAGACTGTTTTAACGGCCTCCCCAAAGATGTCTTTCACTGTTTTTTGCACCCGTTGGTGCGATTTTGGGCAACAGGTGCTTCATGTTGGGAGTGTGAGGGGGAGGTGATGGGGGGGTGGATGGGGGTGTGGAGGACGGACTGGGATACAGGGGGACTCTCAGGGCGAGTCAGGTTATTGTTCTGCGGTTGGTGAAGGGAAGTTTTATGTAAGGTACAGCTGTGTAATGATTACGCATCGGGAAGATGAGTTGCTTAGAAAGGGGCGACGGATTAAGGGGTTGACATGGATCAGGGTTGGAGGAAGAACCCTGGACTGGGACGCACAATTAGTTATCTGGCGGGATGATGGCTGATGGGAAAATCGTGCTGACGTGGAATGTCAACAGACTGGGCTCCACCATTAAACAGCACTTAGTACTTCAGTATCTGAATAGACACACCCCGGACGTAGCGCTCCTCACAGAGACACACCCAATGGGGAGAGAGTGCAAAATGTTTAAAAAGGACAAACTACACCAATGCAGATCATGCAGGCTTCTCAAGGGGAGTGAGAGGGGTGCTGATATTAATTTACAGCATTCACTTCCACATTACAGAAGTCAGAGCAGACCCCCGAGGCAGATACGTGTCAATCAAAGGGGAGCTGTGGGGTAATACGTGTGGGGTGATGCCCGTATATGCCCCACCCGCTCTGACGCTTCAATTGCTGAACAACCTCCAAGCCCAACTACACCAAGTAATAGCATGTTTGTGAGCGATAGTGAGAGATTTCAATGAAGTCATGGATTTGAGGGAAGACCGCACACACCTGGGAAAGCAGGAACCCATCCCTCACCACTAACAACGGTGGGCTTAGTGGATGCATGGGGACTGTTTCACGAATCTGAGGTGGGATATTCCATTTTTTTTCTCAAATCCACATAACTCAATGTCACGCATCGACTACTTCTTTCTTCCCCTAGGGGCCGCACACAGGCTTATATCTGCCAAATACCTGCCTAGAGGAATTTCCGACCACTCGCCACTCCTCATTAAACTGAAAAATGGCCGGACTAGACGAGCTACAATGTGGCTGCTTGACGCATATTACATAGGGGTTCCGGAAGTGATGGAGGGGTTGCCACAAAAAACGATGGAATACTTTAATGAGAATGAAGGGTCTGTACATAGCCCAGTTGTACTTTGGGAAGATTTTAAGGCAGTACACCGGGGGGAGGCGATATCACGGATAGCAGCTGCACGGAAGAAACACACAAGAGAAGTAGAAGAGGTGGAAAACCAGGCTCTAAAGGCAGAGGAGGGGTTCCTTGCCTCCGGACCCGGGCTACGCGGTCGACCCAGGTCACGGCACAGACACTCTGAACAATGCAGCACTAGATAATGCGAGACAGGCACACTGGCGATACAAAGCCAGGTCCACGAGTCTAGGGATAAGGCTAGGAAGATGCTAGCGTGAATGGAAAAGAGAGGGAGCAAGTGGACAGGTACGTGCTATACAGGACTCCAATGACACAATACTAACCGGGGATGGGGAGATCGCAGATGCATTTGCAGCCTTCTACAGGAAGCTGTACAGCACCCTGAGGGATCAAACTGGGCCAATGGATTGTGGCTTTACTGGCCTCACAAATCTCCCTTGCCTAACAGCACATCAGAGCACAGGGTTGGAGGCGGATATAACGGCAGAGACAATAACAATGGCTCTCATGCAATTACAATCAGGTAGGACACCAGGTCCCAACGGCTTCCCGGTAGAGATTTGGTAACAGCTCAGAGACAAGATCACAGAACGGTTGCACCGTCTTTTTCAGCGGTGTAGGGCCGATGGGGTCTTGCCCCCAGATCAGAGAAAGGCCTGCATAGTGGCCCTGCCAAAACCAGGAACCCCCCCTGCTCCCCTGAGAGATGCTTCTCATATAGGCAGATATCGCTGATCAACAGCGAGGCCAAGGTGTTGGCGCGGCTGCTAGCTAACCGCCTTCTGGGAGTCAGACTCTTTGGTACACCTGGACCAGTGCAGATTTATGCCCATGAAATCCAAGCAAATGAATATCCGCAGCGTACAGCTGGCTATCAACCAGAGGGCACACCTACAAACACGCAGAAATTGCTCAGTGGAAAATCCACTGAGCTTAAAGACGCCCATTTTGTAGTGAATACTACTTCAGAGTTGGTGTTATAAATAGATCAAATTCGTGGTGGTAGTTATGCAGTCAATCAACAAGGAAAATGTATCGACATAAACGCTGTATTTAAAGTTCAATCACTTTGTAATTTATTTTCCAGATTGTAGCGTTCAATCATTTAAGTAGCAGAGGGCCTTGCCGATGCATTTCGGACTATCTCCTTCTTCAGGACGGGCTCTTTAACAGAATGGGGTTAACTTCACCCCTAATATCTTGAAATTAAAAAAAAAAACATAGTATATCACATTGCATAATCTTGTACAGAATGAAGAGACACATACCTGCCAACGAATAGTGCACTCTACTTGTTTTAACAATTTTACAACTCGAGTTCAGTGCAAATTTGTTTGTTGGTGCAAATCAATGTTGTCTTGCACTCTTTAATTATATTCCCAATCATCATATTTGGTTGTAATTCACAATTGTGCTCCTACATGTGGTTAGTGTATCTATATGCAGGGTAGTCGCCTATGAAAAAAACAAATGGCCATGCTTAAAAATCCTACTCGTCTTGTTAGTCCTAATTAAGTAGCAACTCATTTACATGCTTCCTGAATGTTGCATGTGCTAAGATTATATATGGTTACCTATATAGGACGTTCGTAGCGCTTGCTTTGAATTAGCTTCAATGATGGAAGCACGTGCTCTTCCGTAATACCTCCCCGTGCCTTGATGGAAAGGGAACCATGTTTTAGTTACGAATTTAGGGACTGGGAATGTTCGTCATCCATTCGTAAAATATTGTGCAGTACTTACATACGGTGGGTTTGAAGTGGGAGTTGGCTCCGGTGGTCTGCAGCTTTGTGTCCAGGGTAACTGGTGTTCCCCCTGTTAACAGGACGCTGCGACCTGCGAGCGGTGTCTAAATATCCTACGTCACTGCGCTTGTACATGGTGACGCGACGCATCATTTCTCACCTTCAGGTCGGGAGTTGGAGTTCTATCGGAAACGCTGACTCAGCGGTTCCTGTCAACGTAGGTCTTTGATGATAGCGGATATGCTGTTAACGTCTACTCGTTGAATGCTTACTCATGCTGGTTCACATAGCCAATACATGTTCCCTTTATGTGGGATGATTGTGCGCTGTGCAGACTTACCGCATATTGTTGGGTCATGTTGTCACGGTTCATCGCATTCAATACATGTTGTATTCTATAATGTATCACTCACTGATATGTATTTGTGTGTTATCTGTTCCCGTCAAGATTTTACCCTTATGCTACTCACTGATATGTGTGTTATCTGTTTCCTGTCAAGATTTTACCCTTATGCTTGGTGTTATGTGTAGCCTCGTGGTGAGGTTCTAACTCAGTTTGGATATTAAACTATCTTTAACACTGACATAGGCATTCAATATGAATGCAGTGGATTAATACTTACGCAAATGCCAAATCTATGGCCAATATCTTATATTGGATTGCAGTGGATAAATACTTGTGGAACCTACAATATCTATGGCAAATTATGCTCATTCCTTCCCCAACATTAGTCACATGGTTCACAAGTCTCCTTTTTCTCGGGGTGTTGCAGTTGCATGTTCCAAAAGTACAAAAAAGAAGGTGGGTGAGGCGCGCACTCCCGGTCCTGGTCAATTGAACCTGTTGCAAAAAATATAATAAGTAGCTGGGTCAAATCCCAAAATGGACAAATATTCACAGGGTTAGATCCCTTGCTGCAAATCAGGTACTCAGTAATAACAGGGTTAAATCCCTCAGCTGCAGTTCTGTGGTCTGTAGTTGTTCTCCTCCTAGCGCTTTCTTATCTCAAATAATCATCAGGGAGGCTGTTGAGCAGGTGTGTCTAATTAGACTCAAAGGATTCTGGTAGCTGTAGTGAAAACGTTTTTTTCTTTTCAGGTGACCAGCAACCCCCAAATTTGGGAAGCACTTGTGCTTTGGAGGGGTGTCGGTTGCTGGTCACCTGAACAGAAAAAAACGTTTTCACTACAGCTACCAGAATCCTTTGAGTCTAATTAGACACACCTGCTCAACAGCCTCCCTGATGATTATTTGAGATAAGAAAGCGCTAGGAGGAGAACAACTACAGACCACAGAACTGCAGCTGAGGGATTTAACCCTGTTATTACTGAGTACCTGATTTGCAGCAAGGGATCTAACCCTGTTATTACTGAGTACCTGATTTGCAGCAGAAGGGATCTAACCCTGTGAATATTTGTCCATTTTGGGATTTGACCCAGCTACTTATATTTTTTGCAACAGGTTCAATTGACCAGGACCGGGAGTGCGCGCCTCACCCACCTTCTTTTTTTTACTGAATGCTATGGGAGTCCCGGGCTCCAGAGGCAGCGCCACGGGGTGACTGTGCCCCACTTTGGAGAATCATAAAGATGGTTCTCTCCCCTCCCCCAAATTTGGGAAGGACTTGTGCTTTGGAGGGGTGTCGGTTGCTGGTCACCTGAACAGAAAAAACGTTTTCACTACAGCTACCAGAATCCTTTGAGTCTAATTAGACACACCTGCTCAACAGCCTCCCTGATGATTATTTGAGATAAGAAAGCCCTAGGAGGAGAACAACTACAGACCACAGAACTGCAGCTGAGGGATTTAACCCTGTTATTACTGAGTACCTGATTTGCAGCAAGGGATCTAACCCTGTTATTACTGAGTACCTGATTTGCAGCAGAAGGGATCTAACCCTGTGAATATTTGTCCATTTTGGGATTTGACCCAGCTACTTATTATATATTTTTTGCAACAGGTTCAATTGACCAGGACCGGGAGTGCGCGCCTCACCCACCTTCTTTTTTGTACTGCATGTTCCAAAAGCACATACAATAGCCATGGCAAATTATGCTTGTTCATTCCCAACATTAATCACATATTGCACAAATCTCTTTCGAGGGGTACTAAAATTGCGTGTTCTAACACAGGCAGCACTCCCGGAAATGGACTTCGAAAAGGCTTTTGACTCAGTAAGATGGGAGGCACTTTGGGAAATCATGGGACACATGGGGTTCGGGGTGGTGTTCCTTGGATGGGTCCGCCTGCTGTTTATATCCCCTGAAGCCTTGGTCAAAGTCAACGGGGTCCTATCGGAGGTGAACCCCCTACTGTTCATCTTAGCCATCGAACCATTGGTGATCAAGCTGAGGAAAGACCCGGCCTGGGTGGGCTTCCGCTGGCCCTGGGGAGGAGACCACTAGGTTTTATTATATGCCACCGATCTTCTGATTTACATGGGCAAACCGTACTTGGGCATACATATGGGCCCTGAGCCAGAGGAATACCTCTGACTCAATCTCACCTTGCTGATGGATTGCTTCACATCCGATGGGACGCACTGGCAAACGCTCCTATGGTCATGGATGGGCAAAGCAGGGCTGTTTAAAAGGTTGGCTCTCCCTACATTCCTATACACGCTACAGAACGCTCCTAGGGCAATCCCCAAATTCATCTTTTGCACAATCGAGAACTCCTTAAGGGGATTGCTTTGGGGAGGGAAGCAACCAGGTATCGCCCTTCGGATGCTCCAGCGCTCGGTGGGGAGGGGCCTGGGAATTCCGTGCCTGCAACGGTATTATTGGGCGACGCAAATCGGCACTGTGAACGACTGGCTGCATGGGAACCCATGGCTGCCACACATGGAAATGGATAGGAGATGGATTTGGGTTGGCTTTCTGAACAGATACTGTACTTGGACGAGGCCTCGGATGCAGCCCTCCCTCGGCTGGTCAAGCACACCAGGCAAGAGTGGGGTGAAGCACACCAGGACATAGGGTGGGGGAAGAGGCCCACATTGGTACAGCCTCTATGGAACAATAGACTCCTCCCGGAATTCAAGAAAATGGGACACTTCAGACAATGGGAAGAACAGGAGTTGAGAAACCTCTGGGATGTGGTTCGAGATGGGGCACTCATCCCCTTCACGAAAATGCAAGACACATTGAGAGTGCTGGGGAGAGACTACTAGAAATACATGCAACTAACCCATGCAATAAGGTCTCAGTTCGCTGCTCTAGATAAGATACCCACTTGCTCACCCATAGAAGCAAAGGTATTACCTGCACGTAAACCCACAAAAGTCACATCAACCCTATACCAGGTACTAACAGCCTTCGGATCTCCGAAACTGTCCCGGCTCAGAGGCAGATGGGAGGGAGAGGTTGGAATACTACAGTCAGAAGAATCGGTCGAAGCGCTTATGTTCCCAAGAGAGATTGGAATGGCTGCCAGATTACGCTTGATTCAATATAAAATATTCCACAGGGTATACTACTCACGAACATCTCTGGTGCGATGTGGGTGATAGACCTAGGTCACTGCTTGAGGTGTGAGAGGAGTGAGGGTACTTTCTTCCACACCCTGTGGGAATGTGCTGAGATACGTGTTCTGGGGGATATGCATTCAAAAACCGTTGCCAATGATTGGATCAGAGGTCCCTTGTGTTCCTAAACTGGCTATACTTGGTATCTGGGGGGAGACTGGGTTCACGAGATATGAAAAGGTGTTCCGTTCCACCACACTAGGACTGCAAAAAAAATGATTGCAGCAATGTGGGGGTCTGCGGACGGCAGAAATTGACAGATGTATGTCTCGCAAAACAGCGTATGTATAATGATTCCCGCGTATAAGCGATTGAGGAACCAATGCTGACACTACCCAGTGTTTTGTTTATTGTAATGTTATCAAAATAATAAAGAGTTATTTTTAAAAAACATGGAAATGCCAAAACGCTTCTTTCCTCAACAAATATAAACAAACCCTTTCTGATCAGGCAACATTGGAGTTTCTTTTTCTGTTGCGTCAGTGGGGGTCATTCCGAGGTTGGTGCTAAGGGAAGAACGATGCCGGTAAAGGAATACCGGCATCGAATACCGCTACGGGCTATTCTGACCTTCCCGACCGCTATTAACGGCATCGTAAAGTACGATGCCGTAAATAGCGGTCTGGGCGTGGGCACGCAACCCACTATGCCGGCAATAGTGGCATGCCGTAAACTGGAGTAGATCACAAGGTAAGCGGACATGCAAATGACGGCTTCATGAAGGCGTAAAAAGTGCCTACCGGCATGCCGTAAATACCGGCATCGCAGACCTATCGTAAAATGCCATGTGCAGTGATCCAAAATGCCACAGGTACACACCATCAGCACAGGTGGAGGCAATGGAGTTTGCCCCACTACAAAATGAGCACACCCACACACCACACCCCTGACCACACCAAGATCAATACAACAGCATCATCATCATCAACACTTCAGCTGGAGGACATGCATGCATTGCAACACCAGCAACAACACCAACGACAACAGCAGGCACCACAGAGGAGACGCAGCAGGAGAAGGAGGGTAAGACAGGCCCTGCATGCCCCACCAGCGCGGCCAGCTTAACCACGCATGCAGCCCCCAATCCCAAACATCATAGACAGTCCCTGCAACCCAACCCCGCAGCACAACCACACCCCGTACCATCTGGACCGTGACACCATCAACACCATTGTGGACATGATATACAACTGTCAGTCTCATTCAAATATGCACCGCCACCCGCCCTCAACTGAAGGTACTGTCGGTGCTCCACTTCAAGCACACAACAGAATACATATCTCTACCACGGACTCCCCAGGAGATACTGGAAACAAAATGTGGCCTCCCTGCCATGGAGGTGGTTTAACGCAATCACAAACTATACCAACACAACAGGTGGAGATGGAAGGTGACGCAAGCAAGATCATCACACATTGTGGTGCACATCATCCCGCATCAACCACAGGAATGCTGCATGTCACCATGGAAAAAAGCAGCGCAGACTGGCAAAAATTGCAGAGGCTACTGCCAACGCTCACCATCAGAATATCATACACAACACAACAAATCAGCAAAGTCACACAAACACAGCAATATGCGCACACAATGCATGAGCTACAATACGACAGAGCACACTGTGTATCATCTTGAAGATGCTACCCACACCATTATTCCATGGCGCAGGACACATTGAGGGCCAAATAATTGCTTGCATACAACCAGGGACATGTGCATGTGACCAACGATAATCTGCCAGCAAGTGTGACTAGTACAGCTGTCCATCAGTATTCACATGACATTTACCTATAATTGCCTTGAATGCAGGTGATAGTGGCTATCCCTTGAAGCCGTAGCTCCTCACCCGTTTGTAACCCACAGAACAGGAACGACAAGGACTACAATTGTTCCCATTCCTGTACTCGTGTGGACATCGAGCAAACCTGTGGCCTGTTGAAGGCACGATTTCACTGCCTCAGCCGCTCGGGTGGGCCACTCCACTACATGCATGAGAAGGTGGCCAAGATCAACATGGCATTTGTCGAGCTGCACAATATGTGCATCCGTTGCAACGTGCCCCTGCCTCCTGACATTGAACTGCTACCACCTGGTGATGATGAGGGGGAGAAAGACGACGTGGCTGGAAATCATCGCGTTGGCGATGCACAGGAGGCCTGTACTGTGTGCAAGTCTGTGATTGCACAATATTTGTGACCCACATGGCAGCAGAGGGTGACATGATGGTTGGACAGAGAGCACTGGGTGTGGGGGTACATCTACACCATGCACTGTAACTGAATAATTGACACATGCGCATTGATGAATGTCCATTCAGGTATTTTTTTTTTAAACAACCAGTGTATTAAATGTAACAAAGTAAACTTACGTGACAAAACCCTCAACCACCCTCTGGCCTAGTCCAGCTAACTCCGTACGCCACTCCACTCTGGCCTGATGGTTGTCCTGTACAAACTCACGAACGTGTGCAGTGAGCAGGTCAGCCCGCTGCGGCCTGTGGATGTGCTGGGCACCTGGCTGTCATGCCCAGCCTGCTCAGCCTCCCCAGACTCCCCAACACTGAAAACTGGACTGAGATGTCCCTCTGTGTGGTCATGGCCGGACTGCTCTGGGGTGGTGGCATTCCCGGTATCGAACAATGATACTTGGGGGGATACAAGTTGGGTTGGGGTATGGACCACATTCATTAGATCGTCCTCCATGGTGCCCCAGATGTCCTCCTGGGTGTCATCCACAGTCAGGGGTGCCGTGGCTGCCACCTTCCCAGCCAAACTCGACTCCTCCGAATGTGGTGTCTCACATGTGTCTTCAGGCTGACCAGTGGGTGGAGGTGGTGGTGGTGCTGTGCCCTCCACGGGCCATGGTGGCACAGGTGCAATGTGTACCTACGGTGGCTTGGATGCTGGTACACGGCGCCCCCTGGCTTGTCCCCTGTAGGTTGACAGCTGGTTGCTGTCCTCCTGGGACCTCTTCCGGGGTGTGGCCTGTGCAGGGGTAGCGTCCTGCCCATTGCTGTCATGGTCACTGCCTGTGGGGGTGGAAGAGAGGGACGGTATGAGTGATTTTTTGATAGGCATCTTACATATATTGGGACAATTGCTCATCCACACAATTGGGGCGAATAGGTATTTGTGTTTGGAAGGGCACGTCATTTTATACATGGGTGGTAAATGCAGGCATTTGTTGGCGTCACTCATGTTGGCCAGGAACAGTGCTTTCTGACATGCATACTATTTTGGTCTTGCACGCTGTGTGCCTCGTGGAATTTCCTACTTTGTGTGGCATGTACGATATTGCCTTGCACCAGCATGCGTCTGTGATGCTTCAGCCTACTGGGGGGGGGGGGGGGGGGGGGGGGGGGGGGGGGGGTGTGTGTGTGTGTGTGTGTGTGTGTGTGTGTGTGTGTGTGTGTGTGTGTGTGTGTGTGTGTGTGTGTGTGTGTGTGTGTGTGTGTGTGTGTGTGTGTGTGTGTGTGTGTGTGTGTGTGTGTGTGTGTGTGTGTGTGTGTGTGTGTGTGTGTGTGTGTGTGTGTGTGTGTGTGTGTGTGTGTGTGTGTGTGTGTGTGTGTGTGTGTGTGTGTGT
Source organism: Ambystoma mexicanum (assembly GCF_040938575.1). NCBI lineage: Eukaryota > Metazoa > Chordata > Amphibia > Caudata > Ambystomatidae > Ambystoma > Ambystoma mexicanum. The sequence goes on along the minus strand of NC_090925.1, from coordinate 940,944,606 downwards.
GTGTGTGTGTGTGTGTGTGTGTGTGTGTGTGTGTGTGTGTGTGTGTGTGTGTGTGTGTGTGTGTGTGTGTGTGTGTGTGTGTGTGTGTGTGTGTGTGTGTGTGTGTGTGTGTGTGTGTGTGTGTGTGTGTGTGTGTGTGTGTGTGTGTGTGTGTGTGTGTGTGTGTGTGTGTGTGTGTGTGTGTGTGTGTGTGTGTGTGTGTGTGTGTGTGTGTGTGTGTGTGTGTGTGTGTGTGTCTCTCTCTCCATGGCGTGACTCTTCGGACTGACATTGGGGTTGACTTTCATCAGATTTGGCATAGCAGTGTTTACTTTGGACACTCACCGCCATCGCCCGATGTTGTTGTGCCACACTCCATCTCGCCTACACCTTCGATGGATTCCGTCCCAATCATGCTTGCGCATATGTCCTCCCACGGGGTGAGCTTTATAGGGGAACTAGGATCTCCTCCTGTTCCCATGGCCTGGCTGCGATTGACAGGGAGTATGTTGCGCACCCTTAAGCGCAGGACGTCCCATTGCTTACGGCAGTCTTTCACTGTGCGTGGTGTGTTGCCCACAGCCCTAATCTTCTGGGCAACAAGTGCCCAGATCTCTTTTCCGTAGCACTGCCTCCCTCCTTATGTTGCTGGAGAAGACTGTGCTGCATGCTCGTGCAATGCGTCCACAAGCATCTGGAGCTCACCCTCATTAAATTGTTCCTTTCTCAAGCGGGAAACTCCCTTCTTCAGGGCCTTAGAAAACTTCCTCCTACAAGACCAGAATGCCTAACGATCAGCAGTGTCCCAGGGATCCTGTGTGCTGAGGGTGGCAATGGATTGTATTTTTAAAGATGCCACGTGCTCCTTCCCGTTCCTGTGCGATGCCGCTACTTCCGGTTCCGCTTATTAGCAGTGACGTAAATTAGCGGTGACAGCTAATTACAGTCACTGCTATTTACGGTCACCGCTAATGATGCATTGGACAATGTCGGTAGTGTTATCTGAGCTTCGCTTGATGCCGGTAAGGGCTTATTGGGAGCCTTTGGCAGCATGTCGCTAGATACCTTACTGGCATGGCGTAAAGCTCGTGCCCGCAAAGTCGTAATAGTCCTCTATTAGCGGACTAGTGCCAGCACGGACACGCTATTTGCGCCATGCCGGTAAGGAACGTTACTTACCTCCAAACTCGGAATGACCCCCAGTGTATTTAATTTCGAGCATCCTTGACTTGTTTTTGGTCTGTTCAGCTATCTTCCAAGTACGTTCGATTTGAGAACACTACCTAAAATGAATTAACTCAATAGTTGCTTTTTATTTAAACATTTCTTATATTATGTACAACTGTCTTTAGCAAACCATATTTAAATTCTCCTTTAAAGGAATAGTTAGCTCAAAAATCGTATGCTTTAAAAAGATTGCCCATAATAAAAAATATGTATTAAAATTGTTTATAAAATGTTCCATGTAAAATGGTGTGCATATGTGCCTCAAAGTCCCCACTCTGCCTCCTCTCGTCCTCCAGTGCGGTGCGCACATCCATATGTGGGCAAGGAGCGGGAGGGTGGAGTGACAAAGAAATGCCACTGGACAACGGGGCAATTTGTTTTGTGATCCGGGAGGCTCGCAGCTGAGATCGTCCCCTTAAGTGTATAATCTGGATATTTGTTTTTAACTGAATCTTATGTGCTATTCCTTGTGCCTCAATCAACCTAAACCATGCTTCTGAAATACGCAGTGTAGCCCAGCCCTCGTTCTGTACTTTCTTTATAAATATGAATGCAAGCGCCATAACAGCGACAGCCCACACTTAGCCCCAGTGGACTAGCACCTCACAACTTCCATCCAGGCTCGCAACCCGCCTCCCTCTTTGTGCATCATCTTGCAATCAATAACAGGACACCTATTTGTGTAGGTACGAAAGGTCGCAGCTGCTTTATTGGGCAGGAGGTAACTTACAGGTGATCTGTCTGTACCACGCATACTTAAGAGTTCTACACTGAGCATGGGGTCCTTACAATTACTGTAACCCCACCCTAGGTTACCTACACTTCTGCCTGGCTTGCCCCTTCCTCTGTTTTCCAGGTCACCCGTCCTCTTACACCTTTGCTAGTTTCCCAGATCTCAGAAGCCCCTAACGATCTTACAATTTTCCCCAGGCCATCCCCACCTCTTCATCCTTGCTTAATTCCCAGGGCTTACAACCCTTCCGCCATTGCTCAGTACTCCCAGGGCTCCCGCCCCGTTACACCATACCCAGTTACCTAAGCTTCCAGCATCTTGCACACAACTAGGTTTCCGAGGTCTCTGGCCCTCTTACCCAAGTACTTTGTTTCTGATATCATGTCCCCTTATCTTCCATTACTTTGTTTCCCAGGTGTCCTGACCTCTCACACCCTCACTTGGTTTTTCCGACCTCAATGGCGGTCTACTCGTTTACCAATTTCTATTTTCCCAGCCCCTCTGACCTCCTCCATCCCAAACTTCCCGCCCCATGCCCTTTCCTTTGTTTTTTTAGATTTCCTGCAGTCTTCTCAATTTTTTTCCCTGTTATTCACCCCAGGCCCAACTGCCATAATCCCCGTTTTCCCCGCTTTACTTGCCCTCACTCCGCCATGACTCTCTGGCAGCTACCGCTGTCAGGTAGTTCTCCCACCTTCCTCTAGGGGCCCGAGGGTGGGGAAATATGCCGAGTTTAATACCTTGGTGCTCCTCTAAGTTATGTATTTCCCTCACCCCAACCGCTTAACTCTTCTATTCTTTCTCCAGGCTCATTTACCACCCACGCTGTTATTTTACCCTGGTTCCTTTCCTCATCTGCAGTTACTTCTTACGCCATTCCCTCCTCCCCAGTGCTTTAACCCCTTACTCAGTCCCTTATTACGCACTCTTTCTGTTCCGTTTGCTCCAAGCCTACCACCACTTTGATGGCGTTCCTTCAGTACATTTGTTATACCATGCCATGGAGTCCCTCATCACCACCTTGTTGCACGTTACCCCATTTGTTTCACCTTTCTAATCCTCTACCCTTAGGAGAACATTGTGCATCTAGTGCGTTCTACCTGCTTACCCAAGTCATGCCGAGCGGTTTGCCCCCAAGCCAACCACCCCTGTGATGGTGTTCCTCAGATCATTTGTTTTACATATAAAATGGAGCCCATAATTATCACCTTGTTAACACATTCGCCCATTTGTGCCATTCCTCAGATTCCCTGCTCTTTGGAGAACGTCAGGCATCTCGTGTGCCATACCTGCTTACCCCAAGCCTGCCAAGCTGTTTCTGCCAAGCCGACCACCCCTGTTATGGCGTTCCTTCTTATCATTTATTTTACAAAACACATGGAGTCCATTATTACCCCCTTGTTAGCATAGTTCCCCATTTGTGCCATCCTTCTGATACTCTACTCTTAGGAGAACATCAGGCAACTACTGTGCCCTAACTGCTTGCCCCGAGCCAGCCACACCATGTGGCAGCGAACGCTCCTATCCTTACTTGTTCACTCCCACCAGAAAGTCCCTCATCTCGTTGGGAAGACAACACTGCTTCCTTTCATTGACGTGTCCCATTGACTATCCTATCTCCCCCCCACACTTTGATCACCTTTCCTTCTCATCCTCTGTACTTTCTGACCCACCACCAACCCTGCGCTGCTAACCTTTCTAATTCCTGCATATCCCCCCTGCCCCTAACCCCACCCCCTAGTTGCGCAGGCCAGAGCACCCCACTCCTCCGCAAATACTTGCCTTGGGGAGAAAGGGATCCAACTTGTGCGCCCTACACTTAACATTGCATACCCAGACGTTGTATGTTTTGGGTATTGCATGAGGTGTCAAACGTGCTTACTGCCTTATCTACTCGGGTGCAATAAACAGCCGCAGTACATACATGCTCAGTTGGGTGGACACTACCGCTAAGTCATCTGTACTGCAAACCTCTTTGAGAACAATGGACTTTGTTACATATACTTTTTAAGTGAGTCTCCACCTGACCAGGACCACAGATTTGGCACCACCATTGTTGGATTTCAAGGTCTACTTGCCACCTTCCCGACTGCTTGCTTCTTCCTCCCCACCCCCCTTGGTGTTGCCTTCATCGCTTCTTCCTCCCCCCCCCGTGGTGTTGCCTTCATCCCCATCGTTCCCCCGAAACGTTATTCTCTCTATGCTTTCCTTGCGTCCCCAGGTGTCTGTACCCATCACCTAATCCTTGGGTTCTAGCTTTTCCTCCCTCTTCCCGACGCCACTCTGGGTTTTCTCTGGTCTTCCCCCTTTCCCCATTTCTTATGTCCTCTACAACCTCCCCCCTGCTGACGTACCCCTTTGCTGTGCCGTTGGACCCCTACCCCTTCCCAAACTAACTTGTTTCCTTGCACACTTCTACCTTTTGCTTCCTGGCCCCTTCTGCCCCCTGCCCTAATCCCACCACTGTACCCTTCTGCTTACTTCCCTCTACTTCCCTTGACTTCCCTTTCCTTCCACTTCCCATTACGTTTCACTTTACTTTTTTTTTTTAACCCACCACTTGTCCAATGCCCCAGCCGCTCTTACATTTCAGTGACTGCAGTCACTTGTGGTTTCTGTCAGCCCTCCAGCCTAAATGTCCGCTTTGTGTTGCTCACTTTACCATCACTTATTTGCAAGGTAATTGGTGTTTCTATGTGGTTGGCAGCAACTCCCCGAATAAGCCCCTTTCTTTTGCCCAGGATGCCACAATGCCAGTGGAGCCGAGATTTGAGACCCACATAGGCCACTATCTGGACAGGTTTGGCTTTGTTGCAGAGCATGCCATCTGGGGCTATCTCACGTCACACGCCCTCCAACTAGTCATTATTCATGATGTTGCAAACATCTGATTGGTGACAAAGCAATTTTCTTATTTTTTTAGCGTTTCAAGATATTGGAGATCATGGATATAAACACATATTTAACTGGGTGCTGTGTGTGCTCGCTTTAACTCTCACAGATTTGCAGGGTAACTGGTGCTTACGAGGTCTTCGAGTTGGACACGTTCAAACGTGCGTATGAAAGGCCCTGCTAGGGCACTGAAATGTTTTTTCAACCTGAGCACCTTCACGACCTGCATAGCCACGGATATTGCAGGCATTGGGGACATAACTCTGCAGGAGAGCACCGGTTTCAGGATTGGGATGTTAATCCCTGCCGCCAACCGACTCCACCCATTTTTGCAAGTCGCATTCTGGAATTTGTAGTCTCCGGAGGGGTAGCAGGGTGCTGTTAACAAGCGCAATTAGGCGGGTTTAATGGCACGTAGCGGAAGGGCGACTCGGGAGGATGGTAATGGTCTGCCTCCAATGAAATAAGATGCGCGCACTGCGGTGCTCCAATGTCAGGCTTTTTGTTGTAATGTGCACGGGCTCGTGCATAGGCACACTGGTGGAATGTTGATGCGTGTTTGGCAATCAACATTCCACAGTGGCCGTTGGAGCTGAGGGAGCTGTGGCATCCGCTGCGGGGTCTCACAAATAAAAGATACGCATCATCATATACATTGGAGTGGCAGTGAATTATTACACTTTTGCCAATGTATTTGTAAGGCCATACATATGCACACTAACTAAAATCTACACTCTCCTCCAGGTCAGTTACGATATATGCACCCAACGGTTTCAAATTAGCTACATTATTTATCGATGTTCGTGTTCACGCACAAAGTGTATTTTTGGTAAATGTGATATTTCCATCACCGCATACTGAACCCTTCCATTCGTCAAACATTGAAACACAATGGGGTAACCATTTTGCACGTTACAAGTTGTTAAACGCATTGACTGGTCTGCAGGGCAACATGGGGGGGTTACGATTAAGGCTATTCCCCAGCTACAGTACAGTGAACTCAAGACGGGAAGCCATACTGCGTTTAGCGAAATGGGATACCTGGGGGGATGAGGGGGACAAGGGGCAACGCAACTGCCGCAAATGACTGTACAGGACTGCACTCCTGTCGTTCCTCTGGCACCCAAATTGCATTTTTGAATCGGATATTACCAACCCACGTGTCTGTATACTCTGCCTGCGTCTACACTCGGCTACCATGTGTGTGGGGCTCACTCTGTCTTTCAACCTCGCAGCTTGATAGTGGTGTCCTTAACTCAAGTTATGCCAATTGATGTCCGCTATATGTTACTTCCCAGCTACCAGCAACTGCTAACTTAGGACGTTTGGCAATATCCCTTTGGCCAGTACTAGATTAATTCTCAATGCTTCTCGACAGCCCCTTTGCTGCCACGGCCACTAGCCTAGTATGCTGTCATCCAAGCAACTGGGTCCTTTGTAGCTGTGGCTCTAAATTCAGCTGAAAGGCGCGCGCCTTTACATACGAAACAATAATTACAAAGCCATGCTGAGGGCTCCATTTATATACACTTGAGCGGTGGTTGATGAGCACATGGATATTACGTGGTGATACGTTTTGTCAGTGTACTGTCCTCAGCCCTGTCATTTGCGTAGGTGTCAACTTGCTAGCAGCGTGCTTGGTGCGTTGTACCAATGACCCAAAGAAAGAAGTAGGAACCCAAACATCCCCCCCCATGTACCACACAATACATTGGTTGAGTGTTGGCAATAAAAAGGCAGGTTTTTTTTTATATTTTACATCATTATGTAATATCAACAAAATAATTATAATCATAATAACCAAAACATAATGTCTACTTTTGGGTACAAGGTCCTGAGGTTTGCCCCTCAGGCACCGTACGGTGCCCTGTTCTCACTTCTCCTTCTCTCCCTTTTTCTTGGGTGGGAGGGTTTCGGGGAAAATAAAAAAGTATGCTGCGTGAGCAAGGTACTTGTTTGGTGCTCTGTGCGGAGTTCTAAACCGATTTGTGCTTTTTGGCTGCCCTGAAGCCCCTTATATTGTCCCAGGGGCAAGCAATGGGCTTTGTCTGCCTGTGTGGGGGCTGTGCATTTTGCACCCTCTGGTGCTTATTTTGTTGTTACCTGATGTTTCCTGCCTGCCTTAACCTGGGATACTTTGCACTTCCTCACTGGCCTGGCTAAGGTGTTGCTCCCACCTTGCCTCTCATCCTGCCTGGCTCCAGGTGTCTGAGGGGAGGGGGAGAGGAGTGGGAGGTGTGCGTTTGTTTTTCCCCCGACTTTGGCTGTGCTTCTGCCAGCCATTTTCCCGTCCCCTCTCCTTATGTCTTCCTTGGGGCACAGGTTACTGGCCCCCGCTTTCGAGCTTTGGGGTTCCCCATCCACAGTGCTGGCTATAACCGGTGGACCCGAAGAAAGCAGTAGGAACCCAAACACCCCCTCGCCCCCATGTACCACACGAAACATTGGTTGAGTGTTGGCAATAAAAAGGCAGTGGGTTTTTATTGTACATCATGATGTAATAATAACAAAACTATCATAATCATAATAACCAAAACATAATGTGTACTTTTGTGCACAAGGTCATGAGGTTAGCCCCTCAGGCCTGTGCCGCCACACCAGTAATGGTTGCCGGCCTTCCAGGTTCCCCCAAAAGTTGCTACGGACATCCCTTTTCTTCCAAATTGTCAATTATTCCCCTGTAGAAATGCTCCATTCCTTTTTTCTGACAGAGGAGTTCCGTCTTTGTGAAAAAGGTCAGGGTTTGCTAGGGATATCGCGCTGTGCTTGATAAAAACAAAACCTCCTGGTTGCACAGAATTTTTTATCCCTTTGTTCAATTTCTTCCTGGCAATGTCCACGGCTTTGAATGAATTCGCCCCCACCCATGCTTTCCTGGGGAGGATGGCTGAATAAAAAATGTCTGTGTTTTTCCAGTTGTGGGCTATGCCCGTTAGTGAAGCACATGTCTTCCAATAGATTCCCTCTCCCCATTATGACTAGGTTATTGCCCCCCAGATGTATAACAAGGAAATTGCGGGGGATCCCTGTAGGCTACTAGATCTGCCAGTTTTTCATGAATGTCTGGCCATCGTAGCCATCTGTAACACCACCATGAAGCGATGGTGCTTTTGAACGCTGTTCCCTCCTTTGTCTCCTCAGCCCATCTCCCTGTTCTGGACACAAAAGAGTGCCCTTCAATCCAGGCTGATTTGAGGGGGCTATTGTCACCCATTTGTGAGAAAAATTATTTAGATTAGTTCTTGTTTTATGTACCGTTTGAAACATTCAGACTTCCATCCCCCTATGTTTTTTACTTGTTGGGCCCCCAACCCTCCTTTGCCATGCAGTTGTCGCTGCGCCTATTCTTAAAGAATGGGTGCCAATTCTTTAGGATCCCACACCGCTTTACAAATGGCCTTCATCAGAATTCCCTTGAACTGAAAATGACTCAGGGTAGATGCGTCCCTGTGGATCAAAAACTGGCCCCCTACCAGCGGGAGCTGCATGTTGTATGTGTTGGTTGTGCATACTGGGCAGCTGTTGGAATCATCAATACAGTAGATATTCATTTCCCTCTTGCAGCCTGTCTTGGATTTCCGGATGTCAATATTGATGTCTGATTTTACCCTTATGTCCATCATCACCAAACCATTGCTGGCTTTAGTGCTCAATGCTATGAGCTCGCTTACTCTGAAAGCCCCAAAATAAACCAAAGGAAAAGCTCTTCTAAACAGCAGGGTTTCAAAAGGGTGTGAGAATATCTCTTCCAGCAAGCCTGTTAATATGACTAGTTTCTGGAAGTCCAGTGGGCGTCTTTTGTCTTTTCGTGGCCCTTCTACCTTCCCCAAGCCTTTTAAGGCATATGAAATTAAGGAACTCCGGGTTGGCTCTGAGTCTCCCTGTATTTTAGAAAAATAAGCCACAGCTGTTAGATGTCTTTTTGCCAATTTCTTTTTAAATCCCTGCCTGTATGCCCACCCTAGAAATGCATTAATATCTTTTGTTGTTATCAACTCTACAATGGTAGAGGAAGAGGGTAGAGGTACCATTTTCAGACACTTACTATATTGTGCTGTGGTGCTGTCTGCCAGTGCCATCCTGGCCAGGTCTAAAAGTAACCCTGTGTCAGGGTCTGTGTTTTTCGTTGGCAGTACCCGCCTGCATTCACCCTTGCTTAAAGGATAGTTCCGGGACTTTTTTTTTTATTGTTCCTATGGTTCGGCCATGTGTTTTTAAGCATAAATCGGTAGATCGTAGAAAACTTTCCTATGGACCTTACCCGACTTTTCGTCCATTAACGCACTCGAAAACATCCGCCATTTTATGATAATCCTCTCACTTGCCGCATCGCCCTGGCTCACCTGCTTTTGCGGCACTAAATCAAATCCCCCGCCCCTGAGCCTGACATCAGCAGACGCGTACCGCCCATTTCCCGTTTCGTGTCAACAATCGCTGCGCCTCAGCTAATGAAGTGTCGCCATGGAAATGGCAGGACGCCTCTTTCCTCAATAAGTATAAACAGACCGTTTCACAACACACAGCAGCAGATTTTCGAATCCATTCCTCTCTCTGTGTTAATTTGAGTATTCTGTGACTCGTTTCTGTGCTCTGGTCAGCTACCTTCGTTGATTTTAGCCCGTGTGAACAGATACCAGTACCACCGCTATAAATTATTTTACTTTCTTTACCACATAATGGCTACAATAATGCCGTATATGTACGAGCCCGAGTACACCGAGGAAGAACTACTGGAAAGGCAAGCACGCGAAAACGATGGGGATTCGGACGGCAGTTGGGAGGACCAGTCAACGGCTGAAGAGCCTGGACCATGTCGCATGGACGGCGTCTCCACCTGGTGCACGTGCAATCGGTGCGAGCTAATGCCAACTGAGGAGAACTGCTGCTGCCGAGAAAACTCGGGATGCCTGGCCTACATTTCGGAAGGAGAGCCAAGTCCGCAATGCATCACTGAGCTGCCAGAGTTCAGGGAAGCCTGCCTCTCACGGACCGTGTTGAGGATGATGATGGTGCTTATGCACGAACTTCGCGGCACTGTTCGTCCGCGTAATCCGAGTAACGAGTAAGTATACTCTGGTTGTGATGCCAGTGATGCCACTACTGTGTCATGGTCGTCTCACACATATAAAATTACATCTACATATCATTCGAATGCATGTAAATTGGTTCCATATTGAGCATTTTCTAGATAGAATTTTTTTTAAAGCAGAATGACATTTTTTACCTGAATCGACAGTGATAAGAAAGTTTTGTCATTTTAATACAGTTTGCATCTTTCATTTTCACAGGTGGTACAGGCTGGTGGCCTATCGTTGCTTCACTTGGTGGCTTCACGGGAGGCTCGGACACCGCGTTCGGAGAGTAATACCTGCCTGTGCGGTACTTGCCATTAGACAACATTTCCCCAGCGACAGTTGACAATACCGCGGATTTTCCCTGGATGTGCTGCAACCGCAAATTTACAATGTGTAATGTTTATTATTTATGTTCAATTGAAATTAAGATCCAAAATAAAACCCAATATATATTTTAACAATGGTTGTTTTGATTTGTTCAAGCGTTGGCAATAAAAGGAAGGCCGTTGTATTTTATTGATACAAAACATGGTTATAGGTAAATATGGTTGATCATAATAAATCATCCTTTTGGGCACCGGGTACAGAGATGACCACCTCTGGCCCGTGCCGCCTTGCCACCACAGGCCAGCCTGCTGCTGACTAACTGCCTAGGCATCCAGGGTCTCCAGGGTGAACTGCACCCATATATTCTCCTGGGAGGGTGAGGTATTTATAAACTAACCCCCCTGCCTTCCATGTACTAGATCCTGCAGCCAGCCTCTTACATGCAGTTAGATGGCCTCTCCTTGGTGAGGCCCTGCGGCAAACGAGTCTTGTCTGCACGACCACCGCCCCAATCCACCCCCCCGCCCTATCAAAGGCAGTTCGCACCGGGGTACTTGTGCTGGCAACTGGAGCAGTCAGGGAGCGATAAAGGCCAAGAGGTGCCAAAGACCATGTACACTTCAAAGTGGTCTACAGAGCATGGGTTGTTGTTCCCATGTCTACCTCCAGACCCCGTGTCTCCTGCCAAGCATCCCCCCTCACGCTGGACGGCCCCCTGCAATCCACATAATGCCACGACATATACACGTCATTCATTCACAAACACACCCCTGTTTCGAATTCTTTATAACCCACTTCATATTTCTAATGAGCACTTCTTTGCGCTTTGCTAGTCAACCCGTGAAGGTGCTGGTTATCTGCTCTTCGTCTCTGTGAACTTCCGTGACCACTTCGAGGAAACTCGTCAGTTTGCAACCTGTGAACTGCTCCCTGTTCTACGACAAGAAACTACTCTGATCCCTGCATCTAACTGTTTGTTCGTCAAGCTAAGGCCATGTACGATAATCATTTTGCGTCCAATTTCTTTTCGTTCAAGACAGTACATGCAAGGAACTAGTCACATGTTCTGAGTTTACATTGGTATTCATAGAGAATTGTTGATCTTTACTTTTCAGAACTTTCCACAATGCCTGCCTGTTCCATTGGCGGTTGCCCTTCGAAGACCCATAATAAATCTGAAGGTACTATAATGCATGTTTTCCCTAAGACAATAGATCAGATAAGAGAATGGGTCTGATATTGCGGATATCCACCGTCTGAGCTTGAAAGTAGAGTCCTAGAGGTCTTTGCGGACAAGAGGGGTGATCGATACCGCATCTGCAGCAGGCACTTTACCTCTGACATGTACTCCACATCATTGCTAATAAAGAAGAACACACCGCGAGCGAGGCGAAAATTGCTCTCAACCGCTATTCCCACTCTATTCGTCCACATCCCTACACTGGTGAGTCAAGTTTACGTATTTATCTCTTGGCCTTGCGGTAGTGTGTAGCATTAGCTAACAATAATTTCCCATTTATGTATCCACTCAATATGAAGGCGGAAGATTCTCCATCTGTGTCGTTATTGCAGTCATCAGCCACTTCAAGCGCCTATCGGGTAATCTTACTTAATTATGTTACCTAATGGTACACCCTTGTACTCGTCCTCTAGTCTTTGTTTTCAGTTATAATTATTGTTATCCAAAATAATGCAAGTACTGTCTTTCAGGGAGATGCTGAGGAGTCCAGCGTATTGACGACTACCGTTGATGTCACTCAGATGCTCGAGGTACGTTTCAGGACAGTTCCGTCGCCCTCCTATGTGTCTTCTTTTTTCAATTTTGTGTTCATTACTGATGAAAGTCCTATGTTTCAGGGAGTCGATGGAGCATTAGTCCAAGAAGAAGGGGGAGCATGCAGTTACGGGTCGGCGCAACAGCTTGCAGAAGTGTGCACCGCAGTTACATCGTCCCTTGATGTTCTTATGCATTTCGAGGTATGGATACTGACAGTTCGATCAAGCGAAATCATATGACGTGATTACATCCGCTATACTTCCTTCTTTATTAACGCAAGTACTATGTTTCAGGGAGATGACGGAGCCGGTGACACTTCCAACGATCAAGCAAATCGAATCATATTTACATATCCATTATTTATTTTAGACAACTGATCATTTGTGCAGGTCTATTTAGATGAGCCGTTCACGCCTGCACAAAGTTTCTGTTCTTTTTATCAAAATAGAAAACCATACTAATGCAATTACTGTGTTTCAGGGAGTCACTGAAGCATCATCTTCAATATCATCATCAATGGAAGTCTATGAGGAGCCCGAGGTATGGATCTTGACAGTTCCATCTAACTAGATCAACAATGCGTGAATAATTGTCGTTTGAATGTTCTACACAAAGCGTTCATTCGTGTTTTGCTATTGAGATGTACGTGGGTATTGGTCCCCAAGTACATTTTGTGTTTTCGATATTATTATACATACTAATGAAAGTTCTATGTTTCAGGGAGTCGATGGAGAGTTAGTGCGTGATGGATGTGCTTATCATGAAAATGTAGTCGTTGCAGCGCAAGAGGAAGTGGAGACATGCACACACGAGTCGGAGCAACAGCGTCCTGATGTTGAAGTTCGGGGCAAGAAAGTTTCAAAGAAAAGAAAGCAAAAGAAGGTTAGTGTCCTGGTCACTATATTATGTTGTTTTTCACTGTTAATAGTTCAATACTGTAAGTTGTGTTTAAACTGAACATCCCTTTTCCAATCTGTCCTCTAGTTGCGAGTGGGTGTACGAACTAGATCTACACAGACAGTGAAGCGAACGAGAGATGTTGCTTGTCAAACCTTTTGGCAGGGACTTGAGACTGGAGATGCATCGTGCCAATGGGAAGAATATGAAGTGATTGACAACGGAGCTATACCACCACCAGCCATTGATAGTGAATGTCCTCCTGGTAGTTCGGATGCAGTTGGAGATAAATTCACAGAATCCACACCCGCAAAAACTAAGACCGCGAGAAAGTTGAAGAAATTGTCCTATTCACCCATTGCCGGAGAAGGAACAGATGTTGCAATGGAAGAGAATGAAGTGGACTACAATGAAACACCTTCAATATCACTGAACATAGCGGAAGACGATATCAGAGATTCTACCTTTCATGTGAGTGACATGTCCTCAACGTTACAGGCCGAACCAGCTGGGATGCAGAGTGACAGTATAAGGAAAGAGGCCAAATTCATTGTATTCGATAGTTGTTTGATTGATATTATTATTCGGTTGAAATGTGGGCATTCGGTAGGTGGGGAAGTATGTGGGGAGCCATTGATTAATGTGACTCGTGCAATTCGAGGCACTAACCTTAAAATACATGCCACCTGTACAAAATATCATCCTTTCTCATGGTCTGCACAACCCACGCTGGGACAACTGCCAGCAGGCAATCTACTTTGTGCAGCGGCTGCACTTTTTAGTGGTTCAAGTTTTAAAAAATTAGAGTCTTTCTTTCAGTTTGTGGGAATCCGTTTCATTGCGAAAACTCAGTTCTACAAATACCAAACCGATTATCTATTTCCAGCCATTAGCGAAGCTTGGAGAATGGAAAAAATGTCTATTGATAGTACATTCACGGGCAAACGGTTCAGGCTAGCCGGTGATGGACAGTGCGACAGCCCAGGATTTTCAGCCAAGTACTGCACCTACCACTTTCAGGACATGGAAAGTAAGAAAATTGTGAGTTCGGTGGTTGTGCAGGTGTCACAAAGTACATCCTCAGTGGCCATGGAGAAAGTTGGCTTTGTAGCATCATTGCAAGAACTACAATCGCGGGGAATGGTGATCGACCTGATAGCCACGGACAGACACGTTTCAATTGCCAAGACAATGAGAGAAGAGTACAAAAATATAAATCACCAATTTGACGTTTGGCATCTTGCAAAAACAATCAATAAAAAATTGTCGGCTGCAGGTAAAAAAAAAGATATGCAAGGTATTTCACAGTGGTCCAAGTCAATCAGCAACCATCTTTGGTGGAGCTCAAAAACATGTGGAGGGTCGTTGGAAATTCTACTGGAAAAATGGCGGTCAGTAATGCTACACTGTACAAACGTGCACAGCTGGAACACGAACCAACATTTCCACAATTGTGAATATGGCCATTTGTCCACAGAGGAGGCACGGAAGAAGAAGTGGTTGATTCCTTCATCACCCACTCACAAAGCCATTGAAAAGATTGTATTTGATAAAACTATAACAAAAGCTTTGAGGGGACTCACGGAATTCTGCCACACAGGAGATTTGGAGGTGTTCCACAATATGTGCCTAAAGTACAGGCCAAAACGATTGCATTTTGGCATGGAGGGCATGATAAATCGGACTCTTCTAGCTGTCTTGGCACATAACCATAATGTTGGCCGTCAACAAAGTAGGACGACCGGAACTTTAGGGACGCTTCGCTACAATAAGGCCTTCACTAAAAGAAGTAAACAATGGGTGATCAAACCAGTGTTTGAGGATATGCAATATGAGTTTATTGAGAGACTTATTGTTGACGTCCTAGATAGGCACATAAATGGAGTTGTGAACGAACCTGTGCAGGTGACAACTGCATTGCCACCCAACATTGCCTCTGTTCCATGTCCACCTAAAGAAGAGCTCATTGAGAAATACACATCACGGTTTAAATGATTGTAATTTGATTGTCTGTTCTCTCGAGTCTCCTCATGTCGCAGGCCCATTGAATATGTTTATATATCCAACCTTGTTCATTTGCGCATTAAATTAAACCAAACAGTAATATAAATTATTTTTCCAAAAATATAGAATGTCTCCGTATTTATGGTTCTGTGGGGCAGCAAAGCAAGCAGACAAAATGCAAAGATGGAGTGTAAATTTCAAGTCCTGTAAGACGGCCTTACACTGAATGTAGCTAACTAGGAATGTGTGTTCGTTCAAAGTGAAGGTCAGCTGCTTTGATTTTTTCTCGGGTGCCAGAATGGCCCACGACTCAGTATAAGGTTCTATTGTTATTTGACCTTGACAGGCCGGGACCACGTAAGAAACGATAATGAATATAATTTCAGAAACGAAAGCCATTTCATGTTCGTTCATTAGAAGAAATAAAACGTCGGCATAGAAGGAGTGGTATTTCGGGGCTGCCCTACGCACAGACACAATGGAAAATGCAAATATAATGTAAGTAACTCTTTAGATGAGTTTATACCGCAATTTAATTACTATACAGTAGCTTTAAAGACGGGTTAAGTTGTACTTGTTCATTCTATGTGGCATATTGTTTTGTACCGCGCACTATCTAACTTGTCCACTGTCTGCGACCTCGGTCCTGGGCCCTTCCACTCTCCACCTGCACTCCCTGTCAACCCCTGCACTGGGGGACTGTCTCAGTATCCTACAGCCCCCCTTGACGTAGAAAACCCAGTTCCACTGTCCTAGCTATGAAATAATTTCCAGACCTAATATATAAAATGAATAATTTTAATAAAGATCTGATGGTGAGACTAGTTTCCTTTTTTTATGTTTTTCAAATAGATACATCGTCCATTATTGTCTGTGTCACGAGTACCAGACACCGGCGGATGGGTTTTTCAACCGCCAGTTGCTTCTCCGCGTGAACAACGTTAGCACCCTGACCATTGTGTGGGACGATCACCAAGTACAAGTATGCCCTTACCCGGTACTAACGGCTAGATGCAACATACAGACCGTTGTGGTGCCCTAGTGCCTCGTTGTTGGAATAGCCATGCGATTATCAGTGCGACCGAAGAGCTTATTTTATCGTAAACCAACACCCTGTCTACTGCACACGAACATCGCTTGCCTCAAGACGAAATATTTTGGATCGAGAGCAACTAAAAATGCAAATCGCTGAATATTCTCAAAACATTTGATGTCAAATAAATGTACTTTGCCAAATGTACAATCTTGCCGTTTGCTTTTAAACCACTGTTTCATATTCCGAATTGTGGCGCTGTATTGTGAGATGATCTAAGACCCTGTGTACAGCAAAGGAACATCGTGTGCCTCGAAACGAACTTTTGGAACGTGAGCAACTAAAAATGCAAATCGCTGAATATTCTCAAAACATTTGATGTCAAATAAATGTACTTTGCCAAATGTACAATCTTGCCGTTTGCTTTTAAACCACTGTTTCATATTCCGAATTGTGGCGCTGTATTGTGAGATGATCTAAGACCCTGTGTACAGCAAAGGAACATCGTGTGCCTCGAAACGAACTTTTTGGAACGTGAGCAACTAAAAATGCAAATCGCTGAATATTCTCAAAACATTTGATGTCAAATAAATGTACTTTGCCAAATGTACAATCTTGCTGTTTGCTTTTAAACCACTGTTTCATATTCCGAATTGTGGCGCTGTATTGTGAGATGATCTAAGACCCTGTGTACAGCAAAGGAACATCGTGTGCCTCGAAACGAACTTTTTGGAACGTGAGCAACTAAAAATGCAAATCGCTGAATATTCTCAAAACATTTGATGTCAAATAAATGTACTTTGCCAAATGTACAATCTTGCCGTTTGCTTTTAAACCACTGTTTCATATTCCGAATTGTGGCGCTGTATTGTGAGATGATCTAAGACCCTGTGTACAGCAAAGGAACATCGTGTGCCTCGAAACGAACTTTTTGGAACGTGAGCAAATAAAAATGCTAATCGCTGAATATTCTCAAAACATTTGATGTCAAATAAATGTACTTTGCCAAATGTACAATCTTGCCGTTTGCTTTTAAACCACTGTTTCATATTCCGAATTGTGGCGCTGTATTGTGAGATGATCTAAGACCCTGTGTACAGCAAAGGAACATCGTGTGCCTCGAAACGAACTTTTTGGAACGTGAGCAAATAAAAATGCTAATCGCTGAATATTCTCAAAACATTTGATGTCAAATAAATGTACTTTACCAAATTTACAATCTTGCGGTTTAATTTAAAAGTACAGTTTCATATTCCCAATTGTGGCGCGATGTGTTGTTTGAGCTCATCTGTGTTGATTTCCTGGTTCTGTGTGGAGTCGCGTAGAAGACGCCTGGGCGCGTTTGCCTACGCAGCTCAGTCACGTCACGGATAGAGGCAGGGAATATGAATGTTTTGATCAAGTCTGTTTCAGGGGCGGGGGATTTGATTTAGTGCCGCAAAAGCAGGTGAGCCAGGGCGATGCGGCAAGTGAGTGGATTATCATAAAATGGCGGATGTTTTCGAGTGCGTTAATGGACGAAAAGTCGGGTAAGGTCCATAGGAAAGTTTTCTACGATCTACCGATTTATGCTTAAAAACACATGGCCGAACCATAGGAACAATAAAAAAAAAGTCCCGGAACTATCCTTTAAGGTGTCTGATGTTGATGGCTGTGCATCCCAGCCATACGGCGTGGATGCTACTCTTATTATTTTTCAAGAATATCCCAGCAGCCTCTTGGGATATTTGACATCTCTTTTTGGGCATTTAGAGCCATTTGGTGAAATTTTGTACACTGAAAACGAGATAATGCATCAGAAATGTTATTGTCTGTTCCCGCAATGTGCTTCGCTCTGACCCCGATATTTTCAAACAGTGTAATCTTGGTTATGGCTCTTAAAATTGTTAGCACTAGTTGGCACTTGGTGGTCCTTCTGTTAATAATTCCCACCACTGCCATGTTGTCTGACCATGTGGTTAGTTCTGTGCTTGCCAAGTGCCTGCCCCTGATATGTAGTGCTAGCCAGATTGGGATGATCTCCAGGAGCGTGATGTTTTTTGTCCAGCCTGCTGAATGCCATGTCGCTGGCCATTCTCTGGTGACCCAATTTGTCCCCAGGATGGCCTCAAACCCTTTGCTTCCAGCTGCATCGGTAAAAAGCACTCGTCGCTTGTATTCAATGGCATGCGCCAAAGTGTTGTGCCGTTGTAATAAGTGAGGAAATCTTCCGATATTCCTAAATCTTTTTTCACTTCTTCCCCCAATATAATGTGCAGGTGTGGCTTTTCCCAGCCTTTTCTCCTCAGTTCCAAACTCCTTGCAAAACCTTGCGTTGAGGTATAACCCTGACTGCAAAATTCAAGCTTCATGCCAGCGATTGTATCGCCTTTACTGAGCCCTTTTCCTTATTGCCCCCCATTTTCTTGATTTTATCTAGTAGCTCCTGTACCTTTAAGCTTGGTATTCTGCAAACCCCTGCTTGGTGTCCCTTTCTATTCCTGAGAAAATTATGTTTGTTGCTGGTTTGGTTGTCTTTTCCGTTGCCAATGGTATGCCCCATTGTACATCCATTTCGATCCTTTTTGTCAGTGCCCACTTGCACTCTCCTGTTTCTAGGTAAGAGTCTGAATGCTGACTCGATGTCCAATTTGGCCATCAGAGTCCCCTTTCCGCATTTCCGGACTATTCGGAGTGCCTCTTGGAAGTGGGTGTAAGTCACTGCAGTTTCTTATTCTGTGATTCCGTCATTCATGGACTGTCCTTTCGGGTATGATAGATGATGTATCATTCTCATTTTCACCGGTTCCTTCGTGGGCACTAGTCCCAAAGGGTAACATATGTATTTTTTTAATGGAGTTTGTTCCCAGGGCCCCCGATTCTCCCCAGCTCTAATTCCTTTTAAATTTTCTCCCTCATTATCTCTGGGCTGTCTCTTGCTGATTTTAGATTTTTGGTGACCCTTCGCCCTTGAATGGGACGCAGAATCCCTCTTTGAAACCTATTTCAATTGTTTGGTTTATGTTTCTGTCTGGATATGCAGCTAGTGCTGCCTTGAAACGCCTTATATTGTTAGGGGATTTCCCTGGCTATATTCTAATTCAGTGGCCGGTCTCATTGCTCTTCTTTTTTGGGGGCTTTGCATGGCAGGCAGGTGCACCCACTGCTGGGGTGTTCTCCCCTGCATTCTGTGCAATTGTGCCTGTATCTGCATTCCTTGCCCCAGGCACAATGCCCTTTCTCAAAATTCCAGCAAGTGGGGGATTTGCTGGCATTTTGCGTTTTGTGTTGGCTGCGGGTATTGGACTTAGCCCTCCATGGCTGCTTCTTCTGAAAGGGCTGCTCCCCCTTTCTGTGTTTGTCAGGTTCAGTGACTTTATTACCGCTTGCATATGTCGTTTTGCTATGGGACTGTGTCTCGCACGTTACAAGTTGTTAAACACATTGACTGGTCTGCAGGGCACCATGTGGGGGTTACGGTTGCACCTATACCCCAGCCCCATTACAGAGAACTCAAGACGGGAAGCCATACTGCATTCAGTGATATGGGATACCTCTTGGGAGGGAGGGGGGGTAATGCAACTGCCACAAAGGACTGTAAAGGTCTGCACTCCTGTCATTCCCATAGCGCCCACATTGCATTTATTTTAATCGGCTATTATCAACCCACGTGTCTATGTACTCTGCCTGCGTCTACACTTACCACCAGGTCGACTACCATGTGTGTAGGGCTCCCTCTGCCTTTCAACCTCGCAGCTTGATAGTGGTGTCCTTAACTCAAGTAATGCCAATTGATGTCCGAAATATGTTACTTCCCAGCTACCGGCAACTGCTAACTTAGGACATTTGACAATATCCCTTTGGCCAATACTAGGTGAATTTTCAATGCTTCTTGACAGCCCCTTTGCTGCCACGGCCACTAGCCTAGTATGCTGTGATCCAAGCAACTGGGTCCTTTGTAGCTGTGGCTCTAAATTCAGTTGATCGGCATTGAAGATGCGCGCCTTTAAATTCAAAACAATGCATAATTACAAAGCAATGCCGAGGGCTCGATTTATATACACTTAGCGGTGGTTGACGAGCACATGGATATAACGTGGTGATCCGTTTTGTCGGTGTACCTATAACGTGGTGATCCGTTTTGTCGGTGTACCGTCCTCAGCCCTGTCATTTGCGTAGGTGTCAACTTGCTAGCAGCGTGCTCGGTGCGTTGTACCAAATGTACATTTTTTGCGGCAACCAGCTTGCTCCCACTCTATCTTTAGTCCCCATCCCCTCCAGGCCTTTTCCCCTCCCCCGCCCGTGTTACTGCATTTATGCAACAGCGCTCCGCAACAAGGACAATGGGGACTTGATGCCGTTCATATTTCAATTGAACCAGAGCAATGCCACTCCAGTAAAGGTACCAAAAAGGTACTGGCTTTCATTGATTATTTCGAGTTGGTGCAATTTAGTGCATCAGTTGCATCAAATTGCGGTCAAATTGAATCTGTACCCAGCGGCGGTGCGCTGTATGGATTCTAGGACTCCCCTCGTTCCAGCCACACCAAGGTCAGAAGCCCACACTTTTTTTTTGACCGACACCACATGTCGGCCAGACGGGAGCTCCTAGGCTGTAGGTGGTTTTTGCCTGGGTCCCATTGCTTACTCTGCTAAACACCCGTGCAATACAAATGCATTAACGGGTTGCAACCTCGCATGCTCTAACGCACCCGCGCTATCTCAAACACTATAGCCAATGGGTTTCGAGAGAGCAAAAATGCCACTTTCAGCACCACTGCGGCCAGTTTGTTGAAGCCCAATATATGCCGAATGCACAGGCACTGCTTTAAGGAGTTTATGGTTCACGAGACCCCACCCCCCCACCAGTCCCCACAACACAGTAATTCACATTTTCCAAACCCCAGCACCGGTCCCTCCAGCACAGTAATTCACATTTTTACCAAACCAAGCCTTCTCCCCCCGACAGCATTAAAGGGATGGTCTAGTAAAAAATTTTATTTAAAAAATAGATAGGCAACATAAAAAAAAAAAAAAAATACTACCATTCTCCGTTTTAAAACTTCCTATGTAAAATTTTGAGCTATTCAAGCTCAAAATTCGCAAAAGCAAGCACATGGGCGCATCCATTTTGTGAAATGGGGGCCCTCCTGTGCTGGCTTTTGCGGCACTAATGAAGGAAAAGCCAGCCAGCTGTAGTAAACAAAGGCTACCGCTGGGTGGCTTTCCCTTCATTAGAGCTGTAGGCGGAGGACGGGGACCGGAGACCAGAGCAGGAAAGCTGCAGCTGAATCTCGGTAAGTGCTATTTATTTATTTTTTTTTTTTTTAAATAAGCACTAGCTGCGTTTTTTTTTTAAAAGTTTTCCGGGGTGGAGGAGCCCGGAAAACTTAGAAATAAAACCGCAGCTTTAAAAACGTTGTATTTATGTTTGCGGTCGCTTTTGAAGCGACCGCAAACATAAATACAACGTTATTGTGTTGGAAAACGCTGCAGTTTTTCTTTCCAAGTTTCTCAGGCTCCTCCGGCTCGGAGGAGCCTGAGAAACTCGGAAAGAAAAACCGCAGCGTTTTCCAACACAACCGCATTGTTTCTGGCTGAATCTGCTTTCCCATTTGGGGCTCTCGGGCTCCCCACAGGGAGCCCGAGAGCCCCAAATGGGAAAGCAGATTTAGGCAGACAACGCAGCATTTAGCATTTCCCATTTGGGTCTCTCGGGCTCCCCACGGGGAGCCCGAGAGCCCCAAATGGGAAATCAGCTGCAGGTAGAAACACTACGCGGCATGTAAACATAACCGCGTGTGTTTCTGACTGCTGTGGCTTTCACTTTGGGTCTCCGGTGCTCCCCTGGGAGCACCGGAGACCCAAAGTGATAGCCACAGCAGGCAGAAACACACGCGGTTGTGTTGGAAAACGCTGCGGTTTTTCTTTCCAAGTTTCTCAGGCTCCTCCGAGCAGGAGGAGCCTGAGAAACCTGGAAAGAAAAACCGCAGCTAGTGCTTATTTTTTTTTAAAAAATAAATAGCACTTACCGAGATTCAGCTGCAGCTTTCCTGCTCTGGTCTCCGGTCCCCGTCCTCCGCCTACAGCACTAATGAAGGGAAAGCCACCCAGCGGTAGCCTTTGTTTACTACAGCTGGCTGGCTTTTCCTTCATTAGTGCCGCAAAAGCCAGCACAGGAGGGCCTCCATTTCACAAAATGGATGTGCCCACGTGCTTGCTTTTGCGAATTTTGGGCTTGAATAGCTCAAAATTTTACACAGGAAGTTTTAAAACGGAGAATGCTAGTATTTTTTTTTTATGTTGCCTATCTATTTTTTAAATAAAAATGTTTACTAGACCATCCCATTAAGCCCAGTACATCATGCCATAACACATGATAGTGCCTCAGTATCCCCCCCGCCCCCGCAATCTTGTAGCCCAGTCCATGCTCAAATCCAACATGGGTAAATTGCAAAATGATCCAACTTTCCACAGTGCGTTGTAACGCCTCCCTCACCCCATGGTACATTGCGAAATTTACCTTGTAATTGTCAACACTGATCATTCTCCCTCTGCATAACCCAGAACCCTACAACATAGGGAATCTCGCCTCACACCCCAGCAGGGCTGCTACAGGCTGGCGGGACCCAAGGGTTCCCTCTACCGCCCCACCACCCTAACTGCCCACCCTAGCACAGTAATTCACATTTTTCAATACAAGCCTCCAGCCCTCCCCCCGCACAGCAGTAAGCCCCAGTACATCCTGCCATCCCAAGTTAACGAATGTGCAACCCCCCCCTGCAAACTGCACACCCAGACCATGCTCGAATGCAACCTTGCAAAAGCACAGACTGCATAACAAAGCCATATGACAACACGCAAATCCCCGCCAAGCCACAAGAATCAGACCGCGGCCGAAACACCCTCGTCCCAAATGCAAACCACAAGACCCAGAATGCAAGCGACTTCAACCACGAAAGACATGCAACCAAAGAAGCCAGGCAACAAACTCGGATAGGTGCGGGGGATCCGCCAAAACCCTACCAGCTCACTGTTTTGATCTTTTTTATTTTTATTTTTGAATTGCCTTCTGGTATTTCTAGTCTCTCTGGGGGTTTTCGGGGGGGGAGGGGTTGGAATTATTTATCATCAACACAAATAAAGATTCATGTGCATACTGCAGATCTAAAAGTAAATGCGCAATTTTGCCCAGACTCGCTGCTTGTCTACCAACATTTTTCCTAACAAAGCATCCTGTTGATTTCTATTTGTCTGATAAGCGCGCACCAGCTTTCATTAGTCACAAAAGGAGGAGGCCCGGTGCCAAGTTATTTACATTCCTATTGCAAATAATGTCATGCTGCCCTCATTCAAACGTACTCGAGAACTTGCGCAAGTCCATTTGCCAAAGAACCAGCCTGCTGGATTCGTGCTGTGGAAGCATGAACATGCATGCTTTTTTTGCTTTGGTAAATCTAGGTTACCAATGTAGTGCAGCCCTCCCCTAAACTCCTGCTAATAATAGCTCGGGAAATCAAGGTGCCGCTGTAATTAGTTGAGATAGAACCTGTGGCCTCATACAACCAGCTTGTGGCCCTCCAAACATGACCCCAGACCACTCTACCACATGGGGGCAGCACTACAAGCATACCCTGGTGCCCGCACAGTCCATTGTGTCTCCATTACTTATTTATTTTTTATTTTTTTTTATTGGTTGGTTGATAATCAACCTTTCAATTTAATATATAACGTAATTAATCACAAAAAAAAAAAAAAAAATTTTTAAACAAAATAGAATCAAACTCAAAATCAATATACAGCACAAACCCTACAACCCCACTACTTCAACATTCAATTATTTCTCATCAACAGCAAAAAGTAATAAAATCACAATTCATATATATACATCATCTGAGTTTTCATCTAAAAAATCAATCCAAAATAGGTTCAAATTTCACATCGTTAAAACCACTAATAATCCACCAATAAAGGGGTGTTAGTTACATAACACATGTCATCTATTTAGGGAAAGTTTAAGCTATACATTCAATTATCTCAAGATTTAGGGCTAACAGAAATTGGACTGTGGCTATACGAACAGCTTGAAGAGGTGAAGAGAATATTCTAAACCAAAGTACATCTTTAGTTAGACAGTTATAATTTTCATACAATTTTTTAAAAAATTTACAGCGTAAATCCTTTAGTGAGGAGCAACCTACTATCAAATGTTTGAAAGTTTCCTCGCACTCTGGTAATTGACAAAACCGACAATTATTTTCTTGTTTTGTTATTTGACCTCTTCGAGCTAAAATTTCTCTAGTGGGCCATAAATTAAGTCTAAATCGAAGATAGTTGTTTCTAAAATGGTGGGAGGGAAATTTAAGTAAATAAGAGGCTGCAGCTCTCATTCTTTTCGTACCAAAAGGCAGACCGCAGTAATCTTTATACTGCGAGCAAAGCTCTAAAGTGCAGATCCAGTCATGCTGATATAGTTTTCTCTGGGCACGATTGGGATTAGTTAAAAGCAGTTCAATAGTTATATCGGCCTCTACTAAAAGATTGGTAACAAAATTTCTCCACTTGTTGGGAAAAAAATGTGTAGATTTCAACATATATATGGCCAGTATATAAGATAGATCTGAACAATTTGTGCACAGCAGAAGTTTCCTCATTAGTGAACACAGTTTCCATGCATAAAATACAAACAATGAAAGAGCACCCAACTCATATCGTATCAAAGGCCCTGGAGTTGAATTCGGTAACTTAAACACTGACCGCCAAAATTTTGCCTCCAATCGATCCCAAAACACACGGTCTCTTGGTAATTTAGTTTCTGAGCCGTATGTTATTATTGGTAAAACTTTTTGCGCATAATATAACAATACCTGAGAACATGTAAATTTACCAAATTTTTGTAAAAAGGACTTTAGCTTGGCATGTTAATGTTTGCAATTTTTGTTTTATATCCTGCACATAGGGGATATCGCACTTCTGATTGTTAATAATCACTCCTAAATATTTGTATTGTGGGGTGATGGAAATAAGCTCTTCCTGAAAAGTCCAAACGGATGATTTTAGGGGACGACATTTTTTTTTTATTATTATAGCATTGCATGATCTGTGTTTTGCTTAAATTAATAGCCATATGATTTCTTTGAACATACAATGAAAGCCCTTGTATCAGCCGCTGTAAACCAGCCGGCGTTTTAGAGATTAAAATAAGATCATCCGCATATAATAACCATGCAATTTGATGAGACCCAAGTTTTGGGGCATCTGAGTTGATATCAATAAAATTCTTACCCATGTCCAATATAAACAGGTTAAAAATAGTAGCCGCCAGAATACAGCCCTGTTTCAGACCTCTTGCTGTCGGAATTTTAGTAGTTAGATGCCCAGCTAAAGTGGTTCTTATCTGAATTGCAGTATTTGTATGAAGAAGCGCAATCAATTTAATTAGTGAACCAGGACAGCCCATTTTAATCAATTTGCTAATTAGCAGATGTCTATCGATTGAATCAAAGGCCTCTTTAAAATCTACGAAAGCTAGAAACAAGGGCTGGTTGAGATATTCACACTTAGCTTTAATCGCATTGATTGCTGTAATATTTATTGCCGTGCCTTTTCCTGCAACAAATCCGGTTGGAAATACATCAGCATTACCAGATGTTTCAATCCATGCTCGCAAGTCTCTAAGAATCAACCGGGCAAAAATCTTGCCCGGTGTATCAAGAAGGGCAATCGGTCTATAATTTGAAGGGTCTTGTCTATTACCCTTCTTGAACACCGGGACAATAATAGAGAGAGACCATGATTTAGGCAATTGTTGAGTACGCATGATTGTGGTGTAAAGTTGATACAGAATCCTTGCCCATAGGTTCGGATCTTTTTTCATCATATAGTTGGATATCCCATCTGGACCAGGGGCATGCGAGCTACTAGATTTGGTAATAAAAAATAAGATGTCTGCTACTGAGAATTGCAAAGTAAAAACTCCTGGATCACACTGACTAAGTGGTGAAGTTGTAGTCTCAGGACAGGCATACAAATTTGCGTAATGTTCAACCCATTGGGCCTCTGCCACATCATTGATTTGTAATGAAATCTGCGAATTAGGGTTGGTCTTATTAATTAGAGCCCATATTTGCGCAGAGTTTTTTGATCCCATCTTTTGGAGCATCTGTTCTCCATCAGTTTGGTAAAGAATAGCTCGATGGGCCTTCATCCAATTTTTATGTTTTGTATTCAATGATTTAAGGACTTGCCATTTTATTTGGGAAGGCAAAGACAAAACTACCTTTTTTTCTGTTCTAAACCAGGACTTTTGTAGCTGTACTTCCTTGTTAAAAGAATGCAAGGGAAAGTACTTTGTCTTCACCTTATTTGTTGTAGCAAATGTATGCAATAAGTCACTATACTCAAGTGACTTGTTAGATCCTAATGTCTTTTCATACACAATTGTTTGTTCGAAGACCCTGGCAAATTTTGCCAAATTGTATTCAGTCCAGTGTAGTCTATTCATACCTTTATTTACTAATAGAGGATGGTATGTATTATATATCTCCTCTTTTCCCTGTGGAGCCGTGCAGTGCCATTTCACATTCAATATGTTGTGATCACTGTCCTCAGTAGAGATCACACAAAACAACTTAATATCAAAGAATAGTTCACGATTAACATAAATAAAGTCAATAATTGCACCGGAGTGACCTCTTTTCCACGTATACTGTGGCGGGCTATCGGCCGGGCATGAACCATTTAACATAACCAAGTTTTTCGACTCAATAAAGGTGTTCCATAAGACCAGTCTGCTATCACTGCGATTATGGGGAGCATCCAGACAGTGCAAATTTAAGTCGCCTGCCAGAATAACATGCGGGTATATAGGGAGTTTAATAATCTCTGACCATAACTCTTCCAGATCTTTAATAAATGTTTTGGTGGACATTGCAACTGGATTCCAATATATATTTACAATCGCGTATTTTTGTTCTCCTATTGTGATAATTATCAATTGAGTATATCGATTTGGCGCAGACTGGTGTTCTAGAACAACTTCTGAGGACTTGTTTAGGGCCACAAGGAGACCGGACATGGGCCGACCTTTCATAGATCGTATTGCCGGATTAAAAACTATTTCAAAGTTATCCCACACTGGCCGCTCCGTAAGCCAAGTTTCTTGAAATAAAATAATATCATGCTGCGATAACTCATTGGAACCATTCCTCAATAAATGCCCATGTCCTCGAGTATTCCAGCTTATCATAGACAAAAATGGTGGGGGATGTTGCATGGTAAGTTATGACTGCTTTGGATAGTAATTTTGATTGCTCGACTGAGCGCATAAGCCCTGTCTCTGATTAGAAATGTAAGTCTGCAATGATGGATTTTGCACCGCAGGAATAGGAACTTGATTTGTCACATCAGTGAGAAGCTCAAACCCTAATTCATATATTTCTCGTTTAGCAAGCCACAAAGTGTTTAACACAACTCGTGAGAACACCCAAAACCGCGCAACAGAGAGATCATTATCGCAGATAAATTCCACCAGATCAATATCGGAGGATTGCAGATCGTCTAACGCAGGGATTTCAGCTAGGATTGCAAGTAAACTGGAACGATTTAAGTCATACTTCGCATAAGGTGTATCTCTGCATCGAATAATCAATGGATATAACGGTTGTTTGGATGATATTTTCGAATTTTTTGATGGTAAAGACTGAAACTTGTCAGAGTGCGGCCAGCTTGTACCCAGTGAGTGGTTTTGTCGTTGAGGATGTATATCAACCCTTGCAGCAGGGCCAGCCGGATAACGGCTCAGATCTTTTGATTGTGAATGCATGATGTGCTGGTCAACCTCTAACTTTGTAAGTAATGTAGCATTTTTGTTTAAGTTAGTCATATATTCTTCCACTGCGGTTTTAATAACTTGTTGTATTGGTAATTCGGATACATCAAAGGAGGGTTGTTTGAAAGTAGATGTATCAGCCGAATTAGTAGTAATTTTGAGGGGAGCAAACATTTTCTTTAAAGGAGAGGGCCCAGGGATCAAGGGCGTAATGAGTGATTGTGCCACATGATTCTTTTCTGTATGAACTGTTATGTGGGGTCTCTCTTGAATGTTAGGGTCTTTCAGCATCTCTACTTGGACATTTGAGGGTCGTTGTTTGGTCATGTAGTGATCAATCTCCTTTCTAATTTCGTTCCGTCTGGCTTCAACATTCTTATCTATGATCGACTCAGGAGAAGGAAGTGATGGAGCTACAAGGGTAGCACCCTCTTTTACTTGTACCACTGGACATTGGGGTATTAAGGGAGGTGAAGCTTGTGTGTTTATCACCTTATCATGTTCGGCAGCCTCGACCAGAGCGTCTAATGGGTCATAGGCTACTATCTGGGCTGGGCCTGCCGTGAGCTGTGTACTAGTTTTCTTACCATTAGCCAAGGCGCTATATTTTTTTTGTACTGCTTCCGCGGCCATGATGGTATGTTTCCTAGGCAAGGATAGAGCTTTAATGAAGGCTTTAGTTGCTGAGGTTGTCATTTTAGTTATGTCTTTAACATTTTTTGTTTTTTTACAACTCTGGTTCTTTTTTGGTTTAGATATAATTTCGGGTGGCTTAGGTTCATTAAGTGTGAATATGTTAAACATTTGTTTGTCTCCAGGAACTATCGGGTCTAAGAGTGGTTTGTCTTTAGGTTTTTCAATTTTTTGGGGCAATGAGAAATCGTCGTGAATTATATTGGGAAAGGCAGGTAAGGACGTGAACTTCATAGGTTGTGTTTGTGTAATGGGATCTGTAGGAGATTTATCAGAAATCAATGATTTCTCAGAATTTAATTTGAGTTGTTTTCGGGTATTCATTTCAATACTATGTTTAAGCGTTGCCTGCCAATGTGATAATTTCTCAATCTGTTTATCGTGTACCTGCAGTTTTCGGTCGAGTGTTTCAAACAACTTAAAAAGAGAGGAAATGGCCAAATTCATGGCATGTAACGTGGTCTCAATCAAAATAGACGGGGAAATAACTGGAAGCAAAATAGGGTCATCAGATGGTCTGACTGAAACGTCAGGAATACGTCTGGGCGTGGGAACAGCAAATGAAGCAACTAAACTATGTGCTGTGTCTGAATATATGAAAGAGACTTCAGGTAGCTCTAATGAATTCCGACAATCATCTCCTTCCAAAAGGGAAGAATTTGAACTCAGTTCAATTACTGCAGGTTGAGAATCCGATAAACCAACGCAGCTTTTAATCAGGGGGAGGGGCGGGGGAACATGACAATCGTGTGGTAATGTACTCCCATCCCGGTCCCCCCCGGCAGAACCTAAATAGTTCAGACATGGTGTTTGAGGCTCTTGGTTTCTATTGGAATTGATGATGGACCTTGGGGATCCAAGTCCTTCACATATTACAGGCATAGAATGAAGCTCTTTTAAAAGGGGGATAACGCCCTCTTTAATTAGAGTGTTATCAAAAACTCCCAAGGAATTGTTTACATTAAAGCCTTGGGCGTTCGTAGTAAACTTAAAACAGGGATCAATTGATTTCCCAGTGAAGTCACAGGATAAGGGTTTTGTCTCAAAGAAGTAGCGTTTTATATCAGCTGGAGATGTGTGCCTATTAAGGTTAGAGGCACTAGCAGGGTGATGCCTCCGGGGCGTACTACCCATTAATTTTCGTTTATGGGTTTCTACATTTTCCTGAACCAATATTGGGCCATTCATCTTTGTACTTCTTAAAGTACGCATATCACCTTATAATAGTACTATCACCAAATAAAATATACAGTTAGGTTAAAATTATGATTAAACAAGTAGTTGTAAAAACAGGGTAAGTAGGTACTGCTTAAAAGAGATGATCCAATAATAAGATAAAAACTTTAAAAATAGAGAGTTGAGCTGGAATCTTAAAAATACTCCAAACAGTACCTTAGTTATTTGCTTGGTCAGAATTTGCATATATATCTTCGCCGTCTAGGGAACGCCCGATGGCTTAAGGAGCAGCCTTAGTCCGTCTCTCCTCCCCAAAGACCGGCTTAATTAATAGTTAAATGTAAATTTCTAGGTAGACGTTATATGAATCGTGAAGACAATACTTTCCGCTAATGGTGAAATATCACGGCCAACCACGCCGAACAGCCAAACAGCACCAGCCCTTCTGCCACCAGGGCTTCCGCCGCAAGGGTGGCTTCGCGGCAGATTTGTAGCTCTTCTGGCAGTCACGTGAGCCAGTCACGTGATCCTCGGCGGCTCCGCCTCCTTGTGGACAGCAAGAGCCCTGTGCTCGCAGTGCTGTTCGGAGGGGGATCGGCTGGATATTCAATAAACAAATAAAGATACGTGGACCAAAGTCCTGCAGCTCCAACACACAGGCAATTAAATGCCTTCAGTCAACGCCGCTCGGGCGGCTTCGCGGCAGATTTGTAGCTCTTCTGGCAGTCACGTGAGCCAGTCACGTGATCCTCGGCGGCTCCGCCTCCTTGTGGACAGCAAGAGCCCTGTGCTCGCAGTGCTGTTCGGAGGGGGATCGGCTGGATATTCAATAAACAAATAAAGATACGTGGACCAACGTCCTGCAGCTCCAACACACAGGCAATTAAATGCCTTCAGTCAACCTGTGTCTCCATTATGCCCCGCCCAACCCCATCTCCCACCACATCATCCAAGGCCAGTCTCCCTGTACATGACCACAAGTCCCAGGATGCAACGCTCTGCCCCAGACCAGACCAATCTACCTCCAATACGCTGCACAAAGGGAACCCTAGCCAGCTGTGTCCCCACCCCACTCTGTGGGGACACCTTGCCTGGCAGCAAACGTGCACACCTGAACCCGGGCATCACAAACCGCCTCCTGCCTCCAACCAAGGCTGCCCCAGATCAGGGGATGATGTTGGAAGGAGTAAAGATTGGCATTCAAGGGCTTAAAAGGTGCTGGCGTACCCTTTGCCGCTACTGTACATTTGTATTCATGTCAAAATTGCCCCCCAAACCAGAAGCGCTGTACCATCAGACAAATGGTGCTCAACCCTTCTTACCGAAAACAAATCCAGTTGCCATTGCCTCATAGGATGTAAGCACTGTAAGCACTGAGGGCCAAACACACTGCAAATACTCCCCCCCCCCATAGCCCAGCAACGAGGTAAGCGGAGGGAGGGTGTTACACAAAGGGCTTTAGAAGCCACAAACTACAAGTAACGTGCCAGTTTCCTGCTCCTCCTCCACACTTACCTCCGAACTGCAATATGACCACTTTAATTTCAGTTGCTGCAATGAACCCTATATAAGCCATACCTAGCCCTGCCCTTTCTGTGTCACCCCTGCCGCCGCCAAAACATTGAATTTCCTGCCCTTTCAAGGGGCTCACTTCTTTGGATTGTGTAGTGTGCAAAAACTGCGGTAATGAGTTTGCCGCACCGCGTAACAGTTGGATTTCCAGCTGATTATTGAGCCACCAACAGCTTTACACATTTCCGAACGCAAGACAAAGCAATGACAAAAGTGTGCACTCTTTAGATATGTTGGGTCTCGCAGTGACAGGCATGGGCTCCAAGATGAAGATACTGTGACCAGACTATACGATAAGATATGGCATTTATAACACGCCTGTACACAAGTGTTTCTGGGCACGAACCAAAGTATTTTGTCACTTGTCACAGACACCACGTTGCATATCAAGTTGAACTGTTGGCATGCTGAAAACTGCTCTGCTCTCCCGCAACAATAAGCAAAAGCTCCCAGTAGGTGGCTTTTGCTCAATTATTGCCACAAGAGCACAGCATTAACAGCAGAAACTGTTTTTTCTGACAAAATGGCGACTTCCCAGTGCTTGAAAATCAGGACTTAAAGCTTCATTTTGAAGCTTATACTCCATAGGAACTTTTTTTTTAAATGATGCCAATATATCATTTTTAAAGCATAACTTTTTTCAGTGAACTTCCCCTTTAACATGGCTTGTTTTTTTACATGTGTCTTTGCGAAATGTCAACGTATGTGCTGATTATTATTGTCTTTGCACTATGGGGTTTTGTAATTTGGCTGTTTCTTCTGTCGTCATTCTTTAACATTGAATTTTAAGGTAAAACTTCATTTTGTTATTGTATACAAAAACATTTTTTTCTCACTTTTGATTTTGTAATTCTTCGAAATTCAGGAACCATGGCAACAATTCAACCCTACCAGTACCAGCCTCAATATTCATAAGAGGAAATGTTTGAAAGAAACCGAAATGATGGGAATCAGATGAAAGTCGTGACGATCAATCACCAGATCCAGAACCCCGTCACATGGAGGAAGTTTCCATCTGGTGTACCTGCCATCATTGTGAAGCTATGACAACTGTTGCAGAGGACTGCTGTTGCAGAGAAAACTCTGGCTGCTTGGCCTACATTGCCAAAGAAGACACCACCACTATGAGTTACCAAGCTGCATGACTTCAAGGCAGACTGCGTGTTGCATCATTTTACCTTCGATGGATCACGGACAAAAGATTTTTTCTCTAAATTGAATTCATTTCTCGTTCTAATCTCAAACCAAAGTATTCATCATTAGATTTAATGTCTGAAAAATTATGTTTCTTTCACTTTGAAGTAAAAACCAATATTTCCCCATGTCCCAAACTGTTTTTGCTGGAATGGACGTTCACATTGATAATTGATCCATACTTGAAAACAAAAGTACTATCAGTACTTTGCTCGAAAAGGTACTTTTATTTAAGCACAACAATGCCTTACATTTTAGAATGTAGTGTAAACAAAATAAATGCAATTATTGGGTTCATTCAAGTAAACCATTTCTGTATCTCTTACACAGGTGGTACAGGCTTGCAGGCTAGCAAGCGTTTACATGGTGGATTCCGGGTTCGAAGAGTAATAGCTGCCTGTGTGGTTCGAACCATTTGTGAGAAATTCCCCAGCGACTACGGACAATACAAGGGATTTATACAGACAGTACCATTTGTAGTTTTTCATTGCCATCCACCAAACTAAATATGCATTTAAAAAAATGCTTTTTCAGCTTAGTCGTGTGTTCGGTAAATCAAAATTGACTGGATCAAGGCAAAGTAGGAAAACAAGGGTAAATAAGAAATAGGTTTTTTGTTTTAAAATAGTTGTTTAGAAGTTATTTGATTGAGGTTCAAATTAATATATTCTGTAAATGTGCAATACATTAAGCATGTTTTTCTTTTTTAAATCGATTACAGGCCTAGGAAGACGAGGAGCAGAAAAACTCGGACAACAACAGAAACTAAAGATGACGCTTGCCAAACCGATGTCACTTGGGAGCAACTACATTTTGAGGCTCAGCATGGTCCTCTCAAGATTCAGTCATGATGCAGATGTCCAGTGGCTGAAATATGAATTGAATGTCACAACACACATCACCCAGAAGAGACAGACAACACAGAAGAGGTTTCCAAATTGCTTGCAGACCCGCTCACACAATCCACATCTTCCATTTCAATCCAAGAAAGAGACAATGTTCCCTGTTTCCCCAATACATGCAGAAAAAACAGAAATTTCACAGACTGAAATAACTGAAGCATCTTCACAATTGATCAACGAATATGTTCATGATCTGGACTTCACTCTTCCTAGTGTGGAGGACTTGTCCACCACCATTGAATCACAAACCATCGTACTGCAGGACAATTGGCTGTTAAGGGAGCCAAAATACCTTGTATTCGACTGCTGCGTGCTAGAGATTATAAACATGATTAAATGTGATAATAAATTACATAGGAACATTTGTGGGGAGTCATTGGTGGAGTTTACTCGTGTAGTCAAAGGCACCAAACCGAAGATCAAGGGTAGCTGTGTCCACCATCATAACACATGTACATGGTCTGCTCGACCTATCCATGGAAAATTGCCTGCTGGAAATTGTGCCTGCTGGAAATGTACTTTGTTCATCTGCTTTGTTGTTTAGCGGATCAACGTTCAGTAAAATTTCAAGTTTCTGTACATTTGTGGGACTGGAGTTCCTTGCTAAAATCCAATACTACAAATATCAGAACAATTTCTTGTGCCCCACTATTAGCCAGGCCTGGAATGTCAAACGGATACCAATGGACAATGCTTTCAGTGGCAAAAGGCTCAGGCTTGCTGGTGATGTACATGCAACAGTCCTGGCTTTTCTGCTAAATTATGCACCTACCACGTCCAAGACATTGAAAGCAAAATAATAGTGAGTTTAGTCGTCGTGCAAGTATCTGAATGCACAACTTCTGTTGCCATGGAGAAATATGGTTTAATTAAATATATTCAACTTCTGCAATCGAGGGGAATGCAAATAGATCGAATAGCCACAGACAGGCACGTTGGAATAGCAAAAGCCATGCAAGAGCAGTTCCCACACATACAGCATCAATTTGATATATGGCACGTCACAAAATCAATTTCTAAAAGAATTACAGCTGCAGGTAAAAAACAGTACAGAAAACCTTTTAAATAAGTCAGTCTATCAGCAACCATCTTTGGTGGAGCTCAAAAACTTGTGATGGATCTCTAGATATTCTTCGAAAAGTGGCGTTCAATGCTGCACCATTGTTCAAACATACACTCTTGGGAAGAAAACGAGCATTTCCAGGAATGTGTGCATAAGAAAATGTGGTTGGTGACAGGCTCTCCTCCGCACACAGCACTCGAGAACAATGTGTACGACAAAACGCTTTCAAGAGGCATGAAGGGACTCAGCAAATTCTGCCACACGGGAGATGTTCCATAAAAGGTGCCCAAAGTACAGGCTTAAAAGGTTGCATTTCAGAATAGACTGCTGGCCATGCAAACACATGGAATGGCTCCAGATTTTCTTTCCAGGGCCATTCTGTGCCACAGAACATTGCAAAAGTGGTTTGCCCTCCAAAACTTGAACTTGTTGAAAATTGACTTCAAGATTCAAATGATGTGTAGCAGTGTTTACAATTTTTTACAAAGCAAGTTTCCATCTTTTGTTGAATGTTTGGAAACAGTATGGATTATACAAAAATGAAATTGAAAACTTTCAATGTAATGGTTGAATAATTTATTTTAATTATTTTGTGTGATGTAACCTTACTAGATATGCATTGTTAGTTCTGTTTTGTCAATTTTCTATATTTTTTTCCCTCAATACCACTGATTTATATTACAATAAATGAGAATGCAATTTTATGTATGTGCCTTTATTTTAAAATCACAGAAAAGTCTTATGATTAAAATTCTATATACATATGCTTTTTAATTTTCAAACAATTTGTAAAAGGTCTCAGTAAATTGTTCATTGCAAGAAATAGAACATCGACTGACAGTAATGCAACCACATAATTGAATATTTACAATACAACAGATGCAAGATGTAATATTAAAATTGTTAGAATGCATCTGCACACAATACATTGCTGGATGGTACAGCAACTATTAGTTGTGTGATTGATATTAATCAAGCATTATGACTCGGCTGAAGTCGAAAGGACGCAAAGTGTGGACGGAGTAGCCCCACTTTTTCAAATAGTCCCCACACTGCTAATTTCAAATAAAACAACATTCAATTTGTATGTTAATGAGGCAACCCTTTTTGGGGGCAGGGGGAAGCTTGAACACTGGATTAAGTTCTGACCATGCACAACGCTGAGCAAATGGGCTGACAATGTATGGATGTTCGCATGCAACAAAGATGCATTTGATTGTGAACTTTGACGAATATTACTTCTTTGTCGCATTGCATTAAGAGTCATTAACACAAGTCGTAATTGAAACATGCCCTGAATGCAATGAAGCATCACCTTGTTAGAACAAGTAAGGAGTCGAGCCAGTTTCACAAGGAGTTGCATTGGCTTGTAAGTCAAGGGTAAATATTTTTCAACGGCCACTCAATCTAATTTTACATACACCACACCCTTGATGCCCATTCATCCTATGCGGACTTACAATAAAGTTTCATACCTCCTACCATTTTGCGCTATCCCTTTACTCTTTAATGACTTCCATCCCTAGCACGCAACCCCTTTCATTTGCCCACGTTGCCCATTAACTAATTGCTTGTAAGTCACCCCCTTCCATTGCCCTGGTTCAAATGTACATGGTATGGTAGATCACATGCATTTGCCATTCATGTTATGGAAGACAGGAGAAGTTGTGATCAGGCACTTGATGGTAATTGTAGCTAAAGGGTCTGCCCATGGACAACACAGCTAAAGAAGCTGGGGAGACTCGACATGTATTGTGCTGATAATGTTTGCGGCATAATTCACTTCATGCAAACAGAGGTAACTGTGTGGTGTGTCATCCATAGATTTGGTGATGGGGAGTAAGTGTGACCAATAATATGTATTTGTGTTGTCAATGAAGCAGAGGAGCTTCCTTCAAAACACTTAAAGTTTTCAGAAATTGCCATGGAAACGAGGAGAAAAGGGTAGTATCTCAGATGCCCACATTCACACAGCCTTTCACAGGAAATGCTTTAAGGGGACAATATTGTCTTGTGTGGATAAGATTTGACCAGTAATGGTACTATTATAATATGTAATACCCAACTGTTCTATCCTTCTGTGCAAGTTATTGAACTGTGCCCAAAAGGGAGTACCACAATCTACCATCATTTTATTATTCATGGTCATTACTCAGCGTGCTACCAAACTAATGAACTCACAAGAGCTCAAGAATCTTATCAGAAAACTGGAGAAGCAGTCATACAGAATAAAAGCAAGGAAAAACTGATATGGAGTCGAACTTCGTTGGCAAATACGATGTGTGGTAAGTGGCTGCGGATTGCAAGAGACCAAAAGGTTTATGGGTCAGGGTGTTAGCCAACAATGAAATCCAGGTGACAGAATATGTGATTTAAATGCATACTTGGCCAATGTGCAGTATGAACATGCACCTGTGGCCTATACTCATTTTCATCTCACTGTGGAAGCCCACATGTGGAGGCCACCCACGTGCACCTGCAACATTGAAGAAATCAAGAGGATTGCTGGACTAGATCTATACAGAAGCCAGTAAGCCTTTCAAATCTCAGCTCATTCGATGCAGGCTGGAATTGTAGGGATATTATCTTTTATTTTTGCACATGTGGCCCTGGGAGCAACAGTCAAGCAAGCCTGGTGGGCAATCGCCTCTTTGCCCCTCTTCCCAGTACGCCTTTGCCGTCTTTATATATTAACCCACCGCTTTTCATCCATCGGTATCCATGCATACATATTTCGCGCTGTAACCAACTATGGATGCCCCAGATGATTAGAGAAATTAGTTTGTGCATTTTTGATCTGCACTGAAGGTGAGTAGCGAATAGCAAATACTTACAGATCTGTTGTTGAGAAGTAGGTGCATTGAGTGATGTTGCAGTAGTTGGCAGAGTACCACGGGTGAAATGATTTAAGCGACAGACAGAATTTAGGAAGTCATGTATTGGGTTCAAGGTGGAAAAGCCTGCCTGCATGTTGTGTAATGAAATGTATTATTATTTTTTTTTTATTTATTTTTTTTTAGACATGATGAAATTGTTTGGCTGTGTACAGGCGCGATACACCTATATTTCGTTGTAGTGGGGTTGCCTGATTTTACATTGAGCAAAGATTTGGCCGCTGTTGTAAAAACCTTTTTGACAGTAATGCAATCGGCACCTAGCCCGATCTGAACCGTATGGGCAGACAGATCTGCATCCCACCCACAGTGCTGCAGGATGGCCACCCTTATGGGTATCTATATCAAACAATATGTACATGCCCTGGGCACAAATGCTTGTTTGTGGCCTCTAGATAACATCAATGTCTAGTGTAACTTACCTTTGGAGATTAGGGGTTGTCAGACACTTGCTCAGTTTCGAAAGGCTCTTAAAACCTTCCTGTTTAAATAGTGGCAGGGTGGCTTATTGGTGGTTTGTTTATCCTTCATTACAACCGTGCTATTGGTTCTCTGTTAGGTCCAAATGCACCTTTATACAATTAGGTCCGTTCTGAGCGCGCTATAAATACTCAAAATGAAAAATGTGACCTGCACCTCGCCTAGCCGTATCTGTGAAAGAAACCGTAAATGTTGTGGGACAAGGCGCCTTGATACCGTTAAAGTGGAAGTAAATATTTTGCTATGTGGAATAGTTTCACTGCACAGCTTGCCATTGAAAGCAGAAAATATTGTTCATTTTTGTGGCATGTTTTCCCGAATACAAAACCAACCCGTGGCTGGCTGGGAACACAAAATAAAGTGTCTCCTTGTTATTGGTCGTTGAATCAACCGTGCTAACAATTTGAAGCACAGAATGTGTCGAATAGTCAAAAAGAATTGTTAAGATCCACTATACTGAAATAGGACATAAGAAAGTTATGTTTCTCCTACGAGATCTGTCATTTGAGGCAGTTGCTCAACCTCACACAGAAAGAATGGAAAATCAACCATTAACATAAGCATAGTTTTACATAATATTTGCCAGACAGAGAATGTGTGCTGTATGCTTGATGATTAACGATGTGCTGGATGAATGTTCAATTTGACGCAAAGACTAGACATTGTACATGTTAATTTTTACATAAATTGTTAGTTACGGTATTTATGTACTGTATACATTCTATTATAAACTGGGTTCTGAAATATATTTTTGCATTCTCAAATGTACATAGATACGTTCTACCGATGTGTGCATTTCATGGATTCAATCTTCCGGTTCGTGGCTTCTTCAATCAGTATTGGACAATAATCATCAACAATGCGTCTGTGATATCGATCTTCTGGGACCATCACCAGGCACAATCTCTTTTGCAGTAGCAGTATTAAGGAGCCATGCCAGTCTGTATCGTTTGAAAACGTGCAGATGGAAAAGTGTTGCCTTTGAAAGTGAAACAACGCCTTTCTTCTCAGTAATGGAACACCATGTGCAACGATCAAACATCAGTGATGGAACATAAGCGTATTAGATTTAACCACACAGAACTTGCACTAAAGAATGCAAATGCAGGGATTAATCGATTGATGAACGCAATCAGCAATATTTGATAAACCTTGGCACTTATAGCTATCAAACAATGCATGCTTTGCATTTTTTTCTATAACTTCTAATGGCAAAAGGCACCCTTTTTTAACTTTATTACAGCATATGGTTATAAAACAAACCTTTTTCTCATTTAATACAAAAAGAGCACCCATTTTGTTAAAATATAACCTGGCAGCAAGGTTAGCATTGTACAATTAAATGCAAAACATCTAAAATAACACTTTTGATATGATTTAACAATATAGAAATCTCTACATTTCATTAAAACACAGTAAATAATGTACACATATAATACAGATATAAAATAGAGAGCTACCTTCCATATATAATAAGCCATAACAGTGTTCCAGAATTATTTCCTCTCCATGGATATAATATTGTGTACAAAACAACTATAGTAGGATGTGAGAGCCTGGCGTTGGGTCAGGAGGTGACGCGTAGTCTCAATGTGTGTGTTACAAAGTCTGCAGGTTCTATCCCTGGCTGCTAATTTGTACCATCTCCCCATATGTTCCAGAGTGGGAGGTATGTTAAAAAGTAGGTATATTAGGAACCTACATATAGTCGGGAGCAAGGACCGGTGCAAAACCTTGTGTGCTATATACCTGAAAGTCTTTGTACTAACCCAATATTGGCTATCAAAATTGTTCTTTTTTAATATGCACAAGGCATTGGGAAGCTCCATCAATTCATGCATGTCAATGTCCAAATTCTTTAAATGCTCCATTACTGTCTCTTTGAGCTCAACAAGGAATGTATTTTCTGTGCCCCCCTATACAGCCTAGCCATATAACTATACACATTGTCTACTTCCATACGGGAAATAAATATTGCAATCTGCACAGCTGAAAGAGCCAAAGGGAGTGGATGGACTGGACTCCTAGTTCGCAGAGTAAGGCATGTACTGGGACAGAAGCAGGAATCCCCAATAAAGATCTAAACAATTTGGCTTCGAGTTTATCCATCCATCTCACCAGAGGGCCGGAATGGATGACAGAACCGTAGAGAATCACAGATACTATACTTTTACAATAAATGTCCACCATGCCCTCTACATTGTTACCACCTTTATTACGTATAAATCTCTAAAGGGATAGTGCTCTCAAAAGTTTTATTGGCTAAAAAAGATGGCCCATAATCAAAAATATATATAAAAAATATTTTTAAACAAAGTTCCTATGTACAGTTTTGAGCAAATGAGGCTCAAACTCCAAAATTTCAAGCACTAGGAGGCATCCATTTTGTGAAATGGATGAGCCTCCTGTGCTCGTGTTAATTTCTGCCCTTGCGGCACTAATGAAGCAAAAGCCAGCCAACTGTAATACACAAAAGCTACCAGCAGGTGGCTTTTGCTTCATTATTGCCGTAGAGCAGAGATTAACACAACCTGCTGCTGGTAAGTGCTTTACATTTAATTCTTTTTTTTAAAAGCACTGCAAAATAAATGCTGTGGTTTTCTTTTTTTAACTTAGAAAGAAAACCGCAGCATTTATAACGTTGTATTTATGTTGGCTAGGGCTTCAGCTTTGAGTCTCCTGGGTTCCCCCGACCCGGGTCAGGGGAGCACAGGAAACTCAAAGCTGAAGCCACAGCAAACCTAAATACAACATTGTTGTATTTAAAAATGCTGCGGTTTTCTTTCTACATTTCCGAGAGCCCGAAAAACGTAGAAAGTAAACAGCAGCATTTAGAAATACAACAAGGTTGTATTTCTGACTGCAGCGGTTTTCGCTTTAAGTCTCCTGGACTCCCCCGACCCGGGGAATCCCAGGAGACTCAAAGTGAAAGCCCCTGCATTCAGAAATACAACGTTGTTGTATTTGTGATTGCCGTGGTTTTCAAACCACGGCAATTAGAAATACAACAATGTTGTATTTATAACTGCTGCACCTTTCTTTTTTCACTTTCATTTAACATTTTCTGTGCTTCCCTGGGCTCGGGGAGCACCGAAAACGTAAAATGAAAGTGAAGGCAGCCTCCCAAGCTCATGTACAGCTCTACTCTGGCTGCAGTAAGCAAAAGCTCCCAGTAGGGGCTTTTGCTGCTTTTTTTAGTGCCGCCAGGGCAGATCTTAGCATGAGCTGAGGAGGCTGCCTGAAATGGCAAAATGGATGCTCCCATGTAAACGCTTTGAGTCTCGTTTGCTCAAAAGTTTACATGGCAACTTTCATTAAAATTATGTTTGATGCATGTTTTTCATTATTGCCCATCAGACAATTTTTTGAGCGCACTATTCCTTTAATTCCAATGCATTTCCTCGTGGTTTTAGTTAGCACATAGTCACCATGCATATGGAGGGACAGATTATTACAAATAGGAACACCCAGGTACAGATATCCGTCTACTACTACTAAAGGCTTGCCCATATATCACCAGTTGAAGTTGTGTCCCGACTTCTTTTTCTTACCGAACAACAGAATCTTCTTTTTGGCACTGTTAACCGGAGGTCCATTTGTCTGGGCATAGCCTGCCAAGGCATTCAAAGATCTCTGCAGAGCAAAGGGTGTACAGTCAATGGTGACCGTATCATCAGCATATCCCATCCAAGACACTGGAACTATACCAATACAAGAGCCCATATCTGCAACGTACAGGTTATATACCAATGGAGCCAGGCCACAGCCCTGCTCCAGACCCGTATTGGTTTGGATATCCCAGTAGCCTCTCCCTTCTGATTAATACGAAGTGACACTAGAGTGTCAGTATATAGGGAAATGAAGAAATATAAAAGTCTGCAATCAATACCCCAATCAATCAAATTAGACCATAACCTGGCATGTTCCACAGAATCAAAAGCTTGTGAAAATTCCACAAAGCAGACTTACAAGTTACCATAGGTTTCCTCCATGGATTGATTAATGATGGTTTGCATGGTTCGGAGATTCTGCAGATTGCCATGCGATTTACAGAACACGGTTTGAAATGGGGACAGCAAATTTCTTGTAATAGTCCAATTTGACAGTTATTTTTGCTATATAATTGCAAATACTTTTGAGCTAATATCAAGCATAGCTAGTAGCCTGCAGTCATGGGGATTTGTACAATCACCCTTTTTAAATGCAGGGATATGGATAGATTGACGCCAGCTAGGAGGTATTTGCCCAGTTCTGAGAATTCGTAGGTATAATAGACAGGACTGCTGCGCCCAGAAGTCTGGGTTGGCTTTAAATATTACGTTTGCCATCATATCCGGACCTGGGGCTCTAGGGCTATTTAAAGCCTTAATAATAGTCACAATATCATCCCTCTCAAAATCCCTTAAAAAACTTAGCATCTGAAAGATAAGGGACTGAGATCTGACTAGATTCAGGTTTATTATATAATGCTGATATAGCATTGGTCCAGCTTACTACGTTGATTTTTCTTGTTACCACTAGTGCCATTAAAAAGTTCTAAACAATGACCAAAACTTCCTATCGTCATTATTTCTAGGATTGAAAAAAGCCCTTACCAGGCAGCATTATTCTTTGAAAATCTATGGTGCCGACACCAGATCTTATACTAGGTGGATAAGTGGGCCAGCAACCTCTTTTTCTCTGTAGGGCTAGAAGTATCCAATTTCTTAATAGAATTAAAAGTTTGATAGATTTTTTCTTTTGATGAACCAAGATATCAAAATGATTCGATTTATGTCTGACGAGACAAATGTAGATGTTCACCCAAAAAAAAAAAAAAAAAAAAGAAAATGACCTTTGAAACATCCCAGCCTTGTTCCAGTAGCCAATTCGTAAGTGCGGGATGGCTGGATTTGAAGTAATTGCTAATTGCCACCACATTGTTACCATTCAACACAATACGATTGACCTGCACATTGACTGAAACCGAGGCCTACATACATTTAAGAGGTTGGATAAATGGTATAATGTAAGACCAGCCCAAAGTTGCATGGTCACTAGCATTATTGAAAATGACAGTTAAAGCCCCACAATGGTCAGCATTGACTTTTTCCAAGAACACATGATCAAGACAAGTAAGATTCTAGATCCATTAGACCAAGTGCCTTTCGAACTCCCATAATTGGGCTCCTTGGTATTAAGGCAGGTGTGATCCTGAGTCCAAGCCAGATTCCGCCACATAATAGCAGTATGCAAGCTGGAATTCAGCTCCGCTACATAACTCATCCATCTCATAATAGTCTTGATTTTAAGCTCCTGCATCAATCCCGGGGCGTTCAAGTCGCCAGCCCTCATGATCCTACCCCTAGGGCAGGCATCATGCAAAAGTAATAAGGTGTCTTCAATAGTCGCAATAATTCCCCTGGTCTTTGCCCCACCCGGAGGATCATACATATTAATAAGGAGCTGGCGCCCCGCAAATGACAATATAGCAGCCATAACGTAGGGTGACGCACTAGCCATGAGGTATTGCATCAGGGTGTATTTAGCCAGAGCCCCAATTGCAAGACCCCCGCTCAATCTACCCCTATCACCACATTTATCTGCTGTATATAGGATATTATAGCCATCAATCAAGAAAACTTTCCTAGCCCAGGACTCGTGTAGCAATATCACAATCTCTAATACATGCAACACCAATAGGATTAGCAAGAAAGGATCGGAAACCGCGGGTATTCCAGCTAAGCCATTTCATTCCCCCCTCATGCTGCGAAGGTCAAGTAGTATTCGGAGCATAAGCGTCTCTTTGTTTGTGCCTCACAGCACATTGATTCACCTACTACAAACAAGAGCAGTGTTGTATAGTATTGGTCTGCCCATTATCCACTGATAGTATTTCAAAATTGGGTACTCCCAGTTTTTTGTTATCGGGGGGACGACACTATCAATGGGAGACTGATACGCTGAAAGCAAAGGATAATAGGTCGCCTTCTCCTACCTTAAGACCCTGAGTCACACCAGGTTAAATCCAAGGTAATCTCATGTAATTTTAAGATTACTCATACCACGCGTAATTAACAAAAATATTTTCTTTTTATTTTTATTGTTAAGACAACACATGCCTAAAATAAAAAGGGCATTCAAGCGCCTATATCTAAAAAACAAACTGTGCTAGTCACTTACAATCTAACTGGTGTAAACCCACCAGGCCTTTCGAGATGCCAGATTACATGGAGAAAGGTAACAGGAAAAACAGTGTGTATTACTGCAAGCATGGACACATATAATTTCAGGGAAGAGTCAAATATATTGGAGTCTCCCAACTGTAATGTATGCCTCAAAGGTTTTTTTGACCAGAGCGGGTGATCTAGTTCTGTGTTTTGATTCTTAACCACTCTGTTCTAATTTACCTATGTTGGTGTAGGTTAACTGCGAGTTGCTTGATACGCGCCAGCTGCCCTTTTGCAATTTATTGAAAGTGAGAGATAGGAATCAAGAAAGTGAAAAAGTTCCTATTAGCAAGTCGACATATGTTTCGGCCTTTCTGACTCATACGGAACTCTCTCTGGTGCCGTTGGTTCTGATGGTAATAGTGGCCGTCTTCAGGACAGAGACAATTTTGCTGTTTTCAGTAGTAGATACTTTCCCATTAATAGAACATCTAAAATAGAATACATAAAAAAGGTGTTTTACTAAGAGCATTTTATCAGCCAAAACTAAAAACGGTGGTAACTGACAGTGTTGAAACCGTAGTTTCTTGGACTAACCTGAGTGTTTCTCAATTTCTTTGGGACGTGTATGGTAACTTTAATCGGCATTTTCATCCGGCTCCTAAACGGAAGCCACGCATTCAGTTTATTTTCATGCACTGTATCTGTAAAAATACATACAGTCATCAAAAAGGCGCCAGTATTGGCTATGCACTACTTAGTCACTTGAATTTTTGTCAGTTAGTAACACTAACTGGTTAAAAATACCTTTAGTGGTTAAACTTGTGACAAACTGGTGAAGACAGGAAACTC
Organism: Ambystoma mexicanum; assembly: GCF_040938575.1. NCBI lineage: Eukaryota > Metazoa > Chordata > Amphibia > Caudata > Ambystomatidae > Ambystoma > Ambystoma mexicanum. The sequence goes on along the minus strand of NC_090925.1, from coordinate 940,899,878 downwards.
CACTCAGCTTAGTTCACGGTAGTGCTGCATTCATACTGCAGACACTTTCATCTGTTAGTATGGATGAGCAGCAGCTGTAGGAAGTAACAGAATCGGTCAGGGCTCATTACAGTAAGTAAATTCTAATTCTTAATTTGTTTCTATTTAATTAGTGATTTTCCATCCATATAAAGTGCCAGAACCTATCATAATTATGCACACGTTCTGCTTAAAGTTGCATTAATCTTGTTGAGCCATTTGAATTACGCAACATGGCATTTAAAGCTACGTACAAAACATGGGTAGAGCACCAAAATGTGTTCTTACTCATGTTTATAAGGAGTCGTGGATGACAGCTATTGAGTTGTTGCGTGCTAAATAAATATACGCAGATCAGGTAACCCAGTGACTTATGGGCTCTGAAGTCTATCACGTGTTTTCAAGGCATCACGATTGATTACCAAAACCCCGAATTACAGCTATGGACGTGCTACGAGGTAGATGCATATATAATAGCCCACTGCCTTCATAATTCTGAAGAGTCTCATGCAGTGACTTGCTAAGCCAGTGATTCCACGCGTTGTCAAATAAGCGGATGGAATTATTTAAATAACTTGTGCCAAATGCACCGTTGTATCGTATCATAACTCACCTACAGCAAGGGGCCAGTCAAGTTCCTTGCGCTCGAGTAAATCAGGAGTCTGCTGTTACACCGGGAAACATTTCTTGCCGGCTAAGTGTGTTATTTAAAGGAACGTCATAATCACCTACAGCAAGGAACTTGACTGGCCCCTTGCTGTAGGTGAGTTATGATACGATACAATGGTGCATTTGGCACAAGTTATTTAAATAATTCCATCCGCTTATTTGACAACGCGTGGAATCACTGGCTTAGCAAGTCACTGCATGTGACTCTTCAGAATTATGAAGGCAGTGGGCTATTATATATGCATCTACCTCGTAGCACGTCCATAGCTGTAATTCGGGGTTTTGGTAATCAATCGTGATGCCTTGAAAACAAGTGATAGACTTCACAGCCCATAAGTCACTGGGTTACCTGATCTGCGTATATTTATTTAGCACGCAACAACTCAATAGCTGTCATCCACGACTCCTTATAAACATGAGTAAGAACACATTTTGGTGCTCTACCCATGTTTTGTACGTAGCTTTAAATGCCATGTTGCGTAATTCAAATGGCTCAACAAGATTAATGCAACTTTAAGCAGAATGTGTGCATAATTATGATAGGTTCTGGCACTTTATATGGATGGAAAATCACTAATTAAATAGAAACAAATTAAGAATTAGAATTTACTTAGTGTAATGAGCCCTGACCGATTCTGTTACTTCATACTAACAGATGAAAGTGCCTGCAGTACGAATACAGCACCACCGTGAGCTAATCTGAGTGGAGTTTCTTGTCTTCACCAGTTCGTCACAAGTTTAACCACTAAAGGTATTTTTAACCAGTTAGTGTTACTAACTGACACATATTCAAGTGACTAAGTAGCGCATAGCCAATACTGGCGCCTTATTGATGACTGTATGTATTTTTACAGATACAGTGCATGAAAATAAACAATGCGCGGCATCCGTTTAGGAGCCGGATGAAAATGCCGATTAAAGTTACCATACACGTCCCAAAGAAATTGAGAAACACTCAGGTTAGTCCAAGAAACTACGGTTTCAACACTGTCAGTTACCACCGTTTTTAGTTTTGGCTGATAAAATGCTCTTAGTAAAACACCTTTTTTATGTATTCCATTTTAGATGTTCTATTAATGGGAAAGTATCTATTACTGAAAACAACAAAATTGTCTCTGTCCTGAAGACGGCCACTATTACCATCAGAACCAACGGCACCAGAGAGAGTTCCGTATGAGTCAGAAAGGCCGAAACATATGTCGACTTGCTAATAGGAACTTTTTCACTTTCTTGATTCCTATCTCTCACTTTCAGTAAATTGCAAAAGGGCAGCTGGCGCGTATCAAGCAACTCGCAGTTACCCTACACCAACATAGGTAAATTAGAACAGAGTGGTTAAGAATCAAAAACAGAACTAGATCACCTGCTCTGGTCAAAAAACCTTTGAGGCATACATTACAGTTGGGAGACTCCAATATATTTGACTCTTCCCTGAAATTATATGTGTCCATACTTGCAGTAATACACACTGTTTTTCCCGTTACCTTTCTCCATGTAATCTGGCATCTCGAAAGGCCTGGTGGGTTTACACCAGTTAGATTGTAAGTGACTAGCACAGTTTGTTTTTTAGATCTAGGCGCTTGAATGCCCTTTTTATTTTAGGCATGTGTTGTCTGAACAATAAAAATAAAAAGAAAATATTTTTGTTAATTACACGTGGTATGAGTAATCTTAAAATTACATGAGATTACCTTGGATTTAAACTGGTGTGACTCAGGGCCATTATCCACTGATGCCAGCGGTTCTCTCAAATACAAGTTGGTGCTAATAGCCTGTGTAGATAGTTGATATTTTTTCCCCATCACTTATGTTACATATGGTAAGGTTGAGTCCCCTCACAGTCAAATCCTGCACATTTGTCCATAGCAGAGACGCTACAATTGATGAGCGGAATTCAATGACAGCCCAGTTGATCACACTATCCCATTTAGGCAGTTCAATCCTTAAAATATTGTGATAGTAATACTAGCAAGGCAGGGAATGGATTTAAAAATGACATTGATTGAGTTGTGTGATCCATACCTTGTTCCTATCGTGCCGGCACCAACTTTGTTATGCCTCTTAAAAGAAAGTACACGCTAAGCAGTGAAGCGTGTTCGCAGTCCTACACCGGCCCCTAAAGTTAGCAATGTATTCATGGACATAATCTTCTATTTCGATCGTTATGACAAAAATAAAAGTACTTGTTACATACCCGAATATTGCTGTTTTCTTCAAAATATACGTTATTCTTTCCTTTTTGTGAAAAGAAACAAAACTTTTTGTGCTGTGTGTGGATGTTTGTTTATGTTCCTGGTTCTGCACTGGGTAATGTTATGACATGGTTGATGACGGGGTACGTTTGGCTACGCTGCCCGCAATCGTCATGAGAATAGGTGAAGCATAGTTTTGACTAATGAAGTCAGCTTTAGGGGCGGGTGAATTTAGTTAATGCTGCAACGGCACTTGAAGTTTAGCATAAGATCGCAGAAACCGACCCGTGATTTCCGCATGTGTAAATATGAAAAAAAAAACAAAGGTAAGATGCATTGGAATTTTTGTTTAAGATTGATCGATGTATGCTCAGAAATACATGCCCAATCGATTGAGCCAATAACATTTCTGAGTGAACTTCCCCTTTAAGCAAACAGTAGCTGCTCAGCATATGCAGCTTCACTGCGAGTGTACGCTCTATGCAGAAATAGGTTGCTGTGTCCCGCATGGGCAGAGTCCGCACTAGTACATTTGCTTTGTTCACTCTGGCACCTCGTGCGGTGACAACCAGAAAGGATTGTTGGACCAGTAGGCCTCTGCAGTGCCTCATGGTTGGGTTTGGGGAATGGTTAATTGGTCACTGACCACGATCCACATTTCAAAGTGTAGAAATGTGATGTGCAAGTTGTTCAGCAATGTAACTAGTACAGCAGCTACCTCACCCGTTCTAAGGATCCTATGTGGATTTGAAAGCCTCAAACAGATTAATCAGGTGTGGTGCAACTGGCAAGCAGATTTCATGCTGTACTTTCTATTAGCCTGCATTCGGGTGTTGATAAAAAGGATTACCGTTGAGTACTCTTGTTTAAAAAGGCAGATTATTTTTTTTGCCAGTCACATACATAAAATCAATAGTTCTTTCTATCATGGTACAGTGTTAAGTTACGTAAACTGCTGCATTCGGTTACCGCCTGATTTTATGGATTCCAAAAAGGCTGATCAAGATTTGATATGGAGTTTCCGTACTGTACATACATCAAATACCATGAAACGCTGAATAACATTCTTAAACAGGCATACATTCTAGAAAGTGAAGTTGTGCATCATGATGCTATTACCATTTACGAGAATTCAAATTAGAAGACTAAATGTGCCGTTTAAATCGGTCATCCCCTCGGATTATAATGCTTTGCGCAATGCAGATATCCAAGTGGGGCTTGATTAAGCCTAAACTGGGCATTGCAACATACTTTTGAAAAAGATAAAGATATAGACTCGACACAACTCCCATTTGCGCCTCTGTGTATACATTGATTTGAACAAGGATGTCACTGGGTTGACAGTGTTCTACTGCAATGAAAACACAGGTGTCCCTTTCGCACACATCCCCTCTGTGGCAGATTAAATTACTAGCTATAGGGACTTTATTAAAGTGCTTTGTCACATTACAGCGCATGTTGAGATGATGTCACCATCTCAAAACAAGCATTGGCAAAGCCAATAGTTTTAGCTTGTGTATGGGTATTAGATAGGCATTTGCATGGCACTGCTACCATATGCCCAGGTACCTGCACCATTGTCCAGATGTTACCATCTTGGCGCCGGATTTACCAGGTAGTACCATTATGGTAGTGCCTGTCAAATACCTATCCCATGTCAACCAAAAATCAAAAGCTGTTGACTTTTACCCTGCTTGTTTTCTTTACATTTGGAGACTTTTTTTAATTTTATGGTGGAAAACAGAAAAATACAAGTGTTGTAAAGCAAAGCTTTTTCACTTTGCATTCACAGGCTTTTAGAAGTAATTTTGAGCTGTAATTGCCCTTGCTAATACGTGTTTTCTTTACTTTCAGAGACTTAGTCAAGACTTGTAGTCCTACTTTTATGATGCAAAACAGAAAATACAGGTTTGATAATGTACACATTTGTGTCTTTATATTCAGAGACTAAGTCCTTATTTCATGATGCAATTGGCAATCCTTGTTTCCATTACATTCAGAGGCTTTTAGTCCTAATAAAAACATTTGTCAGAAAAATACATGGGACTGCGTTTCAAAACCATCCTATTTTAACATGCTCTCTGGCTGCGGACCCTCTGTGAAAGCTGCTGGCATGGATGATCGCAGCTCAGTCTGCAGTTGTTTCAGTCTATTTCTATTAAGGCCGAGCGGGTACGAAGACAGCTGAAAACGAGCGGAGGCTGGAAATGTACGAGATACCAGACATAGCCTAACACCTGATCGGTGCATACCTGGAGGGCACTAGGACCGTGAATCTGCTGGGTGGAGCTCTGAGAAAGATCTCCTTTCCTCCTGCTGCGCAGCCCATAGATAAGGGCACGAGCAGTGAAGGCACAGTGAAGGCAGCGTGGGTCACTAGCTCTGAGCACAGCCGTATAACATTAGGACCCAGAACCTGCTGGGAGATTGGAGAAAAATCCCCCATCCTGCAGTGCATTTCACAGATGAGGGCAGCTTGATGCGGGGGGGGGGGGGGGAATCCTCCACTTTTCCTCCAAAAATCAGCGGTATTACAACTTGGAAATTCCGCCTGTGGTAATTAAGTCAAAAATCACCAATGGAGTCCTATGAATGGGGACTAACAGCACTTGCATAGCTCCCAAACTTTTGTGTGGCCAAGGCGGGTGATAACGCCATATTTTGTTGTTGGCGGGTAACCGTCCTTTGAAGTGAATGTGAGTAAAGGAGGCCTGGTGGCGTAGTCAGCTGATTGCAAGGCAGGTGACGCCTATCTAAAGCATGTGAATGGAGAGCTATGCAAACTCACAGGATCAAGCAATGGCATTTGAGTGTGGCTGTAGATTTAACACCAGAATACCACTAAACTCGCAATGAGGCCCTTAGTAATTTGTGTTAGAATGACCTGTGCAGGCAGCGGTAGAAAATGAAGTACCAAATGATGTAAGAGAAAAATGAAATGTGTAAAATTGTCCTAGATAGCACAAAGGGGGGCAACTGTTGAAACAGACAGCATTTTACTATTTCACATAAGCAATGATCTTGCGGCTGTAACATGTAGTGCATCACTGTAGCCATGTTTAGGGGGATGATGTAGCAAAGACAGGAGTAAATGTGATTAGATGGTAGAAAAATCAAAGGCCTGCGCGGCAGTGATGGTAATCTCTGCTCGGAAGTAAAAGCACCAAGCAATGTGTGACATGTCATTTATGTGGGCAGGGCACTGCTGTTTCAGAACTGCAATATGTGTTACAGGGGCACTAGTCGCACGGCCAGGATTGGCTATGTATGGTGGACCAATCTGTCACAGATTAATTAGTTTTATTAAGACAAGCTGACTCAGATCAGGCAACTTTTAGCAACACAACAAGTAGCTACAGATGTTTGTTGATGTTTGTTGAGCACAAAGCACGCACTCGCACACAATGCAAAAGTAGCTTTCAAGGGACAGGAACAGACACAGGCCTCTGATAACATAAGTTCCTTGACTAAATAACGCATGTGCCTGCAATCTACAAACACACAGACACTTGCCGTTTAGCTTCAGCAAAAAACGATGAGCTTCCCCATTTTAAAAGAAAGCCAACCACAAGTGGCAACTTCCTGTCTTAGACGGGCTCGTAGCAAATTCAAGAGATCCTGCTTCGCTGATAAGCAGCCAAGGACAGGAAGCATGACCCCAGAATACGCACGGACGGTTGAATATGTGTACAGACAAGTGTCGCTCTTCACCTCTTTAGAAACTTTAATGGGGTTTGAAGTTGTGTAGGAGCGAATAACACGCTTTGATTGTTCCCCAAGCAGAAGCCCCAGTCACTCTAAGGGAAACAGCCAAGAGTCAAAGACAGCAACTGTCTCTTAATGTTGCGCATAGGTACATCATGTGTCCAACACGAAGCAAAGCACAGGAGCAGCATCAAGCTCTACATTTTAACGGCCCAGGTGTTGGAAATGACGCACCCATTATAGGTAGACCAAGTCCTGCTTTAATATAAAAAGCTCAGGCTGACGGTGTAACCACACACACAGCGCAGCAGAAGAAATCGGGGAGGGCTGGGAAGATACATCCATCACAGGTCCCCAAGCAGAGGCACGAGCAGGCCCGATTGACAGGAAGCCTTGGTCAATTTGCATGCAGCCCAGCAAGCCCTGAAAGCGTGAGTTTAAATGTGGAAGTCGAACTGTATGCATTTTTCTGAGACCGAAGGCGTTTCTTATTATGTTACACCACTCCCGATCATACCATAGCTTAGTGTAGACCAACATAATAAACTTTATGTTGCCCAAGCTGGTATCTTAAATGGATTAATTGTACTTATTCCTTAGCAAATGTAAATCATGCTCTTAGCTTATGCAACAGTGCTCTTCATATGCATGGCAATATGCTACGTTATAATTGCTGCAGCCATAGCAGGTGCAGTGAGAAGTAAAGCCTGTAGGAAACAGATGTGATATTAAATATATTAACTTACTACATTCAAGTGTCAGTTTCATATGTTTGAGTAATGCTTTAGAGTGAGTCTCTCCGAGTCCTACACAATTCCACAACATTTCCTGGATGTAGTGTTGGAAATTCGGTCAAGAGGTGCAAACACTCGGGAGGACTGTCTGAGCACTAGGCCAAAACTCCTGAGGCACCTTTCATCACAAAATAAGACGGTTGATTCCTACCCACTCCACACATCCCCATCTGGGATGGAGGGTTGTGGGCAGAAATCCCGCCCTACAGGGCCAATTACGTCAGATCTGCCGCAGGCAGAGATTGTTTCATAAGGATAGGCAGAGTAGAATTGTACAGGCATATCATGTTTCTGCAATGCACTACCCCTCAAGGTCAGAGGATATTCTGTTAGGAATTTCTTCGTAAATGTAATCTACTAAATGTATGTTATTCTCTTTACTGTATATGGCTAATTGTATTAAACATTATCCTGTGAAATTGGTATTCATGGACCACAGTTTGGGGAGGACGATACTATACTTTGCCAGTTTGTTAGTCATTTTCTCTACAGCTGGATAAACTCTTCTGCCGCTGCCTGGGCTACCTTACTGGATTTGTTTGGCGGGTTCCTACAAATGAGTTGCTTGATTATTTTGACCCCGGCTGAAATTGGAGATATTAATATTTGGTTTGATTCACATGTGCATGTGGAGGAGGCGTTTGTGAATTTAAAGAGGTGCGCAAATCAGCAACGAATAATAATTTGGTGATGGGGAGCAGGTGCAAGTGTATCTAGGTCACCAGGCCTAAGCCCTGCCCATCTGGTGCCTTCCTGCCTGCCGCTCTTTTTCACCACTCAGCAAGCCCCGCCCACCTGGTGCTTTCCTGCTTGCCGCTCTTCCCCTACTTAAGGAGCCCTCCAGCCTCTTTTCCTTTGCAGATGGGGAGCAGGTGCAAGTGGATCTAGGTCACCTGGCCTAAGCCCCGCCCACCTGGTGCCTTCCTGCCTGCCGCTCTTTTTCACCACTTAGGGAGCCCCGCCCACCTGGTGCCTTCCTGCTCTTTTTCACCACTTAGCAAGCCCCGCCCACATGGTGCCTTCCTGCCTGCCGCTCTTTTTCACCACTTAAGGAGCCCTCTAGCCTCTTTTCCTTTGCAGATGGGGAGCAGGTGCAAGTGGATCTAGGTCACCTGGCCTAAGCCCAGCCCACCTTCTTAGCCCTGCCTCTTCCTTCCTGCTCTTAACTATTAGATCAAGGGCGTCTCTCGCCCGGGCATCCGAAGCAAAGGGCAGACGAAGAAAAGGGCAATTCCTGTTCGGACCAGGAGGACCCAGGGCCCGACCCCCTGTTCAGACAGCAGGTAAGAATGCACCAACGTGTTACTCCCTGTCCCCACAGGCCATCCCCACCCCCTCTGTTCCCCCCGTGATGTTCCCTTGTGCCCCACCATTCTCGCACACAGGTGTTGCCCGTTTTGCTCGATTCTTCTACCCTGCTTCCCCCCTCACCCACCTCAAGCCTACTTCTGCAGGAGTCTGTCCTGATAAATTCTGGTTTCAGCATCACCGTCTTGTGGCCAATGCTGGATTTAACGGTTATGGACTTCATTCATTCACGGTGCGTCACCCCTTCTTATCTCTCATGCTGGACTCCCTTTGCATCTTGTACTCATTGTGGCCCTGAATAATGCTGTTCCCCTCGTCATCTTGTATCCTGGCTTGCAGCATTATGTGTTACTACTGACTTTGGCAATTGTATTCACTCTCCCCTTGCTTCTCCACTCTTGACTGCTAACTCTGTTCTCTATCTCTACTCCTTTCCCTTCTCCCTTTTCCCATCTCCTCTCCTTACTTTCTTCTATGCACTTACTCTATCAGAATTGTCCCTGGACCTAGTATGATAGCAACCTCGTATGTCTCCTCCCCCTCCCCTTACTGGGTTTTTTCCTCCCCACACTCCCTCAGCACTATCTGAAATGTTGTCAGGCCTAGTATGATAGTTGCTCGTTTTGCTCCTCCCCTACCTTTCTGCAGCCCTCTCCCACACCTCTTGTTTTTCTCTGGCTCTACCAGAAATGTCATCAGGCCTAGTACGTTAGTCACCTGTTTGTTTCAATTTCCTTCACACTCTCCCCCTCCCTTCCTTATCCATGTCTTAGCTCTTGCACTATCTGAAATGTCGTCAGGCTGAGTACGATGGTTAATTTCACATCCTTACTGTTTATGGCCTGTAAGAATGTCATTGTATTTTCCCTTGTTCCCGCCCTTGCCTTGAAGCGCTTTGAAACACATTGTGTATAGGCGCTATATAAATAAAATATCATATAGTGCTTCATGCTGGATCTTTCCAGCTTTTCAAAGCAGTATTAATCATCGTCGTCAGAAATGTGCATCTTCATAACCACGTTGTTTACAAAAATGTGTTCATGTTCAAGTCAGAGTTGCACTTACTTAAATGAAATGTGCAAACTTTGCAAACATGTGATAACAGGAGGCATGAAAGAAGCAGATGCATTGAAAATCAGCAACTTTAGGCATGTAAATTGGGAGTCGACATGTTAAATCACACTTTGAGGGATCTCAACGTCTGGAAAATGAAAAATAGGCGTTTTCTCAAAAAAAATAGCAAATCATTTGTTCAGAACATGCCCGTCATCAGTAGCAGCCACTGCGAAATGAAATGGTCGTCACACTGTGCGGCAAGCGGGTCACAAAGGCAGATCCAGTAGGTGTCATGGAGTTCCAACGACTGCACCGAGGAGGAGAAGGAAAGGTACGTATTAAGGAGTAGAATCTCCTTCCTTGACCAGACTGATGAGGAGACGACCCTGAGGTACAGCCTCACATCCCTCACCACTATTACGACATACTTTTCTTATCTGCCATCCTCGCACATGCCACATGTAAGAAGCTGGCAGCTGCACTCCATGCTATGCCAAAGGTCCTGTAGGATAACCACTATAGCGTCATCCCAGGCCTCATAGTCACTTGCATTAGACCAGGCGATTCATGAAATACCAAGGTCTGTGCCTCAATACCCCTCTATTCTGCAAACAAAAACCATTTAAGGTGATTAATAGTGAGGAAATAATGTGATTTTGCTGGCTGTCTCTGTGCTACTGGGGCAACTAATTGGCCAAAGAGCACATGATCTGTATTGACAGCGTCACCCTGTACAGCAATGCAAACTGTCCATACAGCCAGTTCTTCATTCATTACTTTAAGCAGATGTCCTAGTGAGGCCACCCTCGTGCTAGACCATTTGCCCTCTAAACACTTAACTTGTGGCTTCCCAGCTCTAAAACACAGGAGCTGCTCTCTCCACAACACAAGTGAATGAGAGATGTGTATTCAGTGCACGCATGAATTGCCTGCGATGCAAGTACAGCACTGGTAGACGTTTTATCAATCTGAAATACATTGTCCCTATTAAAACATTAGTGCTGTATGGCCACCACATACATAGCAGGTAAATCCATTTCAAGAGCCATTTCCAAAGAGCCTCAACTCAAGCAGATAATTAATTTTCCACAGCAACCTCCATGAACAGTCTGTGGTACTACAACCAGATACATCCAGTGTTGTTTTTGACTCACCGCGACCTCTAGTAATGTTGTGTGGTATTACACCTTGGTAAATCTCCAGTGCTCTGTCTGACTCTACAGAGACACATGAGCAACCTGTTGTACTGCACCAGTTTGTATCCTGTGCTGTCCTGACACAGCTCTGTAGTTGCCGAGCTGAATAACAGCCTCTCGCAATAATTGCATCGCCAAAGCAGGGGGGGGGTGAGCTATCCACAAAATAAGGGTGTTGGTAAAAGAAAACATTCTTTCCATTAATATAAGAGACCCTCCACATCTAATCAGCTCATGCTGACATCACAGAGACTCCACCCACAGCCAATAACATAATACTTACATCACATTAATTCCCCAATCACAAGAAAACAAAACACTAGACTGACCCTGTAAACAAATAAATTGACGTTTTCAATTCCAACATAAGAATGCCGACTTTCAAAGTTAATGTCATTTTTTGTTTAAAACATCAATCATTCTTAAATGACAAACAATTACTTTATTAGCATGAAAAACAGGAGAGAAATATGTTCGCATATAAACACAGTGACCTCGATCTTTAAAGTACAAATGGCTGCCAATGAACAACACAATAGAAATGCAAGGAAAGTGCACAAAAGGGGTGTGGTGTTGGGAGGGAATGGGTGGAAATTGCCTTAAATGTAACCTACAGATTGGTTATTTGCCCTGCCATCTTACACCCAACACCTACAGGCTGTGTCCTTCCTCATATGTCATTTGCTCTTTGGAGCCCTTTTTAGTTCCCATGACAACTGTTTCAGCTTTAAGGCAGCGCTTACGATGAGTACTTAAATAACCAATATACCTAGTTAATGGTATGATCAGCTCAGAACGTCAGTTATTTGACAAAGTACTTAAATAAAGCCCATATACATAGTAAATTGCTTTGAATTATCAAAAACGTGAGTAAGTTAGGATTTGCACAGCCAGGCCTCCAGATGAACATCGTACCAGCCCTTTTTGCACATAAAATCTTGGAAATACGACAACTATTATTTTCCTGCATACATTTACCCACAGGTTCAGAGCAGAGGGCAGTGAAAATGTCAGGTTACTTGACAGAAACCAGAACTCTTGATGTTTATTTACATGGACATAATTGCAAGCCATGGAGAAAAGCCTCTGAAATAGAAATGATCTCTCAGAAGACGTTCAGAAAGAAACCGCACACAGTTATATAAGAAATGTTTTTTCTGTTCAGCTCCTGCTGCGTTTTGTGTGTAGATGCTCATGGAAAAAACTGAAGCATTGTGCACATTTATATTCCTAGCATTTTAGGATTGTATAATTAATAAGATGGAAAACTGAGTTACAATGGCAAACTGTTTTGTTTCTAATGGGTCCTACTTATTTTCAAGTTTTTTCATGTTTTGGTTGCCTGTTGCATACTTTTTACACTCTTGCAGAGACAAATCGTTTTTTTACACTTATTTTAATGTACACACCAATTATAAAAAGTGTGTAAAATGATGAGTATGCAAGGTCTAGTTTACATCCATTCAACCTCAACTTGCAGTCAATTGGGTACATTACTATAGATGGTCAGTGGCAGCAGAGCCCTTGCTCAAGGGTGCGATTGTAAATACACCAATCACAGGTGGTACAGCCTCTTTCAAATCTTCAAGACTACAATTAAAACATCCAAAACCAGACTCTCCAGGAAGTGCAAGCGCTGTTAAAAAACAAACAAAAATGAGTTACATTTGTAATTGAAATAGAAACTCAGAATAACCTGCCCCTGTAGTGATAATCCAGATAGGCATTTCACTTTTGTATGCATCGCTTCATGCATGGTTCATCCAACTTCTAGGCACTGCGATTATTATACCTCAGTCTGTGCGTGATCTGCAGTTCGCAGGTTCGAATCCCAGCAAAGTCAACTCAGCCCTTCGTCCTTCCAAGGACAATAAATGAGTACCAACTTCGGTTTGGTGAAAATTGTATGTAAATATGTTCTATGTACAGCGCTTTGCCAAAAGAGCTATATAAATAACAAATCATTATTTCTGTCCAGCCAAACTTTGACCATGAGATTAGTTATAGAATATAGCATTGAGTCCTTACATCTCTGCATTGTTTTATCATAACACTGGCATACCATTAGGTAGTAGTACTTCCAGGAAATTAGGACTTTCATTAAACATCAAAAGGCAAGTCTATCGAACCTCAAAACACACAATACAATTCATGTTTCCTTTACTGTGCAATTGGCTAGGTTTTAAAAATTAAAGTACATTGGGCCCTGTTCACAGAAACGTTTATAATGGGGCAATCCCATTGGAAAATGCTGTGTGAATCGTGCCCATTATTTTAAAAATTCAAATGTGGACAGAAGAGATGAAATGGTCAGACCTTAGAAAAATAATTAAAGGAGTGACTATCAACCTGTATTGGATTAACATCCCCTTCTGCAACATGTTTTAGGGAGTGAACCAGCTGTAGAGTGGCTGGGAATTGGTGTAGAAATTATTTGTTTTTCTAAAGGCTGAATTCCTTCCAATTATGGTTTACAGAACACCTACTATGGAAAGCGTCTCTGATTCGGGTTCACCTGCATATTTTTACCAATTGCTATCACTGTTATATTAGTTCCATCTTTGAGGATCTTGCACTGCTGAGGCAACTGTTCCTGTTTTATGAGGGTGGTTCTCCCACTGCTGAATCAGTGATGATCGGGGTAAGAAGCAGCACATAAGGAACCCCAGCACTATTGGGGTGCCTTTACTTAGCCCTATTTCGCATTGCATCCCCCTCTGCATTGCTCAAATCTCGCCCACTCCACGAGGAGAGCCTTTAAAATGGGGGCCGCAACGTTGTTTACACGTTGCCTGGTAACAAAGTCAGCCCTGATTGGCTGAGCCTCCATCTTCTCCTACAACGCGAAACCGGAAGGCGATAGCCGGCCTTTCCCAACTAAGGCCGCCCACATAAGGCCATCCTCTGCCTTAGCCTGCCCACATCTCCACTTATCCGGCAGCAGCCTCACTGGTAGGGCAGGAGCCCTCACTGCCGTATCGCGGCTTGGAGTAACGGCCAACATCCACTCGACATGCACCATCGCCGCCCATCGGGTTAAGCAGCAGCACATAAGGACCCCCCGCACTATTGGGGTGCCTTTACTTAGCCCTATTTCGCAATGCATCCCCCTCTGCATTGCTCAAATCTTGCCCGCTTCACGAGGAGAGCCTTTAAAATGGGGGCCGCAACGTTGCCTTTACTTAGCCCTATTTCGCAATGCATCCCCCTCTGCATTGCTCAAATCTTGCCCGCTTCACGAGGAGAGCCTTTAAAATGGGGGCCGCAACGTTGTTTACACGTTGCCTGGTAACGAAGTCAGCCCTGATTGGCTGAGCGTCCATCTTCTCCTACAACGCGAAACAGGAAGGCGATAGCCGGCCTTTCCCAACTAAGGCCGCCCAAATAAGGCCATCCTCTGCCTTAGCCTGCCCACATCTCCACTTATCCGGCAGCAGCCTCACTGGTAGGACAGGAGCCCTCACTGCCGTATTGCAGCTTGGAGTAACGGCCAACATCCACTCGACATGCACGATGGCACCCGCATCACCCCCGCACCATCGCCGCCCATCGGGTTAAGAAGCAGCACATAAGGACCCCCAGCACTATTGGGGTGCCTTTACTTAGCCCTATTTCGCATTGCATCCCCCTCTGCATTGCTCAAATCTCGCCCGCTCCACGAGGAGAGCCTTTAAAATGGGGGCCGCAACGTTGTTTACACCTTGCCTGGTAACGAAGTCAGCCCTGACTGGCTGAGCCTCCATCTTCTCCTGCAACGCGAAACCGGAAGGCGATAGCCGGCCTTTCCCAACTAAGGCCGCCCACATAAGGCCATCCTCTGCCTTAGCCGGAAAGAGCCGGACATAATACGTGGTACTACAGCCACAAATACTTTGGTAAGAAAGCCCACCTAACGCCCTACTGTGATGACTCGTGCTGAATAATAGCGCCTCGCTAGGCAGCAGTCTATTAACACCAGCCTACTGATCACCCCCCACCGGTCTACAATCTCTGAGCCCAGCCTGCATGGTTGCGTACTGACACCATATATATGGTACCTACAAATATGTTATGTTTGTACTGATGCCGATATGCTGCTTTGCCGCTACTATGATGTATCCCTAGGCCTATATGGCACCATCCCGGACTATCAAATCTTACCTACACTCTAACTAATCTAACTAATCCCGTATTGCGGATGTAACTGTGTTTTATTGCACCTAGCCCTAGGTCAGCCCCCGCTAGACTATTTAGCCTACACCAACTTACTAATTGTTGCTGATGGATCTATGCTTGTTGCACCTAGCCCTAGTTGAGCCCCCGCTAGACTATTGCATTTAGCCTACGCCAACTTACAAATTGTTGCTGATGTATCTATGCTTGTTGCACCTAGCCTCAGGTGAGCCCCCGCTAGACTATTGCATTTAGCCTACGCCAACTTACTAATTGTTGCTGATGTATCTATGCTTGTTGCACCTAGCCCTAGTTGAGCCCCGCTAGTCTATTGCATTTAGCCAATGCTAACCTCCCAATTGCCGATTTACCTGTGTCCCGATATACATAGCCATAGATGACCTTAGGGTGATTGACTGTACCTACACTGAGCCCAATAATTACTGCCACATCCGTAGGTGACCTACCTTGCCCAGCACATAGACATATGCTGCTACATTGCTTTATCTTACATACATCACTCTGCCACTATCACCTTACCCTGATTCGTTATGTTGCTGCACCTATATACTATTTGCTATTTCACGGCATTCTGGGCCACAGCTACCCTCCTGACTGCACCAGTGCTAAGTGTCTCATCTCTGCCTTACACAACACACAAGACCAACAGGGATCATACCCCTACCATGCCGCTAAATTTGACCTCTGCCACTGAGCACTTAGTCTATCACTCCACCGCATCTACTGCACCTTTTACACCGAGACTCTGTTCTACCCAAAAGTCCAACCCACTGCATGACTAATCCCTACCTCAACTCTCCTGCCTTATGGCTTCAACACTTTGCCACTAAACCTACACCCAATCAACCATGCCCGCTACACCTGGGAAATATTAGATTAAGATCCAGATTCCTGCACGTACCCAAACGTCAACCCATAGACCACACTAACCACTCTAACACCAGCTAAAGCCATCCTGCTCAGATACCACCTGACTGCCTTAAGACATTGCCCAAAAATGAGGTGAGGGGTGCTCTTATCAATGCTAGATCCCTCACTGCCCATGCCCTTGATATCGCTGATCTCATTACCACACAAAACCTCGACTTTATTGCCATCACGGAAACATGGCTTCATGCAGCCTGAGGCCTTTTACTTGCACTTGCCATTCCCAATGGTTATTCCATTATCAGAAATGACCGTAACTCCAACCTCTCCAGAGGAGGCGCAGTCGCATTCATCCACAAAGATGACATCAACATAAGACAGATCCCCAACATACCACTCAGTTCTGCTGAGTCCATTTCAGTCAAGCTCTCTCTCCCACAACAGCACAGCTACATTGCACCTCATTTATAGACCACCAGGTCCACTTGCTACCTTCGCTAATGACATCTCTACCACCTTGGCAGACAATACCAAACCCAACTCCCAAGTTCTACTCCTGGGTGACCTTAATCTCGGATTATTAGATCCTAATGATTCACATGCTAGCGAGATCGCCACTAATATCTCAAATCTAGGATTCTCTCATTGCATACTCGAACCTACCCATTCCAAAGGGAGGACACTCGATTGGATTGGCGACTTAAACTGTAATATGCACATCATCTCTAACGACCCCTGTGCTTGGTCAGACCATCACAATCATTTTTGATATACCAGCCTCAGATTCCCTTATCAAACCTACCATTGTGCCATCCATCCTTACAAGAAACAAAAAAGATATCACCAAGGCAAACTACTCCCCTTGATCTTGCCCATTCTCAATAATCCTGCTCTCTCACCCGACGACCCTACGGTGATGGTGGACATCTTCAATCAAACCTTGTGCAAAGCTATTAACACCATAGCACCCCTCAAAACTAGGAAACCCAAACAGCGTGCACATCTTAACTCTTGGTTCACGCCTTACCTTAGAACACTTACGCAAAGTAAAACAGAGTGCTGAAGCACTTTGGAAAAGTCTACCCTGCGAGACTAACAAAGACAACCTCATTCTGGCAACCTTTAATTAGAAGGAAGCAATCCTACAAGCCAAAAAAGAGACCTACAACCAATGTATTTCACAGGTTGAATCTAACAAGAAGGAATTATTCAAAATTCTTAAAGAATTAGAAAACCCATCCTCCACCCCAGATAACTGCATTAAGGACAGCACTTGGTGTGAAAACATTCAAAAAGCTCTCCTTAATAAAATTGCCACATTACAGGCTAAAATTAATATTAAACAAAACTGCCTACAAACACCTTCCCATAGCAATCCGCTGACCACTAAACCCAGAAACCCTCCATTCACGCACACTCCGTTCAGTTTTACCCCCCTGACCATTAATGAGGTGGAAAGTATCATTAGGAAATTGAAACCTTCCAATTGTCAAGGTGACTCCTGTCCTGCTCCTATCATCAAGGAATCTGCTCATGAACTGGCTCTCCCTTCATCACTGAATTTATCAACTCCTCATTCCTTTCGGGCATTGTTCCCGACAACCTTAAGGTCGCCTGGGTCATCCCACTGCTAAAAAAAACAACGTTGGACCCTAATATCCCCACCAATTACAGGCCGATCACCACAGTCCCCTTCTTATTGAAAATTTTGGACAGGGCAGCGTATTTACAGATTCAAAAATACCTTGACAACAACAACTTGCTTGGCTCAAGACAATCTGGTTTCCGCCCCAAACATGGGACAGAAACAGCACTACTAGATTTGAAAACCCAAATTGAGGACCTAATAGATAACGGCAAATTAGCCTTACTATTACTCTTAGACCCATCGGCAGCATTTGATCTTGTCAACCATGAAATCCTCTGTCGCCACTTGAAATCTGCTGTCCACTTCTCCGCTAAAGCTACCAAATGTATCAGCTCCTTCCTGGACAACAGGCAGATGAGGGTATTCTCACCCACCGCTGCTGCAGAACCCATCCCGGTGCCATGCGGAGTACCTCAGGGATCATGAACCTCACCAACGTTATAGAATGTCTTCACTAAACCACTGTTTGACGTTCTTGATTATCTGGGTGTCACCTACACCAATTACGCTGACGACACCCAGATACTCATCCCAATCACAGGAGACTACCTAGTGGATACAAAAGCCTTGAATGACATCTATCAAGTTATCCAAGCTTGGATGGCCCAGCATGAGCTCGGTCTTAATGACGATAAGACAGAGCTCCTCATCCTGGGATCCCAACAACGACTGAACAGACTTGACCCTGCCTTCAAGACTTTCATCATCTATGGTAACACTATTAAAGTCTCGTCCGACACCAAAACATTAGGCATTTACCTCGACTCCACCCTATCACTCAATAGACAAACCAATTCAGTTGTCTCTGCATCCGCCTATACATGTAAGCTTATTACAGCATGTTGCCCCTTCCTCACCACACAGAACTGTACTATCCTAGCCAGGACATTGGTCATGTCCAAACTAGACTATTGTAATGCCCTATATCTTGGGACTAGCCAACATAACCTGAACAAGCTACAGGTTACGCAAAATAATGCAATTAGAGCTGCCTTCAACATCTCCAGATCCTCTCACATCTCCGAGACCAGGAGAAGCTTACACTGGCTTTCAGTGACACAAAGAATTGCGCTGAAATCTCATATGCTTACACACAAATGTCTGAACAACCAGGCCCCCACCTAGCTCTCCTCTCGCTTTTCACACTACACACCTACCCGTCTACTCAGATCGGCTCAAGCACACTGTCTGACCATCCCCAGATACAAACTGCAGAAAGCCGGGGGAACCAGCTTCCCTGTCCTTGCGTCCAAACTTTGGAATTCGATTCCTTTACCTATTAGATCTGAACACTCTCCTACCATTTTCAAACAAAGCACCAAATTATGGTTAGCTACCAATGTTGTCTAAATGACCAAACGTATCTCAGGACCTCCCCTGGCTCAGCAATTACCTCCGCCTGTATGCTTCTCTTGCTACCTGTAGATTTTGTGCTTTGCACTTTGTAAAATTTTACATTTATTCTTTGACTGTAGATATTATTGCACCTTACATTGTTTACGATGCATAACCTACTGTATACACTGTGCTAACCTGACATCTTAAAATTTAACCTGTACTGTATTATACACCTGTGTCAAGATATGCGCCCGGTTGCCCTCGGGCCTGGTTGCGCTATATAAATAAATAAAATACAAAATACAAATACAAAATACATGTTTCTTTGTGACAGTAATGGACGGTTGAGGCTTACAATGTACCAGTTAAATGTGAATGTAGTGTGAGGGGGTCAGAAACGTGAGGCTGATACCTTTGTGAAGGTTTTTCAAAAGATGCCATTTTATAAACTCAAAAAGGGAAGCGCCTCACTAGCCCTACCCTGACGAGGATTTCTCTGCCTATTAAAATAAACTTAAGGAAACACCAACACAAGGTTCATATCCCTCACAAGTATACATACAACAGCTCAACAAGGTCATACATGGCAATTCAATTTTAACAGAAATAATAGTTATGTTCACAACCTGGTAACTGTTTCTCCTTAGAATTTGGGTGAATTCCCCTTCCCCAGATTCAAACAGGATCTCAATCAACAGTTCCAAAAGGATCAGAAAATCACATCTGGCACCAAAGCTCCAATGCAGTTCTTTATTGTTCCAACTTGAGCAGTTCAATATTTTCAATGCGTTTTCACCTTTCCACTTGTAATAAAGAGTTAAAAGCAACTTATTCTCATAAACCAAGGATACTTCCATAGTTCATTTGGATTAACAAAGATAGTCTTGGTAAGGATAATTCTGCAACAGTTCACAAAATACTGGTCTCAGTAATGTTAGATGATTCTTCAGCAGTTCACAAAACACCTCAGAGGTTCTGCCACTTCTTCATCACTTTTAACCACACCACAGTACTGCAATGATTTCCACCTGGTCCAGTAACCTTCCAAGTCTACCGTTACAAGGTCTGTTTGTACTGGTGTACTCTCCTTTCAGGACTATTGCAAATAATACAAGTACTTCTGTCGTAAAGGGTTTTTTCCAACAATTTAGCAGTCTTACTTTTCTACAACATCAAGTTTGATTTGTTATTTTTGGGAAGACAAGACACGCATTGGTGCTGTTTGTTATACTCTTGGAATTGCCACATGCAATGCAGGTTATGTTCATCTCCTTCTGAAAATCTTCGGTCAGAAGGGCAACTTTCCTGCAACTCTTCTTTCCCTACTACTGTGTTAACCAATTGCTTATAATTGTTTTCTGCACCTCTTTGTCTTTGGCAATATGGGTTTAGGCCAGTTCCTCTTATTGCTTCTTTCACCCTCTGGCAATGAGATTTACATACACTATGAGATTTGCATACACTGAGTCTTAATTGCCCTTTCTTAGCTTTGACAATGTTGGTTCTTTCCTATTTGTCTTGATATTGCTTCTGCTGCTCTGCGCGGCCCGGCAACCTGGTTCTCTTGATCCGCCGTGGCCCTCGCCAGTCGGAAAGGGAGCACTCCTCGATCCAGAATCTACGGTGCGCGCCTGCCACCAGAGCGCGACTCACTATGGGGGAAGCCTTCAAACTTTACACGTCCTGCCACGCGTCCTCTGCAGCCCCAGTCTTCAAGGGGAAAGATTCCAAATCAAACGCATCCCGCTGCGTGACCTTTGCAATCAAGGTCTCTGGAGGAAGAGACTCTCAGAAACGGCAATGGTCCCAGCTCCTCTACTATCCTCCAGCTTCTGCTACGAAGTGGAGTCACAACACTCACTCCACCTCCTCCTACTACTACTGAGCCCTACGGCCTGCACCTCAGGGGGCCTTTTATGCCTACCACTCCCCCTCAGGTGTGGGTCATTAACCCTGTTAGGCGGCAATCTGCAGTCGCGTGCCTCTGCAGTCGCCTTCTTTGTCCCAGTACTTTGGGCATTGTGGGACTTGAAGTTCACAATATCCAAACCCTTTCAGAACCTGATAATGTTTTGAGATACGCACATAACATTCCCCTATTGATCCGAGGAGCTTTTATCGCCATAAATGGGAGTGGCTTTATAGAGGGAGGATTCTTAATCACAATAAATTAGTGGTTATGATAGTTTTCACCATCATCAAGAGAATTAGCTTTGGGAAAGAAAGGCTCCCTCCAACAGCAAGTCATTACATACTGTGAAAAACTTGACTGTGTTCTCCAACCTGCTCCCCTGGGATCCTCTAGTCAGGTGGCCAGGGAAGGGCCATTGCCTTTGTATCCCGACCCTGGGGGTGGACAAGCAAGGGAGGATCGCCTAAATGGAGGGTTGCAGGGGATTCGGACGAGAACATCCGAGGGCGAGACATGGTATTCCCCCTTTTCCTAGTCTACTTCAAAACCCTTTCCCTCAGCTTTCATGGGGTATTTATTCCATCTCCCCAATTTCCAACAAATACTGGGACGAGGAAGAGGCAACCGGGAGTAGTGAGGACTTTCCATAGGAGTAACATGGGGAGTGTAAGGGGAACCGGCTGTAGAAAGAACTTAAACAGTCCCATTGATAGTAAATGCCTGACTGACTCTAAGTATCACTCACACCCGACTCCACTTGACTGTTTTCACAACTATAAAGGGTGTGGCCTTTTTCGAGAGAAAGAGCGAGCTGCAGACGTTATCTGCACCAGATAAGCCAAGGAGCAGAGAGTAGAAGGATCTACGGCCCAGAGGAGAACGGTGGGCCGAGACGCTGGCCCGGTGTTGCTGTTGGGGCTGCAGCGTAGCTAGGGAGCCAAGTCTCCAGGGAGCCCAAGCGAAGCACCCTGCAGGCTGCTGTTGAACCATTGCTCGTTCTCTTGTGACCTGTGCCTAACCTCAGGCACGCACAACCAGAAGGGATCGCTTGTCAACACGCTGAAGCCCGGCTGAGTCTCGTGAAAGTAAGAGAGACACTCTGGAGCATGCGGCTGACTGAAGCAGAGTGGGTGAAAAGGAACACAAAGCATTACGGAGAGGAAAAGGAGGAAAGAAATGAAAGGAACTAGTAAAGCAATATAGAATGAAAGAAGAGTGAAATGCGGTGCGAAGTAAAAAAAGGACTGTAATAAAGAGGGTGCAAGCAACCCGGCAGAGTGAAAGTGTGCACAGGAAAGCTGAAAAGGGTGCCATTGGGCACGGAAAGGTAAAGAGCGCATGGGAAAAGCTGGAGAAAGTGTCAGGGGCACAAGAAGAACAAAGAAGGTGCAAGTGTGTACAGAGGAAGTTAACGAAGGTGCCAGCGGGCACAAGAAAGAGGAATGTGCAAGTGTGCAGGAGAAGGAAAGAAAGGTGCCAGCGGGCACGAGAAAGAAGTCAAGAAAACAGAGGGGATAAAGAAGGGGGTGCAGAAAGCCTCTGAAGGCAAAAAGTTGAGAAGAAAGAGTCGGAAATAAAAGAAAGGGGTCAAAGCTCCCGAGTGGTCACGCTTTGGTGGAGCATAGAACCTGGCGTTTTCGAAAGTCTACAATGCAACCCCTTAAAAGAACTGTATATCAGAGAAATGTACAAACTGAACTTGTGTTTTGAAACTCAAGAGGAGCCCGAGCTTGGGGAAAGGAACCCCGAGATGCCTACGATCTGAACTTGGAATTCTAAGAGGCCTATCAAAGTGGAACCTTGATTATTTTGTGTTACTGAAGGAATTAAAGCTTGGGGACGGGAACCCCGTGACGCTTAAAGAACTATGTTTTTTTGGTTATGTTTGAACTATGGAGACGGTCCTATGAATAGTCCCTTTTTTTTTTATTGACCTCAATCTTTTGAAGCTGACCAACCTACACCTGGTGAGAAGACCGCTTTTGCAACCAATCCTGGTTTCCTATTTTTGTAGAACAACCAATTTTTACTTTTGAAAGACTTTCTAAAACATTTTTGTCAAAGAGTGAGGCCAAGTGTAGGTTTACACACAAGGATTTTTATTTTGGACTTCCAGACTTCAACGGCCCTTAAAAACATCAGTTAAGGGAACCATCCCTTTAGTGTTAGGGCCAATTAGGTATTACACCAACCCAGGAACTTTAGTAAAGGTTTTAAAAACGAATATCTTTGAGTCTGTCTCTCTCACTCTCAATACCATGCCTGTCTCACAATACCCTGGCAATGCTGACATTTCTTCCTGAGGAAGACAAATACTGCGTCACTCCCAGCAGTCCTTCGGTACCCCTTCGGCCCTTCTCCTCCCAGGTGATCCCTCCCGGCAAATACCACCCCCAGGATCAGGATCAGGTAGTGGCTGCCCTCCCCTGGCCACCTGGGAGGAGACTTTAGGTAGGGTCATTGTAAGGACTGCAAAGGACTGCCTGCTCCCTCCACCTGTGGCCTCTGTGGAGGCTTTTCACCTGCCTCACCATGCTACCCCACCTTCAAGATCTCATGGGGTAAGCTTTGAATGAATTTAGGAGCGCTCGCTGGCGCGATCACATCTCATTGAGAAAATTTGACAAAATCCTTCTTTGATGCCGCTTGCCGAGTATTCCATTTTCATCAAGTGTTCTTCACATGGACTTCTTTTGTGTGTGTTCTTTGGGCATCTTGCAGCCCTTGCCCCATGTACTTTGCCATTTAAAAATGGCCTCATTGTGATGAGGAACAATCTGTTGGTGTGGCCTGGCCCTGCTCCCCCTCCCATTGGTTGCACTTGCCTAACTGCCATCCAAGATTGGTGTGCCCCCAATGATCTTTGTCTGAATGCCAGCAAGACGGAGATCCTCCTCATCGACACACCTTCACCATCCTGTCCCTTCTCTCTGACCGGCCTCCCTTGGCCCTCCTCCTACCCCCACCTGCGAGGCTAAGAACCTCAGGGTCATCTTTGACTCCATACTTTCCTTCTCCGCCCACATCTCTGATGTCTCTAAAAAGTCAAACTTCCTACTGCACCTCCTCAGAGGAACTCCTCCTTTCCTCCCCTTCCCCCAGAAGCTCATGGTCTCCCAACCTCTGGTTCTCTCTAGGTTGGACTATTGTAACAGGCTCTTTCTAAATCTACCTGCCTCTACTCTCCACCCTCTGCAACTAATACAGAACAGGACTGCAAGACTTGTCCTTGGCCTCAAGCCCTGGAATCGTATCTCTCCAGCTCTGAAATCTCTCCATTGGCTCCCAATGGATGCAAGGATTAAATTCAAAACCCTCTGCATTGTCCACAAGGCTTTCCGGGGCCTGGGTCCAAAATACCTTCAGCTATCCCAACGCAAATACCTCCCCTCTCAAGCTCTTTGCTCCTCTACTTCCAACTCCATCAGGGTCAGTCGTTTTTCAAAGAAATGAGCTGGGGGTAGATCTCTGTCTTCGGCTGGGGGCTGGGGCCTCCCTCTGGACCAGCCTTTCTGCCACTCTAAAACTTGAGAACCATCTCCGGTTCCGGAAGCACCTCAAGACCTTCCTCTTTGCTTCTGCCTTCGCTCCCCCTCTCCCCTGCTGATCTGTTCTCTCTTGACACTGTGCACCTGGCTACGCTCTGTCCTTTGGGCCCAGGTACCTGCTCACCCTGCCACCCTCCCGCACTGCCTCGGAGCCACCCCTTGCATTGGGGTCTGTATCTGTACCCATACAGTCCCCCCCTTTTTTCTTCCTGCACTTATCAGACATACCCTGTCTGCTGCCTTAAACCAAGCACTTTGCCAATTGCTGGCTGCACTACCACTGTTTGTTGCCTTAATTATTTATTTATTATCCATTTCTCCTTTGCTCCGCACTCTCCACTTCTCCCCCTTCCATGCACTTTGCCCCTCCCCCTCTCCCACACACTTGCGCGTTCTCAATGTCACTGGGCCTAGTAATATCGTGGTTTTGTTCTCCCCTGTTCCCCTCCCTTGCCTTGTCGCACTCTGAAACACTTGTGTATGAGCGCGATAGAAATAAAATATCAATAACCGGGAGGTGGGAGACTGCCACCACTACAGAAGGCCCACAACAAAGGCCCTGTCTATCCCGGTACTCCCCATCGCCTCCCCCTGTGAGTGTCTGTGTCCCCCCCAATGCACCCTGTGAGTGTCTGTGTGCCCCCAATTCACTCTGTGTGCCGCTACTGGGCCCCTGTGTGCCCCTTCTGGCCCCGTGTCCCTCTGTGTGCCCCCTCTGGCCCATGCGTCTTTCTCTTCTGTCAGCCATCTTGCCCTCCCCTTCCTCCACGTCACCTTTCTATTATCTTGGCACTTACTTGTATCATTGCCCGTTGACCTTTGATATGAGCTTGTCTGTCGCCCCCACGCCTTTTTCCTCCTTCGTCTTCTCCTCCCTCTCCCTCCCAGCACTATCTTGATGAAGCATGGACCCTTAAGATAGTCACTTGCTTCGTTCCTCTGCTCCCCTCCTCTGGTCACTCTTGCACTGCAACAATTGTTCTTAGGCATAATAATGTTAGTGCTAGTATTGTCTCCTTTTTTTCCCCTTCCCCTCCTATCCCTTATTGTTCGATCCACTTCTACTGTCTGTTATGATATGAGTTTTCTCACATTCTGATTTGTTTCAAGGACCTGTAAGAATGCAACTGTATTTTCCCATGCTACCTCCCTCCTTGAAGTGCTTTGAAACACATTGTGTATAGGCGCTATACAAATAAACAATCAATTCAATTAATCACAGTAGCTTGCACTGCTGTAGTGAGGCCCTTAATTTACCTCTTCAGTGTGGGGGTGCTTGCACTGCTCCATCCCATGCAGTTCTCTATGCAAGTGGAACATCTACTGTTGTGACCCACAATGTATCTGTTCCAAGTGTGGTAATATCGCATTGTTGAGATTCACAATGGTCCTGTTCTATGTGAGGAAAGAATTATCTACCGAGATCCATGGAATACCTTTTCTATATTAGGAGTAGAGTGTGCACTACCAAAGCTATGTTACTTACACCTGTTGTATATGAGAGGATAGTCTACTGCGCAGACACATTCCTAATCTGTTCTCTGTGTGAGAATCTTCCACCTTTGCTTTACACCTTGCAGTGATCACCACCTCTTCTACATAATTAAAGCTTGCTTTGGGGTTGTCCTGATTCACCTTTTCTGTTTGTATGGGCGAAGCCTGCACAGTTCCTACTCAAGCTGACCTGATCTGTGTGAGCAAAGCGTTTTGAAGCTTATACTTGTTTTGTACCCTTTCTTTATATTCAAGGGAAACTCAGTTAGGGCTCATCTGTTCAATTTGTGAGAGGGCGTTTATGTCACTGCACCATGTGCTTTATCTGTTCAATGTGAGAGAAACCTACTTTTCTGTCACGATGCAGAAAACTACTGCATGGTAATGATTTCCATACAGTTTTTACACATGTCGGCTGGATGTCACGTACTTTTTACTCTCTTGCTAAGGAAAAAACACATTTTTACTCTCTTGAAATCACATTTACTCTCCAAGTTTAAAAATGGGGAGTAACATACTCGCACCTCAAAATCTTACTTGGAGCACTGTGCACAGCATTATATTTAGCAAAAGTCCCCAATTCGCTGCAATGGACCAGAGTCTTTTTTACTATGACAGCTTAATGTAACAGTCTGCAAACACTAACCTTACCTTACACGCACCCCTCCTTCCCTGTACCACTTACTTGTAAATGCATGTCCAGGGCACACAACACCACCTCCATCCATTTCACCAGACAGAACACTACTTCCTCACAAATTGGACACCACTGCAACAGGGTTCAATGGGAGTTGTAACTTTCCTGTTGAATCTAATGGCTGTTGCGGATCACAACATAAAGCTTAACAGCTTCACTGTTGGCACGTAAGTATAGTAAGTTGCATTCCCCAACAGGCAACCCTATATTGTATGAGAGGATGCCTCCAAGTGACCTATTAACAGTAGGTACCGGAGACGTGTTGTATGTTGCATTTGAAAGCGCTTTTTGTTATTGGCGAAACAAGCTTCGAAAATAAACCGTCGACATACTAAAGCATAAACATCCAATACAAAGCATCATCTGCCAAAGCATCGACAACCTATATTTTACATGTAAAAGTGCAATTCCATCTAAACCAGTCCATTGACAATATACATGGACTGGTTTCAATGGAAATGCACTTTTACATGTAAAAAGTAGCATTTCCATGCTTTTTTTGTAACTTTAAAACGTTACATGGCGCTGTCCAGTGCTGAAATTTCAGCACTGGCCAGCTCCTTGTAACATTTTTAAGTATTGGGGGGGGTCCCCCTCCAACCCACCTAACCCTAGCCCTAATGGAACCCTTAAGATAACCCTACCCCCAACCCTAACCCTAATGTAACCCCTAATCTAACCCTAGCCCCAACCCTAACCCTAATCATAACATTACATTTCGATGGATCCATCAAATTTTATTCAACGAAATGGCCATTCTATGCAATGGTATTTCGATGAAAAAAATGTGATGGTTTGCCGTTAGATGCATTGTCATTCGATGGAATGACTGGATACCTTCTTATACCAGCACTGTTCTTGGCGCTCTCCAAGGTTAACCATATGCAATCCCAAACAACGTGTACATGGTGCAAACCTACGAGTTTATGAAGTGAAAACATAGCCACTAAAGGCACGAATGGTGCAGCAACTTGTATTGTTAATGTCAAGTACATGAGCCTGAGAGGCACTTATTTACATAACTAACAATACTGCAGACAGAAAGAATATGATACTCATGAAAATCAGATCTAGCAGTAAGGGAAAAAACGTCACAATATTACATAGCAATTCCAGCTCTGAATAGATAACAAAATGGTGTGTACCAAAGAATTATGTACATGCATCTTAGAAAGAACAAATCATTACCCCCATCTTCCCAGGGAAGAAACACGTTTGCTTCTAGAACATGGCCTGATAAAACCCAACCAGCCTGAAAAAGATAGAAATGCCAGCTGTAATGTCAGAGCACAGTCCGCTGGGAATTCCCACATTTAAAGCAACGCATGGTCTGCAAGAATGCCCCTTTCACATCACCAAAATGCTGGTTCACAAAGATCTCATCCTAAGAATTATAGGAACACTGACAGGGGGTTGATGGTGAACAGAGAATGAGATTGAATACAGCATTATCCCACATCGTATGAAGCTAGCGCCTAGATGGCACTGATAGTAGTACACCTCTGTTAACAAAGGACGGTCAGGGAACACTGACAAAGGTGCTTCCCGTTGAAACCTTGATAGAACACTTTAATTCAGTCTACCCGTGCCTCACAACACCTGTGGGGGCATGCAAAGCTGACAATAGTATAAACCTCAAAAAGTGCTGAGAGAACAGAGTGCCTGAGTGAGGGGCACTCGTAATGGAGTACAAAGTCACTGCCATAGTGGCAATCCCTCGGACCTAAAACAAATAGAAATCTAGGAGGGAGCATAAACATTAGCTAGCATCAACAGACAAACACTCCCTGATCGTGCACAACAGAAGCAGCAGAGCAGAGCAAAGGGGGTGCGGGGGGGGGGGGAAGAGCCATCTTCCAGAAACCTCACCTCAAATCCCTACGCTCCGAGAAACAACCCTGCAGTGCCTACTATGAATCCCTGCTTCTCAAATTCCAACTCTCACGCACTCCTTCCTGCTCCGGGCCCAGCCACACAGCAAATCACACCCTGGATGTATCGTTCAGCTCCACCAATCTAATCCTCACCCTATGTGAGACAGGCATGGTATCAAGAGAGATGACATACAACAAGACAATAGAGATAGATTAAAAAAAAGTTGTATTCATAATCAGGATGGTGTAACGCCCAACTAAGCCTATGCTATGGGGGGGATTTCCCTGCCTAAAGAAATCCAAGGAAAGACTGTGTCTCCAAGTCAACACCAAAAGGTCAGAGTCAAAAACCTATGCTTGTTCTCACAACTACAACAAAATTGGTGGGGAAACGATCTCAACCAAATAGAAGTGTTCCAACGAAAATGTTCAAAGATTGGTAATTTGAGTTCTTCTAAAGCTTGCGGTCTCAAGATAAATACAGTTCCAATGTATTCTTGTGGCAATAATGACTGATCCAAGTTCTGAGGTTACCTTTTGCAGATTCACAAATATCACAGTTCACATCACCTGCCGGTCTAGGGTTTCCCTTCCCCTAAATTCCAAAGGTAACAAAGTTCACACAACATTGGTGTCTTGGGGTTTCCGTCCCCAAGATGAATATTCTCTAAATTTTGTTCTCAGGGTTCCCTTCCCCAAGATTTACTTTCAATAGTTTACAGTTTGCAAAAGATCATTTGGTTAACTTCACCAACTATTCACCTCTTTGCTCCTTTCCAAACTTTTTAGTGGTTTTTGGTTCAGGCGCAGATGTCAGACCACACGGTCCAACCATCACAGGTCATACAACCAGCAACGATAGGAGTCTCGATGTTGGAAATGTTTGTACTGGGAACGTTTCTGGTCTAGATGCAGGGTACATCCAGCACAGGTCACGCAACCATACGTTTCCCAAAGCTGATGCTCAATAGTTCACAAGACAATGCTTTCATTTCATGACTATCATATGCCTTCCAAAGTGTTTTCTAACCAAGGGGCACTTGATTTCCCCAGACTGTTCTTATAGTTGCTAACACTTTGTAATTGTGTTCAAGTGGCAACCTGTCATTTAATATATCCAGCACTGCAGAATTCACTTGGTTTCACTCGAACCATGCTTTCCTGTTATTCAATATTCAAGATGTATAGCTTTACGGGGTGTGAGCTCTAATAATGTCTTTCAAACAATTCAGTATTCAAAAGATGCAAGGTTTACTTGTACGTGCTAAGCAGTTCCTTTCATCAAGTTCAACACTCAATATTTGTAGGTTTTACTTATGCGGGCTCAGCAGCCCCTTCCATCAAGTTCAGCATTCAATATGTGTTTCTTTTACTTGCACACACTCAACAGCCCCCTTCTTCAAATTCGGTATTCAATATTCGCATTGGTTTACTTCAGCTAGCTCAACAGCCCCTTTTATCAAGTTCAGTATTCAATATTCACATAGTTTACTTATGTGGGTGCAACAGCCCCTCGGAGCGCCCATTGGTTCCCAGTCTCCGAAAGCCTTAGCGGGCTGCTGCCCCCTCCACAAGAGAGAAGCAACTTGCCAGTTAGTCGGCTGCTTTCGTCCAGGTACGCCAGCCTTCGTGATGGGCTCCACCTCCGCTCCTCAGCACCTTCTGCCCTCTACCATCCTCAAGTGTTCCTGGTCCTGCTCGGTCCTCTGGGGCCTTCAGCAGGCATCTTAGCGTCTTGGCTTCCAACCCCCCAGCATAACACACATTTGGTTCCATTCTCGTTCTGCTCCTGCACCATCTGCATCTCTCGCGCTTCTCGCAGCTCTCGGACTTCCACATTTTATACCCTTATACTCTTTCCTTAATAATAGGCTGCAGGTGAAACAAGGTATTCCAAATTGCCTGACCTTGTTTAAGCCCATTATTGCGACGTCCCACCTCTCTTCTTCATCACAGTGCCACAGTGGTGTTGGCAATAGGAAATCTGCACTGCTCCTATTGCCTCTTCACATTACTTAAAGGAAAATTACTGGTGGATGATAGAATGAGATTGACAATATCTCATGAAGGCTAAGGGAGCAAAGGGTATGTCAATATTAGGAAAGCATGGATACCATGTCTCGGCTTCAGGTACCCTCTCTCCAATCCCCAAAGACCCTCCACTAAGGTGATCCTCCCTCACTTGTTAACCCCAGGGTCGGGATCCAAAAGCGATGTTCTTTCCCTGGCCACCTAAACAGAAGATGCCTAGGGAGTTGATGAAAGAGCACCTCCAGGTTTCTCACACCGCCCACTTATCTGGACTGATCATTCCGCCATCCATTTCTCACTCCGAAAAACCCTGACCGCTACCCACCCCTGGATACCTCTTTGGCACAAGGTAATTATCTCTCCGGCCTTGTCCAACTGCTACTCTCCTCCCTTCCCTTAATCCCACTGCGAGGAAACCCCTTTCCCGATCACTTCAACCAATGGATTTCCGATGACCTCTCGTCCCCCACTCCCACCAGAGCCAAGCCGTATCTCACCGTACAGGTCCTTCTCCCAGGTGGTTCATCCTCTCCTTCCAATCACTCAAAACCCTCAACCACTGCCTAGAACGCCAATGGTGGGCCTGCCCAGAACAAAGCTACCTTCGCAAGACAGACCTGTGCCTTCAGGATGGAAATCGGGAAAGCCATTGTTTTATAGCTCCTGCATCTCCAACGCCAAAACAACCCCTGTAAGATTAATCACAGAGTTCAAGACCCCTCTCTGCACAACCCCCGCCTCTGTCTCCCAAGCACTTTGCGATGCCGTCACACCACTACTACAGCATAGCCATTAAAAGAAACATCTCCATCATCAATAAACTAGCAACCTTCCCCCACTCCCTGCACGCCCCTGCTACACTCCCTGTTCCGCCCCTTCTCTGCAAACTCCCACCCCAAATTCCTACGGCTCCCCCTGAAGACCCTGCCCTGCCACCCTTCTGAAGACCAGTCTCTCCTCCACACGTGCAGGAAGCTAGATCCTTAAATCAACCACTCACTGACATCAGGCATCTTCCCGGAAGCATAAAAAACCTCTCATGTCAAACCTTTACTAAAAAAAATGCCCCCTCCTCCCAAGGTACCGCCCCATCTCCAACTACTTCATCGGCAAACTCCTGGATTGCACAGATTAAGCCCAGCTCAGCCTCTCTGCAGAATCCCACAGCCTTCTAGACCCTGCTCAGTCAGGTTTCAGACCCTCCCCCACCCCCAATGGAACCGAATCCTCCCTTGTTTCAATCTGGGTCAACCTGAAAAGAGCAGATTCTGAAGTATGCGCCACACTCATCCTCCTGGATCTATCTGCAGCTTTTCGACATGATCAACCCACACCACTCTTGCTAAATGACTTCTCTGTAGGCATCAGGGACTCAGCCCTAAAATGGATCTCCTCTTTCCTCTCCGAACGTTCCCAAAACACCATTCTCCAACCTTTCTCATCTTCACCCCAGCCTGTCCCTCACAGAGCTTCCCTCTCCTTTTCAACCAGCCCTGCTCGCCGAACTCATCCGCTCGCACAACCTCACCTGCTACAACTACACCAACAACACACAGATCATTCCCAAGATCCTCAACTCCCAGTCTTCACCTCACCCAGATCTTGCATCCTGCCTCACAGACATAGACCGCTGGATGACGAACAACAACCTCCTCCTCAACCCTGGCAAAACTTAAATTCTAATCTGCGGCAAAATCGCTCTGCTTCCTCAACCTACCCCATGGCCACCCTCCCTAGGACTCCCACCCGCTACATCATCCGCCATCAAAAACCTGGGGTGCACCCAGAGCTCAGACCCAACTCTATCCCGCCACATTAATGGCTTCTCCAAATCTTGCCACTGCCACCTCTGCATGCTCAAGTGGAACTTTCCTCATCTCTCCTACCCACATCGAATCTCACCAATCATGACCATCATCCTATCCCGACTAGACTACGCTGACTACCCTCTTACACCCCCCGCTTATCTTCCTAGTGTACCTCTCTCCATCCATACACATACCAATTAGATATGGGTGGATAGCAGGGACTTGGCCAAGCCCTCATAACCTTTAATGGCCATTATGCACACACGCATACTAGCACCTCCTAATTTTCTCCTAATTTTCTAGAGTTCGGTCCCTCCTACAGCGCGATGGGACCATGCACAAAGGCGCTATATAAATGACTAAAAGAAACCATTTATTAGCCATATACCCCAGCCATACAGACTTTGAAATACTGAAACTGACATGGATAACGGGTATCTCTGAAGACCAAGGATAATATCACAAAAGCAGGAATGAAAGGGAAGGGTCTGTACTATCACAACCACCCTATGCTACACTTTATATCTGAATCTCCAAACAGTCAGTGAAAAGTTTGTCAAACGCACTGATAATCAGCACCCAAAACTCTCTTGGGCCTACGCACAGGCTATCCTGGAAGAATTCTCCTTCTTGAATTGTGGCCCTGATTATCGAGCCATACAACCCCAGATCTCAATATATCGGAACTGGTATGTTATGAGGTCTCTGCACTCCCTGGGCTACTCCTAGTCAAAGGCTATTTTTATTGCTCCCCTTACATCTTCCTTCAGCCTCCTGCCACCAACCCCCTCATAACCGTCAGGAGACTTACAGTTTGTTTCAAACGACAACGCATCCCCTATAGGGTTCTCCCAAATGACATAATCTGGATCCAGTAAACCCTGTTGCCTGTAGGGAAAGAGGTCCTGTCACAACTTACTTCTTCAGATAAGAAAGAAAGTGACTGGAGGGATTGGAAAGGAAAATGTAACCCCCGCACTGCCCCCCCCCCTCCATCAACCAGCAGCTGCTGCCAAATAGAAAACTGACACAAATTGAGCAGGGGGCTAAATTCACAGTACAGGATATGATCTAATAACTTCTCTAAAATCACTGTCCCGGCATGTTAGTTCCTAAACTATAGTACAAATCTATCTAGTTATTGGTACATGGTTATTAAATTAAAATACATTGCACGCTGCTGCTGTTTCTTGGAGGTTCATTCCAAGCATGCTAGGATTTATGGCAAACCTACTCAACAACTCCCTGTGAGCGTCCTTTATTTTTGGAATTTGGCATCAAAGGACCAGTCTCTGATCTAAAAGCAACACTGGAGTAACATTTGACTCGACCTCAAACTCTATAAAAAGCAAGTTATGCTAGCAATATAGCCCAGAAGGTTAAGCACTTTCTGCTGAGATATGCAGGTTTGAATCCCTGTAAGGTCAGCTCAGCTTGTCATCCTTTCAAGGTTGCCAGATGTGTCCCAACTACAGTTGGGTATTAATAAAAGCATATAAAAATGGACTATGTATAGCACTTTGTCAAAAGATGGTCAATATCGGTACTGTCTGTGCACCATCCGTGTTGACAATCCGAGTATTTATGTTTGTATTTCATGGCTGATTGCGTCAAACTTCGGTTTAATCTTTTCGTGCCTCCCAAGCATGCAGCTGTGTCATTTTATTATTTTTAAAAAAAGGTCTCACCAGAAAGCAGTTGCCAGGAAAAGAAAATGTAAAGACCATTCCCAAAAGCTTTTATGAATGAACGTGCCCTTTTCAACAAGATCTATTTCCTTTGCGCTGTTCCAGTCGTACAAATTCACATCCAAAAACAGCTGGAGCGTAAACTTTGCATTCACATCTTGGACTACATCAATGCTTAATAACGTTAATAGCGCGAATCCTCTTTGGCGCGTGGCTTGGATAGATAGCCTCGCACTCTTGCTTTAGATGTCGAGCATAAAAGCGGATCGGAAGGGAGGTTTTGGGGGTCGACAACACCTACATAAAACTAACATTGCAATTAGAGACTTCTTTTCTTAAGACGCCCGAAAACAAACCACCATGCTGCGGGGGGTCATCAAAATGCAAGAATATAAAAAAAAAAAGAAATAAGTAAAAAAATTAATAAACACACCACCACATTTCTCTTTGCACGTTCCCAAAAAGTTAAAATAATCACTTTCCTTACAGTGCCAGGGTAAGTGTTTTCAAGCCGCTTCTTGTGTGCAGGCCATCGTTTATTGCGTTTTTGCTTAAATTGGAAGTTTCTGCGCACTCCAGCATCATCTCGCCTCCTCTGCAGGCCCGGTGTTAGGCGTTTCCTTGTTTTCCCCTCTGGACCTCATACCAGCCCTCAAACCGCGCTGTGATTGGCCCTCTATCGGGAGGAAAGCTCAGGGACAACGCGCTCGCCTTGGAAGCAAGACAGCGCGGAGCAACACAGGTTCGATCCCCGGGTACGTGCTTGTATTAAGCGTGTTATAAATAACCAATTACAACTCCAAGAACACCTCCCATGTCAGCCCCTCTGCCCGGTGCAGCAAAGGGCAGCTCCCAAAGAAGCAGCTCCAGTCCGTGTTGGCACGGGTTAGCTTGCGAGACCTGCAACCGTCAACTAACAGCTACTGACAAGGTAAAAGCGGTTCGGGCAGGGGACGCAGCCATTACTGCAGCCCACTAAACTGACCAACCCAATCTTATGTCATCTTATTCTCTATTAGCATATAGTCTGATGCGTACAGCCCAGATTTTGTACAGTAACCTTATCACGCATTTAGCCTGACTGCTTTGGTAAACAATATGTCTTAAGTATTACTGCATTTACTGTTCTGCCCCCACTTCAGGCCATTCTCCCTCTATCCAGCTGTCCCAAATTTAGGTGCTACCTCAATTACTGTAGTACTTTACTGCTGTGCCCCCATATTAGGCCAATGTCCCTCTATCCAGGTGTCCCAAATCCACATATATCGCTGCACTTACCGTTGTATACTCATGGTTGTGTCCCCATTTTAGGCCATTCTCTCTCTATCCAGGTGTCCCAAATGTAGGTGTGACTGCATTTACTGTTGTGCCCCCTATTTTGGACCTCTCTCGCTCTGTTGTGTTTATAACTGATGGTTTAAAAATAAATGTACTTATATTTTTTACCTGAAACCTTGAGTCAGTGTTTGCTTGTCACAGTAATTGTGGTCCCTTTGTGTAATCTCTGCTACTGCTCATATACTCTTGAGATAAGCCTGGCTTTTCCGCCACTGCTACCACTCTCACATAGTAGTACAGGCTTGTACCAAAGGTAAACTTGTATTGCCACCTGTGGTCTTAATTGTGTGTAGTGGTCCCTAAGGGCACTGCATGGAATTCTGCCTAACACTCATCTAGACCACCGACCTACGACGCAACCTTTGTACTTCATTGAAGCCATTCCAAACATAGCCATCAAACACGACCACCTAATAATCCTCTGGGACTCAACATATAGTTTGAAGAAGATAACGCAAACCCTCAAAATCACTAATAAAGCAACTCAAGACAATGAAAATAGGCCAGATGGTAAAAGGAGCAACACACACACACAAACACACACAGCAGGACACACCCTCGATGCAATCTTCACCAACAAAAACCTGATCTTTACTGCGCCACTAATACAAATACAATGGAGCGATCAATATGCAACGACTTTGCAGACCCTTCAAAAATAAAATCACTGACATATATCGGAGCATACAAAGCAGACCAATCGACCGGACCGTGCACCATGCCCCACCGACCCTGGAACCACAGAATAACCAGCAAAGCTTCACACAAATATCAGTAGAGAGATTAATCGAGCTGGTGAAACTTAGCAATAAAGCAGGATCACCAATGGACCCCTGCGCACCAGACATCTATAAATCAATCCACACACAAGGCACGACATTGCAATACCACAGAAACCTCAACCAATCGCTCTCAACGGGGAGAGTTGCACAGTCTTTCATATCTGCATACATCAAACCACTCCTCAAGGATACTACAGGCGATGTGGAAGACCTCTCCAACTACAGACCAATATCAAACATTGCCTATATGGCAAAACTGCTAGAAACCTAGGTCTACGAACAAACACTGGAACACGTAGAAATACACCAACTATTGGACCAGGCACAAGTAGACTTCAGACCCTTGTGAGAGGGACAAAGACAGCACTTCTCTCTATCTGGGATGACCTAAAGACCAGCGCAGACTCCAACACAAACTCTGCACTGAAACTACTTGACCTCTCTGCAGCGTTCAACACAGTCAACCACAACATCTTGATCAGGAGACTAGAAGAAAAAGGGATCACCAATACGGCCCTGCTCTGGATTAAATCGTTCCCATCTAAAAGAACAGAAACGGGCCCTCCCTTCCCTACGCTCCCTGAAGGGGCCCATGAAGGAGATGGCAGCGGCATATCAGGATGTGACAGGGGCAAAAGCGGTGTAGAAATCCAGCATCCAGGACACAGGGTGGAGGAGGCATCGCCACTAAATGTCCCTGCAGACAACCCATAACCCTACAATCGGCACCTGACAATTCTATATTCCTGGATCAAACTGTTCGTCCCGGGGAACCATGCCCCAGTCCTCGCACGATTGCTGGAGACGCCCCTAGGCACTTGCCTAGGGGCAGGACAAGAAGAACACATTGCAGCGGAGGATAGCACAGGGGCAATTTTCTAGCCTTGGAAGCAAGACCACGTAGAGCAACAGAGGTTCGAACCATCCACGCTTATAAACCTAACTCGGGTATTAAGCGTGTAATAAAAAAACAATTAACTAAATCCTCGTCATCTACATAGACAGGGTGCCCTTTCTCTGACCCTGCCAGCTGGGCCACGACTGATCTGGGCAGTCTTTTTCTTGTTGCTTGTCGAGAGTCTTCCTTTGAGGAAACCCCTGCTGGCACAACTGGGCTGGTTGGTGATGGGCAGACCCTTGCGAAATGGTCTTCTTTCCCGCAACTCCCGCATGTGTGTCCTTTGGCTGGGCAATCATTTGCGTGTGGCAGGCCCCATCCACTGCGTGCATACTGTTGCGCCCGTCTCCTTCAATGGCCACTCCCCTTTTCTCAGCGGCTTACATCCTTGCCACTTGCTCACGGCACACAACTCCTCTAGTTTCACCTGCTGCATGGGGGCTTCCAGCTTTAAGTGCAGCCTGGAGACGTCCACAGCAGATGCTCGTATCTCTGCAAGCTCCTGGGATCGTCCCAATTCCAGGATCTTTTCCAAGATTAACCCTGGCTCCCTGAGGACCTGTTTCCTCAATGTAACCGAGCTGCAGCTATAGATTATTTGAGCCCTAATCTCGTTGTCCAATGCGCAGAAAAGCACGATGTTACGAAGTTTGCAATGAAATGCGTCAAAGCTCTCTCCTTCCTCCTGTCTCGCACATCTCATTCTGAACCATTCGTAATCACGGTTAATAATGGGCATGAAGTATTCATTCAGTGTTGCAATGGCGGCGGCATGATTGATCCCTGGGATGCAGAGTTTTGAACAACTTTTGAACAGCGGGTCTGCTGAATATAGCAAAGTTGGAAGTTTTTCCCTCTCAATCTCCACAACATCAAAATAAAGTTTGAGGTTTTCCACCCACCCTGTCCATCGGGGTCCCAGACTGGCAGGTGCTCCCACCACATCAAAGACACAGTGGCGCTAGCTGTCCATGTTGCCGGAATGCCCCACCAGCCGCCTGGGCGCCCTCCCCATCATACCCCATGGCGGGTATTAAATGTTGGTGTGACCTGCGCATGCGTCAGCAGGTGTGCCACTGTAAATCAAAATGTATCTTGACAAAAGGGGTGCACGAGCACTCACTGGGAGTCGCAACCCCTTGGTGTCCACACTACGCCCTAGGACCATTTGCCTGATCCTGGTCGGCAAACCTCCTTTCTGGAAGCCACCTACCTGGATTGGCTGGTGTAGCCTTTATAGCAGCCAATAGCACGCCAGCAAGGTGTGAGCTGGCCCACAGGAGCGAAGGACCACAGGGATAAGGACAACTGCTTGTCCATCCCTGTACAGCCCTTCCAACCACCAACGCCGCTGAACCCGTGTCACTTGCTGTGACGGTCAAGGGTAAGTCAATGCTCTACAACTATTACATTAAGGGCAGCTGCAAACGCCCACATCCTAGCGGGAGCTGCATTAAACTTTGGTAACCCCTATAACAAACACCCGCCATCCAAAGTGAACTTTACCACGGCACACCCCCGGCCTGATATCCATTGCATTACTCCCTGTCGCACTGCCATCGGAGTGCATCTGAAGTAACTCGGCCAGACCTTTTACATCTATCGCGCACACTACCCACCGTGAACGTACTTTTATACCGAGAAAATCCCACTCCTACAAGACACATCTAAACCGGATTACCCAGCTCCTGCACGCCTTCCATTAACTCTGCGTGGTAAGTGGCACGGCCTATACAACCTGCCCCAATAGTGACCGACCCCTAACCTGGTCCTTAACACTGTGCGATTGTCCTACACTGTCTCCCGTTCTGTACTGTGAATTGCTCTGCTTGCACACTGTACTACCAGCCCCCTTGGCAACCTTAAAGTGATGTTTGAACATACTATGATACTCCAACATATGTACTATAAATAGGAACACACCTTACGATTGCGCATTGCCTTATCTGCCCCATGGTGACCTTAACATGATGCCTGAATGCACTGTCACTCCGATATGTAATGATGCCACTCTGATTTCTAAGTGATTTCATGCCGCAACTATCGAATTATATGACCCATGCCATTTACCAGCCCTAAACTGCCATAACCTGATATCTGATTCCAATGTCATACCAATATGCAATTAGGTCATCTCAATTTCTATGTGATTCTCATGCTGCAATTACACTTTGCTATGACTGCTACTAGCTAAGCAAACCACCCCAGGTTGAAACAGCACACACCTGCTACACGGCCCTATTACCATACTCCATGACCCATACCACTAGGTGAACCCCTTGGTTACAACCTGCCAGACCAAACCTACATTGTGAGACCTTAGCCTAGCCAGATAATTTCAGCAAAGTAAGGGAAGTCACTTGACCCCTTAACCACTCTAACTACCATGTGTAGAAATCTGACCGTTCAGACCCTACTAACTACTATCATGGCCTTTGCTACCTACAGCACTAGCCCCCCCCCCCCTCACAGACAGAAACTTGAGACTTAGGGCAAGACTACCTTGCATATATGAACCCAAAAGAAATAGTGTAAATAATACTGTTAGACTCCCAATTACACAGACCCACTTGGATAAGCAAACTCAAGACACAAAACCTTCAATTCCGACCCCAAGTCCCACTTACTCTCAGAAAAAGAAACATCAGAGACCAAATACACACATACACAAACCTGTAAGTAATCCCACTCCTAAGAATACTTTGTCACTTATTGGATCCCTTATCAATGCCAGATCCATGGTAACCCATGCAACTGAAATTGCTGACATACTAAACAACAATAATATCGACCTCCTTGCCATAACAGAAACTTGGCTCCACGAGGCAGCAGGACCTTCCCTGATGCTAGCCGTGCCTGACAACTACCAGATCCACAGAGTAGATAGACCAATGCTAAAGTCGGTGGCCTAGCCATCATCGCTAAAACTACTCTGCCTATCAGACTCACCACCTCACCTCCCTGTGCTTCCTGCGAAGTACTCTCAGCAAAATTGCAACTTTCTAATAACCTCACGCTAACTATCCATTTGATCTACAGGCCCCCAAGTCCCTTGGGAACCTTTGAAGACGACCTTACCACCCTCATAGCTAACAATACTCAAAACCACTTGCAAACGTAGTTGGGCGACTTTAACATTGGCTTTAATGAGCCAGATAACAAAAATGCCCTCTCTATAACAGCCATCCTAAATGACCAAGGCTTTCCCAATAAAGTCCTCACCTCCATACACGTTAAAGGCAGAACCCTCGACTGGGTATCCGAACTTAACTGCAACATAGTCATTACTGACATCATCCCTCAACCATGGACTGACCACTATCTAATAAACTTCACTGCCACACTTGTTCTCCCTAGCCCTAAAATTATCAAAATGATACCACCACTCCCCACCAGAAGCAAAAAAGACATCACTACAGAAAAACTCATCCCCCTCCTCCTGCCCATTATTAAGGACCTGGAAAATAATACTGACCCAGATACGCTAGTAGACACCTTTAATAAAGCCATGTCTCACTCACTACATACTATCGCACCACCCAAACTACGCAAAGCTAAGCAAGAAGCCTACCTTAACGCGTGGTTCACACCCAAATTTAAGGACCTCAGAAAGCAGAAAAGAAAACTCCAAACTATCTGGCGCAATTCGCCCACAGACAACAATAAAGCTAACTTAACCCAATTCTCCAAATATTACAAGACAGAAATCATCAATACAAAAAAGAGCTTATTCAATGACAGAATTACTAATGCGAAATCTAATACCAAGGAACTCTTCGCCATCCTCCGAGAAATGGAATCCCCCATTCAACCAACTGACACGGTCCCCAAGGACAAGATATGGTGTACTAACATACAGAACGCCCTATCGAATAAAATTTCCACCCTCCAACACAAAATAACTAATAAAAAGGACTCCCTCTCTCCTACTGATCAACAAGTACCTCTAGCAACTGAACCTAATACTATCTCGCCGTTTAGCTTTAAACCTATCTCCATCATCGACACTGAAAAGGTTATCCTTTCACTGAAGCCATCTAACTGTAAGGGCGACAGCTGCCCAGCACAAATAATAAAAGGATGCAGCTACAGATTTAGCCCCTTTTACCTCGAAGCTTATCAACTCCTCTTTTAAATCCAACACTGTGCCGGCCAACCTAAAAGAATCTTGGGTCCTCCCCTTACTAAAAAAACAAACCCTTGATCCGTCCATCCCAACTAATTATAGGCCTATCACCACCGTACCTTTCCTACTAAAAATCATAGATAGGCTACTCTATCTCCAAATTCAAGATTACTTAGAAGCTAACCATCTACTAGGCTTGCGCCAATCGGGCTGCCGCCCTCTCCATGGTACCGAAACAGCCTTGATAGATCTTAAAACTAAAATGGAGGAATTCAAGGATAGTGGGAAAACAGCGTTGCTACTCCTCCTGGACTTGTCAGCAGCCTTTGACTTGGTGGATCATGCAGTATTATGCAACCACCTCAATTTCGCTGCCAATTTCACACGGGAAGCTATAGCATTGGTCCAATCCTTTCTAGCCAACCGGACCATGAGAGTCTTTTCCACCTCTACCTGTGCTGATCCCATCCAAATCACATGTGGAGTCCCACAGGGCTCCTGTGTCTCACCTACTATGTACAACATTTTCACCAAGCCACTGTTCGACAAGTTGGACAGACTGGGTGTCACCTACACTAACTATACAGATGACACTCAGATCCTCATACCCCTTTCGGCAACTATGAAGCGGACCTGGCCTTGGTGAATAAAATATACATCCTCATTCAGGCATGGATGGCCACCCATGGCCTCTGCCTGAACGACGATAAAACTGAAATCCTGCTCCTCGGATCAGACCATAACCTAACTAAACTCACCCCGGACTATGCCTCATTTAACATCGACAATAATACTATTAAGGTTATGCGAGAGGTAAAAACTCTAGGTTTTTACCTTGACTCAGCGCTCACCCTTAAAAAGAAGTGAATTCCCTTGCCTCTACAACCACCTATACTTGTAAACTCATCCGTGCTGCCAGACCATTCCTGTCCAGTGCCAGTTGCCTCACCCTGGCCAATGCCCTTATGTCTAGACTGGACTACTGTAACGCCCTATACTGAGGAGCAAATAAGGCGTCATTGACAAACTCCAAAGATTACAAAATAACGCCCTAAGAGCAGCTTTGAATATCCCACGCAGAGAACACATCTCCAAATACCGGACTGAGGCCCATTGGCTAAAGATAAAGGACAGAATCCTCCTTAAAACTATTTCTCTCACATCGAAATGCCTAGACAATCAAGCACCCCCTTACCTAGTTGAAATTATCAACTGGAGACCCTCAAACCGACCGACGAGATCTGCCAACACCTTCCTACTCGAAGTCCCTAGATTTAAACTAACCACGGCGGGAGGATCTAGCTTCCCTGTTAGAGCGGCACAATCATGGAACATACTCCCACTTGACCTCAGACGCCCATCACCTTACACCAGATTTAGAAGGAACGCTCTCAAGTGGCTGCACGACAGCTAACCTCACCCTTATCTAGTTAATCATGATATACATATGTTAATACCGAATCCTTCTAATGCTGACCCATTATGACCCTATATGTACTGTATCATTTGTTGTAAGTCACTTCTGTTTTGTAGTAGCCTGTGTCAGGAGCTGTAACTAAGTTTCGAGTCTACTTGTACTGTTTGCGCCCAGCTGCCCAAGGGCTTGGCGCGCATTATCAAATAAACAAACAAACTACAGCAAAGGTGCAAATCTGTCTCACTCCTCCAGCAGACTTCAGGACCCTTATACTCCTCGCGAGGCCAGAATCCCTCTGACGCACCTGAGAGCACAGCACCCGGATTCTACACCAGGAAAGAACCCCCCCCCTCCATCGATTTTCCGGTAAAGGCAACCGTCTGCAGGTGCAGCAGGATGGTCAACTGCACTTTCCTCTTTCACTCAGTGTCTACTGATAAACCTACCAAACCGCACGTTGGTGTCCCACAGAGTGTCCATTGTCTGGCCCATGAGGAGGCACTGCAGGTGCAGTAAGTTGGTCGAGTCCGGAGCTATTTGAGGCAACCCATGCAGATAATTCAACTATAGACCCTGCACATAGGCTTTAACCACCAATCGCAGCGTGTGTCCAAATCTATTAAGCTTTTTTTTTTTTTTTTTATCACCGCTGCTGGACCTGGGATTCGCAGGGGCCTTTTCACCCTTCACGTAGCACCGACACAGAGCGCGTTCAATTTCACTGCTTGGCAGCCTGGTTGTGATGAAGGATGAGCACGAGCAGCCACACACGACTCCTGTCCTGCTGCGGTGCAGCAAAAGCACCAGCAACCACAGACTTCAACATGGAATACTTCCTACGATCACCGCTGACTGCCACAGGATCTTTGAGGTCCTGTCGGCACAGCGACCCACAGGATGGCAGCCAAGCCGCTTGGGAGAACTGGGCCGGGACGCACACACGTTCCTCTCAGGCAGCGGATGCCGCTTCACCATGGCACAAACTCCTCGCTTCACCATGGCACAAACTCCTCGTCGCCAATGTTGTGTCCAGCTCGGTTGCATCTGGGCCGGACACACAACCACTGGGAGGCACCCAGCAGGGTCAGGTTTGCTGCAGTCATGTAGCTCCAATCAGGGTAGCACAGCACCCTATGATGGTCAGGATCACCCGACCGGGTCCAGACACTGAGGGCACCCAGCGCCCTCAACTCTTGGAACAGTGGGCACACAGGCCAAGGCTCACTCAAAGGCCGGGATCACACGGCTAACCCAGTACACAATAATGCACGGACACCAGAGGGACATTCTCTAAGTCGCTAGCTGCATAGATATTTGGCGTGTTACAGCACAG
The DNA here is from genome assembly GCF_040938575.1 of Ambystoma mexicanum. Taxonomy (NCBI): domain Eukaryota; kingdom Metazoa; phylum Chordata; class Amphibia; order Caudata; family Ambystomatidae; genus Ambystoma; species Ambystoma mexicanum. The sequence continues at coordinate 940,855,968 of NC_090925.1, read as the reverse complement.
AGTACAGCACTACTGCACAGGTAGCAATTTTTTTATGCAGCACCACCACATGGGTGTGGTGCATTGCTATATGTGTTACCAGATTAACATGACATAAGTAAAGCCAGGCTATTCAGTCAAAAACGATTTTAACATATAAGATGCAAATCTATTTTTACAGTTAAAAGCACACGTGCACATTCAAAAATGCACACTATTTTTCACCTGAAATGCCTATGGTGCAAAAGACACATTTGAAAATTAATAACTAACATTATTAATAACTAACCTGACTAATAAAACTGCATTTAACATAACCCACTAATAAAAATGTGTCTCCACTGCAGAAATAGGCCTACTCTGAAAGTGAACTTTTAAACGAACATTCATTTTTTTTTCTTTTTCTCTGCTGCTCTGTCCACATAACTCAGGAAGCCAAGGGCTCGAAGGTACAGGAAATCAGTTGGTTACAAATGGTTACTGTAAAAAGGAGCCATTGTGTAGAGAGGGAGGATGTGGCATGATTAATTTCTGATTGGAGCAGCGTCATAGCAAGTATCATGCTAGAGGCAGTGATGAGAGTTTTTGCTGGGGGGAGTTTGAAGAGAGGGGGAAGACAGTCGGGATTTGGAGAGCTGGGAGAAGGACCGGTTTTCCTGGTTGGAGCATTTCTGCTGAAAAAGCTGAGAGTTCCAGGCAATAACCCCGGTTTGAGAACGAAAGACGCTTGTTTTCACCGGGGTTAATCTTCAAGGGAGCCACATTCAGAAAGAGAACAGCTGAAGAAAACTCAGGCTGAACAGATAAGGTAATTACAGAAGTGTGGGGGCTGAGTGTGTACGTGAATATTCAGTCAGTGTAGGAAAGGAGATTCCTGTGCTTTAATCACATGTTAATGTTGCAAATTGAGTTCTCGTCTCCGCCACTCTATTTTCAGTGTATCACAGACAATGCTGTTACTGTGCTATTTTATTTATTTCTGTAAAGAGTGAGATCGTGTTTAAATGCAACTTTTATAATACACAAAAATATTTGAAAGCAGACGGGTGGTGTTTTATATTTACCAAAGCAGTGCTGATGATGTGGGGAGATGTTTAGACAGTGCAATTGTCATTTTCAAGGTAGCTAAACATCAAATTTGGTTGCAGCCGTGTGCACAATGTAATTTAGTATGAGCAGTTATAACTAACTGTGTGTGTTGTAGTTTGTCGGAGGTCTATGAGTCGACAAAAAGGGAGGCCCAGGACATAGTTCACTACCGTATATAAGATAGTGAAAATACCACATGATAGCTCGCTGCCGTAGATAAGACAGAGAGAAATTGCCCATGGTGGCACACTAAAAATGAAAATGTGGTGTTCCAGAAATGCAAGCCTGAGGTCTCTCTAGCGATTACACGAAAAATCTAAGCAAAAATAAGGGATTCTGGATATTGGGGCCACAAATAAAACAAGGGAATTATGCTCACCAAAATACCACCAACCACGCATACCAACCAAGCATACCAAATATGCATGTCTGGGTGCTGAAATAATGCATGTCCATTGTATTATTGTTGTACATGGCCCAATCTGAATACAAGGAGTGATTGTTGCTAAGTTATTTTTCGGCGGTAAGAAAATACTGTCAGGCCCCAAATCTCCACAAAATACCCTACACTGCACGTGTGCACATAGGCCCCTTTTTAATAACTCCCGTCATGACTCATGCTCTTAAACGTTAAACACATCACTGTTAAAAGGGACCACACCACAGTCCATAAGTCTAAAAATAAAATGTGTGGGAGGGTTGGGGCAAAATATGGAGACTCAAAGCCAGTGGGGGCATCTAGTGTTATCAATTGCTCGAAGGCATAAGACTAACCGGATGTGATGTTCATGTTTCGAGGCTCGCATATAAAACGAGCAAAGCGGAACACCATTAACAGATCAAAGCTGTCGGCAAGATAAAGTTCTCTTGACAAGGTTTGACAGACACACCCACATGCATAAAATATTCTACGCGTGGGACCGACATGCTCAAAGGGGAAACGCACGTTCTAAGTGATGCATGAGGTTTCTCTTCAGTCCACAAAAGCCGTTTAGAGCAGCACGGTTGTATAACGCACCCGACAACACAAGGGAAAAGGCTTATTAACGCCCCCCCCCCCCCGCAGGCACGTGACACATGGTGATAACCTCTCCAGATTGGCGTGGAAGGGTGATGTATTACGAAGGACGGGTGAGTTGTGTTACTGAGGGACTGAGCTCAGCACATCCCGGGGACAAGTGACGCACTTGAGCGGCTCGGGTCAAGGCCAAGCCACAAAGCGACCTTACTCCAGATGTGTCGTAGTACCTATGTGACCCCTTTCAGAACCCTGGCGCACTTTCTTCGCTCCAAAGGCACCAACTACCTCCTTCGAGCGATCCCACAAAATTAACGCACCAGCCCCGCGACTAGAATACAGAGACCTGCCGCTCCCGGAGCCCACCGGCATACAGTCTTCCAAAACACCCAGCTTTCACGCTGTCCTAGTATGGTATATGCGCTGCCAACAAACCCAGAGTCTGGTGTGTTAGACCCTCTCCTGCTTTCGCCTCACCCTGGCTTTATTTATTTTTTTAAAGGGACTTTCGTGGAGCGGGGCCACGTTTTTTTACACATCCGTACCTGTGATTTGTCCTGCCTCCTGTCACTTATAGTCGAGAAGCGCTATCATTGGCCGCCAGGTGGAAGGGGCTGTCCACCAATACCCCTTGAGCAACAGCAGGCCTGAGACAGGCCTGGGAAAGGCTTATTCTATGCCGGGTGCTGTGGCGCCGTTTGGGGCAGCAAGTGACAGGAGCTCGCCGAAGGCGCGGGAGCTCTCATGCAGGAAGTAGGAAACGACTGAAGGGGGTACATACACCAAAACAGAGCAATAACTTCCCAGACTTAGTTTACAGACCCGCGTGCATAAGAAGGCATCATCTCCGTACGTACCTGTGCTCTGTCCACCGCTGCCAGCACTACACTGCTTCCCGCTCAGGCTACCAATCCCCGTTCAGGTCCCCTCACCCTATGAGTGGCTCCCGATGCACAGCCGGCGCGCCCCCTGCACTTGCACAGATGGAGCGGGGTGTGCGCGCGCTTCTCAGGGGGGGTGGGGGGGACGCTGTCAGCCACGCGCCACGAAGAGAGAGAAGCGGGCGCGAGGAGCACGCACGCGGCCTCTGACGTCTGTCCTCTATAACCGTCCCCGCCCGCTGCCGGCCCTGTGTATGTGAAGGCGGTGTAAGGAAACGGGAACCAGGACTCTGAGAAACGCAAGCAATCTTTCTGCACGGACATTCAACATTGAGAAAACCAGTGTTTATGTGGAGAGGGGCCACAACAACAGTGTCTTTGTAGAGGAACGGTGCACATTGGGACATAGTTGCACGGTGAACGCGAACGAGAGAAGGCCTAGATCCCTTATTTCGCAAAAAGAGTTTTTGCAAATGTTAACCCTTTTCACATTTGTTTTAGCAGTAAATCAAATCCGTTTGCGTAATAACACTAGTTCTATCGGGAGAAAAAGCGGCTAATCCACAACTTAAAATACGAAACGACTTAGTGAGTCTTATTTTAGAAGAATACCGCTGGTTTTGTCTTCCAGAAGAAAGGTTCACGCAGAATCCAATATACTCTACAGCGTTCCTTAGTAATGGGTATAGTGGATGACTGAATCGCACGACGTGCTAATAATCACGCTTTGATTCTGGTCGTTTTAAATAACCACTGAATGTCACATCATGCTAATAAAATTTTGATTATACGTTATTTTAGTGACCATTGTCTTATTATTATTTTCGTGAGAAATTAGTCCGGGACAGAGTAGCAGAAGTGCCATTATAGAAAATGACATCACTCTGACAACCTTGTGATGGGTAGCCGGGGGCCAGGCCTGGAGGGCTCGTGGAGCGCAGCGCGGGCAGGCACGCAGTAAGAGGACACAGACACGATAGCTCTGCAGTCAAAGTGGGAACAGCCCTTGGATAGCTTTTCACACCTCTTTATTCACCTGCCCGCGTGACTTGCATCACGTGGACATCGCATCCCTTTCCAACTTTGGACGACAACAAACATACAACTGGGTAATGCAACAATGGATTTTTCTCTCTTTTCTGAATGTTCTCCTCTCCACGGAGTGCTCCTCGATTCGGGACTGTCACTCTTGCGCTCGGGTGTAGATGGCATTCAAGACATACCCCTGAAGTCGGGTGGAAGGTATTAGCTGCTTCCGGAGCGAGTAGCGTTCCCATTCTTGCTGTGGGGTGAGGGTTCGGTGTGAACGGTGATCTTTGTCCTCTGCTGGTATGTCCCTGGGTGGTCTGACTTCTCGCCTCTCTTCCTCTGCCTGGGGGCGGGCCTCGGCTCGGTCCTGGTTCTCCCTGGACTCTTCCCACAGGGTTGGCGGGGTCTGCCGGAAGTGTGACGCATTCCGTGTTAGGGTCTCTAGCCCTCTCGTGGCTGTGACTAGACCGTGTTCGCGGTGGGTGATTGTCCAGGGCTGTGACTCGAATTGAAGAGACATCTTTCCTTTTTGTGCTCTGTTTCTCACAAGGGCTGTATCTCCCACTTGGAGGCCACTTGGGGCAGCCCTTCAGGTTCTGTCTTCCTCGGGTGTTGTATTCCTGTCTTCGACGTTCAACTTGTTCCAGGTCTACTGCGTGGGGTCCTCCATGAGTGGAGGCGGTCCTGTTTGGACTCCAAACATTACGAGCGCTGGACTGACTTGAGTAGCTGAATGCAGGGTCCGCCGGTATGTCCGGATGAATCTGTACAGTGTCCGCCGGTATGTCCGGATGAATCTGTACAGTTCGAGCATCCATGGTCTTCCCTTGTATTTTTCAGTTCTCACTGATTTGTTGATAGATGCCATACATTTTTCAGTGTCGCCATTGGCCTGGGGCCAGTATGGGGTGATGTGGTGGTGCTGGATCCCCAAGCTGTCAATACATCGTTTGAATTCTTTACTTGAGAATGGAGGGCCGTTGTCACTTTTCATTGAGGAAGGCATGCCGTGTATTGCGAACATCTTCTCCAGCGCGGTGGTGACTGATGCCGCGTCTGTTGAGGCAACTGGCTCAACCTCTGGGTACCAGGAGTACTCATCGATGGCTACTAGGAGATATGTTTCATTGGCAATGATGCAAAAGTCAGTGTTTATGGCCTCCCAGCAGCGCTTTCTTCTTGGGAGGCAAGCCAGGGGTTCTGGGGGGCCTGGCCGATATGTTGCTAATCAAGCTGTGCAGGTTTCAACTAGGGCCACTACCTTCTGCTGTATTTGTGGCATCCATATACACGATTTGAGGAATGCTTGGTCTTTTTTTTATACCTTGGTGGCCTTCGTGTGCTAGCTTGAGGGCCCTTTCGTGGGGGCTGACTCGTAACACTATGCAATGGCCTTTGAGGATGAGTCCTTCCAGTGATATGGACAGCTTGTGACGGACACCAAAAAGGACTTGTATCATCTCCTGGTCTTGGGCCATCTTCTGGGCGACAGCAGTTAGAAATGTTTTCCATTCGCTGGATAGAATTGCCTTTCTTGTCAGTTGGAGGTAGGGGTCTTTGCTTGTTTCCTGCATGATTTCGTCGATCTTCATGGTTTTTGGCTTGGCACAGGCAGTGACCTGACAGACATGCTCCTCCGTCTGTTTGGCTGCCCCTTGTTCTATGGCGGTGGCGGCACGGGGTGCCATGACAGGAAGTCTGCTGGGTTGTCAGCTCCAGCCCTGTACTGCACCTCCAGGTCGAGTTGTTGCACTTGGAGCATCCAGTGCTCAATCCTGGCTGGTGGGTGTGGTGCTAAACCTTTGAATATGGGGACTAGTGGCTTTTGGTCTGTTAACACTTACACTGGGGCCCCAGAATGTACATGTGGAAGTGCTTGCAGCTCCATATGATAGCTAGTGCCTCCTTTTCGATATGTGCATAGTTCTGCTCTGTCGGGGTGAGTGCCTGGGTCGCCAATGCGATTGGGACAATGGTTCCGTCCTTGTCTGTTTGGGTGAGCACTGCTCCTACCCCTAATGGGCTGGCGTCTACCAATAGCTCCGTCGTGCGCTCTGTGTCGAAGAATGCAATGGTGGTATTGCTGGATAGGGAATCTTTGATTCTCTGGAAGGCTTTTACTTGGGCCTCGCCCCATTCCCTGGTTGACTTTGCTTCAGTGAGTTCTCTCGGGGGTGGCGATCGTGGCCAGGTCGGGGATGAATCGCCCGCAGTATGTAGCCATGCCGTGGAAACTCTTGACCTACGTGGCTGTAGTCGGGGCTTGCACGTTTTTGATGTTTTCTACTTTGCCTGGGTCCGGTGACACACCTTTTTCGTTGCAGACGTATCCGAAAAAGCTCAGTGTGGACTTCCCGAATTCACACTTGTCCTCGTGTAATGTTAGGCCTGACTCTTTGAGTCGTTCTAGGGTGGCTGCAAGTCGGTCGTTGAGTTCTTTTTCGGTCTTGCTGTACACTAGGATGTCATCACTGACATTCGTGACTCCTGGCAGGTCCTGGAGTACCTCTTGTTTCTCGTGCTGGAAGACTTCGGCGGCTGATGATATGCCGAAGTTGAGGCGGCGGTACCTCCTCAGCACCAGGTGCGATGAAAACATTGTGATATAGCGTGACTCCTTCTCCAAGCGAATTTGATGGTAGCCTGATCGTAGGTCCAGCTTGCTAAAGATGGTGGCGCTTGTCCGTACACAATGAGTTTGTCAATTGTGGGTGTTATGTGCCTTTCTCTGCCTATCGCTGCATTCGGGAGGCGCATGTCGATGCATACGCGCACCGCCTGTGGCTGCTTGGGCTTAGCTGTTACCACCATGGACAACACCCACAGGGTGGGGCCGGTGATCTTCTCTATTATCCGCAGGTCTTCCAACTTGCTCAGTTCCTCTTCATCTGCTGCCCTCATGTGGAAGAGGACTCTCCGGTGTCGTACCGCCCATGGCTCTATCGTTGGGTCAATGTGGAGCTTCATGGACCTTCATTTTAGGCAGCCAATGCCGTCAAACAGCTTGCAGTGTTTCGTCAGCAGGTGGTCTATTTCCTTAGACTAGATTGCAAAGTTGAATTGTATGAGTTCTAGTCTCTCTGCCGTGGGCCAGCTGAGCAGGGTTTCGATGCCTGCATCCACAACATAGATGCAAGTTTTGCAGCTCTGGTGTGCAAGAGGAGTCTTGAAGTAGCCCACGACTGGGAGGGGCTTTTTGCAGCAGTACGCGTACAATAGTATGGGCCGTCACCATAGGAGGGGTCTTGGCTAGAGCTTGTCAAACCTGGGAGATGGCATTACGTTTACGGTGGCCCCTGTGTCCATCATCCTCACAGGGATCTCTCCCACTGCTACTGTGCAGCTACGGCATGATCTGTTGTCGTTTGTGGTTTTCCTGTGTGTTTTGGTTTAACAGCAGATATCATGTGCACTTTCTCTCTTCGTGGGTTGCAGTGTCTGTTGGAGTGGCTTGGGGAATGTTCCCTGCTAGATTGGTCATCTTCACTGCTGTCACTGTCAGTGTCTTCTCCCTCAATCGCTCGGGCCCGTCCTTTTCTGGTGTCTCAGGCATTTCTTTTCTGTCTTTGCTGATGGCGGTCATACTGTCTTGACTGGCCTGGCAGCGTGTTGCAGGGTCTTGCGTCGTCCTTCCAATCCGGAGTGTTCTTCCGGGGCGAGTGATCCCTGGCTCTTTGGGAGCTCAGACACACCGATGCCTAATGGTTTACCTTCCCGCATTTGTGGCAAGTTGTACCGTCTGCCGGGCAGGGTTCCCCTCTATGTCGCTGTCCGCCGCACCACAGGCAGTCCTTCAGGCGGGTGGCCGGCTGCCCATGTCTAGGTATGTGCTGCCGCAGGGCGTTGACTGGGGTCATGCTGTTGTGTGGTGTTTTGGTGTCCAACGGCAGGCGGCTAGTCATTTGCTCCATCTCCGACACATGTTTGTCTGTCCTTTCCCGCAGTCGCCCCATGGACAGGATGGTAGCGAGTGGCAGGTCTGTCTCCGATAGGATGGCTCGCCGGAGCTTGTCTGAGGATAGTCCATGTATCACTTGCCTCACCGCAAACTCCTCGTTCAGGAAGTTGCAGCTGAGGACCATCTCCCACAGTCAGCTGTGGAAGTCGTCAATGTTTTCTTGTGGGCGCTGTCAGGCTTGGCTGATTTTGAACCTTTCAAAGTCAGGGCTGACTTTGGGTTTGAACTGTGCCCCGGTTTGGGAGTGTGTTAAATAGTCGAAGGGCCATGGTGCCCAAATTGAGCATGAGGAAGGCTCTCTTCTTCTCCTCGCTGGTGATGTCTCGTGTCAGGATGCTCAGCTCCAACTGCAGGATCCAGAGCTCCCAGGGGAGTCCCGTGCGGGGCACGAAGGGTTGAAAGGGTTGCATGAAAGTCCCCTGCGTGGTGTCCAGCCATGTGCTGGTGTTGGGATTTCAGCCTTGTTGCATCTGTGGCGTTGTCGTGGGGTCGTCCGTCATGTTGTGAGGTGTCTGGAATATGCTTGTTGCGCCTCCTTGCCTGTGCTCCTGGGTTGGGGCTCTCTTTCCTGGAGCTGGCTGTGTGTATAGCGTGAAAGGAAACTCCTTGCCATTGTGGACGCAGGCTGGGTGTTATGTTTTGAGTTAGCTGCCTGCTGTGTGTGTGTGCCCACTTTGTTTTCCTGGCTTTGGAGTGCTTCACACTGCCACTTTCTTTCCTCTTCCAGCCCGACCACTTTGCCTGGCAGTCACCATGTGAGCACGTGGCCCAGGCGTTTTCATGGGCTCCTGGTGCTTCCTCTGTGTGTGCTCGAGTGTCCCGTGTGCTTGCTGGGCCCCTGTATTGGGCCTGTGGGCTGCACGATGACAGCAGTCGTGTGCTCATGTGTCCCATCTGCTTGCCGGGCCTGTGGGCTGCAGGGGAGTTGCATGAGTTTTTTTTTTCTCTGGCGCGCGAATGGCGCGCTTACTTTGTGTGTTCAGCTGTGTTTTCTTTCTTCCCGCAGCTCTCTGCAGATGCCCAGGCACCTGGCTGGAAGGGCGCAATTCCAATCAGCGAGCCCTGGGGGTGCCTGGTGCTCGGCAACCAAGCGTGATGATTTGCCTTGGCTCCGCTGTCAACTGATGTGTTGCTGCTGCTTTGGGACCTCGGGATGGGTGCGACACAGGTCGGCGGGCCCTGGGGCTACCTGGAGCAGAGTGCATGGGGGGCCGTGTTGGGTGTGTATGCATCTTCCACCTCATCGCCAGTGTGATCGGTAGCCCCGGGCCAGAGGCCGGGCCTGCAGGGCTCGCGGTGCGCAGCGCAGGTAGGTGAGCAGTAAGAGGACACAGACATGATAGCTCTGCAGTCAGAGCGGGAACTGCCCTTGGAAGGCTTTTGACGCCTCTTTATTCACCTGCCAACATGACTTGCATCACATGGACATCACAAACCTCACCAGAAGTGATGCCATAGAAACTTTTATGCCTTGGGTTATATCATAGAAAGGGACATCACAAAAGTCAACCAAAATTATAATGTGTATGATTAATAAAATAGCAAAAATACTATAGCGGGCAAATGGCTATTTTAGTTTTCAACCAGACTTTAACTATTTTTTTTTAAAAAAAAGTTTTTATATTGATTTATTCAAACAAAAACAATACAAACCACACACGCAGTGTATGCATCAACAATACAAATGTTCATCGAGTTATTCTGGTCACTGCTTCCCCCATCCCACCCCCCCTACGAGCCTGTTTGTTCCACGCACTCTGTATCTGCCTCGCGTGGTGGGGTCTCACACTCCGTGAATCCCCCTCCCCCTCACACCGATGCAGTCCAGATCTTAATCTATATAGGTTTGTTTCCCACTTCAAACTCCCCTCAGTTACAAAACTCCCCAACACCACAAACATAACTATCTACACACCAAACTCCCCCCCAATTCAAACTCCCTACTACTACAAACTCTCCACAGACCCCTTCCCTCCGCCCTCCCGCCTCCCTTCCCTTCCCCAACAAAGCCCTCCCCAACTGTTGCCCAGCTCCATCCGTGGATCTCAGGCATCCCCGCATCTAGCTCTTTCTGGTAAAAACCGTACTCGCAGCTCAGCAGGGTGAGGCAGCCCTATTGGCTACCTTGTTACTAATTCCCGGGGGTAGGTAACCGCAATCCTGCTGCCCCTATTAGTTTAAAGTCGCTACGCCTAATGCTCCCATGTTTACGTGCGCCAATATATCCCACATTATAGTGCGCCAAAGTCATTAAGTTTGAGGGCCGCACCTCATCCATCAAGTGTATAAAGCTCTATGTGAATGCCCTCCCTTCTATCTTTGCAGTTTACATAATACAATGTCTTCACTTATCGTGCTCTTGGCCGTCTTGTCCGTCATGTGGTGCCTGGCAGCCCTGCGAGTCCAACCACCGCTGTTTCCTCCGGGGTGTCAAAAAACAGTGCCCTACACTTGTGCAAAACTTTCAACTTGGCTGGGTACAATAACATGTACCTAATGTCCGCTGCACGAAACCTTCTCTTGACCGCCACATAACTGTATCTCTGTCTTTGTACCAGTATGGTGTAGTCAGGGTATGCTGTGATCATAGGGGAGGCTCTCTCTATCGTTCCGCCCTTGCGAAAAAACTCCAGGATCTTCTCCCTATCTCTGTAATTCAAGATTTTCGCGATTATCGGCTGTGGGGGGGCTCCGGGCCTTGGTTTTCTCATCAGGGCTCGGTGTGCTCGCTCTACCGTGAACCCCTGAGAGAGTTTGTCCGCTCCCACCTCCTGCAGGATCATGTTCTCCACGTAATTCGTAGGGTCTTGGCCTTCTTCTCCTTCCGGCAGGCCAGCCACCCGGATGTTGTTCTTTCTCGCCCGTCCTTCTGCTTCCTCCACCATGTTCTCAAGGTTGGCAACCTGTTGTTTGAGCACATGGATCTCCTTCGCGTTGTTTGTGCCCACGTCTGTGTTAGTCTTCACAGCGCTCTCTAGGCCACTAGTTCTTTCCGCCAGCACCCTGACGTCCTGCCGCAGGAGGGTAACTTCAATTCCCACGGCATCTATTTTGTTCTCCAGGGCCATCCGTAATCCTGCCATTGCCGTGCCCCACCTGGTGCTTAGGTCCGTTATTGCCACTAGGACTTGTTGATTTTCCCCTGCAGGTGCATCATCTCCAGATGCCTCCCCCGTTTTTTGCTCTTGGCTCAGAGGGGTCCGCTGTACCTTGGCAAAGGTGTCCATAGTGGGTTGTTTACTCCTGGCTTTCGGCCCCTTCACCGACATCTTGCAATACCACTTTGAGTCCTGTATCAGCCCTTCTATATGCCAGTATATTCCGTATCTTGTCTGGGAGCTCTCAGTAGACCATGCTATAGGGCGGCCCGCAAGAGCAAAACCCGGAATGGGCTGTGTCCTCCCACGTCTCCTCCATGAGCTTTATTTGATTGCAAAAGCCCGTATTTCCTTGCCTCTTTTCCCCCCTCCTTTCCCCTTAGCAGCGTGACACTTTGGGCTCCCTGTGCATGTTGGTCTCAATCTTCTGCTGAGGCCGCCTGTGCTTGGCAGTCCATGGGTATCCACCTCAAGTGCGCTTTGCGTTGCGCGTTGCCCTGCACAATGGTCAAGTGCCACCATGTAGCTCAGCATCTGCATTTGCTGAATTTGTCAGCCGTGGGTGGGGATAGTTTCCAAATGCATAATGCCCCAGGGCCAGCGCCCAGCACGCTTCAATCCGTTGCTGTCCCAATGTCGGGCGGCCCCGATTGCATCCGTGTTCTGATGCAATCGGTGCACGCAACGCCCAGCCGTGTGCACACAATGCCCAGTTACTGTGCAGGGGGACTCAATCCGTCTCCCTGCTCTGTTCGTCACGGCCTCAGTGCGCCGTTCCATATGCCACATGCATGGTCGTGTTGCTGCTGGCTGTGTCCCTCCGGGCCACACTATCTTACAGCTCATGCAGCCTTTCGTTCTACTCTCTCCGCATCCTCCGCCTTCGCACACTTCTCTTCAGGCAGCACCCGGCGGTCGTCACACTCCACTCAGCCTCGCTGAACAGCTGAGAGCCGCGCCAGTGTACAACGCTTGTTGATACACTGTATCAGTCTGCGTGCGCTTCTCTCATGCAGGTCCGGAGGCGCTGCTTTCTTTTTCTCACAATCCGAGCTTTCGACTCCTGCTGCTGTAGGCGAGCGTTTTCGCGCACCGCGCAGGTTCAGCTGGGTCCTGCAGCCTCTGTAGACCGCCGAGAGCCGCGTTGGCAGCCAGAGTTGCTAGTGTAGCCAACTCCGGTTGCTACATATGTCCGGGCCCGGGGGCGCCGATCTGCTGTTACGGCACAAAGCAAGTCAGCCGACAGCGTTCCGAATTATCAGCGAGTCTCGATCTGTAGCGAGGCCTCGATGACGCTCCCTTTGTTGTCCGCCATCTTGGCAACAACGTATTCACCCGGCCGCAGCTTTTAAAGTCAATTATCTGCCGATACACAGATTCGTATGACTTGGCTTTCAAGTTTCTTGCAATGGATACATTCCGACGCCTGGTCCTTCAGTTTCAAGGCTCGCACAGCCTATTTTAGCATAGTTCCTCGTATGAAAGTCGGATCATCAGGAGCACGACACAGGAACACGACCTAGTCCATGGATAGTTAGCCACGCCCCCCTAACCACACTTTAACTATGATGCCTTCTGAATATGTAATGGGGTCGGCCGTTTCTGACGGCACAGCCTGAGCACTTTTGATTTTTCGTATATAAAATAATGTGGGTAGTAATGTTTCTGGAGTTGAAGCCTGCTAATCAGCGCTCAATGCCAGTGAAAGCCTAGTGCATTCAAGTAATTTTGCTGTGGCTGCCACGTGACCGCCATGCAACTGCTTTGCAGTGGCAGCAGAGCAGGTTCAAAGGTCACATGCATTCCCGAGTGCAGCCTTCTGGAGCTCGAAGTTGTGAGCAGGCAGAGGGATTTTATCATTGTTGCATTTTTAGCATACATAATAACGTATACAACAAATTCAATACAAAATCTATACAAAGATAAATAGGCAACCTTACAATATCAATACATGGAAAGTTTCTTACATGAATATATAGTATTCACTGAGCACCACACACCGTGGGTAATAATAAGCAGCGCTCAGATACCTGAGGGTTCGTAGCGCTATATAAATGCTAAATTATTATTATAGTCCCTTTAAAAACATTTCACAGAATCAATCGATTTCATGTGGGGCTGGACAGTTACATTATATCACAAACTACTCTAACATTTGACTTAGTGCTAGAGTCCCTTTCTGAGGAGGGGAGGTGCCTTTCATAGGGGGTTTGTTTTGCTAGGAGAGTCTATTAGCCCAGAATATCTCTACTAGATGTTATGATGTTGAATTTGGAGCAGTATCAACTCTCAACTAGACTAATTCTAGGTGCTTGACTCCATTAGCAGGTTTCCCTCTGCAATTACTCTGTCCAGAGGTTCAAACATAACTATTAAAAACTTGACCAGTGCCAACAGAAGAGAGACGTGTCTTCCAGTCATCAACCTAGTCCATAACGATTCCGTTATCACTGCTGACTTGGAGTGAATGTAGGGCTCAAAGGCCGCTATTCTGTCATTCACATGGTGTGTACATTAGATGATCAATACACACAAAAAGAGGCTGAGGCAGTGGCACTGCCCACTGCTAACCGACCCTCATTAATGTTATTCACCTTTATCAACAGACATTAGGGTTAGACAAGCTGCTAATACTGTTTTTACAATGTGATGCCAGGGGTGAGACCAGAAACCTACTAAACCTGTTAGTGCTTACAACATTAAATTCAGAAGCAGACAACAGGTCTGACTTAAAAAATAACCAATTTTACTCACATATAGAAGAAATCCTTAAAATGTGTCACGATCCTACTCGCCTGCCACCCAGCACTGCTACATGCGTCTCTGCCTTTCTTTCCTTGTTTTACCGCTGCAGTTTTGGACTAATCTAATTGCTTGTTCCATTCAGGCTTTTGGGTTAAACCAGCAGATGCATCCTGGGACATGTATGCTGTCTAAAAGGCAGAGGGCTGGAGGAGGCATATTAAATACATTTGTTTGCAGCAAGCTACTAAGAGCTGCAGAGGGCCTGATTGCATTCACCTGTTCCAAACTACTGCAGGCTAGGCTGCAGAGAGCTGGAGAGCACTTGATTAGAAACCACTGTTGCTACTGCTGCAGGCTACTGAAGCCAGGGCGGGGCTTAATCGAACACAGCTGCCAAAGTCTGCAATCAGCTACACCCTGCTGGCCTGCTGGTTGGGAGGGCCTTTATAAGCTCACTTTGAACAGAAGCAGTTCTCAGTCAACTGCTTTCTCTGAGAGTTCATGCTGGTGCTCCTGTTACCAGTTTTTGACCTTTCCTGGAAATCATCTTTTGGCATTTTGATTCCTGTTGTTGTTGATGCTTGCAGCTCCCTCTCCAGTCTGCTGCAGCCTTCTGCCCTGCTCCTCTGGGCTCCCTCCTGATGGCTCTGCCATACTCTGCTACCTTCTGCCCTGCTCCTCTGGGCTCCCACCTAGCGGCTCTGCCATACTCTGCTGCCTTCTGCCCTGCTCCTCGGGGTTCTCACCTGACGGCTCTGCTGCACTCTGCTGCCTTCCGCCCTGCTCCTCTGGGCTCCTGCCTGACGGCTCTGCCACACTCCGCTGCCTTCTGCCCTGCTCCTCTGGGCTCCCACCTGATGGCTCTGCCATACTCTGCTGCCTTCTGCCCTGCTCCTCGGGGTTCTCACCTGACGGCTCTGCTGCACTCTGCTGCCTTCCGCCCTGCTCCTCTGGGCTCCCGCCTGGTGGCTCTGCCACACTCCGCTGCCTTCCGCCCTGTTCCTCTGGGCTCCCATCTGACCACTTTGCCACACTCCGCTGCCTTCTGCCATTCTCCTCTGGGCTTCCCTGCCTGGCAGCCTTGCCACACTCCTCTGCCTTCTGCCCTGTTCCTCTGGGCTTCTTGCCTTGCTTCCTTCCTGTTCCAACTTCTGATATCCTATCCTGTCCTGTACCTGGTTATTTCTTTCAACACTGCTTTCTACTTGTATACATCTTGGTCCAGTGTGGTGTCTCCACTTGAATCCGTTTTACAGTGTGACCCTGGGTTGGTCTCCGTTCAGATCAGATAAGGGAAGACTTCTGATGCCTTCACCTAGTCCTTTGAAGTCATACCTGCCTCAGTATATGGTCTTTCAGTTTTACCCTTGCACTGAGTACAACAGTTTCCTCGGCACGCCTAAGTCATGACGTTGCTGTATGACTGTTGTTAAGAGTAATCTGCTGGTACCTATCCCAAGGGCTTTCCTTAATCCCTGGAGACCCTTTATCGTATTCCAGTACACCCTTATTTCTGATCAATCCAAGTTGCCCAGCGCACTTGCTTGTCTTTGCCTTTTCTCTGTCTCTTTGTTTACAGCCTGCTCCTGCAGTTCCTGTGAATACCTGTTTCAACTAACAGCTTGGTATGTACCTTTAATCTGTTATATTCTAGCATTGTCTCCGGAATCTCCCTGAGAGATAGCCTCTGCCCTGTACTCTCCGCATAGACTTGTGAGAAAATGTGCCACAAGTGGTCACCACAACAAATCAACACAGAAAGAGAATACACAAATAATTCAATAGTGTTAACTGACATTGATAAAGACAGTGCAAAAATGTTACGGACAGTAGAACAATAGGTCAAAAGTATTTGATCAGATGACCTAAAATATCAGTGGTGTCATGAAAGTGTCATGTGCTGTGCAAATACGCATGTAAACTTAATTTAACACTCCATTCAAACTCACCATTACTCATTCATCCACATACATACAAGACATTCCAAAATGTTTATTTCCAAAATGTAACAGGTGCAAGAATTGTGCATGGAAATTCTTCAGGGACTGTCAACATAGAGTAACAAACAAAACACTGTAATTAACAATGTGCAAAATCTGCTAAGTCACGACAAGGTATATATCCTGTCAGTACCAAAAACAATCTAAATTTGACATCAACACACATAGGAGTGTCACAAATGGACACTTCACGGGCCTTAGAAATGCTCAATATCGGGTAAATGATGAGTCGTCAGCGTGACTGCTAGTGTCACAGCGGATCACCTGACAACAGTAAGGCAATGGGTAGGATTACCATAAGTCTAAAGCAAACATGTCCAAAAATGGACACAAGATTGCTGAGTCTGGTGTTAATACCGTGCCTCTACAAAGGAGGGCAACTTAATGGCCCTAAGTGCATTGATAGATAGGGGGACAACGCAGGGAAACAAAAGGGGAAACGGAACCCCAAGCAAAGCCAAAAGGTAAGCCCAAGGGTAAGCAGATGGTACCACAATACCGACCGCGTGTGTGTGGGTACAATAACAGTTTGGTGGTCAAAGGGAAACCCATGGTGCTGGAAGAAGCATGCTTGAGCCACTGAAATGCGAAAACCACGCGGGCATGTCCTAGGTGCACCGAAAATTCAAAAAAATGTACACATGGAAGCTGCTTGCCATAAGATGCTCAATATGCTGTATTCAAAGTAATATGTGCGCGGAAGCACATATGGGGTCAGCCGCACGTACAACAAGGCTTCCCATAATGGAGATAATTGCCAGTAGGGAAGATAAGCCTAGAGTAGTCCAGATCGAGGTGCTTTGGAATAGAGAAAAGAGAAAGGCTACAGTCAAAGGACTGGTGTCAAAGCGTCAACATTTGTGGCCGTGTTTCATACAGTACGGGGGTAAAAAAGACTGAAGTACCTTTTCTACTCGGTGAATGAGACACCTTAGGTTGATGCCGCTGGGCTAGCACAGGTGTAACTGCTTCCGAGGAGCAGGTGTGGCTGTAACTCCCAGTAATGTCGCAATGTTGCACGCTGTTCATGTGGAGGGTGGTTAGAACACCTGTTGCGAATCACGGTATAAGCGGAACCACTGAAGAAAGGAAAAAGGGTACGCTGGGTGAAACAGCAGAGGTTCTGTGGGAAACAGCGTAAATGCAATGGAGTTTACTTAGATGGATCACTAGTCATACTGGCGTATGCCTGTTTACGGGGCCAATGACCCGCCCTCAGACGTACAAAAAAAACGAGACCAAAAGTGGCATCCAAATGGCAGAAAGTGAAAGCCGCATACAATACTCTAGCGCAGAAGGTTGCAGGGGCCCGGTCTTCACTTACCCGCAGATTGTACGAGGCTGGGATCCCAGTGCATCTGGGTCCGGAGATCTGCAATCATGTGATATGCTAATCTCCTTAAGTAAGGAAGTGCGTGGAGGTGGCGTGCCATTCTATTGGACGTTGCGTTAATCAGGAATTTGCACGGTAATAGCAGGCAGGGGGGAACCACTCCCATGACCAGATTGTGTAAGGTTTCTGGAACCTGAGAGGTGCATGGGTGACAATTTCGAGGCTCAGATGGAATATTTAGTTGAGGTCCTAATATCTCCATTGTGGGTTAGCTATTTAGCCTAAATTTAAGGTACCATTGTCGGTACTTTGCCGATGGAAACTTCTTGAGATATGGGTCCAGTATGAGTGGGCCCAGGTCTGATACTTTTTTTTAGTCTCTGTAAATCTTGGATGTCCCAAATCCTGTCCCATTTCTTCACAACGAACTTTAGGACTTCCAAGTTACCTATGTTTATCAGGTCCATTTTGTCTATGTACAATTTGCATCTCTTACTCAAATTTACGATTGTCTTGTTTAAATTAGATAGAAGCAACTGCTTAAAGTAAGGTGATATTGGAATTTGTTCTTCGTCTGTGATTGTGTCTGACAATCATATGCTTTTATATTGGTACATGGACCAATGAGATTGTAGACCTAATTCTAGGCGCAAAGTACTTCTGGAAACAAACCTGGGTATGCCCAAGACCTCTCAGAATGCAAACTTCTAGAGAATCTAAAAACCCTCTGTCTTTAAAGTCCCGAAGTCCAACGCCATAAAGGATGATAGGAGTGACCATCAGCCTGTAGAATTCAAGGGGAGGTGCCAGTGAAAATTCACAAAATCTTCATCTCACCCTTTTCATCATTGCTATGTACGTTCATAATTTATCATGTATTCTGAGGTTCAAGTGTAGATGCATTTTTTGATTGGTGAAAAAAAGCCAAGAAAAATAAATGCATCGACTTCAGATACCTTTATGATATGGTATGGCATTTATGACACGCCTGTACATGTGTTTCTAGGCACGACAAGACAAGGAGCAAGAAACAAAGGGAGGACAAAATAATGATCTTACTAGGCCTTGTGTCATTAAGATTGCGCAAGTGAAGGGAAGAGCGAAGGGGAGAAGTGCAGTTAACTCACAAGTGCAGCCAGCGGATGCCTAATAAGTGCAGAGAGAAAGGACTATAGGGTTTCAGATGCAGATACAGAACCTTAAGTGCTGGGGAGCCCGGATGCAGTGCAAGGGCAACCGGACATGCAGGACCCTGGGCCAGAGTTCAGAAGGTGACCAGTGCTCAGAGCAGTCTGGTGCATGAGCAGAGGAGAGGAAGAGAGAAAGTGGAAGCAAAAAGCAAGGTCTTGAGTTGCTTCTGGAACCAGAGGTGGTTCTGCTCAAGTTTGAGAGAGGCAAGGAGACTGTTCCAGACGGAGGCCCCAGCCAAGGAGCTCGATCTGCTCCCAACTCTCTGCTTGGAGAACTGTCTGACCCTCAGAGTTGGAGGTGGATGAGCGGAAAGCTCGAGAAAGAAGATGTTTTGGAAGAGAAAGTTGGAAGTAGAGCGGTGTTATGTCAGTAATACTCAACTAATAACTCTTGATCTTCCTTTTGTTGGTAAATATAATGGTCTTGGATTTGGCTGGATTGAGCGTGAGGCCATTATCATTTAGAAAGGTTGAAACATTGTTCACAACTCGCTGCAGACCTGTGGGCGTAAAATCCAGTAAGTCGTCCGCATACCCAATGCAGCTCACCCCTAATTGACCCATTTTAGGGGGGTATCCGCTGCTTAGTTCTTTCTTTTTTTCCAGCGGTCCAACATATATACGTTGAATAAGATTGGGGCAACGACTCACCCCTTTATTCACCTTAATTTCCCTGGAAATGTCTCCTGTAGAGTTCAGCCTCACATTCATACTGTTGTTTTCATACAGTAGTTGTAGCATTCTTAATAGACCTTCCGGCATGCCCCATTTGGACAGCTTGGCCCATATTACATTAAAGATCTGTTTATGTTGTCAAAAGCGGCCGATAGATCTAGGATTGCTACATAAAGAGTTCTATCAGTTCCAGGACCTGCTTGGGCTAGACAGGACCGTAGAGTCAGGCCACAAAGTATAGTGCTCATCCTTTTCCTGTAGGCCATTTGGAGCAGATTCAGTCTCCCTGTAGTTTCTGCCCAAGTGGTCACCTCTTTTAAAATGAAATTAGCTAGTATTTTGGAATATATGTCGAGAAGAGAAATCGGTCTATAGGATGTGGGCGCATCCTGCTGCCCATTCTTGTGGATCAGAATGATTGCTTGTCGCCAGGTCACTGGAACTTGACCACTATCGATCACCTGCCTGTAAAGGCAAAAAACAATATCCGACCAAAAAGGAATATTGTCTTTCAGGAGAGATTTCACTAGACCGCCCAGACCACAGGCTCTAGAGTTGTTTAATTTCATGATGGAATTCGAAATGTCCTCCCTGTCAAACGTCATATTCCATTGAAGAGGGCCAACCCTGTCTTTCCTAGTCTCTTCATCTTGTACAACTGGAAACTGAGTTCAGAAGGCTGCTGAAAGATCTTTGATGCATACTTCTTCGGACACACAGCCTGTCTGAGTTATCGACTGAGTCTCACCTTTTTCTTTTTATTTTACTTGTTACAATTTACAAAAAATATTACAAGAAAGAAGAAAAAAAAAGTTGAAGAGTGCTGTTCTCAACTCCTCTCCCTCCCTCCAAGTTTCTCATCTGACAGATATATATGAAGACCAGATAAACCGATCTTTTGAAGTTTTGTTTTTGTTTGTTTTACGTACAGCTTTTGTATCCCCCGACCTAGTTCTCAATTGTGATCTTGAAGCTGCAAATTCATGAAGAATTGTGAGACCGCTATTACGTGGGAGACGTTGTCCCCCTCTATTAAGCAGTTCCACCAATCCTCTTCGTTGCAGGTTCTTGACTCCTTGAGTAAATGTCCCAAATGTGCCATTCTCAAACTTGACAGAGAAGAACAGGACAATAGTAGATGTCGCAATGACTCTGTGTGGGTCTTAATTTTACAGAACCGACAACTAGTGTTGTGAGTTAATTTTCTTATAGTTCTGATCTCATTCGTAGGCAGGAGATTCATTCGCACTCGTAAGAAGGTGTCTCGAAGTATCTTACTTGGGAATTATTTTAGGTAATTCGGTAAGTCATTTAAGTCTCTTGTTGTTGGTGGCAGGTGGCTTATCAATTTACTTCTCTGGTCCAGAATTGTCATCTGTATCCAGTCTTGTTCCTGCAATTTTCGTTTTACTTTGTTCAGATTTTGTATGAGTTCTTCTTCAGAAGTATTTAGTTTTGCTAAGGTTTTTTGATGTTCTGTCATCGTCCATGTCAGAATTTTGCTTTTCTGTTCTTTCATTTTCGTGCGGATGATAGACATTATATTTAAGCAGGTGGTGATCAAAGACTTCCTGTATAGCATTAATGAGTTTCTGACTACCATTGATTCCAGTGATTGTAGACAGAGTTCATGACGTATAGTCTTTGTTGGTGTTGACTGCGGTAAATTCAATGTGTGTTTCCAGAACACACCTTCTAGGTGTTTCCAGAAATCTTGCGGTATAGTTGGCATTGCTTCTGCTCCGTAAATCAAGGAGGGAACTACCTTGCCCTTGTAGAATTGGATCAAGGGAATTGCTGTAAATCGGCCAAATCTTCTATCTATTACTTTCGCTTGACTTGCCAGTTTTCTTACCTTTTCCAGTAGGTGGACTTGCATAGGTCGCTCCTTTTTGTTGTTACTCAGGATTACCCCCCAGGTATTTGAAATTAACCACTTGTTCTATTTTCTCCCCTTCCAAAGTCCAGCTAAAATCGTTGTTGCAGGTGTTTTGTTTCTCCATGACCATGATCTTAGTTTTGACCTTATTGATCTCCAAGTTGTTCAACTTTATATATAGCGCCAGTTCGTTTAATTGGCGTTGGAGACCAATCGGGGTGTAATCCATCAGGATGAGGTCATCCGCATAGAGCAGTCTCGGAATCTTAACCTTCCCTACTGTAGGTGGGAAAGTCCGAATCTTCAGGTCAATTTCTTCAATATCCCAGAGGTATGAGTTAAACAGAGTTGGTGCAAGTGGGCAACCCTGTTTTACTCCTCTTGCTGTTGGAATTAGCTCAGACAACATACCCCACTGATTTAAGCGCCCTCTAATAGAGGTATCTTGATGAAGTGCTCTGATAGGCCCTAAAATGCTTTCCGGGCAGTTTCTTCTTGTTCATGTTTCCCAGAGAATTTCACGATTGACCTGTTCGAAAGCCTGCACCAGGTCAATGAAAGCAAGATCGATCTTTGGGCTGCCTTCTTGAATCTTACTTTTTAGAGTGGTTAATAGGAGGATGTTCGGTGCGGTTCCCCTGTCTTTCACGAAACCTGATTGTAGGGGGTCCTCATGTCCCATGGTCCTCGACCATTTTTGGAAGTTTTCCAGCAGCAATGATCCAAAGACTTTCCCAACTACATCTAGTAGGGTAATTGGGTGGTAGTTCTTAGGTCGATCTCTGGACCCCAATTTATAGATCGGCACTATCGTTGCTGTAGTCCATGAAGCAGGTATCGATCTTGTATTGATACAATTTTTAATGACCTTGTGGATGAAGATTGTCCATTCAGGGAGGTTTTCCTTGCGATCGGCATTAGTAATCCCATCAGGCCCCGGGGCCCTTGAGTTGTTCAATCGGACAAGTTTCACCTTTTCATTCAGTTTCCACCATAACGACTGTGAGTCACAATTCAATTCTTTATAGAATCCGGATGTTAAGGAGTTCCCCCCTTCTCACCTGGGCACAGTGTTTGCCGGTGTCTTCGATCGCTGCCTTTTTGCGAACGCTCCTGGTCTTGAACAGCGCTGCTCGAGTCTCGTCTGGTTGCAGCTTGCGTTTAGTTCCGGGAGCGCGGAGTCCAGGAATCCGGGAGTCTGGAAAGACTAGTAATGCTCAGAATCAGGAAGGGGGAAGGGTCAGGAACGGGAATAGCACTGGGACAAGGAAACAATACCGCGAGCTACGAACACACATCTGAGGCTACTCTACAATAGCATTGAGACGCGCGGAGCCGCGGAAGGCCTGGTCTATAAATAGATCACGCCTCGTTCAGCGCATGGAGCGAGCAAAGGCTTCAGTGCTGGACGGCCATGTTGGAAGTAGTACGGAATGTAAGCCCTGTTGAGACAAGGATCAGGAGGTCCAAAAGGGGCGTGATCTGAAGTTCATGACAGCATGCCTCCTCCGAAGGCCTTTTCCTCCAGGTTTGCCCGGGTGTATTAGGTGAAATCTTCTGAGTAACCAAGGAGCCTTGATATTTGAAACAGGTTCCCAGGTCCTTTCGCTAGGAGGATATCCTTTCCATTCCACTAGGTATTGAAGATGGCCCAGGTTATACCTGGAGTCACAAATCTGGGACACCTCATATTCCAGTTGGTTGTCAACCAGTAGAGGGGGAGGTCTACTGGATGTTCGAGAGGATTGGACGTAGGGCTTCAATAGGGATGTGTGAAAAACTGGATTAATTATTTTCCAGGAGTCAGGTAGCTTGATTCGATATGAGACAGGATGATAATCTCCTTGATGGGATGATAATCTCCTTGATGGGAAATGGACCATAGTAGCGGGGAGCCAGCTTGTTTGGTCGTAAGTGTCGGGGGAGTAGTTTTGATGACAACCACACTCACCAACCGTATAGGAAGGACCTGGTCTTCTCTTGGAATCCGCATACCTCTTGGTCTGTAATCTGGCTTTTTCTAAGTGTTCTTTAGCCTCCCGATGAATGTTGATAAGAGTTTCGATCCAGGAGTCAACAGTAGGTACTGGTGTAGGGTAAGGAAGAATCGAGGGTAAAACCGATGGATGGAACCCCTGACTACAATAAAAAGGGCTGGTCTGTAGCGCTGAATGTTCGGAGTTGTTGTAAGTGAATTCCGCAACGGGTTTCAGGAGAGACCAGTCATCCTGGACCTTGGTGGCGAAACAGAGGTGTTTCCAGAATTATGAAATATATTGTGGACCCCGGTCAGATATGATCTTGGAAGGAAGCCCATGTAGTCGGAATATGTGTTCCAGAAATATTCCAGCTAGCTCTGAAGAGGAGGGTAGTTTCATCAGTGGCGTAAAATGGGCCATATGGGTAAACAAATCTATGGTGACCATGATGGTAGTATATCCTCGGGAAGGTAGTAACTCCACTATGAAGTCTGTAGCAATGATTTCCCATGGTTTAGAGGGTAGAGTGGGCTGCAGAAGAAGACCCGCCGGTCTTTTGTTATCATGTTTATTTTGGGCACAGGTTATACAAGCCCGGATGTATTGCTGTACATCAGACTTCATTTTAGGCCACCAGAACTGTCTCTCTATAAGACGGAGGGTGTTGGTGATACCTCGGTGCCCGGAATGGAGTGTGTCATGACAAAGGTTTATTATTTTTTGCTGTAACTTCTGTGTAGGAATGAGTAGTGCATTGTCCTTGAATAAGTAGCCTTCCTTGGCTCTTAATTTCCAGTGATTTCCTGTTGAAATGTCCTTCCATATTTCCGAGGATTGGGTTTGCGATCGGACTTCTTCCAGGAGATCAACTGCTTGGGCTACGAAGATCGTGGGAGAAAACATTTTAGGAAGTGTCTGCTTCAACACTGCTCCTATAGCGTAATTAGAGGCATCCGTTTCCACTAAAAAGGGTCGACTTGTATCGGGTTGAGCCAAAATGGGAGCTTGTGTGAACTCGGTCTTCAAACGCTGGAATGCAGTTTCTTGTAATGTTGACCAGACAAATGGGGTATCCTTCTTTAGGGAGAGCCACTATAGGTTGTACAATCTCAGAAAAGGTGCTTATGAACTTTCGGTAGAAATTGGCTAGTCCTAGGAAGGATTGGATTTGTTTCACGGACGTGGGAGTCGGCCAGGCGAGAATGGCCTTTACTTTTGAAGGGTCCATGCCAATCCCCTCTGGACTAAGAATAAATCCCAGATAGTGCACAGAGGTAACGTGAAACAAACATTTTTCAGGCTTGGCTAAGAGGTGATGTTCCCGGAGTCTTTGTAGAACTGCCTTAACATGTCCTTCATGCTTCAGAGGGTCCTTGGAAAAAATCAATATGTCGTCCAGATAGACAATGACGAAGAGAAACAACATGTCAGAGAACACCCTATCCATAAAACGTTGGAATACTGCTGGGGCATTGGCTAGTCCAAAGGGCATGACCAGGTACTCGTAGTGGCCAAAGGGTGTTCTAAAGGCGGTCTTCCACTCGTCTCCTTCCCGGATACGGATCAAATGGTAGGCACCCCTGAGATCCAATTTGGTGAATAATACTGTACCCCTCACTGCCTCCAGGATATCCGATATCAAGGGTAGTGGGTATCGGTCCTTAAGAGTGCATTGATTTAGGCCACGATAATCGAGGCAAGGTCTAAGTTCCTGGGTGTCTTTCTTAGGAACAAAGAACAATGATGTGCCTTCTGGTGACTTTGAAGGTCTTATGGTACCATTTTCAAAGTTTGTATCCAGATATTCTTTGAGGGCCTTTTTCTCAGGTTCGGAAAGGATAAACATCCTACCGAAAGGAATCACTGCCGAGGGTTCCGTTTCAATTACGCAGTCTTCGGGTCTGTGTGGAGGTAAAGCCTGGACTATGGCAGTGGAAAAGACATCGGCAAATCCTTGGTAGGCCTCCAGGACCTGTATTATATTGGAAACCATGAGTGGCATTTCTTGCTCCTTAAGTGGTTCCTCAGGGTGTGTTAAAGGAAGTTCTAGGGATAGACAATGAGACATACAAAACTCAGAGCCTAGGAATAATGATCCTGCTGTCCAGTTGATATACGGATTGTGTTTTTGTAACCAGGGCATACCCAATACCATGGGTAGTGGGCGGACTTAATGATATCGAATCTGATTAGCTCTTGATGGTGGTTTATTGAGAGCTGGATTTCCTTGGTCTGTAGGCTTATGGGCCCTGAACTGAGGGGTCTTCCATCAATGGCTTCCACAGGCTGCATGGTGCTTCGTGCCTCATATGGGATTTGATGACTGACAACCCATTCCTGATCTATGAAGGTTCCCATAGCTTCACAGTCAACCAGGGCCAGAATGGGGCAGATCTTATTCTTCGAAGGTGAAGGAAATACCTGGAGAACGACCAGTCTGTTTTGTCCAGGAGAGTTCAAGGATGGAATTGATGTAGAGCAAACATCTCTCTCCCGAATCTCTGCTCCATTTAAGATCGGGAGCTGGCGTTTCCCGAACGCCGAGGAGGTGCCAGAGGACATTCACTGACCAAATGTTTGTCTGAAGCACAATACATACACGAACCCGTATGGATCCTTCACAACCTTTCTTGAGGTGATAAGGGTCCACGAAAGGCTCCAATTTGCATGGGTTCAGGTTCTGGGGCTGGACCTGGGTTTACGTCCGTTCCGGCTGTGCTCTCAAAGGAAGTCTTGGGTGGGTTTCCCTTGGATTTCTTCCTTTCAGCCTTCCTTTCCTGGATGCGAAAGTCTATTTACAAGGCCAGGTCCATTAGTGCTTGGAATGAATTTGGTCGGGCCACCCTGGCCAGTTCATCCTTGATCTCATCGTTCAGGCCTCTCCTAAACAGGGTAAAACTAGCCTCAGAGGACCAGTCTGCTTCCTTAGCCAGTTGTTTAAATCTGGTCACATAAGTGAGCATATCTTGGGAGCCCTGTTGAAAGTCCAGCAAGCGTTCTTGGGCTGTATAGACCTGCTCTGGATGGTCAAACATGCCTTTAAGGGCCTGTATGAACCCATCATAGACGTCTAGGAGGGCATCGCCGGAGTTAACAAGGGGTGTTGCCCAAGTTAAGGCGTTGCCGGAAAGGTGGGATATGATGAAACCCACCTTAGCCCTAGGAGTAGAGAAATAATAGGGCTTAAAGGTAAAGTGGACCAGGCACGAATCCAGGATTCTGTGAAGTGTTTTTGCCGAACCATCATACTTGTCAACAATACCGCCCAACAGGGCACCCTCCTTTGTAGCAGAATCCCGAGATAAGACCAATTGATTGAGCGCAGCGTTTTCCGCCTTAAGATTTTGGACCTCGATTGATAATTCTTGCATGCGTCACATTAAATCCTGCACGGCGGCTTCCATCTCATTTTTAGGTTCGATCGGGTGGTGTCTCAAACTGTCAAGGAGTTCCCCCCTTCTCGCCTGGGTACGGTGTTTGCCGGTGTCTTTGATCGCTGCCTTCTTGCGAACACTCCTGGTCTTGAACAGCGCTGCTCGAGTCTCGTCTGGTTCCAGGTTGCGTTTAGTTCCGGGAGCGCGGAGTCCAGGAATCCGGTAGTCTGGAAAGGCTAGTAATGCTCGGAATCAGGAAGGGGGAAAGGGTCAGGAGCAGGAATAGCACTGGGACAAGGAAACAATACCGCGAGCTATGAACACACGTCTGAGGCTACTCTACAATAGCATTGAGACGCGCGGAGCCGCGGATGGCGTGGTCTATAAATAGATCACGCCGCGTTCAGCGCATGGAGCGAGCAAAGGCTTCAGCACTGGACAGCCATGTTGGAAGTAGTACGGAATGTAAGCCCCGTTGAGACAAGGACCAGGAGGTCCAAAAGGGGCGTGATCTGAAGTTCATGACACCGGATTAATCTTAATATGTTTTGAGAGTCTGTAATTTCTCAACCACCCATCAAAACCATTTTTGAGAGTTGCAACAGTTCTAGTCTTATGCTGGTGGGATTCATTGGTTTTTTTACACACTCTAATGGCTTTTTTAAATTCCTGTTTCTTTAGACTTATTGCCTAATCAAAGACAAAAGGGTTTTCCTCCAGCAAATTCTTATTCTCCCAGAGCGATGAGACTTTGGTGAGATCTTTCCAGGTCTCCAATGTTTTGTTAAACTCACATGCAAGATTTTTACCCTCTTTGTCACATTTGCCCTACAAGTCTGCCACTTTCATATTGATCTTAGTGTGATTTTATTTGCTAACTGTGCGTGTCTGTTGCCTGCTTTGTTGACTATCATATCCTGGCAGTGAGGCTCTCTAGAGTCTGACAATGTGAAGACTAGAACAAATGTTGCAATCCGTTTGGCGTGGTCGCTCTTACTACCTCAAATGATTTGATCTGGGAAATACTGATGTTCGCTGTATAAATATAGTCAATCGTTGAAGAGGATCCCATACAAGACCACATAGGAATGATCTTGCTGTGTATCTGCCAGGAGTTAACTGCATGAAATCCCCTCTTGCCAGGAAGTGAGAACATGTTCTGCCCACTCTATTCCTTTTGTTGTATGACTCTGTAGCTGCCATGCTTGAGGTAAATAATACATCATCTAATGGGTCTCCTCCTATTTCAGCACTAGGGCAGAAGTTGTTGGTCTCCTACTATGACAATAGGTTGATGTGCCGTGTTGCTGTCCTCAGTCCATCCGATTAGATTGTCTTCTATTTCAGATAGCATGGTGTCTAGATCTACTTTCAGGGGATTCAAATAAATATTGATCAGCAAAATTTCTTTGATCAAATCTTTGCGTGTTACCTTAATTTTTACTGTGAGAATTGAGTCTGATTTTGAATGTAATTTAATTGCAGACCGATGTTGATTGATCTTGATCGCAGTCATCAGGCCTTCAAATGGCCTACCCTGATATCCCCTTTTGGCATCAGTTTCAAAGATACTGTAGCACCCATGCTGCTGGATCAATTGCCTTGGTAACTTGCCTCCCTCCATCTTTGCTTTCCATACAAAGGATATCCAAAGAGTCCATGAGCCCGGAGGATCCAACCGGTACTCCTTTGTTGGCTATAGTGACTGCTTTGAAATCGCTCTTCTCATAGCAATCATAACCTCTTTTTAACAATTCTGCTTGATTTTTTAGAACCATGTCTCTAACAAACTGAGAAAAAATGAACCTCACAGATACATGGTGCATTCCGATCAAAAAGATTGACACATTTTAGATCACATGTTACACTTTGCAAGTCTGGTAGAATTGCCAATATTGAAAGAAGTTTGGGACTGTTCAGCAGGAAATGTTTTTCATCCTGAATGTGCGACTCAAAAATTAGATTGCATTTACAATTCAATCGATCCTGCCTTTCATCTTTATTTGACTGAGAGCTATACTTTAATTTTATAGGTGGTTTTCCTCTTTTATTCCCTGATGTGTCTTTTTTGGCTTATGGTGTGGCTCAGGTGTTTCCTCTCCTAATAAAACAACCTTGTCCATTGATGTCTGTGTTTCAATTACATTCTCATTTTCTAAGCACGATTTTTGTGTAGAGCAACCGTTGTAAATAAAATTAATTGAAATTCTTGCGCCTCTGTTTGTTCCTGATCTGTTTTTTTACGAATCTCATTGCTGCAGGTTACCAATCGCATCCTTGTGGTAATTGGCATATCTATATAAATAAAAATGTAAATGTTCGTTTGTTCAAAATCTCAAATCTCCGAAAGTTCTTGACCGATTGCTTTGAAATTTTGACACATCGTTGCATTCGAATAGGCGTGTGCTTTTACATACCTACTATACATAGATGTCACACCTGTGACCGGTAAAAACATGCTTTTTCTGAAAAACAGCGCCATCTGTTGGACGTAAATGCAACACACGCTATACTAAATATTTTATGATTCCATTTCAATGTTTCCAATTTAGAATGGCTCAAGTACGTGCCGAGGAAGCAGCAGAGCGACGTGCAGCCAGACTTCACGATGCACGGTTGCGAGCACAGTGATCGCGTTCTGAAGCTTCAGATCTGCTTCGTTCTCAACAGAAAGAACGTGACAGGCTGAGAGTGGCTAAAAGACGTCAACAAGAAACAGCAGATCAGCGTCAAACACGACTCCGGGCTCAGCAATCACGCGATTACAATCGCCCTGCATTCGGGTACAACCCAGCTGATGATTATAGTTTGAGCCGGCATGTTCTCATCGGCACCATGACTGAAGTGTGTCCTTATTGCAAAGCTCTGAAATTTAATGGAGAAACGAAAGGAATGTGTTGCGCCGCCGGGAAAATTAAACTGCCTCAACTTGGAGAACCGCCAGAGCCAATAAACCTACCCACAAGCATTGTGAAATTAAACATATTAGAAATGTGCGCTTTCTCTTTTCTTTCTTTTCCATTTAACCAGACTGAGCCACAGCAACGCGTGGCCAGGGACAGCTAGTCATTTATATTAGTCAATTTCCCCATAACAATGACTGCAATTTTGCCTGATTTGATGTCAATTTAGGGCCACCTGCACTAGGTCCATGACTATCCATTGTTATGTCTAGTCATCTCTGCCCACAAAGTTGTTTACTTGAATTGAAGATTTGCTTGTACCATCTATAATTATAACTTCTGGGGTAGTAGGATTGTTGTGTTCCACCGGCTCACGATCTAGTATGGATGAATTCAGAATATTGCGAAGGAACTGTCTTGAACCGCTGTTCCTAATTTTAACGCTTCGCATATTTTTTGTTTTCTTTGTATTGTTGCCCGTGGTCAAGCTGTCAGCCGTGTTAGCTGTCACAGCTCGCCTGCCGTGGAGACTATACCTAAGATGGAGACTGAAAAGGAGGTAGAAGAAGGACTCCTTCCCCAGACTCGCTGTGCGCATTCTAGTCTTTTGACCTTATATTCCCGGAAGTTGCTAACGCACTCGCGTTGCAACTTCCAGTACTTTGGAAAGTGTTTCCCAGCGCTCGCGTGTATTTTTTCCTTTTTTTCCTCTTGGCCGCTTTTCGAACGGCTTCCCCTTTCCGTTTCTGCCGTTCTTGGACGGCTGTTTCTCTGTATGCTCTCTACTGGCTTACCTTCTTGGAAACTCCCTCTTTCCTTGCTCGCAGTTCTTGCGAGGTACCTGCTACTCTTCTGCAACCTAGCCCCTCCGGACTCCCTGCATCCAGCTGCTGCTCTCTGGAGTATTTATTTGGAGCTATTGTGAACATTGTCTACTCCTTCAGTTTCTCAGTGCATTCTGGGATCAGTAGTTCCAGCAAGATATCACAACCTGCCAGGGTTTTTTCGGCAAGGCTTTTTCCCTGGTCTGGGGTGGGCTCCCTGGGGTCCCCACTGCCAGGCAAATTGCATCTCAGGCAAAGTGGCCTCTAGTGGAGCCCATACCCATCGCACCAAACCAGGGGTAAGGACGCACAAGAAGCCCAGCGACTTTTGGAGACAGAGAAGAAAGGAGATACCAACGGATGAATCCTGGGACTCTGATTCAGACGGTACCTCAGCCTTAAAGACTTCAGGTGAGGAGGGGGTTGGTGGAGATAACAAGGATCAGACTGAATCTGAGAGATTGCAACGCCCAGAGATAATGGCCTCCCTAGAACAATACCAAGAAATGGTAAATGCCATCCAGGCCCTGACGGCTGAAGTACAGTCCCTAAGAGCTGACAATACGGCATTACAGCAACAGGTTCAACAGGTGGGACAACAGGTACCTCAACGGGATGATAACAGAGCAGAACTACCTCCTCTTCCCTTGTCGTGTGGGAAATATGATGGGGACCCAAAGAAATTAAAAGAATTCTTGGATGCCTGCACAATCCAATTCACCTTTCGTCCCAGAACCTACGAGTTAGACAGAACCAAGATTGGGTTATTAATATCCAATCTGACAGGCAATGCTCTGGCATGGGCTACGCCTTTTGTTACTACTTCAGATCCGGTTCTCATCGATTACGGCCTATTCACACAATGACTAAAAGAAAGGTTCGAGAGACCGGAGGTCTTGTATTCCGCCTTTGAAAATCTACTCGACATACGACAATGGTCATCTGATGTCCAAACGTACCTTGTGAGATTTCAAAAGATAGCTGCAGAAGCAGGATGGCCCGAAACTGCCCAACAGACTATATTCCGAAGAGGACTCCACGAAGACATTAAAGACGAACTGGCGAGAGTTGCCAGACCTAATTCTTTCCAAGACCTGGTCTCCTTAGTCTTACAAGTAGAGTTCTGTATGGCAGAAAGGAAGGCAGAAAGAAGAAGACCACGCAACTTTTGAATCAGGACCAAACCCCTCTTTGATACCTGAAAAGAGATCCACGGAAGAACCTATGCAAATCGGAACCACACGAGGACCTCTATCTACCAGCGAACGCAAGAGAAGAAGGGACCTCGGTTTGTGTATGTATTGTGGGTCAAACAGCCATCTATTAAGAGATTGCCCTGAAGTACCCCCCAGAAGACAGGGAAACGAAGGACCCCAACCTTAAACAGGGAAAGGGAAGGGGTGAACACCATAAATCCCTGTCACTTAGCACAGCCTTCGGCTTTGGACTGTTGCAGTTTTATGGTGATCAAGGTACTAATAGAATGGGAACCGACAGGGTCTGTGGAGTGCATAGCCATGTTAGACTGTGGAGCGGCTGGCAACTTTGTGGACGACAAGTGGGCCAAGGAACATCTCCTACCCAGATGACCGAAGATCAGATCTATACCGGTGGAAGGAGTCGATGGTACCCCACTAACATCAGGCCCCATTAGCCACGAAACACAGGAGTTGAAGATAAAGATGGCTAATCATCAGGAATACCTCTCATTCGATCTGATCAGGGCGGCACATTTTCCGGTAATACTGGGAATTCCCTGGTTGAGAAAGCACAATCCCCACATTGATTGGAGTTTGAACACAGTAGACTTCAAATCACAGTACTGCGATCAACATTGCTTAACAACAGAAATCACCCCGGTCATTCAAGCAACACTGCATCCTTCCTTCAGTGTCAACATGATACCAGCCCCATATCAGGAATTCATAGATGTGTTCACAGACACACAGCCCCGTCTTCTGCCACCACATTGCAGAGAAGATTGCAAGATCGATCTGACACCGGAAGCAGTTGTGCCTTTCGGGAGAATGTTTCCGTTGTCACTACCTGAAAAGGAAGCTCTGAAAGAGTACCTTGCCACCAACCTAGAGAACGGCCTCATTAGAGAGTCATCTTCCTCAGCAGGGGCTTCTCTCTTTTTTATTCCCAAAAAAGGAACAACAGAACTACGTCCCTGTATAGATTACAGAGGTCTGAATAGTCTTACGGTGCGAGATAGATACCCTATGCCATTGATGAAGGACATCATTGAAGCCGTCCAGGGTGCCCGGGTCGTCACCAAGCTGGACTTGAGAGGAGCTTATCACCTTTTAAGACTCTGCGAAGGGGATGAGTGGAAGACGGCTTTCCGGACACCTCTAGGACATTACGAATATAGAGTAATGCATTTTGGACTGGTCAATGCACCGGCACAATTCCAACGATTCATGGACAATGTGTTTTCAGATATGCTCTACTCCTCAGTGGTCGTTTACCTAGACGACATTCTTGTCTTTTCCGCCACTCTGGCTGAACATCGTGTCTTGGTAACAGAAGTCTTACAACGTTTAAGGAGAAACAGTCTACTAGCTAAACCCGAAAAATGCATATTTAAGGCATCCACAGTACCATATTTGGGTTTTATATTATCTGCAGATAACATACAGATGGATCCAGCCAAGACGGATGCCATTACAAATTGGCCTGTACCCTCTAATGTCAAAGGAATCCAACGATTCTTAGGACTAGCGAACTTCTCTAGAAAGCTTATCCCCAATTTCTCTGAGATTATTCTTCCTATCACCAATCTTCTGAAAAAGGGGGTGAAATTCCTCTGGGATTCCGACACTGAACAAGCCTTCCAACTTTTGAAAAGATCCTTTGTAACAGCTCCGATCCTCAGACAACCAGATCAAACACGCCCGTTCATAGTGGAAACTGATGCTTCCCTCGGTGCTATCGGGGCAGCATTACTACAGAAGGAGGAAGACGGCTTAGAACATCCTGTCTCTTATTTTTCACGCACGTTGACCACTAGTGAACGCAACTATTCCGTGTTAGAAAAGGAACTCCTGGCCATCCGACAAGCGTGCAAGGAATGGAGACATCTTCTACAAGGCTCTGTAGTCCCGTTTTTGGTCCGTACGGATCATAAAAACCTTAAAGTCCTTCAAAAGATGGAATGCCGCAACTCACGACATGCAAGGTGGGCGTATTTCTTCTCACAATTTGACTTTGTGATCACCTATCTCCCAGGAAAGGACAACACTCTGGCAGATGCCCTTTCGCGGAGTATGGGTGAAGAATCGGGAGATCTACCAGAACAGGAACTCATGTTAGCAGGAAAGACATTCATCGCCACCATAAACACATTTTTGCGACGGGTAAAGGCGGAACAACAGAACAATAGGAGCTCAGAAATGGATTTGAAAGGGAAGGGCAACTTTCTCTTTAGAAAGGAAGCTTTGTATGTACCAACCTGAGAACTCCAAGTACAAGCAATGTCCTGGTGTCATGATATTCCTTCTGCTGGACACAAGGGCCAAAGAGCCACACTAGAGTTAACATCCCGTCAATTTTGGTGGCCTTCCCTGGCTAAGGATGTGAAGGAGTATGTAAAGGCCTGCCCTGTGTGTGCTCAAAACAAATACGATTACCACAAGCCCCTAGGACTCCTACAACAAGAAAAACAGCCCGAAGGACCTTGGCAGCAGATTTCCACGGATTTCATAGTGGAGCTGCCGGAATCCTGTGGACACACCGCCATAATGGTCACAATCGATTCCTTTAGTAAACTGGCTCACTTTTCTCCTCTTAAAGGACTCCCTACTGCCAGCACGACTGCAGAAGTCTTTCTGAAGGACATAGTCAGGCTTCATGGGATTCCCACCAATATAGTCTCAGATAGAGGTGCTCAATTCACGTCCAAATTCTGGACCGTTCTGTGCAGAACATTAGGAATCAGGAGATCTCTTTCCTCAGGGTTCCACCCGGAAAGCAATGGGCAAACTGAACGTTTGAACGCCACTCTCGAACAGTACATACAGTGTTTTTGTAGCCAAGAACAAGACGACTGGTTCCATCTTCTGCCCATGGCCGAGTTCTCTTATAACAACACAAGACATACCTCCCTAGGTATGAGTCCTTTCAAGTGCACCTATGGTTATGACCCAAAGCATATACCTCTCTCTGGTATCCCTCCTACAAACACACCTTCAGTGGATCATCTACTGCATACCATACAGAGGATGCACCGAGTATCAGAATCCAATCTCGCAAAAGCTCGACAAGACTGTAAAAGATGGGCAGATCAAAAGAGAAGCCCAAACCCTCAGTGGGAAGTAGGAAGGCAGGTGTGGTTATCCACCAAGTATTTACCCAGATGGTTTCATCCAGGAAAGTTTGCACCCAGGTATCTTGGGCCCTTTCGTATCTCAGCCAAGATCAATCCTGTGGCTTATAGACTGGACCTTCCCCCGATTCTCAAAAGAATTCATCCTGTCTTTCATACCTCACTCCTTAAACCATATATTGAGGACCCTCATTCCCGAAAGACAAAAAAATCCCCTCAAAAGACCGCAAAGACCACTGAGGAATATGAAGTTTCCGACATTATGGATTCCAGATACAAAAGAGGTATACTGCAATACCTGGTTTTTTGGAAAGGATACCCAAAGTCAGAATGCACATGGGAACCTGTTAAGAACATTTCTGCTCCTCGTCTACTACGGAGATTCCATCGCCTTCATCCCGGAAAACCAGGGGGTGGAGGCCTGAGAAGGGGTCATACTGTCACAGCTCGCCTGCCGTGGAGACTATACCTAAGATGGAGACTGAAAAGGAGGTAGAAGAAGGACTCCTTCCCCGGACTCGCTGTGCGCATTCTAGTCTTTTGACCTTATATTCCCGGAAGTTGCTAACGCACTCGCGTTGCAACTTCCAGTACTTTGGAAAGTGTTTCCCAGCGCTCGCGTGTATTTTTTCCTTTTTTTCCTCTTGGCCGCATTTCGAACGGCTTCCCCTTTCCGTTTCTGCCGTTCTCGGACGGCTGTTCCTCTGTATGCTCTCTACTGGCTTACCTTCTTGGAAACTCCCTCTTTCCTTGCTCGCAGTTCTTGCGAGGTACCTGCTACTCTTCTGCAACCTAGCCCCACCGGACTCCCTGCATCCAGCTGCTGCTCTTTGGAGTATTTATTTGGAGCTATTGTGAACATTGTCTACTCCTTCAGTTTCTCAGTGCATTCTGGGATCAGTAGTTCCAGCAAGATATCACAACCTGCCAGGGTTTTTTCGGCAAGGCTTTTTCCCTGGTCTGGGGTGGGCTCCATGGGGTCCCCACTGTCAGGCAAATTGCATCTCAGGCAAAATGGCCTCTAGTGGAGCCCATACCCATCACACCAAACCAGGGGTAAGGACGCACAAGAAGCCCAGCGACTTTTGGAGACAGAGAAGAAAGGAGATACCAACTGATGAATCCTGGGACTCTGATTCAGACGGTACCTCAGCCTTAAAGACTTCAGGTGAGGAGGGGGTTGGTGGAGATAACAAGGATCAGACTGAATCTGAGATTAGCATCCGATTCACCTTGCCTACGCAGATTAGATTGTGCCATGATCTGTTTGCGGTGGTACTGTATCTCCGAATTACTTTCCTGAGTTGCACCAGAGGACAAGATGTCTACCATGTTGGCATCAGATGCACCTTGCCTTTTACATTTTTTATTGGACCTTTATTTGTTCATAATCACGTTGTTCCTCCTCATTACACACCCTACTTGCTTCTTTCTCCATCAGATCCCTTTTGGGAGGTGGTTGAACATTCTTCTGTTGAACTGAAGGACTTTTTTCTTCCATTTACAATTTCTGAGACTATCAAGGTTTTTAGTTCATTCAGGGATGCAGAGTTTGAACGTACTTCTGACACCAGTGTGTCGTAAAGCCGCATGAAGGATTGTAAAACTAGAATGAGGGCTATTAGTGGACTGTCCCCAAGCTCCTTGGTACGGTACCGTTGCTTACCCAACCTCTGGGGGGTCTGTGAAGTTGTTAATTTGTTTACTCAGCTTTGGTTGTAGTGGGCTTAACAAGGAGTTGATTGAGCATCTAGCCTCAGAAACCGAGGGCGGTCTTGCATATGTGCGTTGGCCTCATCTGTTTGGTCATAAATGGTCTCTCCCATTGAATGCTAAGATGTAAATAGATCTTTCTCTGTTAAGATCTTATTGTTTGTGCAGTTCATTCTATCGTCTGTGGGTGCATCCCTGAAAGACTCAAATAGTCTAGGCAATTCACTTAGCCTTGAGTGCTCTATGCTTGTATTCCTGAGTTCTTCTTCAAGGCTCATGGCTACTTCCAAGGTGGTCATACTGGCCCTTCTCTCAACCTCTCTTAGTACTGGTCCTGAGACCTCTGAAATCACTTGCTGTTCAACACGCATATTCCTCATTAATGAGTCTGTAATTGAATGGTTAGTTGCCACTATTTGGCTGAAGGTTTTTTTTTGTATTTGCGGAAAAAGGTGGTTATTATTCCTTGTCCTTGGGTAGCTGAGTTTATTCTTTCCTTTTGGATATTAGTGATGACTTCATTATCTAATGCTGTGTTGTTATTACTCTTCAGGTTGTACTCTTTGTTACCCCTAGATTTCCCCATTGTAACGTCAATGGTTTTTCTTAGGATCTCTTATTCTGGCCAGATTTTGTTATAAGCACCTGCAAAACTGTTTAGCACCATACTAGGCTAACCCGCAGAGCACACAGTTGTGTGTCAAACTCAGAGGCAACGTCAAAGACCTACGAAAGTATTTGCAGTTTCCAAAAAAACTGTGAGAAACGGCGCATGGCAGTTCAACATCAATGCAAAGTTCAAAGTTTAAACACCAAATTTTGTCACAAGCACATGCAAAACTGTATAGCCCCAAACTGGTCTAACCTGCAGAGCACACAGTTCAGTGTCAAAATTCAGAGGCAACGTAGAGGACCTACAAGAGTATTTGCTGTTACCCAAATAACAACAATGAGACACAGTGCACGTGACAGTTCAACAAGAAGAACAACGTTTAAAGTTCCGACACCAAACTCCTAAAGGTCATATTTCACGCTATGACTCATTAGGGCCGTAGCTGCGCAGTTACCCTTGCACAAGTCTCAATTGGCTGAGTAAACCACTGTGACTCAAAGGGTAATAACCCTGCAGCCACCACAGCACACAACTCACAGGTCTCTGATTACAGAATAGGCTGCTGTAGCTCAAAGGATCATAACCCTGCAGTCGCCACAGCACACAATGCACAGGTCACAGATTTCAGAGTAGACCGCTGTGGCTCAAAGGGTTGTAATGCTGCAGTTGCCGCAGCACACAATGCACAATTCACAGATTGCAGAGTAGACCGCTGTGGCTCAAAGGGTTGTAACCCTGCAGTCACCACAGCACACAATGCACTGGTCGCAGATTGCAGAGTAGACCGCTGTGGATCAAAGGGCCAAAGCCCTGCAGTCACCACAGCACACAGAGGACTGATATCACTTTAGCAGAGTAAGCCTCTGTGGCTCAAAGGGTCAGAGCCACGCAGTCACCACAGGACACCTCACAGAGATCAGAAGCAGCAATATAGGCCACTGTTGCTGAGAGGGTGATTGAGCCGTAGTCACTGCAGATACAATAAGGACCGACAGATGTTAATGCTTTGTTTTTCCATTAGGTTTTTACTAAACATTTTGAAAAGACAATTCAGCAGATTTCAATGCAAAGCGGTTAATCAACAACAGAAAAATCCAGAATACCCCAGCCCCTCCCTCACCTACTCCCCGCACAAGAGTTACCGAGTTCAAATTGGGCCCTTAAAACCTGAGGAAAGAACAAAAGTATGAGATCGTGAATCAAACATTTGCTGACCCTGGAGGGTTCAAAATTAACCAACGAACGAAGGTGGTGGTAGAATGCATAGATCAGGAGATACTGGGATGTAGGACGAAGAACCATGAATAAGAAGAGTAATCAAGTCTCAGTGCCTCACAGTCTTCATGTAACAGAACCAGAGTCCAATCCAACAAGAAGGATTCCATCTTATTGTGGGTCAACGCTGACAATTTCTCATAGGTAAATATCATCCACAATTTTGACAACCACTCTGATTTGGATGGTGTTAGTATACCCTTCCAATTCTGCGCCAAAGCGAGCCTCCCAGCTCTCAGCATACCCTTAATTACCTGCGGGAAGACACCCGATTCCTCCTCAAAGGAGGAGACACCAAAAAGTATTTCCAAGGGAGCCTTGGCCAGGGAGCTGACCAGTAGTTTTAGACGGAAGGGCACGCCCACCACATGTGATACCATGTACCCTGTTGACCACAGTCCCTAGGGCACAGTGGGGAGAGTCCCGGAAGCATTTTCGACAGTCTATTGGGGGAGAGATGCCATGCATGAAGAATCTTAAAATTGTGTTCCATTGATGCAGTGTACAAAGTGCCTGAGAAGAGAACCTCATATATATTAGACCACGTAGAATCCTCTATTACAAACCCAAGTTTGTCATCCCATAATTGTTTAAACCCTTGTCTACCTTGCAACTGGGCCCATAGATCCTTGAGAGGGACCCCCTCCGTGAACAGGACTCTACTACCACCTTCTCAAAGGGCTTGAGGGGGCGCGCTAGATCCTTGTTCCAGAGGCGGGGGGTCAGGATACCTTTTATGCTGAGATAATCGAATATTGACATTGGGCTGTCCCCCATCGCCTCTGCTAGCTTGTCATACTCTATGGAGGTATTCTGTTGGAACAGTTGGGCTGCCCTTTCCAATGTTAATGCTTTTTTTTTTACACCGGCAAGGAGTAATGTGGTTAACTAACTAATTGCGGCCCCTCTGCTGTGTTTTGTTAAGAGGAAAGCTGGTGCACTGCTATTCGTGTGACCTCGTACGAGAATAGCAGCAGGGTTTGGAACTTACTTTTGAGCACTCTTGGGGCATGATTTGACAGCTGGGTTCTGGTGTGATAACTAAGTTGCACCACTAGAGCTGATAGATGCCTCCTCCGCCGGGAGACACGGAACACTGAACACTCTGCTTCACTCCATTTACAGTTCTATGACCTGAAGCAATTCAGTGCCATTTGATTGTCAGCCCCATGACCAGAGACTCATCCATGGCAGGGTTGTGTGTATTCAGTTTGTCTGACCTGGCGCCCACCCTGGAACCCCTTTGTAGAGGAGGAGCCAAGTACCCCCACCTCAACCACCTCACCCATATTGCCTATATGTTGGGAGACCGAATGCGAAAACCGTGCAGCACCAGTGGGTATACCGATACCTAGGAGAATCCTGGAGGCAAGGTTCCCATTGAGAAAACCGTACCTGCATACAAGAAAATATGATGGCCATTTGAATGAAATCCCGGAAGAAGCAGAGTAAATTAATGGCAAAGACGAATGGTGACGTTACGCAGAGCTGAGCGGATGTGCCTAGAACAGATGCAGAGACTAGAGAATACAGATATTCTATAAGGCATCAAGAAAGTATCAAAGGTAAGTGACATCTTGGGATCAAGGTGAAGAAGCTTATGATATAGAACTGGTAGAGATATCAAGTCATTTTACAGGTGTACAGTTGCAAATGAAATGCAAGTAGATAAAGTAATCCTGAGGCTAGCTTTATAGTGAATAGATTGCTGCATGTGCCAATATATTACATGGCCACGTTAGTGGCCATGTAGTTATGGTTAAGTTGCTGTTTCCATAGGAAGAGCATTTTTTGGGCGGCTTATAATTCAGCTCCCCCTGGACGAATCCTCACCAAACTTTGCAAAAAAGTATATGGGCCACTCTGAATTTTTTTGTAAAGTTTGGTGAGAATTCCTCCAGGGGGAGCGGAGATATATGGGGGGTCCCAAAACCTCTTTTTTTCCCATAGACTGAATGGGGGAAAAACTTTGCGCACGGCTACAGGTGAAACCGCTGGACGGATTTTGACGAAATCTGCGGCAGGTACAGGGGCTTGGTCCAGAAAGCGTGCTTTTGTAAAGTTTGTCACCATACGTTCAGTACGTTTATTTATAATTATGCAAAGGTAGGTCTGAAATAATTAGTGATATCTATGTTCGCTCCACGGTCACACTTCCCTGTTCGGTCGACGAACAAGAAACCGATTGGCTAAGGGGCTGCCGTCATGACCGCGTACACGCGACGTTTCTGCCCATTGGCTGCTGCGAGACGTGTTCTGCGTCAGATGGTTTGGATGCGCCCGACATCTTGGATCCGCGGAAAGCGGAGCAACAACCAGCGTAGACATGCTTTTTTCATTAACCTATTTTGCTGTGTCACAGAGCATTGGGAAAGGTTCAGACAGTAAGAAATGGGTGATCTATGCATTTGTTCTTCGGCCGTCATGATGTAATTTCGATGGACACCTTGTACGTACAGTAAATGTGGGGGGTAATAACGATAGCACTTCAGTCCATGTAGTGGGTAGGAAATTTGTAACACTTCAGTCCATGTAGTGGACAGGAAATTTGTAACTCGTGAAAGCACACGGGTATAGGTAGGCAACATTGAAATTGACAACATGCCGTGAACGTATTATTTCTCCCAATGGCTATTTTTATATTCATTAGCACGCCGCCATGGGTGGCACATGCTACGGTGGTAGTGGCCAGGGGCTACAGTCTTAACATATGGGTAATTAATGCACTTGTTCTGGGGGTCGGTCGTCGTGATGTAATGTGTATGGACATTTTGTACGCACATTACTTTTATACCTACTTAATGACGTATGTTCTGTGGCCTCCTTGTACGACAGAAAAAGAGGGGTACAATAAGGCCAGTATTTGAGCCTGTGTACTGCATGGGGGAGTTGTTACATTTGTAAGGGCACGTGTGGTGTTAGGGAACATTGAAATTGCCTACATGCTGTGAATACATTACTGTTTCCAATGGCTATTATTATATTCATTAGTACGCTCCCATGGTTGGCACATGCTACAGTAGTTGTGGCCAGGGCCTAGAGTCTTGGATGCATGGCCGTCGGCCGAAGGCTGAAGGCCTTACTTCCAAGACTGTAGGCCCTGGCCACAACCACTGCCGAATGTGGCACCCATGCATACACCTCTTGTGTTGCATTTTCATTGGCAAGTTGTGGGGAGTGCGTGCAGTGTTGGGTGCATGGCCAAACGCCATGCACCCAATAATACACTTATACCTACTTTATGACATATGTTCTGTGGCCTCCTTGTACGCACAGAAAATGAGGGGTCCAATAAGGCCAGTATTTCAGCCCATGCAGTGCAGGGGGGAGTTGTTAGATTTGTAAGGACACATGTGGTGTTAGGGAACATTGAAATTGACAACATGCCATGAATGCATTATTTTTTCTAATGATTATCATTATATTCATTAGTATGCCGCCATCGGTGGCACATGCTACGGTGGTTGTGGCCAGGGCCTAGAGTCTTGGATGCATGGCCATCTCTTAAAAGACTGTAGGCCCTGGTCACAACCACCGCCACATGTGCCACCCATGCACACACCAGTAGTATTGCGTTTTGATTGGGAAGTTGTGGGGAGTGCTTGCAGTCTTGGGTGCATGGCCAAAGGCCATGCAACCAAGAACAAAGTGGTAAGTACTAGAGTTGGAAGACACTGCACACCCATCCCATGTAAGATCTACAGACACACACCTAGGAGGGAAGCCTCTGGGCAGAAGTACTTAACGATAACACACATATAGAATAACCCCCACTACCACACATCACCGAGGTAGTTTGTGAGGAGACCATGCAGTCTTGGGTGCATGGCTAAAGCCCATGCACGCAAGACCGAAGTCATAAGCAGTGGAGTTACAAGTTGATATGGGTGTGGTGGATTGTGGTTGTTGTGTTGATGCCCTAGTTTCTTCACTTCATGGCTGCAGACGATGGTCGGCAAAGTACATTTATAAGCAGCTAATTTACAAAGACCATGTTTTACATATGCAGCGATGGTTGTGGATAGGAACTGTACTCTTGAAACTTGTTTGTAAGGCATAGGTGGTAGGTTACTTACCGCAGACGAAAGGCCAGCCTACAGGCACTGCAGCATATTACTACCATAGATTAGACAAGTTGATTCCCATGTGTAGACAATGCCTGCCAATATACTTACTCCTTACTTTGTTCAGAATCCATACATTGTTTTAAAATTGGTTATCGTACTTGGCGGAAGTATCACTTTTTCCATTTCTGTGATGAAAGAAAAAGGTGTGTTAATGTTTACAGTTTTTCCACATTTGACACATTGCATAATAGACAGTTCATTTTTTTTTTAGACCCTCATATTTAGTTCACAAACCAGTGTACTGTGCATTGCGCTCAGTTTCTGTGTTTGCTTTTCTAATCCTTGGGTCTGGGGAAAAAAATCCTTGTCGGATTAAAGAAAACCTTCATTTCTTAAGCAACTAAGTACTTCATTTTTTCCTTTCTGTGTGTTCTTCATTTTTCTAATCAATGTTATGTGTGTTGCCTTCTTGCCCATTTTTAACAACAGTTAGATACCTGTAGGCGTATTGTAACTGAGCATTTGTTCCTACAGATTTTTGATACTCATTCATTTGTGTCGTTGTTACATCCTGTTTCCTTCATCTTTCCCATTAATATTTTCTTTGTTGCCTTGAAGCCGATTTTCACCAACACTTAGATACCTATAGGCATATTCTACCTGTGCATTTGTTTCCAACGATCTGTGATTATCATTTATTTGTGTCATTCTTCCATCCTGTTGGGTAGTCAGATACCTGTAGGTGTATTCTAACTGTGCATTTCTTCCTACAGATTTGTGATACTCATTCATTTGTGTCGTTGACATATCCTGTTTCCTTTATCTTTCCCATTCATGTTTTCTTTGTTGCCTTTCTGGCGATTTTTAACAACAGTTAGATACGTTTAGGGGTTTTCTGCCTGTGCATTTTTTCCAACGATCTGTGATAATCATTTATTTGTGTCATTCTTCCATCCTGTTGAGTAGTTAGATACCTGTGGGCATATTCTAACTGTTTGTAGTCTTTCACATACTTTGTTGACAATTTTGAAGTACACCTTATTACGGAAATTTTGGCTTCAAGAACATTAAATACACATTTGTTAGGTTAGCTGGCAACCTCTGCTTTAGAGTAATGGTGCTATCATTACATTCAAACCATCCAGAATTCTTTTTAATGTATGCAGCGTAGTGACCTGCATTGGTTGTAGCTCCTGCATGGCAGATTATTCCTACTGTTGTAAAGGTTTTCTTTCCAAGTGACACTTGACCGTGTGTAAATCCAGTTAGTTTGCAGTTGTTTTTATACACAAATCGCTCATTTGGGATTTCTTCCTGTATCACTTTGTTACAGAGCGTGCATGTATGTTTCCACATGTACGAAATTTGGAAGATTTCATTTACAGGTATGCTTTTGTTTTCCAATACTAATACTATGTACATTAGAAATTCTTGTGGATCTTCTTGTGAGTTCATAGTGAATCTCTCCATTCCAGCAGAGTCATCCAATTGTTGCCTTACTCCATGAACACTGTATGTATTGTCAGGATTGCTTGCTGCGTTTCTATGCAGCACTTACATTTGCAAACACAATTGGTCTGTGCTGTGCAGGTAAATATTGTTAACAATTGGTGGCAATTGAAATAGAATATTCATTGCTACATTTGCATAGCAACTTACCCCACTTTCATTTGTAAATTTGAATGGGCCAGCAAGTTCTGTATCTAAGTTCATTTTTCAGCTTTTCTGTTGCTTCTTTGCCGATGTGCCTGATTTACATTCCCTAATAGGTTCTTCTATGTTTGCGGCAATTGATGAAACTTTAGCTTCTTTTCTTTTTTTTGCGGAATTTCCTGTTGCATTCTGTTGCATTTCTGTTTCATTTGCTTTTCTTTTAACACGTTTCACTTTATCTGGAACAGGGTATTGTTTCAGATGAGGGGTGTACAGTGAACGCAATCTATTGTATTCTAGAATGCAAGGAATATCAGCTTTGACTTTACTTGAATCAAAGTTTATTAGCAATAGACCGTCAAGTGTACGTAAGCGTGATAATGCTACG
Organism: Ambystoma mexicanum; assembly: GCF_040938575.1. NCBI lineage: Eukaryota > Metazoa > Chordata > Amphibia > Caudata > Ambystomatidae > Ambystoma > Ambystoma mexicanum. Next base: position 940,811,975 of record NC_090925.1, on the reverse strand, counting down.
TAGCTTATGCCTTCCTTAAACACTGTCTTTCCTATATCTATCATTGCTATCTCTAGGGTAAGACCTTGGGATTTATGAATGGTAACTGCATATGCAAGAGTTAGAGAAAATTGCTCTCTACGCACATACATGTCTTTGAAGAGAAGGAATCGAGCCATTGAGCGCCGTATCCTTTTTACTTCAGAAACTTTATCAAAGCGAATATTTACAAACTGAATGCTGCTATCACATGGGTATGATTGAAAGCCAACAACTGTGCCCAGTGCTCCATTAACTAGCCCTTGCTCTACGTCAAGGTTACGTTTAAGCATTACTCTACAATTTAATGATAATTTCAATACTTTTTCCAACCCAGCTGTGTTGGAGATTGAATTTTTTAAACTATTTAGTCATGTTGTAGCTTGCTCACACATGGGTACTGTCAAGCCATGTACGTCTAGTTTGTCTGTGGCGCTAATTTCTATTATTGCTTGCATTTCTTTCTTTACCATTGTTTCATTGAATTTGAAACAGCTTGCAAGAGTTGGCATTAAGGCCATACAATTGACATTTTTTGTGGTTCTTGCGATAATACACCAACTCTAATACTTTTCAAAATGTTAGCATAAGTGAGATCTGCAAATTGCTGCATGTTCTCAGTTAATTCTCTGTATTGGAAATGTTGCCAAAGGTTAACATTACCTATGCTACCAAAAGTTTTCCGGCAGAGTTTGCGGCCTAAAGTTTTAAAAATCGGTTCACCTTTTACTGGTGTCAATTGTAGAAGATCTCCGAAAATGATAATGTGTTCACCCGGCAAAGAGTTCTTCGTTATTACTTTTAAGTACTTCTTGCAATCTGAGATGAATCAAAGCCAACATTAGATTGGAGACCATGCTCACTTCATCTATTAGTAGCATTTTCATTTGTTTCATTACTCTACGTAATTCCATTGCAGCTTCTGCAGAAAGTTTGTAGTAGTCTAATTTATTTTGATGCTCTACTGGAAGCAGTAGTAATCGGCGTAAAGTCACACTGTCTATGTTGTAGGCAGCTAAACCTGTGGGGGCTGTTACAACAGCTGACAGTTTGTTGTTTGTCAATTGTTGAAGGAACTTGCTGATCATTTTGATTAAGAATGTTTTCCTTGATCCAGCTTCACCACTGACGTACAGCAGTATAGGTTTGTAATTTTGGCAGGTACATTCTTTATTTTCGTGTTGTACGCCATGCACAATTTGTTTTGTTACCTCTTCAAAAATGGTGCGCTGATCGTTGTTAAGTTTTCCTTGTTGTACAGTTAAGTCCTCTGTATCTTCTTGATACTGATACATGGTGTTTTCTACTTCTGCCATAGCAACTTCAGCCTCATTTGCTATTAGTAGTTGTCCTAATGGTTCTTGACTTCCTGTTACAGAAGGTTGACTACTGTCGGAAGAGTCTTTATCTAGTTGGGCCTGAATTTCATCTTCCTGTTGCTGCTCATTGTGTAACATTGTTTTGTACTACGTAAAGTTAACATTGGTGATAGTGCTTACATTTGCTTTGAAAGCATCTTCATAGCACTCATAATTATCTAGTATGTCTTCCTCTTTTCTCCATGGTTTGAAAAGTTATAACAGAGACATGTAATATAGTTATTTCTGTTGAGGAGTTTTTAATGACAATTTCACATGATTAATTAAGCTTTGTTTGTTAAGTTTCACTAAGCTCCCTTCACAATCGGTCACTCTATATATACGTTTGCTTTCATCGGGTTTTACATTATTTTTGTATGCGAAGTTTTGAGCTATGTGGTATAGACACATGCTTTCCAGAGTGGTACTTCTGTTGGGATAGTATGTGTCCAGTAAATTGTTTTTTAGAATGTCTTGGCTGTTGGGGTCATTTCTTGTAATTGTTTCTATGTCCTCATATGATTTTAGCACTCTTTTTCTAGATTTTGCGGGACCAAGACTGAGCCATACTATGTTGTCTGATTTTCCATACAAAGCTGTGCCGGTTAAACGATCTGCTGCTTGATAGGCCCCACATTCTCTATGAGGGAGCATTTTTATGCCTAGGCTGTACAATTTCTGTGATAATGTTTTGTCTGATGCTAGGTCATCCCAGAGGTCTGGAAGCTCTGTTTTTACTGCTTTTGTTAAGTAGGCTGTAACATAGCGTGTGCAACAACAGTTGAATTGTCTGCAATGTACTGCACATCTATGTTTGCATTCCATAATAGGGCAATGATTGCATTGTAATCATTGATATATTTTGATTCTTCCCTTCTTTTTATGTAATACGTGTTTTTAGGTGATTTACCTTTAACACTATGTCGAACTGAAGGCATGAAGTTGTTTACTTCACCTGTTTCTGTAACTGGTCTAGGGAAACCAAAGCGGCATTTGGTGTAGTATTTATCTTTGTTTTTGTATTTACGGCGACAATATTTGCCACATTTGTGTCTTTGAAATTGTAAATCTGCCAATGCAGCTCACTATTTGTCTGTTGTGAAGGGATTTCACATGTGACATATTTTTGGATAAACTGCAAATCAGTGCTATCCCTGTCGTGCCCAAATTTCGGAGCACCTTTAATCCATAACAGCATGTGAATATGTGGTGCTCCTCTCGCTTGATATTCTTTTCTCCAAAAGAAGTGTTGCACTTCTCCAAGGGGAGGAACAGTTTCATTGCAAATAAAGTGTAGCATTGCAATGAAACGATGATGGAAATATCTTGAGACATTAACTGGATCTAGAGAGCAAAGTTCTCCAGGTGCTAATATACATATGTTGTTTTTGTTGCTGTTTGCTATGCGTAGGAACTCATGTAAATCTTCCCATGCATATTCTGCACAACTAAGCGTAACAAACCAAGTTGGTGGTCCAAGGTTTCTGATCATGCAACGCACGTCTCCGTGCCATCTGAACTAGTATTCCTTTGTACCATGCATGTTTGCAAACAAATTTGTTATACTTGATTGTAAAACCTCATCTTTTTCTTGTACTTTTTGTATTAACTGCATAGCTGACATATTTTGAAAGTGCGTTCCAGATTTAAGAATGTGTGCAACTCCATAACATAGTGTTGCTAATTCACTTTCATAGAGTAGGTGGAATATGTATTCCACATTTTGCCTAAATCTGGGATCTTGCGAATACATTCGTAATGAGCGGTATTCTGATGCCCCAATTTGAGTGGGTCTATCATCGTATCTCCCACCTTTGCCAGTAGGAAATAGCAGTGGAAAAGCACGTGCTTCTATACTTTTTTCCCAAATACTCATTGGTGACCCTTTGGTTTGTCGCATTTGGTAAGTTTCTAGTGCATCATCTATGCTTTCATTGGAATGCAATGTATGAATTGTGTAATGGTCCAAAAGAGTGGATACTGTAGCTGGATCTAGACGTTCGAATTGCCCAGTTTCTGATGGCTCTTGAATTATTTCAGTTGTTTGTCTTAAGCTTTCATCAATATTTATTTCCTTGTAGTACTCATTGTTATCTTTTAGATATTGTAATGCTTGTGTAACTTTGTGTAAGTCTAATAATTGTTGCCAATTGTTTTTACCCTTTCTTGGTACTCCATTTACCAAGACTATTAAAGAATGGTCTATTGAACGTTCCACTCCTATAGTGTGCACATTTTCCGTTAGATCTAATGGCAAGTAAACTACTTTGCCACGAATTCCTTTCACCAATTCAGAGGAAGTTAAATTTGCTGGTTTTCGATGAAGGCGTATAATTGCTTAAAATGGGTGAACTGTTTGAATTATTATGCTCTCATACAAATTGAGCTGGTGCAGGATTTTTGGTAATGGAAACAATTCCAAATGATTTGTAATTGCACATGAAGGAGTGTGGTTGTTGTCTAATTTTGCAGTACAGTAACTGCAACATATTGGGCGTTCAGTTATTTCATATTTGCTTTCAGCTAAAAGGTACAAAGCTAATTCAAACCATTTAGAGTCTTCATTGTTTTCTACTTTGTATGCTTAGTCCACATTTTTTGTGTTCCTTTTGTAAAACGTTCTGCGGCAACATACACACACATGGTTTGGTACTTCAGCCGATGACCTTTTACATTTTAGTATTTCTTTTCTGTATGTGTATAATAGAAGGTTGCTATGTGCAGAATTGTCGCTACTATGCGCTAACACTGTTGCATTTTCTACGTGCCTTTCACTTCCAAAATACTTTTTCTGAATACGGTCCATTTCTTCTTGTAAGTATTTGAGTGTACCATGCAGAAGAGTGGTATTTAAATTGCCTAATTCTGAAGCTGGGCTTTTTGCACAGTATATTTTATACACTAAATTTCTTACTTTGGAATGATGTACTGCTATTCTTTTGATATCATGGAAGGTACCTTTGCAAATTGGGCCAGAAATGCAGGCTAATGAACGTCCTTTTAGTCCTGTGACTTTCCGCAGTACACAAATATCCATATTTTGCAGCACTTTCATTTGACTTTTGTCTTTACCTTTTACATATTGATTGAGGAACTGACGTAAAGATTTGAAAGCTTTGTTTGGAATGGCACACATTGATGTGCACGGCCATTTGTATACTGGAAGGTGTGGTTCTGCTGAATCAAGAGGTAATTCTGAGTTTTCAGAAGACAGTTTTGTAAGCAGTGTTTCTTGTTCCATGATGGTAGTATTGATTTTCTCATACCCTCGTCCACTGCTATGGATGGCAATTGTGTTTGTTTGATTTTGTTTGTATGCTTCTTCATTAAAATATGGTTCTGTGGTTGTTGTGTGTCTCCATTCACCACCACAAACATGCAAACAATTATTTTTGTTCACATTCCGTTTATTGCTGAGTTTCATTTGTAGTTTGGTACTTAGTTTTGTTAATGCTTTCATCCTTTTCAACACTAATATGAACAACTTCCTTTTGAGAAGGATTGCACTGTCCACGAGTGCTTGTAGAATTAACTTTCTACGGTACGTTTTAAGGGGCGAGGATGATTTTAGTCCTCTTCTTAGTAGATTCTGAAGGACTCTGTGATGAAACATTTTTGCTAAAATACTTTTTTTACTATGGGTTTTTCTTACACTATCAGGATTATTAAGAACATTGTTAGCTGTACTGGCAGCTGTTTTTTTTACAACATTTCTGTGTTTTGTGACACTTTTTGATGGAGGAGATACAGTTTCGGTAGTTGAGACTTCTTTTATTATGCTACCCGACTGCATTAGGTGGTTTGTACCAAGATTCTCCACTAACTCTACAACCGGTGGATGCTTACATTGGGCACCTTTATTTTTATTTGCTCTAATTCTGCGTTCCTTTCTACGGAGCTGCTTTTTGGTAGGCATTCTTTGGTGTCTGTTGAGAAAAAAAGTATACTTTGGTCTGTTGTCCAATGTATGTGTGCTATGTGCATGTGTGCATAAGTGTGATGGGGAAGCTCTTTGGCATGGTGTGTCAATGCACAGTGACCTCTAACTATCATTTGGTAAGGCTACTTTACTGTTTGTATACTAGTACAATGTGCTTTAGATGAGAGTACAAAGTGCCCTACTTGTGACGAGAACCATTATTAATAACCAAAATGCCAAAAACTTATCTAAGCTTCTAAGGATTCCCTATGTTATTTCAGTACCAAACACACAGGGATTTGTCAGCCATTCCACCTGTTATTCTTTGTTCAATAAATGGATACTTGTAGGTAGAATGGTTTACAAATGAATGCTTGCTTTGGTGCCCAAAATAAACAAATAACCCACACAGCCTCTTTAAGGAGTAGTTACAATATAAAGGTTGTACTGTACTTACTTACTTTTGTACAAGATGACCAAGTTTCTTCGGATATGTCGTCTGCAGTGTAGATGCTGTTGATTCTCAGGACAGTAGTCTTCACTGTGAATTAAAAAAAACTATGTCAATTACTTTGTGTGTTTGCAGCGGTCATGATACTGCAGACTTTACTTGTACTTCTTTCGTCAGAGGATTTAACTTTCATATTTCAACCCAGTCCACGTGCACATTTCACTTCTCTCTGTGCAGTCTTTCCATACTACTTTCAATATGGTACTTGAAAGTCCTTCAAAATAACTAAATTTTTTAAGGGTTTGGAAATGCCTTGTTCTTTGCAAAGTGTAGTATGCATAGGAGAGAGGTTTGTAAGCGATAGGGCAAAGTACTAGATGGGCAAACATTTTGTACTTGTTAATGAAAAGCACAATGTCCAAAAATCGGGAGACCCTCTGAAGGACATGTGAGCACCACAATCGGGAGCGATTACTTTTCTCATACGATCACATTGCAAGTAGCATTACTGTAGGCAGTACAGAGTACAGAGCTCCTACATTTTCACATACAAAATTGAGGTCTGTCCTAAATTCTTTATCTCAACTGACACGCTTTTGGCGGGTGTTACCCGCCTTGTAAAGGGCAGACTCACCCGCCAAGCCTCCTGCACGGCCATTCAATCCAATGGGCGTCTCACCCACCAAAAACAAAATCAGCTGATTTCACCCGCCTTTAAGACAAAAATGGTTGAGAGCTATGCCTAAATAGGCATGCTTGCAAAGTATGTACAGGTTATGCAGAAGACAGTAAGCGGTCGTGCGATTTGTTAATGACAAATTGGCATTGTTGCACTTTAAAAGGGGGAGCTTTGTTATGTGTTCCCTATGGAAATTTACCGCCATTATTTTGTCTATTTTAAATCATAAGGGTTCCACATGTACTCTGATTAAAATGTACATACCTGTACTCTATACTGATGCATGTGCACATGCATGGAGCTGTACGTAGAAATTTGCAATCCTTGCACAATCGCTTGTGAAGTAGGTGCTTTGCAATGGTATACGATTTTCATTAAGAATCATCGACAGTAATTTTGAAGTGCGCAATGGTGATGACGGAGTTAAAATTAGCAATGGTCTATGTGATTGGTGGATGATTGTGCGCCCGCTTAGTTGTGTCCAATGAGGGACTCGCTTTCGTACCGCTGTAGAAAGGGTGGAAGGGCTGGGTAAGAGTAACGTGCCGCACGTAGGCAACGCTTGTCCGCTGGTAGGGCGTTTCACATACGGGGTTCTACAGCAAATCCTGCATGGAAAGACGACTGTAGGCATCAGCCAATCAGATGTTCACATTAGTCTTTTGTGTCGAATGACGGTGCGCACACTGAAAATGGCAAAGGTGCAGAGGGTCAGGGTTTTGCTGCTTGGAGACATTTTTGTGCAAGGCTTGCAACACTATGCCAAGAGTAGGCATGTGGCACACCATTTCGATGTGCGAGGAGTGGAGGTGGTGTGGAGCGCTGACACTGATGCCAATGCTGCGGCAATTCTGCAAGTTTGCAGAGACATGCGTCGAATGACCACTCCTCATGTGGTAATTTGCACTACGGTGCTTGCCACTTGGGATACCTGACTTCACGTACTTTGTTGGCAGATTTGGCACAGTTGGTTGAAGCACTCATAACCATCTTCCCAACATTGAAAGTTATTTTTTCTGCTTTACTCCCGAGAGTGCAATGGAACAACACTTCTGTTTTCTGTCCAGATCAAAGCATCGAGAGGTGCATCATCAATCGCGGCATGTGTGCATTCATGCTACGAGTTGGTATGTTTTTTTGTAGCCACGATAACATTGCTCCAAGCAATGCACATAACTTTGAAGGAGATGGTGTTGCGCTGTCCTCTTTGGGAAATGCAATGTTTTTTTGGAACATAAGACTTGCTTTAGAGAAGGTTCTGTACTGTTTGCACGGGGGTAAAGCAAGGACAAAAAATAAAAAAAAATACATAAAATACCACATGTCTGCACAATATGTGGCCAAAAATAAAACAAATAGCTCTTTTCAGAGCCTACCTTAAAGGGGAAAAAGGGGAATAGTACTTTAATGTACCGTCGTCAGGCTCTGATCCTGTACATGTCCGCGAACATGGCGGTAATTAGTAGCCAGCACATATCACCACCGGGGATTGAAGGGTGGAGCCGCATGTAAATGAGAATGAGCGGAGCTAGGGATTGGTCCATAAAGTTCAGTAGGTGTGTTCTGACCAACGTACTTTAGTAAGACCATCTTCTCCCTCACAGGACACCACACAGCCATGGCTTTCCATGCTCGAAAACAGATTATCTGGATTGTGGGAGACTCATGGATACATTGGTTGAAGGTACATGCAGAAAGCTGCAGTTTATCTACAAATATCGGATTTCCACATGCGGAAGTGCACTGGCATGGCGTGCGTGGCATGAGATGGGTGGATTTGGTACCTCTTTGTGTTACTTTACAGACAGAGCGTCCTCCAGATATACTCATCATTCATTGTGGAGGAAACAGTTTAGGCCATGTATCTGGCATTTCTTTACAATTTGCCATGAAGGAAGGACTCGCGAAGCTCATGGACATGTTTCCAAATTGTCAAATGCTTTTCCCCGTATTGCCCAAAAACAAAAATGGTTGTGTTCTTCTGCATTTGGTCCACAAATGGAGAAAGCAAGACGCAATGTGAATAAGGCTGTGTGTGCCTTTTTAAGAGATATTGGCATGTCCTCTTTCCACAATGAAAGCATTTTGTTTCGTAGCAGTTTCATTTTTCTGAGATGGAGTCCACCTCACATAGGCTGGTAATCAGATGTTTCTTCACAATTTACAAAATGCATTGCGCCCTCTTTCGCAATCACACTAACCTATCTGACAATCCGTTTTCCCCAATCCACTGTTTTTGACCCACACAACACACCACCAAAAGGCTCTTTTCAGAGCCGCCACTTACTCCCAACGTACACTTTATTGCGTTTGCGCTGCTTGCACCCTCCCTTTTTCCCCTCTACGACTGTCCGCGAACTTTTGCTGAACTCAGCAGGGGTCTACGGCCTTCACTTCATAGTTTTATTGTTACACTGAGAAAGGCGGCTCTGAAAAGAGACTTTTCTGTCATTTTTGTTGTTTTTACGTTCATTAATTACCAGCACTCGACACTCTAGGAGAAGAGGCGAAAGGGTAAGGAAGGGACACCAGCCACGGGGATAAGAAAGGGCAACTCAACAGACAAATATTACGGGTGATCTTTATTTAAGTAATGAGCAAATCTTCTGGTGCTCGGTGACTGCAGCCTCAAAAGCACTTTGAAAACTCTCCCCCCTGCAGAGTACTGCGTCAGAATACATGCACACTACTGTCACCTTTGAAAGGTAAGGGTCAACAGCATTGCGAATGGCTTGTGAAGTAGCTGAAGGAAGGCGCTCCCCCACAGGAGTGTCCCTTGTGGGAGGAGCGGATTCTGAGGATGCTGTGGAGGAACTCAAATGACTATTCTCTTCACATGGCACAACCTTGCGAATGTCCGCAGTGTGGAATGAAGTGAGGTGTCGCTTCATGGTTGTCGTACCAAAACTGTACGCTACAAATCTCCCGCGACTCAACACCACATCGCACTGGTTACACGTCACCAGGTTTGCACATGCTTTTGGTACGTTCCCATAAACGGAAAACAACCGCCACACCCACGACTGCCGCCGAGTGCTCCCAGTGCGGAGCTCCTCCACTTCATTCTCTTCCTCCTCTTCTTCCTCAATCTCTACATCCTCACCCATATATCTCTCAGCAGCCACGGAAGCCATACCGATTAGTTTCCTTTTCGTCACTACAGCAGTAAAGGCAACGCACCTCTATCTGCTATAGCTAGAAAGACAATGAAGATGCGCTCGGGAGTGTGGCCTTTTGAAGGGGTGCAGGGGTGTGCCTCGCGACCGTCTTCATCCCTACAAAGCGGTACACACATTTTACACAGCAACTCCTGAGGTGGCCTATTGTTTGGGATGTGTGAAATTACATTTTTACACTCCTCAATACTTTGCCTTGTGTCGCGGAAGCACACAAACCGCGGAAACTTGTCCCCACGTGCAGCGTAGGTGCGGTCACAAGATGACATCCTCAACACATCCGCCCCCTTAATGAAAGTCCCCTGGAAAGCAAATGCAAAGAATCAAACAAGCGCATGCGCACAAGTGTCCTACGGACAGTGTTTGGGTTCTCAAACTACTTCAAAGTGCGACACAAGTGAGACGGACAGTTAGGAACTGGCGCAATATTGGCAATCCTTTCGTTTGTACTGCGCATGTGCATGCATGCTATGTTCACTGTACAGACAGTTCCAGTGTCCTTAGGACAACTCCATTTTGTTTGCCTACGAACTTGCCGGCCACCGTGCCTGTTCTACGGACGGCACCATTTTGACTGCGCCCAATATGGACCGCTATACTGTCCTTCACACACTCCCTTTTTCCTCATTTACACCCATTCCGGACATCTTGTGTGTTCTACGACCATGTATTATCTCGTTTCCAAGCAGTACGCCGAGGTAGTATATCCTTTGGACATCCCTTTCTGTTTATGTACGCACATTTTGAAAAGATGGTGCAGTCACACATCACATCCGTCTTACTTGGCATTAGACAGCACCCACATTCCATTGCTTGCGGATAGGTCAAACAGACGCGCTGTTCGCGAACATTTTACGCCTTTAAAAAAAAAAAAATACACACATGCTCTTTCTCTACAGCTACTGTACAAAACCATTTACTACACACACACACACACATCAATCTAAAGAAACAGCAGGGGAAGCGGACACTGAAACAAATATGGGGGAATTTGGATTTAAAACGGGCTGGTTATGAGGGGAAGTTTTGTGAGGGGAAGAAGGGATGGATACTTCTTCCAAACGTCTATTTTCCTCTTGCAGGTTTGGGGATGGGTCACTAGGGAATAGGGCAGGTGCAGGTGGGGCAATGGTACCGAACTTTTCCCCTCACAACGTCCTCTACAAACTCCGGTAAACTTTGAAAATTGTCGTTCAAAATGTTCTGCTCTATCCTTTTTATCCTGTCTTCTTGTATCTTGTTTGTTGCCCTTTCCTCTTTTTTTTCCTGGTCTGTTGAAAAAAAAAACACCATAAATTAAATGCCTATAAAATACTGATCACTATTCTCCATATGCAGACCAATGCGTACCATTGTTGCTGTCTTCAGACATTTCCCCGTGCGGGAAATACTCCTCTAGCCACTCCAAAGTACTAGCCATTCCTGAGTCAAAACAACAGAAATAAATTATTATTTCTGCACCACATACCAAAATAAAAACACACCCACATAAAAAAATGGCCTGCACTCACTCTTTTGATGTTATCTCCCTTCGTCCTACTGCGTCCGTCTGCTATCGTTCCAGGCTGCCGACTTTCTGTGAAGTGATTATAGTGGAGGCATCCTTTCTTTTTTTTTTTGGTACCATCCACTTCATTCTACATGGTTATTAAATGTGTTGTTTTCTTTTCCCACCTTCAGGTTTCCATATTTACTTATTACTACTTACAATATCTTTATGCCCTTCTTCAACGTTTCACACTTTTTGTGTAAGACAATAGTACATTTTCAGATACCCCCCGCCTCTTTGGGTAACATCACTTATTTAGCCCCTTTCTTTCCCTTCCCTGCCATACATATATATGTACATTCAGTAAATTCAGTCATTCAGTCATCAGTGTTATTTGTGATGTCATCTTTGATGTCCTGGGTGTTAGTCTTAGCGATGCACGTAGATGGTGCGAGTTATGGTTGCTTAACTTACTGTAAGGGGGGAATATGCAGTGCTGTTTGGTTGCACTGTGAAGTGTAACATTCCTATGGTGAAATCTTTTTACTGAATGTACATATGTATGTATGGCAGGGAAGCGAAAGAAAGGGGCTAAACAAGTGATGTTGTCATTGATGGCATCATTGACATGTGACATGACATCTTTCATGGTCTGGGTGTTAGTGTTAGCAGTGCACAGGGGTGTTGGCAGGGTTGGGGGCTTAGTTGACCATAACTGTCAAATTTCAGCGGTTTTTCGGTTTTAATTTGAAGCATAAAGGGGAGGTGGAAAGTTTTTTTTTAGTGAAGTGTACAGGTTTTTGTTAGGGCAACTTAACCATAATGTCCCCTCAACAAAGTTTTTTTTGTAGTAATATATATATACATATATGCATACAAAGTAAAGGATGAATGTTTCCACTACGTGTTATAGCAGTGCTGGACTCTAGAAAGAAGGCCTAATTTCTACTGTGTCGTAGTAAGAAAACAAATGAATTACCAAGTGAATCTCGGAAAAGCGAGGTTGGATGAGCCATGAAGCCAAGCCAAGAAGTCAAGTTCGTATCAGGCTGAAGTTAACGAACATTGGATACTAATCGTGCGAAAGAACTAAACTCCTTTTCAAAAGACCTGAACAAACAAGGAAGACGTCAGAGGTCTAGTTAAAAATAGTATTTTAAAGACAGTAAGAGCTCAATTCCATGGTCTTTCAAAAAAAGTAGCAGGCACTCCTATCCAGAAAGAACATGGCATGATAACCTGTTCTGAGATGAGAGTTTGCAGCACACACTTTTTGCTCACTGTACCTTTCACAGATGGGAAATATCAATTTGCATATCAGTCTTTGTCCCGCCCACATGGGCAGTCCAGCACCAAAATGCTATGGCAATTCCTCTCAGAACAAGAGTACCAACAGCAACCCCATACACTTGTTTCAGCCTTGTTGGGCCTCATCAGTGAGGTGAAGCTGTGCCTCTCTGAGCACAGTGAGCAGGGAGTCCATGTCTGGTTGCCCCCAGGTAACTCAGGGTGACCAACCCCAAGTTCCTTGCATATATTTAAAAAAAAGTAGCAGGCACTCCTCTCCAGAAAGAACATGGAATGCTAACCTGTTCTGAGATGAGAGTTTGCAGCACACACTTTTTGCTCACTGTACCTTTCACAGATGGGAAATATCCATTTGCATATCAGTCTTTGTCCCGCCCACATGGGCAGTCCAGCACCGAAATGCTATGGCAATTCCTCTCTGAACAAGAGTACCAACAGCAACCCCATACACGTTTTCAGCCTTGTTGGGCCTCATCAGTGAGGTGAAGCTGTGCCTCTCTGAGCACAGTGAGCAGGGAGTCCACGTCTGGTTGCCCCCAGGTAACTCAGGGTGACCAACTTCCCAAGTTTATTGCATATATTTAAAAAAAGGTACACGGCGCTCCTCTCCAGAAAGAACATGGCATGATAAACTGTTCTGAGATGAGAGTTTGCAGCACAGACCTTTTGCTCACTTCCACAATTCCATGGTCTCCAGTCACGTGGAAGCATGAAGTTGGACGGGCAAGATGCTCACAGCTACGCATGAGGCCAGAGCGTGCCTTCACGCCCCTGAATTCTCCACAGTACAGAACGGACTCAAGGCTAAGCTTCAAAGCCTAATTGACTAAGCAGACCACGGAGGTGATGCCACTGAGGTGATGAAGGATTGATATACTAATTGGTGGGAAGCTATGGTTAAGACGAGCTCACCAGCACCTGAAAGGCCAGCTTTTGTGCTGCTAGACGTAGTTGGAAAAGTACTGATGAAGGTTAGAGTGCCAACCAATTGTAGGGGACAGCGTAATTAAGGATCCTTTAGCCAATGGGACGTTGTGTATTTAGTGATGTTCATAAGTGCTCATTTTAGAGGGAGGGCTTAATTGCCTCACCTGATGATAAGTAACCAATCACATATTCGTACATTTTAGGTTAGCATGGATCGTATACTTAGATGTTCACCAAGAGCCTATTACAGTTGCCACTAGGTTTTTGTAGTTTGCTACGTAGGATGACATTGGTAGTAATGTAGGTCAACGTCAATGATGACGAGCTTCTGATATATAAGCTTAGTTTTTTATGAAACTAGTTCAGTAAGTGGATCAAGTGAATTCTTTGTTGTTCGTTGTACTCCCTGTTTTAGATAATTGACAATAAAACAGTTATCCTTTTTTGCCAACTACCTGAGTTGTTTCGATTATTGATGTATTAATAAAATCTGCATCCCCATCCATCTCCAAGGTAATTGCTACACATCTTAAAGGGCTGAGGTTATTCAGTTGACCTTTCCTGCGCCTGGGAATGTGCATCAGCTCACCAGTACAGGAAATCCCTCTGGGCAGTTGGCTGGGAGCAGGCTTTAAAAGATATTCCTGTCAAGATAGGAGTCCTCACCAGGGTGCACATTACTGGAGTCTTTTTGAATTATCTATGCACTCAGGGAGCCTGGTAGGCCTTAATCTTCCAGGATATCATCAACATATACAGAAATAGGTGATCAAGGCCTTCATGTCACACATAATCCACTTTGTTGTTCTTCCTCTAAGCACTCATAATTATTTCTCAAAATTATAATTTTATTCATATATCAAAAGTGAATAAATATGTGCACATTTTACAGACAACACTTGGACATTTCAACATATTTATATAACATAGCTCTAGGTCTATTCAAATGTTCAGACATAAACCTTTGTTTTCAACATAAAACCCAAACAAAACATAGATCCAACATATATGTGTTAAGGACTTGTGGATCGAACTGCACCGCATTAATCCAGAGAAAGTTGGGCCCATCAAAGACTCCCCTCCGCAAGAATGGAAGACTGTGCCATGGGTCAAAGTATACTGTCTTTATTATCCAACACAGACAGGGATCACACAGGAAAAGACAATTCTCCAGCATTCTCAGCTTCTGAACCTGTGTCACACGGTTTTATGCACGTATGATGTCACAAAATCGTATCCACCCCAAAAACCTACGGGGTGTCATCATAGGTCAGTTTGGGCTAACGATATATACAAAAATGTATACATTAGTATGTTTATTGGTCCCCCATGCCAAGTGACTCCGCCTTAGACTGCCCTAAATGTTACAAACTAAACTGTTGCAGAGTCGCAGGAAGACCATTGGCATGTGCAGCATTTTATACCACCTCACAAATTGAGCGGACAGGGTAATTGCTACTCATCTTAAAGGGCTGAGGTTATTCAGGTTATTCAGTTCACGTGGTAGCGGAGAGGATGGTTTAAAAAATCCATCGACATAAGTAAACTTTGTAGTCCCCGCAATATCGCACGACCTCTGCCATTCGGCTAACAGGACGTGAAGCTCCCCGTAGATAGTGGTTTAGTTTAAATTGCTAAAATCTTGCAAGTATGGTGTGACGGGTCCCTCCAGGTTTCAGGCGGAATGCCCTCCCGCGATCTACGAGAAGCTGAACGAACGGAAGTTGAAGAGGTGGTAGGAGAGGCGTACGATCCCAAGGGTCGGAAGACGAACATGGGAATGGTGGGCAAAAACTGAGCGAGGTGGCAAAACTGTGTATGGGCAATGAGTGAAAAGAAGTAATAAGGGAAAGACGAGTAACAGAGGGAGGTGGGGTAAACGTAACTTGAGAATAAGAGTGTTAAATATTAAAGAGAAATTGACTTGTGTGAGGCCAAGCAATTAAGAGGTATCGTGAGGAGAATGCCACGATAATAGAATACGCCCTGTGCCTGCGCTTTAAAGAATGTAACAGAAGAAATCTGAACCTAAAATCTCATAGCGGATGACGTAGACGACGAGTTTGGTTAAAGACGTAACTTAAAGAGGTTGATTTAAACTCTGTAGGAGTATTGATGTAGAGGGCAAGACGAGTCTTAGAAAAAAGATCGTAAGAGATAAGAGATATATGTGACTGGTCGAGTATGTCTGTTTGTCTGTTTGTTTTATGTGTCTATGTGTTGATGATGACGTATTAGTCAAAAGCGATTGATGAAAAACGGAAAACAAGGGGTTGGACAATTTTATTGTTTGTTTGAATTTAAGTTGATGGTGTTTTTTTAGCAAGATTAAAGTAAAAAATTTGATTTAAAGGGATTGGGGCCTACAACGATTGGTGCACGCTCATATTATATTATTTTTCTGAAACTTATTGTTTTTAAATCTGTGACAAAGGCAAACGAGTATTGATAGTCAAGAGTGACTAGTCAAAAATGGAGGATGTTACTCCACTTCTTCACCTCTGCAAGCATATGCCGAAACATGCACCTAAGTTTAGACAGTATAGTGCAGAATGGGTTAAGGGAACTGCAGACAAGACAAAAGGTTTATGCCGTGGTCGCAAGTAGGGTCACTATCGAAGGCAGTTCTGCAGCACATGACGACATATTTGCATGCAGCATATACGGGAAAAAAGCTAGACAAGCGACAAGCGAGCTTAGAGCTTTGGAAAATGTGCCAAGAGGAAAGAGAAGAGCCGCCTCCTATAGATTGGATCCTTAATGTATGCACAGAGGGGGGTGAGGAGCCTTCTGCTCCCCCCACCCACTTGAAAAAGACGAAGAAAACAAGAAAGACGATGGGTTGTACCCATTGAGGGAGCTTAAAGCAGCAACAGGGTATAGCAACCCGGCATATGAGTCACCTGCGCAAAGCAGTGACGAGGATCCGGAGAAAAATGATGAGAAAGATGTAATTCCTAAGGTCTCGAGGGACAAGGAGGGACGCGACAAGGAGAGAAGTGATCGAGCAAGCACATCTTTAGATATAGGAAGAGAAATAAAGTGATGGAAGGGAGAAAAAGATAAAGCTGATGAATTAGCACTTCTGCAGAACGAATGGATGAGTGTACAGATTTTGCTCAAACTCGATGGTAAAGGCATCGAGGACATAAAACAAAGAAAAGATCAAGATGGGCAATATAAAAAAGATAGAGAAAGGGAGGAACGATCAAAAGAAGAAGAGGCGGAAAGGAAAGCTAGACAAAGACAGGAGCAGCTATATCAAGCTGAACAATTTTAGAAACAGGAAAGAGCAGAGGAGCAAAGAAAATGAGATAACAGACAAAGGGCAATCGATGAGCGGGAAAGGTTAGAAAGAAAGAGAATAGACGAGGAGGAACAGAGGTTAAGGGACAAGAGAATACAAAGATGAAAGGATGAGATACGAAGGGCAAACGAAAGAAGGGATATGAAGAAAAAAGAGGAAGACAGGGTGAGAGAGGAAGCAAGAAAGCATAGAGAACTTGATGATGACATAGAATGAAAAAGAAGGCAAAAAGCATGTGATCTCGATCGCCTGGAGAAGGAGGTAAGGAATCCTGATCCAGAAGTAGCATGGGAGGACATAGAGGAGTTCTTCTCAGAATACGAGTCATTACCAGGCCCATCTAGAGTAAATCTAGAGGACGGGTTTGACTCTAGAAGCATTGGGGAAGCAATTGATAAAGTTTATCATGACATGAGTGCCTCGAAAGAATTAAAAGGGAAGGGAAAAAATGATCGACTCAAGAGTACACAGTTGTACGATACAGAGGGAGCCTAATGTAGCACGAAGCCCAAGGAGTTGTCTTTCGATAGACTGACTCTAAACAGAGATGAGGAGGAGAGAAGTTATTCGAGTTGGGCACAGGAAATGTCAGACGAAGCTAGAGACACGTTCCATGGATAAGAGAGAGGTGACATATGTGGTCCTCAGGGATGTTTCACAATGGATAAGGAAATGAGATGGTCGGATTTAGACAAACCTATACCTCTGGCGTCAAAATCCTTGACACAGTCGGACCAACCTAAAGGGCAACCCCATGGTGAGAGGGGGGAGTCACCACCTTATGTGAGCAGATTAAGGTCGCTGCCAGGAAGAAGGCAGTGTGGAAATATTGTCCCTCCCATGAATAGACAGACGATTGGAGACGAAAGTGAGTTTGGGGTGTCACAGTGTCCCTTGCTAGAGAAAGGGGGAGCGAGACCACAGTATATACCTTGGCCCCAGATGGACATGGATAGCAAGGTGTAAACTTCCAAGTTTAACTTCTGGCGCTGGGAAGTGGATACATGAAGTAGAAAAGATGACATGAGGAAATACACTGGCTATAGGGGACATTAAGGGTCTCCTGATTGCCATCGTTGGAGAGAGAGCTGATGATGTTTGGTCCAGAGCAGGGTATTCTGGTGTTACTACGGTTAACACTGCTCATGACAGAGCACCATTTAATAACTGCAGAGCGGCACTCTGGAAAGTGCTTAGAGTACTGTATCCAGACATGTCTGATATGGGAGCTATAATGACGAAAAAGATGCAGGAAGGGGAAGACACGCTTGTTTACATTCAGAATTTCCAAAAACAATGGGCTTTGGAGACATGCAAAGCTTGGAGGAAATCTATACCTGTGTTTTATCATATATTATGCCAATGGCTGCCAGACCCGGTACAGAAGCAGCTTAAGAAGTTAATGGGTATGGAGGCAAAACTGTGGTCAGAAATTCAGCTCACCATTGCACATTATTGCAGACTCTTGCAAGAAAAGAATCGCAAAAAAGATGATATCAGTAAAGGAGAAGAGGCAAAGTTAGTGCAGAAGAAGGTATCTAAGTATGCTATTGAAGGGGCAATGATAACTAGTGGAGACTGAATTAATTCACAGCAAGTAACAAAAATGCTGCAGGTGAATATTCAAAGGCAGTTTGATCAGGGCAATAATGGATTTGCTCCACGAGGAAGAGGAGGATTTTGAGGTAGAAATGTTTAATATAATCAAGCAAATAATCAGGGAAACTTTAAGAACAATCAAGGAAGGTTTCAAAATATGAGAACGACAATCAAGACATGCAGGGTGGGCAGAATAGGAGATTTCCGCCTCCTATATGTTGGACATGTGGAATGACAGGGAATTTTGCTAGTGTGTGTAAAAGTCAAGGGTTTGTGCAGAATGGTCAATTTTCAAGAGGGGGGACTTCAAACCCGCCTGCGTATTCACAGCAGAGTGTAGACAGTTTTGCTCAGAGTCAAACTGTGCAACAGGCACAAGCGCTGAGAATGCAGCGAGGTTTGCAAACGCAGCAAGCAGCAGTGAATCCGCCGCAAGGACAGTCGCAGCATTCATCTATGCAGATACAGCAAAGCACAAGCACGGGCAGTTAATGACTCCTAGGATAGGAGATGTCACTGTAGAGGGAGGGAATTCTTTTACAGGTACAGGAATGAGCCTCTATCCACAATCAGACAGCTCACTGGGAGACTTGATGTGTTCAATACTATCCGTGACGCTGAATCCTCTTGAGGAACCGAGGGTAGACGTCAGTATAGGAGGCAAATGTTTTTCATTTTTAGTGGACACAGGTACAACACGCTTGTGTATACCAGAGGGAAAAATGTCTGGCAATGCCATGAATACTCAAGGTTTCACAGGAGCTACAAGCAGAGTTCCTTTTACTGAAGAATTAGCAGTCTCTATAGGAGAATGTGATATGTCGGTGACATTGCTGTATTCAAGGCAGACACCTGTCAATATATTAGGTCGAGATTTAATGACCAAGTGGAATATGACAATTTCTTTTACTAATGAAGGTATACTGTGTTCAACACCAGGAATGCATTATTTAAACGTGAGTGAATTTATCATGGCGTTTGCAGGACAAGTGACAATACGAGCAGTTTCTTTGGAACCTGAGGTTTTTCACTATGGAGTACGCATTTTGTTGACATGGCTACCAGGCCTAGTAGGCAGAACTGTGACAATACCTGATGAGTTTCTATTCACGCCAAAGATACCTATGGATGAATAGGAAGGGCAAATCCTTCCTTTAGAACTACAAGCGGCCATAGTGCGAGGAGAGTTAGCTATGCTGATGGAAATGATTATGAAGGAAGACGATGGTGCACAGTAATCACCATTGGGGAGGGATACAGATTAACTGATGTCACTGGTGAAGATCTGCTTGAAGCTCACCCATCTGATGACAAAGTAGTGCTTGAAATGAGCATTACTTATTGGGTACGAGCCAATAAACGAGAGGTTCCTCAAAAATGATGATGGCACAAAAACATCCTGAATATTTTGATGAAAACATGACAAAGGTGCCAGTCTCATTATGGACTACAGACCCTTATGACGTAGGCCTATTGAAGGGGGTTGGAGAAGTAAAGATTAAATTGAAGCCAGGAGCAATTTTACCTCGAGCACGACCATATCCTATGTCTCGAGAGGCAGATGAAGGTATTTTTAAGACAATTTCCACCATGATGGATCAGGGCATCTTGGTGACGTCAGAGTCACTGTGTAATAGGCCAGTGTACCCTATCAAGAAATCTAAGCGGGGATCATGGAGGCTAATTCAAGACCTTCGCCCAATTAACCAGATTGTAGAAGCAGAGTTCCCTCTAGTTCCTAATCCTGCTACAATCTTATGTAACATACTTTATTTTACTGTGATTGATTTGAAAAATATTTTTTTTTCAATCCCCTTACACAAAGACTCGCAGGATCTGACGTCATTTACGTTCAGACAGACTAAGTTGAAAAGCATGAGACTACCTCAAGGTTACTGTGAGTCTCCATCGATTTACCATAGAGTTCTCCAGATGGAATTGAGCAATATTAATCTGGAAAGTGTTGTGTTGCAATACGTAGATGACATTTTAGTTTGCAGCACTTCGGAGGAAGGCTGCAGACGTTATTCTATTCAAAGTTGACAAGGAGAAATTACAGTATTGTCAACAAGAGCTGTTGTATATAGGTCAGTTGATTTCGCATGAAGGAAAAAGGGTTACTCCTGAAAGAGCTGAGGCTATCTTGAAAAATCACAAAGCCACACACGATAAAGCACATGAACAGATTTCTGGGATTATGTAACTATGTCAGAGCATGGCTCTTTGACTACAGCTCATATATAAGGCCTTTATTACAAACTCTAAAGAAAGCACAGGCAACGCAAGAGAAAATAGTTTGGACTGAGTAGATGGAAGAAGGGTTTGATGAATTGAAAAAGGCAATTTGTACAGCTCCAGTTTTGGGGATTCCTAATTATGCTGAGGAATTATTTTTTTCTTGCAAACAGATGGCATTATGTTATGATGGCAGTCCTTACACAGAGAACCACATTGGGGTACAAGCCCCTTGCATATTACAGTGGGATTTTGAACCCAGTGATGAGGGGTCATTTTCCGTGTGAACAATCTCTGGCAGCCGCCGCCTTGCCATTGAGAAGGCTGCAAGTATAGTGATGTGATGCTCTATAACTTTGTTTTTTGAGCATGCACTATTTGCCATCTTGGAGAAACCGAAAGGGACGTTGACTTCTCAAAGGGCTTCTGCTTATGAGATAATCATATCAAATCCGGCAATTAAAATAGTTCGATGCAAACTAGTGAATCCTGCCATGTTTGTAGCTGAACCACTGGCAGAGGATGAGCATGCAGATGACTGTTTGAACTATGAAGAGTTCTATGATGAAATCCCTAGGATAAAATAAAATGCTTTGGCAGGGGGAGAAAGTGTTTTTATTGACAGTTCTTCAAGGATCGATCAAAATGATGGGCAGAGATATACAGGTGCCACTGTGGTAAAACACACAGCCATTGGGGAGTTCCAAACATTGGTAAGTGCACAACTACTGTCTCACTATTCAGCACAGGCTGCAAAGTTAGTGGCGCTGATAGTTGCACTCGAGAATCCTGCAGATCAGGCAGTAACAATGTACAGTTACTCCACCTTTGTGACGTCGAAGGTACACATTGGATAGCATTTTGGAAAAGGAGGGGCTACTTCCGAGCAGATGGCACTCCAGTGCAGCATGCCACTTTATTGGACAGACTTATTAAGGCACTACAACTCCCAGTAGCCATTGCAGTCGTTAAATGCGCAGCTCACACTAAAAAGACAGACTTTATCTCACGTGGAAATCAAGCAGCAGACGATGAAGCCAAACATGCTGCATGTTCAGAAGTTATCATGTCATTTGAAACGGCTAATGTAAATGAATAAAGGTGGTAATGATGAGTGTGTCTGAATCCTATAGTAATCTTTCAAAGACACAACTAATAGAGGTCCAGGGAGAAGCACCTCATGATGAGAATGATCTATGGATGCGAAGAGGGTGTCCTTTAAACCCCTCTGAAGCATTGTGGTGACAAGACAACACTGGTAAACCAGTAATGCCTGTAGCCTTATTAAGGGTGGTGCTGGAACAGCTACACTACCCTGCGCACACAACTAGAGAAAACCTCACTGCAACTATTGCAGAGGAGTGGTTTGTACCAAATTTGTTAGAACACGTTGCATTCTATGTAGTGAATTGCATCATTTGTCATAAATTCACTGCTGGGCACACACTGCGCACAGTTAGAGGAGGTATCCCAAGACCAAATGGCCTATTTCAGCATTTGCATATTGACTATGTCGATATGCTGCAAGTATGTAATGGATATAGATACATGATTGTAGTAGTCTGTCCCTTTTCATGATGGATTGAAGCTGGTCCGTGTACACACCCAGATTCCACCTGTGCAGCAAAATTCTTAGTGTGAGAAATATTTCATAGATGGGGAATATGTGAAGTATTAAGATCAGATAATGGTCCTCATTTTGTGAATCAAATCTTTGAACAGATTAGCTTGTTGCTTGGTATAAAACACAAATTTTCTTCGGCTTATCATCCACAAGGAAATGGGATCTGTGAGAGGCTCAATGGCTTGCTTAAAGAAAGAATAGCCAAGTTGAAGCTTGCCTTGAAGAAAGGGTGGTTGCATTGCCTACCACTGGCATTATATGCATTGAGGAAGCAACCAGGTTCGGACCACCATTTTACCCGCCATGAAATAGTGTCCGGGAGGTGAATGAGGACACCCCTCGCATCTCCTTCCAGAGTTAGAAGTGATGCCCAGCCAACATCAGAACTGTTAGGAATGGAGTTACGTGACTACCTTTCTTGTATGACTTCAAGTATCTCTATCATTTCAGATCAGCTACGGGGAAAAGGGCGTGGGGCAGTACAGAACACAGAAGGACATGCTTCAACAAGTGGATTTCAAGAACTATGCATTCCTAATGTGTTCCCCGGAGATGCGGTCCTAATCCGCAACCATACGAGAAAGAAGTGGGACGAGCCCCGCTTCAACTGTCCTTTTATTGTAGAGGACATAACGCCGTCTGCAGTCAAAGTGCAGGGCAGACCTGCTTGGACTTTTCTGGGAGACGTAAAGATCTATGCTGGAGAGACCCCTCCATCCCCGCACCCTTCGGAAGCAAGCATCAGGGAAGAACCTCAGCACGTGCAGACTAGGTCTATGACGGGGAAGAAGGACGCAGAAGCTGCCGAGTAAAGACAAAGAGTTTATTGGGCTGTGGCTTATTTCGAACACTCTTTTCAGTCATTTGGAAAAAGAGTCAAGGGAAGATATCTATTCTTGAGCCACAGGAGTTTGTTGACATTGGACTGAGGAATGCTTAAGCCTTGATAAGAAAAATATGCCAGATCTTGATTTAGTTTTCAACAACTGGAAGAGGGTACAGTACCCTGATTTATTCTTTTTGTGTTACGCACATATCCTGCCATTGTGGGGAGAACGACTAGCGTTCATGTTTTCCTGCAAGATCCTGAGAATGGTCCAATCGTAAACAATTCTTCCCCCAAATACCGAAGGGGTCCTTCCCCCTGGGTAAATTGCCCGGTGTCTAGCGGGATTGGGGATGGGTCTCCTTATAATTCCATTATTTCAGATTTTTGGGTATTGATCTTCAGACCTGCCACCTTGCCGAATTCCATTAGGAGCGTCATGAACTTCCTGAGGGAAGCATGCCAATCGATGAGAGCCACCAACAGGTTGTCGACTAACACCATTACTTTATGGTCTCCCCCCTCCGAAGGTGACACCTTTTATTCCCTTCTCTTGTCTTATTCTAGCCAGGAATGGTTCCAAGAATATAGCATATGGACTGGGGACATCGGACATCCCTGCTTTGTTCCCCTATTTATCTCTATCACCTGGGACAGACACCCATTGATGGCTAAAATGATTCGCAGGGATCTGTAGTTAGCTTTGACTAGGTGGAGAAAGACCGGGCCGAATCCCATCTCCTCCATTGTAGCAAACAAGAATGACCATTCAACCCGGTCCAAGGCCTTCTCGGCATCAAGTGCCTGTATTCCTTCCTTATCTGAGCCCCTTCATCGGTTTCCATCCTCTACATCACCCTCCCCAGTCGCTCCTCTAGATCTGTTTGGAGGACCCTTTCCTGCTTGGTCCGCAGTGCTTGTTTTGCTGTTAAGATGCCCCGCATGGTTGCCTTGAAGGCATCCCATACTACCGCTTCCTGCACCCCCGCTTTCCTAGTTCCCGCAAAGGAGTTGCGGCACGCTTTGCTTATCTCATTGTGGATTACCATGTCCTTTAAGAGGTGACAGGGACACTGCCATCGCCATAGCCCCGACTCCCCTCGCACCCAGTTTAGTTCTATTTGTAATGGGGCATGGTCCAAAAGCGTATTTGGCCCTACATCAATATTCCAAACCTGTCCAAGAAGAGAGACCGATACCCAGATATAATCGATCCTAGAAAAAGGTCTGTGTACGTGAGAATAGTAAGTGAACCCCCTGGAGTCACCTTTTAATTTGCGCCATGTGTCCACTATGGTGAGTTTGTCCATAATAGCCAATAGCTTGCTGGATGGGGTGCCCCACTTTGGCGACCTATCCCCGCTTCTGTCTATGTGCGTACGCCATGCCAGGTTAAAATCCCCAGTCAAAATCAGAGGGCCGCTTGTGAATTGATCTAATTTCTCCATTACCCCTCTCAAAAATCCGCCCTGACCAGCATTCGGTGCGTAGACTGTGGCTACTGTAAGGGGCTTGCCTCCCCATTGCAGCTGGACAAATAAAAAACCTCCCCTCTTTGTCCTCTTTGATAGCCTTGATTTGGGCGCTCAGTAGATGTCTAAGTGCAATCAGGACCTCTCCACCCTTGCTCTTGTTGTTGGGTTGAAAGACAAGCGGGTACCCTCTAAGTTTAAACCTATGTTTGTCCTGTAAGCGGATGTGGATTTCCTGGAGTGTCACCACTTCGGGTTTGCCCTGCTGGAGGAGGTTCTCCAGTTTCCATCGCTTGGCAGGTATGTTTAGCCCTCTTATGTTAAGTGAAAGTGTGTGAACTCCTTTGAGGTTACCCATGCCCCTCATTTCCCTTGAAGATGGCCTGTTGCATATTATCCCCCCCTGCCAGACTCTCACCCCTCCATTCTCTCCCTTTGCCCCATACAGTTAGATTCAGCATCTCCTCCCCTTCGCGTTCCCCTGCCTCGTGTTGCCGGATCTCCCTGCATCCCTGGTGATTAACTGAGCAGGGAGGGCTCCCCAGTCACCCTCCCCCAGTTCCAAGAGTCAACACCACCCCCCCACCTCTCCGGCAGACCTTTCCGCCAGTAGTGCTTCCGCATCGCATCCCTGCCTCGGGCCGCGCCGACCTGCCGGCAGGAACGTTCAATGTGCAAATCTATATCAGGCCAGTGACTTGGGTCGGGACCTGCATGGACCTTGCAAGTGTTTACGCCTTGATGTGGAGTCCCCAACTTTCCTCCACTCCCATGGCCTCTCCCACCGGCCCTCGCCCTCGGGGCCACTGCCCAGCCCTCCTCCGACGTCCGCCTCCCCCTCGATTTTCAAGATCTTGAGACCCTCCTCTAGCGTGGAGATGCGGTGCTGGCGCCCTTCCCACCTGAAGACCAACCCAAAGGGGTATGTCCACCTGTACATTGTCTGAGAGTCCTTCAAGGCCTTTGTTACCTGCCCCATAAGCCTCCTCTTGGCAAGCATAGCCTTGGCCAGGTCCTGGAAGAGCTCGATGATAGCACCATTCACCTTTATCGGTGGTGCTTTCCTTGCTGCTTGCAGTATTCTTTCCTTTTGATCATATCGCTGCAGGGCCATCACCACTTCCCTGGGCCTGGACCCTGGCTCTTCTTGAGGGGGACCAACACGATGGATTCTGTCAATTAAGATATCCCCTGCAATCTTGATGTCCAGGAGCTCCTTGAACACTAACGGCATAGTTTCCCTGAGTTCGGCGTCGGGGACACTCTCAGGTAGCCCTTTCACCCTGATATTCGACCGCCTTTGAGCGGTTCTCCAAATCCTCGGCCTGGAGCTCTAGATTATGTGTTGCAATCGCCAGTTGCTCTTTGAGTGCGTCTATCTTCCGGGTGTCCTCAGAAAGCTCTTGGATTATGTTCTCATTCGTGGTTTGTCCCCTGATTCCACGACTTTGCTCTTGACCTCCTGGATGGACTGGAGCACCTTGCTTGTGATTTGCTGTCCTGGCTGGAGGGAAGGGGATGCTACACCCACCTGTTTCTTCATCCCTGCCATTTCCTCCTACTCCAGGTTGTCCCCCTCTCTCCTCCATCAGTTTGGAATTGCCCATTCCTGCTTTTCATACCTTTGGGATCTGCTGTGCCTTCTATAGGCTCCTTGGACCTGTTGCGCGACATTCCTTGATGGGCCTTGGTTACTGGCCCGCAGAGGGGATTCTGGGGGTGCTCCGGTGCCCTTTGAGTGGCTAAGAAGATGATCCACCTGGGGGTGGAGGTCGCCCAAGGAGTCCGCCGCTTCACTGGTGGAGTATAGAGGGCTTATTGGCCTCGTTTCCCACATCGTCGCTTCCCTGCGGGGACCTACTGCTGAGGATGGGCTTGCTTCCTAGGGGGAGCCACCACCCCTGTGGCTGGGAGCCGCGCTTCCCTGATGTCTCCTTCTCACTACGGTGAGGTCTGGTATCCCTGCGGTTAGTTTCGTATATTCTGGCTGTGAAGTTGGCTGTGAAGTCAGCCCCCGGGGGTCGTGATAGATTTTCTCTACTGGTATCTTGGCCTTGAGCATCCGCTTTTGAGTTCCCGGGGGCACTGCTGGCAGGGGCTGGTTGCGTAAGACTACTGCCTAATGCTGTCCACCTTGTGATGTCAGCAGCCTTCTATTCACGGATGTGCGACCCGGTGACTGGGGGGCATGTCCTCCCGAAGCTGCGTTGACTACCGGGGCAGGGGCTCTCCCGTCCGGATCTGGTTACCCGCCCCCTCTCCTTACTTGGCGGCCGCTTCGCTTTTGCAGCGCATAGCTGCATAGTCGTATGCGCCCGGCTGGGCATGCTCCCACCAGTCCCGGAGGCACTGCAACGCTTCGGTCCTCCGTGGTGGTTGATTACTCCTGTTATGAATTCTGCTGGAAGGAGGGCTCCCGTCTGGCACAATCAGGCTGATCGAGCGGGGAGGCTTGCCCACTCCCCCCGCTCACCGCCCGCAGCAATTCCGGCGGTGTCCCCGGCCTGGCGGGGTCCCTCTATCCTGTCGGGTGCTCGCTAGGTGTGCCTTTTCCCTCTGCTAGCCCTTCATGGCTTGACCAGCTTAGCAGGAACCCCGGACCCTCGGGCTGGTAACTGATGCTTGGGCGTGTATCAGTGCAGCTCCGGATGGCGGCCTGGGGCAAATCTAAATTTGGCCCGTGCCCCTGTGACATGCCTTGCACTTCTGCCGGCCCCACATGAAATCTTCCTGCTCCGCATGAGTCACGGTACCGTGGCCCTAAATTTCCCACAGTTAGGGCGCTTCAAGTTGCTGCTTATTGCTCCTTTGCTGGGCTGCCGAGGAGGAACTCGCTCCTCACGGTACAACAGTGACAGCGGCCATCTAGAAATCCATCTGTTGGCTTCACTTTTTAAATGTAAGGCACAATACCTCCTTTGTATTTATCAAATGCACAGCATTTCATTGAATATTTTCCCATGTGTACTGCTGCAGTTTTGAATCAGTCAAAAGGTGACTTTTTCCAGTTTACGCAAAGTCAGCATCTGCAGCACCACAGGTCTTTTCCCATTCATTGGGCATATCCAGCAGTTCTAAGCTCTCAGGTAGATTCCCTTTCACTTGAGTGCCTGTGTAACGCTCACCTGATTTCCACGGAGGCGCTGGTCCCGGCTGAACTGTTATAGTCTCTTCAATTGAGAAACGTAGAGCTCGGATGACTCTCTGGACTGGGCTTCCTCTTATTGCCCGTCTGGCTTGCAGGGTAAGGTTTCTGCAGGCGGAAGAAAAAAGGGTTAAAGACTGTTTGGCTGGACTTCCTCCTCACTAATCGCCAACTCTCCGAAAGTCCAATGTCCTGGTGAGCTCTCACCTTAGGCGTATAAATGCTGGGCTCTCCATCCTGCGACTTATGCAGGGGTGCGTGGGTTCCAGTTACGTCACTGGAGGTCCTCAAAGTCTTTTGTGGCCTTAGAAGTGGCACAGGTGCTGAGATGCCAAAAGGTGATGCCGCCGTTACTGCACGAGCGGATGCCAGTAGGTATAAAGAGTTTATAGTCTTGAAGAGATGGGTGTTAGGGAGAATTATCTGTTTAGGCTGAATTTCCTAACCTAGTGAGTCCCCCAGCAGCTTTGCTGGATTTTTTGGGTTTATTTTTTTCTCCTGCCAAGAGTGAGACTCTTTTACCCGCACTCTTGGACATGACTTGAGAGTGTTTCTGTGACTTGCTATGTGCTTATGGGCTATGGGGTATTTTTTCCCCATAGGCTATCATTGTTTTTTGAATGTGTGTTACACAGCACCCTCAGTGCAGTAACACAGGGGTGTCATAGCGACCCCCAAACATAGACTCCACACCCTGGGACTGACTACTGTCTCCCTGGGTCTGCAAAGTCACCATTGACTTTACTAGTCTTAACTTAGGAACTTAACCAGTACAAACCATCATACTGTGGAAGTACTGGTAGGGGCAATTAGATTGCCCCTGGGTCTGTTGTCGAGGGGGTACTGTCCCGTCCCCCCTCGCCGAGTTTCTGGCTGGTGGCAGTGGATACCACGTAAATATTCCACCGGAATATTTCCCAATGGGATTTCCCATTGATTTTAATGCACCACTTTTTGGTGCAACGTTAAAGAAACCGCCGGTTTATTTATTTAATATAAATTCACCGGTTGGGATTTTTTGCCAGAACTCACCACCAAAATGGCGTCTAGGTTCACTTCAGTAACCCTGAACCTGAGTCGAGCCTTTGTTCCACTTTTGGCGGGCTTCTGCACAGAAGCCCTCCAAAGTGGTGCCATTCTGTCTGGGAACCACAGGGGGTGTGGGAGGGGGTTTAGGCACCCTGGACTGAGTTGCCTTGCCAACTCATGTCGCACTCTGGTGTGATTGGCCCAAGTGGTGAGCCGCCCCGCTCACCACTTAGCATGTTTGAGTGACAGCTAGGCTGTATGAATGGGGGTTTGCTGCATAAAAGCAGGGTTTTTGGGACTGGTTCTTCAGAAGTCGCCACAGGACCTAAGAAGCCAAAGAGGGAGAAGCCGAACCGACCTGCCAAGAAGACACCACCGGTGGAGCCCTGCGGAACCGTCTCACCACTTTTCCCAACGACAGAGGAGATCTCCAGCCGGGAGAGTCTTCTTCCCTTGACTGGTGGGGACAACCAGTTTCTGCCTTCTTTTCGCCTCCCTGAAGCATCTCGTGGCCGCCTTGCCTGTGCCAAGCACCCCGGCAACCGGGATACCACTTTTTACCTCAACCGCGAAAGAGGGGTAACATCCTTTTAACCGGAAAAATCCACGGCTGGTTTCTTCCCTGGTAGTGCAACGACCTTCAGCTTTCCTCCACGTCGAGATCTTCTCTTCCTCTGGACGACGCCGCGACTTGCACCCACTACCAGGAACAACTGCCACCGCTGGAGGATCCTTTCCATTTTAAAGGTACCGTGTTCCGCCCGGCTTCCCTTGCCACCGATTGTACGGGGTAGATTTAGCCCTCGGCTCTCGAACCTGGGTAAGCCTGGGACACCCTAACTAAACTTTTCTAAACTTGGTAAAACCTTTCCTACTCACCTGTAAAGACTTGTGACATTGTGTGATCTTGGACATCTTTTCGCCTGGCTTTCCCTAGAGTGGGCCTGGCAACCGAACTCCCTTGCTCTGCAATAGACTGCCTTTCTAAACTTACTGTGAATCTCTGAAAAGTGTTTTACCTTGCTGTTTTCATTACTTCTGCCTTTTCCCTCCCTTTTTAACTAACTTGTTGGAGTGTCATCTAATGTTAAGCGCTCACCTCTGTTTGGAAATAAGTGGTGTTAACTTAGACTTGTCCAACAAATAACTAGGGATGTACATATAAGTAATAGTGACTGTGTTTTGACTTACTTACCTTTTCTGTGCTAGTGTAATTTATGAGTGTGTCTTTTAAATAAATAGTTATATACTTTTACACCTAGCTCTGGTCAGTGTTTGCTTGTACTACTGTGCCTCTGTACCTATTATGTATGCTCTATATACTGCCTAACTCTTCTTGAGGGAAGTCTGACTGCTCAGCCACAGCTACCAGGTAAATCTGGGTGGTACAGACTGCTACCAAGTGGGTTTACTGCCAAACATCTGTAGTCTTAAATCTTTTGCAGTGGTCCCAGAGGGAACGGCACAGGTTTCTGCCTAACACTGGTGAACAGCGGTGGGATTTGTATTGAGTATACACTTTAGTGTACTTTTGAGATACCTTAGTGCAACTAACCACAAAGCTTAAGCACAAAAAGAAAAAGTCATTTTCTAACATGTCTGCTATGGAAAGTTATAGTCAAGAGTCCCTTGCTACAAAAACTGCTGATTGTTTAAGAGTTCTCTGTAAGCATAAGAATCTCATGACTAAAGGCAAGAAAATAGAGCTAATAGAAAGGTTGTTAGAAAACCAAAGTCTGGATGATGGTTCAGAGGAACCTACCACTCCAGCAAATGTAGAGAACAGCAATGATATTGATATTGAACAAAGTATTGATGATCTTGGGTCAGAACCAGAAGAGGAAGATGAAACTGCTGTAGATGTTCCCTCTAGGCCTCTCTCTGCCTTACCAGCTGTACCTACTGGACCTTTGCCAGGTCCTACATTTAGTCCTCAATACTATGAACTGGATAAAATGAAACTAGAATTAGAGTACAAGAAACTTAATACTCAAACTGACAAAGAACTAAGGCTAAGAGAAATGGAGCTCAAGTATGAGCTAGAAATGAAGAAATTGTCTGTTGAGAATGCTTCTCTCTCTGGCTCCTCTAGAAGTTCCAGTCCTAAAAGACCCCGGATGCCTAAAGAATTGATTGGTATGTATGAGCCTAAGTTGGATGTGTTGGATTGGTTGTCTATGTTTGAGTATAATCATGGGCTCCAGAACCTCCAGGTAATGAGTTACTCACCTGGTTGTTCTCTAGGCTCCCCCCTGTTGCAACTGATGCAGTAATGGAGTTGGGGGAGGAGGATAGGAAAGAGTATGAATGTGTGAAACTAGCTTTGATAGCTAGGTTTGGGAAGACCCCTTCCCAGTATCTTAGGAGGTTTAGAAGCCTCAAACAGCATGATGGTACCCCTTGGGCTACCTGGGTGTGTGAAGGGTTGAAAAACTTAGAGGGATGGACTAAGGGTTACAAAGTGAACACTTATGAAGGACTGAGAAATCTTGTAATGATGGAGTCAATTTATGATGCCTGCTCTCCTGAGCTCAGACAGCACTTGGCTGATTCACAGGAATTAGAACCTAGAAAGCTAGCTAAGGCTGCTGACTTGTGGGTTGCCAACAGGGCTACTCACAAGGATTCTGAGGTAACTCAGAAGAAGGATGAGGGGAGACAGCCTAAGAAAGACTCCAAAGAGAATTCTAATAATTCCAATTCCAAAGAGGGCCCCAAACCACACCATAAGGGTAAGCCACCTGGGAAACCACAGCAGAGTAGTATACCTTCTGGTGCCAAACCAGAAGGAGGTCAGAACAAGCCTCCATTCCAAAGGACCTTTGGATCCTGTTATGTTTGTAAGGCTACTGACCATGTGAAAGGAGATCCCAGATGTAAGGGTAAACCTTCAGGGATCCAGCTTGTCTCCTTAGCCTTCGCTCCAGAGGAGGAAGTCCCTATGGCAAGTGGAAACTTTCTACTACTGGCTGATGAACCCACTGGAGTCTCAGCCAGTGTTTCTTTAGTCTCTCTGGGGTTGTGGGAACAACAGAATTTAGATGTCTATAATTCTATCCCAGTTAATACTAAAGAGTATTATAAGGACAGTGTCCATGTGAATGGTCAGGAGACTCCTGCCATCAGGGACACTGGGGCCTGCATAACTGTGGTGGATGAATCATTTTTCAAAGCAGAGGATGTTGCTAAGGCACCCAAATGCCTCACCAAGTTAGCTGGAGGGCCTGTGCAGATGTGTCCCCAGTAACCAGTTCTCATTTAGTGTAATGATATGGCTGTGAAGATACCTGTCAGTATACAATGTGAAGTACCAGGAAGGGTTCTGTTGGGTAATGACCTGAAAGCTCTTGGAGTTGTGTCACATACCCCCAGACCTCCTAGTAAAAGGTTACAGGAGCTCACAAAACCTGCCACAGAGAAAACCCTGCGAGGTTTATCTCAGGAGATGATGACAGAAATCACTCCTCTTCCACTGGAGCAACTTACTGCAGTGACTACCAGATCAGGAGCCAAGGGGCAACCCAAGACTCCTAGGAAAAAGCCTACAGCATGCACTCCAGTGCTTCCAAAAAGGACTTCCCCGAGGTTGTCCAAAGTTACACCTGTAACTCCACCCCCAGCTTAGGCTGAGAGGGAGGTACAACCCTGTCTGGTTGAACTAGACTCTGAAGAAGAGCTAGTAGGAGGCCCAGAACTTATTGGAGACCTGGACCCGGCTGACCATCCTGAGCTGCAGTCTTTACTGGCAGAAGGTGGACCCAGCAGGTCAGCTTTTCGTAAGGGACAAAGAGAATTTCCAACTCTGGAGGGCCTTCGCCAACAGGCAGCTTCCCAGGCTGATGGGCAAGAGCCTGGGAAGTATAGGTTACACTGGGAAGATGGCCTCTTCTACAGTGAACCAACTGGATCTGAACCTGGAGCCTACCAACGCCTGGTAGTGCCCCAAGAGAACAGACAACAGTTCTTGCAACTAGCCCACGAGATTCCTTTGGCTGGTCACTTGAGTTTCAAGAAGACCAAGGAAAGGCTCTCTCTCTACTTTTATTGGCCAAAGATGGGGGCTGAAGTAGATAGATATTGCAGGAGCTGCCATACCTGCCAGACTTCTGGTAAGGTTGGTTCCAAGAATGTGGCACCTTTAGTTGCCTCTCCCAGTTGTGGGAGTCCCATTTGAGAGGGTAGGGATTGACATTGTTGGTCCCCTTGATCCTCCAACCTCCTCAGGCAACAGGTTTATCCTTGTTGTAGTAGACCATGCTACTAGGTACCCTGAGGCAATTCCTATGAGGACTGTTACAGCTCCGGCCGTAGCTAAGGCCCTCCTTGGTATTTTTACCAGGGTTGGGTTTCTTAAGGAGGTGATCTCTGACAGGGGGTCAACTTTTATGTCCCACTACATGAAAGCCATGTGGAAAACCTGCGGAGTTACCTACAAGTTCTCAACCGCATACCACCCTCAGACAAACGGGTTGGTAGAAAGGTTTAACCGAACCATGAAGAGCATGATAGGTGCTTTAGAAGAACCCCTTAAAAAGAAGTGGGACCTTCTACTGCCATGCCTTCTATTTGCTTATAGAGAAGTCCCTCAGGAGGGAGTAGGTTATTCTCCCTTTGAACTTCTCTATGGCCATCCAGTCAGAGGCCCCTTGGCCCTGATTAAGGAGGGGTTGGAGAGTGCTCCTTCCCCCAAGCCAGTCAGAGTGACTGACTATGTGATAGGTCTCCGGAGGAGAATGTCACACATGATGGCAGAAGCAAGTGACAACTTGAAAGCCGGACAAGCTCTGATCAAACATTGGCATGATCAGAAGGCTAACATGATTGAGTTTACTCAAGACCAGCTAGTTCTAGTTATGCTTCCAACAAGGCAGAGGGCCTTGCAAGACAAATGGATGGGACCCTTCAAGGTTGTGGGAAAACTTGGAGAGGTCAACTATCTGGTGGATCTGGGCAAACCCAGGGAAGCTCCCAGAGTCTTCCACACCAACCGCCTCAAAGCCTATGTCTCTAGATCAGAAGTAGGAGCATTGCTTCTAGCTTCAGCAGAAGAGGAGGAGGAGAGTGAAGCTCTACCTGACCTCCTGAGAGGCTTACCTTTGGACGAAAAGGTTGAAGGAGTTAATCTCTCTTCAGATCTGACACCTGAGCAACAGGAGGAGTGCAAAGCTATGTTAAATCAGTTTGCCCCTCTGTTCTCACTTTCACCAGGCTTGACCCCATGGGCACAGCATGATATACTCAGTGGTGACTGTCTGCCAGTCAAAAGCAGAGGATACAGAATGTCAGAACATGTCAGAACCCACATCAAAGGTGAAGTCAAGAAGATGCTTGATCTCGGGGTAATAGAGCCCTCTACTAGTCCATGGTCTAGCCCAGCGGTGTTAGTACCAAAGGCAGGATCCAAAGAGTTGAGATTCTGTGTGGACTATAGAGCTCTTAATGCAGTCACCAAGACTGATGCCCACCCTTTGCCAAGGACAGATGAGTTGGTAGATAAACTTGGTGCAGCCAAGTACCTCAGCACACTGGACCTTAGGTCAGGCTATTGGCAAATAGCCCTGACAGACCATGCCAAGGAGAAAACTGCATTTTCTACCCCAGTTGGCCTATGCCAATTCAAGGTTATGCCTTTTGGACTAAAAAATGCACCTGCAACATTCCAAAGGATGGTGAACCAAGTTCTAGCTGGGATGGAGGACTTCTGCATGGCATACTTGGATGACATTGCAGTCTTCAGCCACTTCTGGGAGGAACATGTGACCCACTTAGGACATGTTTTGCAGGCTCTTGAGCAGGCCAATCTGACCATAAAGGCAAGCAAATGCCAAATTGGACAGAGTAAAGTGGTCTACCTTGCACATGAGGTAGGAGGTGGAGAGATAAGGCCTTTGCTCAGCAAGATTGAAGCTGTGCAAAATTGGACAGCACCTACTACTCAGACCCAGCCTCACTGGGTATTACAGGAATTTCATTGAGAACTATGGGACCATAGCTTCTCCTCTGAATGTGATCTCCTCTCCAAAATTCCCTAAGAAGGTCAAATGGAATGAGGAATGCAATCAGGCCTTTGAAAACCTGAAGAAAGCTCTTTGCCAAGCTCCAGTACTCCGAGCTCCTGACTATCACCAAACTTTCATTGTACAAACTGATGCTTCCAATGTAGGTATAGGTGCAGTTCTTAGCCAACTGGATGAGAAGAGTAGGGAACACCCCATTTGCTTCATCAGTAGAAAACTAAAGGATCCTGAAACAAGGTGGGCAACAATAGAAAGAGAATGCTTTGCTATTGTGTGGGCACTGAAGAAGTTTAGGCCATACTTGTATGGTTCTACTTTTGTCATTCAGACTGACCACCAACCCTTGAGATGGTTAATGCAAATGAAAGGGGAAAATCCAAAACTATTGAGATGGTCAATCTGCCTCCAAGGGTTTGATTTCACCATTGAGCACATGTCAGGGTGTCACCATCAAAATGCTGATGGACTCTCTAGGATATATGTCATCGACTAGAGGTATGAGGTTCATCCAGGAGTGGATTACATCCTCCTGTCCCTTAGTCTGGGGGGGGGGGCGAGTGTTAGGGAGAATTCTCTGTTTAGGCTGAATTTCCTAACCTAGTGAGTCCCCCAGCAGCTTTGCTGGATTTTTTGGGTTTATTTTTTTCTCCTGCCAAGAGTGAGACTCTTTTACCCTCACTCTTGGACATGACTTGAGAGTGTTTCTGTGACTTGCTATGTGCTTATGGGCTATGGGTTATTTTTTCCCCATAGGCTATCATTGGTTTTTGAATGTGTGTTACACAGCACCCTCAGTGCAGTAACACAGGGGTGTCATAGCGACCCCCAAACATAGACTCCACACCCTGGGACTGACTACTGTCTCCCTGGGTCTGTAAAGTCACCATTGACTTTACTAGTCTTAATTTAGGAACTTAACCAGTACAAACCATCATACCGTGGAAGTACTGGTAGGGGCAATTAGATTGCCCCTGGGTCTGTTGTCGAGGGGGTACTGTCCCGTCCCCCCTCGCCGAGTTTCTGGCTGGTGGCAGTGGATACCACGGAAATATTCCACCGGAATATTTCCCAATGGGATTTCCCATTGATTTTAATGCACCACTTTTTGGTGCAACGTTAAAGATACCGCCGGTTTATTTATTTAATATAAATTCACCGGTTGGGATTTTCTGCCAGAACTCGCCGCCAAAATGGCGTCTAGGTTCACTTCAGTAACCCTGAACCCGAGTTGAGCCTTTGTTCCACTTTTGGCAGGATTCTGCACAGAAGCCCTCCAAAGTGGTGCCATTCTGTCTGGGTACCACAGGGGGTGTGGGAGGGGGTTTAGGCACCCTGGACTGAGTTGCCTTGCCAACTCATGTCGCACTCTGGTGTGATTGGCCCAAGTGGTGAGCCGCCCCGCTCACCACTTAGCATGTTTGAGTGACAGCTAGGCTGTATGAATGTGTCACGATTCGTCTCAGCCTTCCCCAACTCCTCCTCACCTGTCTTCTCCGGGACTTCTTCCGTCCTTATTACAGCCTTCTTCTTCTTCTCTTTTTCTCCTTCGGCGGGTTTCTTCTCCTTTTTCTTTTGTCGAAGGTATGGACGCTCTCCCTCGGTAGCCTCCGTGATCTGGCTGATAACAGACCAAGGGAATACCCGAGGAGCACACCCTAAAGAATGGGGAAAAAGCCTCCTGGCAAAAAACCCCGATCAGTATTCAGGTGTCCGTGGAATACTGATGTCCGGCAATTACATGGAGATCTTGATTCCTGTAGTCGCAGAGCTCCGGACACGTAGTATGAATGTCCACACCTTGCTCAACTGTAGTATCGGCTGAGTTGTGATTGGAGGGAGGTCTCGGTCCATCGGAACACCGAAGAGGCGTTACGAACGGAACAACAGAAGAAAGGAAGGAGGAAAGAAAGAGGTAAGGAAAAGGACAGGAAAGTATGACCAGTCGAAAACGCTCACAGCGAAAATACTAACGCTGAAGCGCCGGCTGAGTGAAAAAACAGGAAAAATACTTACATGGAAAACGCGGGGTAGAGCGCGTTGTGTAAGAAAGGACAGAAGATAAGACCCTAATCACCTTACCTGAAAACCTGAAAAAACCTCCTGTGTAGGGAAAGAATAGGTAGGTAAGTAAAGACCTTGAACGCAAGGCAATGTTGAAA
This sequence comes from Ambystoma mexicanum, assembly GCF_040938575.1. Lineage (NCBI taxonomy): Eukaryota > Metazoa > Chordata > Amphibia > Caudata > Ambystomatidae > Ambystoma > Ambystoma mexicanum. The sequence continues at coordinate 940,775,237 of NC_090925.1, read as the reverse complement.
AGCTAGACGCTGAGAGCGGCTTGCTGGGCACGTAACGGAAACGATACAACGCGCAGAGCATTGCTATGGGCCGCTAGTTATAGAAGATGTCGGCCATGTTGGAATAAACTAGACCGATAGAATGTAACAGGCCGCCATCTTAGTAGTATCTCCAACGACTAGCAATTCTCCAGGGCTGGTGCATGACAGTATGCCCCCTTCGATACCTGCCTCCTCCAGGTTTTCCTGGGTACAGCCTATGGAATCGCTGTACAAGTTTGGGAGCGTGCATATGGGATCTTGGTTCCCAAGATCTTTCAGCCATGGGAAATCCCTTCCAATGGACCAAATATTGAAGGGTTCCTTTCCTGTAGCGGGAATCTACAATTCTGGCCACCTCATATTCCTCAGGTTCTTCGGGCGGAGTGATCACCGTCCTTCTCAAAGGTCTCTTGTACAGATCTCTTTGATAAGTCTTGAGTAAAGAGGAGTGAAAGACTGGATGTACCCTCCGCAGAGAGTGAGGTAATCCTAGTTTGAAGGCTACAGGATTGATCTGGGCCAGGATTGGGTAGGGCCCTATGTATCGTGCTGTGAATTTCCCCTTATGCGTCCAGCGAGGTAGATATCGCGTAGATAACCAAACCAAATCTCCTGTCTTCCAAAGGGGAACCGGATTACGTTTGGTGTCCGCATAGGTCTTATACCTCTTGCGGCTTTCCTCTAAGGTTTGTAGGGCTTCCTTGTGTGTACGCTTGAGATCCATCAGCATCCTCTCCAAGGCGGGAGTTGTGGTCTGGCTGCTGAAAGATAAGGCTCCTAGATGATGCAGGTCATAACCATAGGTGCACCTGAAAGGACTCATCTTAATTGCCGTATGAAATGTGTTATTGTAAGCGAACTCTGCCATTGGTAACAGAGCAGCCCAGTTGTCCTGTTCCCTATTACAATAACAGCGAAGGTATTGTTCTAAACTAGCGTTCAGTCTTTCGGTCTGTCCATTGGACTGGGGGTGATATCCCGAGGATAACGCTTTCTGTATAGCCAACTGGTTACATAGCGAGTTCCAAAATTTAGAAGTAAATTGCGTTCCTCTGTCCGAAATTTTGGACCGTGGTAAACCGTGTAACCTTACTATCTCGCGAAGGAAGACTGTAGCGGTCTCTGAGGCTGAAGGAACTCCTGCGAGAGCTACGAAATGAGCTAACTTGGTGAAAGAATCAATCGTCACTAGAATCACCTTCTTTTCCTGGGAAACTGGGAGTTCTACTATGAAGTCCAATGAGAGGTCCTCCCAGGGGCGTGTGGGAGTCTTGGCTTGATGTAGGAGTCCGAGTGGTCTGTGACGAGGGGTCTTATTGATGGCACAGATGGGACAAGTCGACACATAAGAGGTGATGTCTCTTCGCATCGACGGCCACCAGAAACTCCTGGACACCAACTCGAACGTTGCCTTCTCCCCCTTATGTCCAGCCAAGGGTAGATCGTGGCAAAAGCTGATGGCCTGTCTGCGAAGATCAGTGGTGGGTAAGAACAATGCTGAATGATGAAACCACAATCCTTCGCGTTCCTGCAATTTGTATGACTGTTTCTCTTCCTGAGCATAATCCTTGAGTTCACCTTGAACCTTCTCAAGGAATATGTTAGCAATTGTATGAAAGTGGTTCTCAAGCAGAATCTTCTCCTTTTTAACCTCCGATAGATCTTCCTCCAACCAACTTCGGGATAACGCGTCTGCCACACTATTCTGGGATCCTGGTATGTAGGTGATCAGGAAATCAAAGCTTGAAAAATAATAGGCTCAACGGGCATGCCTGGAATTCCTGCATTCCATTTGTTGGAGAACCTTGAGATTCCTATGATCAGTACGAATCACAAATTGGTGAGAGGCTCCCTGTAGCAAATGTCTCCATTCCTGACAGGCTGCCCGCATTGCTAATAATTCTCTTTCCAGAACTGAGTAGTTTCTTTCGCTTCCAGTTAGGGTGCGAGAGTAATAGGCGATAGGGTGTTCTTCTCTATTGCTTCCTTCTTGTAACAAGACTGCCCCTAAAGCACCCCCCGAGGCATCGGTCTCCAAGATAAATGGTTTATTCTGCTCGGGCTGAACTAAAACCGGGGCAGTGATGAATCGTCTTTTTAGTGTCTCGAATGCTGCTTGCGCCGCCAAACCCCACTGGAATACTATACCCTTTTTGAGAAGTGCTGTGATGGGTAATACCAGATCAGAGAAGTTGGGTATAAACCGGCGGTAAAAGTTCGCCAGACCTAGGAAACGTTGAATCTCCTTGACGGACGAGGGTTCTGGCCATCTGTCTATGGCCAACACCTTCTTGGGGTCCATACGGATACCCTTCTCTGATAATATAAATCCTAGGTAAAGTACTTCTTTGGTCTCAAAGAGACACTTCTCGGGCTTGGCGAAAAGTTGATTTTCCAATAACCTACGAAGTACTTCGCACACATGTAGCCGGTGTTCCTCCAAGGATGGAGAGAAAATAAGAATGTCATCAAGATATACGACTACCGATATGTATAACATATCGGCAAAGATCTTGTCTACAAATCTCTGAAATACCGCTGGGGCGTTTACCAGTCCGAATGGCATAACACAGTACTCAAACAACCCCAGCGGCGTCCTGAAAGCGGTTTTCCACTCGTCTCCTTTCTTTATTCTTAACAGATGATATGCACCACGGAGATCTAGCTTGGCGAATACCTTTGAATCTCTGACAGCTTCCAGTATGTCTCTGATAAGCGGCATTGGGTACCTGTCTCGGATGGTAATGCTGTTCAAGCCCCTGTAATCGATACAGGGGCGTAATTTTTTGGAGTCCTTCTTTGTTAAGAAGAACAATGATGCCCCTCCTGAGGACTTTGATGATCGGATAAGCCCATTCATTAAGTTGGAGTTGAGGTACTCCTTCAATGCTTCCTTTTCAGATAAGGATAGTGGATACATTCGGCCGAAGGGTAAGGAGGTCTCTTCCTTTAGATCTATGTTACAGTCCTCGTGGCGGTGAGGTGGGAGGAGTCTGGGATTAATGTCTTCAAACACTCTAGCGAAAGCCAGATACTGCCTAGGTATAGAGGATATTGAGAGATTGCACTGAGTTGTAGGGAGACTGGAATGTATCTCCTTCTGGGATTCCATAGCATTCATGCAGTGATCCCGGCAGTATTCGGAGTCGAAGCTTAACTTGTTATTAGTCCAGTCAATCTTGGGGTTGTGTCTTCTTAACCATGAAATACCTAATATCAACGGAAAATGAGCTGCTCTGATAACATCAAATGTGAGGGTTTCGACATGATGATCCATCTTTACTGTTATAGGTTCAGTTTCCATGGTAATGAGTCCAGATGAGAGTGGACGGCCATCTACTCCCTCGACCGGTATCAGTCTGTCCTTCTTCCTCAGTGGAATCTGATTTTCCTGAGCCCATGTTACGTCTATAAAGTTTCCTGCTGCTCCGCAGTCAAGCATTGTCAAAACCGATAGGTTCTGTCTCAGACTGTAGGAAATGGACAGCTGGAATACCATCAGACGATTGTCATCTATTCCTTCATTAATGGGTCTTGTGAGGTTGCAAGGGTTTGTACGGTGGTCCCCATGGCTTCCTTGCAAAAACCCGGGGTCTGGCGTTTCCCTGTCTCTTAGAGGGGGTATCTGGACAATCCTTAAGCATGTGAGTTGATGAACCACAGTACATGCAAAGGTCGAGCGCCTGCCTTCTTCTCCTTTCAGTCTTGGTTAGCGGTCCCCGGGTTGCCCCTATTTGCATAGGTTCTTCCGACATAGGTCTTTCCCTCCTTCCTGAAGGCGGGCTGTAACGTGGCACTGATCCTCTTCCTCTTCTCTTCTCTGCCCGTCTTTCCTGTAGACGGTAGTCGATCTGTAGTACTAGCGTAACCAGCTCTTGAAAGGTGTTGGGACGTACTGCTCTAGCCAGTTCGTCCTTCAGTTCCTCATTTAGCCCTCTCCGGAATATAGTTTGTTGTGCCGTATCCGGCCATCCAGCTGATACCGCCAGTGTTTGGAATTGTGCAACATAACCCTGTAATTCTTGGTTTCCTTGTCTGACATCAAGATAGGCATCATATTTAGAATACTGTACTTCGGAACGCTCAAACTGGTTCTTGAAACCTTGTATAAACTGGGCATAATCGTTAACCAAAGGGTCTTGGTTGGTTACCAAAGGGGTAGCCCATGCTAGGGCGCTTCCTGTCAAGTTGGCTATGAGGAACCCAACTCTGGCCCTTCCAGACTCGAATGCCCGAAGTCGGAAGGAAAAATAGACTGTACAAGCATCGAGGAATTCTTTGATATACCTAGGGTTTCCATCGTATTTACCAAATGTGAATGGCATTGGAGGTAAATCATCTCTACCAGCTTCCCTAGAGGCTGCTTGTTGTCGTAGAAGAAGGTTCTCGGCGTGCAGGGATTGCATATCGACTCTGAGGCTCTGAATGGCATTACACATATCTTGAATTTGTTCTGGTGACGCCATTGTGTCTTATGGGCATTGTATACTGTCACGATTCGTCTCAGCCTTCCCCAACTCCTCCTCACCTGTCTTCTCAGGGACTTCTTCCGTCCTTATTACAGCCTTCTTCTTCCTCTCTTTTTCTCCTTCGCCGGGTTTCTTCTCCTTTTTCTTTTGTCGAAGGTATGGACGCGCTCCCTCGGTAGCCTCCGTGATCTGGCTGATAACAGACCAAGGGAATACCCGAGGAGCACGCCCTAAAGAATGGGGAAAAAGCCTCCTGGCAAAAAACCCAGATCAGTATTCAGGTGTCCGTGGAATACTGATGTCCGGCAATTACATGGAGATCTTGATTCCTGTAGTCGCAGAGCTCCGGACACGTAGTATGAATGTCCACACCTTGCTCAACTGTAGTATCGGCTGAGTTGTGATTGGAGGGAGGTCTCGGTCCGTCGGAACACCGAAGAGGCGTTACGAACGGAACAACAGAAGAAAGGAAGGAGGAAAGAAAGAGGTAAGGAAAAGGACAGGAAAGTATGACCAGTCGAAAACGCTCACAGCGAAAATACTAACGCTGAAGCGCCGGCTGAGTGAAAAAGACAGGAAAAATACTTACATGGAAAACGCGGGGTAGAGCGCGTTGTGTAAGAAAGGACAGAAGATAAGACCCTAATCACCTTACCTGAAAACCTGAAAAAACCTCCTGTGTAGGGAAAGAATAGGTAGGTAAGTAAAGACCTTGAACGCAAGGCAATGTTGAAAAGCTAGACGCTGAGAGCGACTTGCTGGGCACGTAACGGAAACGATACAACGCGCAGAGCGTTGCTATGGGCCGCTAGTTATAGAAGATGTCGGCAATGTTGGAATAAACTAGACCGATAGAATGTAACAGGCCGCCATCTTAGTAGTATCTCCAACGACTAGCAATTCTCCAGGGCTGGTGCATGACAGAATGGGGGTTTGCTGCATAAAAGCAGGGTTTTTGGGACTGGTTCTTCAGAAGTCGCCACAGGGCCTAAGAAGCCGAAGAGGGAGAAGCCGAGCCGACCTGCCAAGACGACACCACCGGTGGAACCCTGCGGAACCGTCTCACCACTTTTCCCAACGACAGAGGAGATCTCCAGCCGGGAGAGTCTTCTTCCCTTGACTGGTGGGGACAACCAGTTTCTGCCTTCTTTTCGCCTCCCTGAAGCATCTCGTGGCCGCCTTGCCTGTGCCAAGCACCCCGGCAACCGTGATACCACTTTTTACCTCAACCGCGAAAGAGGGGTAACATCCTTTTAACCAGAAAAATCCACGGCTGGTTTCTTCCCTGTTAGTGCAACGACCTTCAGCTTTCCTCCACGTCGAGATCTTCTCTTCCTCTGGACGACGCTGCGACTTGCACCCACTACCAGGAACAACTGCCACCGCTGGAGGATCCTTTCCATTTTAAAGGTACCGTGTTCCGCCCGGCTTCCCTTGCCACCGATTGTACGGGGTAGATTTAGCCCTCGGCTCTCGAACCTGGGTAGGCCTGGGACACCCTAACTAAACTTTTCTAAACTTGGTAAAACCTTTCCTACTCACCTGTAAAGACTTGTGACATTGTGTGATCTTGGACATCTTTTCGCCTGGCTTTCCCTAGAGTGGGCCTGGCAACCGAACTCCCTTGCTCCGCAATAGACTGCCTTTCTAAACTTACTGTGAATCTCTGAAAAGTGTTTTACCTTGCTGTTTTCATTACTTCTGCCTTTTCCCTCCCTTTTTAACTAACTTGTTGGAGTGCCATCTAACGTTAAGCGCTCACCTCTGTTTGGAAATAAGTGGTGTTAACTTAGACTTGTCCAACAAATAACTAGGGATGTACATATAAGTAATAGTGACTGTGTTTTGACTTACATACCTTTTCTGTGCTAGTGTAATTTATGAGTGTGTCTTTTAAATAAATAATTATATACTTTTACACCTAGCTCTGGTCAGTGTTTGCTTGTACTACTGTGCCTCTGTACCGATTATGTATGCTCTATATACTGCCTAACTCTTCTTGAGGGAAGTCTGACTGCTCAGCCACAGCTACCAGGTAAATCTGGGTGGTACAGACTGCTACCAAGTGGGTTTACTGCCAAACACCTGTAGTCTTAAATCTTTTGCAGTGGTCCCAGAGGGAACTGCACAGGTTTCTGCCTAACAATGGGCACCTTTAATGAAGTCTTTGCACTGTCTTTTTCAGGTGCCTGGATGCTGAGGGCGTGGTCACTGAGAGCACGACACGTGCGGTTGCACGTAGGTATGGGAATTTCAATGACACCTCAATAATGTCCCTTGTTTTCTGTTTTCAGGTCTTGAGATGTTGCGGGCGTTGTTCGTCCGTTGCCGTTGCACATGCGAAGTACGTGAGTATAATGATCTGTGACCTTATTATAGCACCTCTAACAATGTTCTTTTCTTATTTGCAGGTGTCGGGACCTTGCAGGCGTTTTCCCAGTCGCGGATGCACGTGGGGAAACACGTAAGTGTTAGGCTTTCTTGCAGTCTTTAATGGCACTTAAATAATGTCTTTTCTTGTTTTCAGGTGCCGGGCTGCTGCGGTTGAAGAGATCGTAATCCGCGCACAAAAGCAGGTAAGACAAGTAAATGCGGCCGCCTTCACCCGATTCCTACTTAACAATGTTCTTTGTCTTTACAGGTGCCGTTAGGCTGCTGAAGAGAAGGCCGCGAAGAATCCGTGAAAGCACTGATGGATCAGGTAAGCGAGCGCGGCTGCGAACGTGTTGCAACTTGCTAACCTTATGTTTCGTTTGCTTGCAGGTTCTGCCGGTGTCTGGATTCCTGGATGGTAAGTATAGTTCTCGTGTCTTTCTTCCACAGGTTGCTGAGCTGAAGCTGGAGATGTCACTGGAATGCTGGAGCTGACTCGGTGAGCGTCCTGCTGCAGATGCAGAATAACGCGAAGCACGTTTTCCCAATCGGGTGTGGTTTAAATAGTGTTGGAGTGATTGGGTGTCTTCTTCCTCAGCCTCGCGCAGGTAAAAGAGTTCCTGTGTTCCAGAGCTAAGGAGTGGCACCAGCCCCACCCAGGTAAGAAAGTAGTCCCAGTTCAGGGAATAGTTCCTCCCAGCAGAAGGCTGGGGACTTCATCCTGCCAGCATTTGCAAAGGTGAGTATGCAGCATGGTCTGCTACAGGTAAGTCCACCCAAGCACCTTTGCAAGAATTATGAGCCCGGCGCCCCTGGCGCCAGGACTGAGGTTCCTTATGAGGCTGGCGCCAGAGGCGCCAGGACATGGTCCAAAGGGCCCCAATAGGGGTTTGCTGGAGCTGGGGACGAGGGTCGTGAGCCTGCTTTCGGGGATGCTGGGCTTGACTTGGCTTCTCGGGAGCAGTGCTCATGACAGCACCCCCCCTCAAGGCCCCTCCCAAACTTGTCTTCCCCGGAGGTTTTGGCCTATTGGGAAAAGTTCGGTGGAATTTTTTTCTGACTAGACGAGGAGCATGGTCGTGGTCAGAGGGTTCCCATGATCGTTCTTGAGGTCCGTAACCCTTCCAGTCGATCAGATAGTATAATTTTGACTTGATGATCTTGGAGTCCAGGATGTTTTTAACCTCAAATTCAGGTTCTCCATTTACTTGAATAGGCTCTGGAGGTTTATTCAGTCTGGTTCCAGGTTGCATAGGTTTTAGTAGAGATATGTGAAACACCGGATGTATTTTCATGTGGGATGGCAAACCCAATTTGACAGCCACTGGGTTTATTATGGCTGTAATTGGATATGGTCCCAGATATTTTGGGTTGAAGGTGTGAGGTCCTTTAAGTGATAAATGTTTGGTGGATAACCAAACTTGATCTCCAACCTCAGGGCGTCTCTTCGGTGTTGGTCTGCTCCCCTTTTGTACCGTTCTTTAGCCTGTTGTAGGTGGATTGTCGCTTCTTTTAAAGCTTGAGTGATAGCATTGTGAAGTTGATCCACGGCAGGCGTTCCAAGATCTTGGGGCGGGTCGAGATTGGAGGTTCGAGGATGAATCCCATATAAAATGTAAAAGGGACTTTTTCCGGTTCCTGAATGGATCGAGTTGTTGTAAGCATATTCGGCTATCCAAAGGATATATTTCCAATTACTTTCCGACTGCTGTAGCATACAACGTAAATATTGTTCCAGAGTTTGGTTTGTCCTCTCAGTTTGTCCGTCGGTCTGGGTATGATGGCTGGTTGAAAGTCTCACATCGATTTGAGCTAAACAACAGCAACTTCGCCAAAAGTGAGAGATAAACTGGCTCCCCCTATCTGAGATCAAAACCGAAGGGAAGCCGTGCAATCTTACAATATTTTCAAGGAATTCCCGTGCTAGAACTGAAGCTGAAGGTAAGCCCTTTAGTGGAACGAAGTGGGCCATTTTAGAAAACAAATCTACAATTACTAGAATAGTGTTGTATCCGGAACAGGAGGGTAAATCGGTGATGAACTCCATGGAGAGGGTATGCCAGGGATGTGGCGGGATGTCTAGCGGATGCAGGAGACCCGCTGGTCTTTCCTTCTGACCTTTGTTTTGGGCACACACACCACAGGACATCACAAACTCCTTTATGTCTTTTCTCCATGACGACCACCAGAAGTGTCTCTTGACTTTTTCCGAGGTTTTGGCAATGCCTAGGTGGCCCTCCATCAAGGAATCATGGTAGCAAGTGATTACCTGTTTTTGTAAATCGGCATGTGGTAGGAATAGTCGTCCCTGAAAATAAGGCAGGTCTTTTTTTATGATGAAGTCCTTTCCCTTCAGTTGCCAGTTTTGTATGTCCGAAGGGGTCACAAGTTGTTTAACTTTTGCTTCGATATCTTCGATGGATTGTGAAAAAATCAGGCCCAGGATTCTCTGTTCTGGAATTATTGGCACAGGTTCAGGATTGACAATATTATCTCCCATTCCAATCGGGAAAGGGCTTCCGCTTTGCCATTTTTGTTGCCGGGGCGATAAGTAATTACAAAGTCAAATTCGGCAAAGAAAAGTGCCCAGCGAAGCTGTCTGGAGGACTGAGCTTTGGCGGTTTTCAGGTATTGTAGGTTTCGATGATCGGTGATTACCGTGACAGTGTGTTTGGCTCCAAGGAGATAGTGCTGCCAGGCCTTGAAAGCGGACTTAATTGCTAAAAGCTCTTTATCTGTGATGGTGTAGTTAATTTCAGGCGCCAAGAACTTGCGAGACCAGAATGCCACGGGGTGCAATTGGTTAGTTTCCGGATCCCTCTGTGATAGAACCGCCCCCATTGCTAAGCTGGAGGCATCGGTCTCAACGATGTAAGGTAGGTCTGGGCGTGGGTGTTTCAGTATGGGTGCTGAGGTAAACTTGGCTTTTAGCTCTTGAAAGGCCTGTTCTGCTTCTGTTGACCACTCGAAACGTTTGTTTTTTCTTAAGAGGGCAGTGATGGGCTGCACCACTCGTGAAAACTCTGGAATAAACCTGCGGTAAAAGTTGGCGAAACCTAACATGCTTTGGACACCTTTCACGGAAGTAGGTGATGGCCACTTGATGATAGCGTCCACCTTTCTCGAGTCCATGTGGACTCCTTTGGGTGTCAGAATAAAGCCTAGAAATTCGACCTCCGTGACGTGAAAAACACATTTTTTGAGCTTAGCAAAAAGCTTATGTTGGCGGAGTTTTTCAAGGACGGCTCTAACATGTTTCCGATGATCTGCTTCTGAAGATGAGTACACAAGGATGTCATCTATGTAGACGACTACGCAAATATCTATGAGTTCTCTGAGGACATCATTCATAAAATACTGAAAAGCGGCTGGTGCATTGCATAGTCCGAAGGGCATCACTTGGTATTCAAATAGTCCATACTTGGTGCGAAATGCCGTCTTCCATTCGTCGCCTTCTTTAATCTGTACCAAGTGGTAGGCTCCCCGGAGATCTAGCTTTGTATAAATGCAGGCGTTCTTAACTTGGTCAAGGAGTTCCGGGATCAGAGGTAGGGGGTATCTGTTCTTTACCGTTATCTGGTTCAGGGCACGATAATCAATACAGGTTCTAAGGTCACCTTCTTTTTTAGGTACGAAGAACAGAGCCGAGGATGCAGGAGACTTTGATGGGCGGATAAATCCATTGGCCAGGTACTGGTCCAGATACTGTCGCAAATGAAGATTTTCAGGCTCGGTAAGGGCGTAAATTCTACTACAAGGGGGAGTGGCTCCGGGTATCAGGTCTATTTGACAGTCGTAAGATCTGTGGGGAGGCAGGGTATTAGCCTGTTCCTTCTGAAAGACATCTTGGAATTCTTGATACTCTGGAGGCAATTGCGGTCCTTCGGATGTTGCTACCGCTAGGCCAATACTGGGTCGAGGATAACAAGTAGGTGCACACTCTGGGAACTGTATCGTCTTTGCTCGCCAATCAATTTGAGGATTGTGTTTCTCCAACCAAGGGATCCCCAGAATTATTTGGAACTGAGGGGCCTTGATCACATTGAACACGATTACCTCCCGATGTCCATCTTGGCCTAATAACGTCACTTCTGTGGTGGTATGGGTTACCGGTCCGGAGGCTATTTCCGTACCATCCACTGTGGTAAGGACGTCTTTAATTACCTTAGGACAAAGGGGTAGGTTCATCCTGGAAGCCATCTCGCGGTCTACATAATTTCCAATCGCTCCGCTATCAATATATGCTTAAATGGCATGCAAACGATCCGGTCGTTCTGGATTTATGAGGACCATTGACATTATGAAGTGCGAGGTCAAAGAACTGGTTTTTACGCTCGGCAAGCGGACCTCTACACTTGTCGGGCGAGGTTGTTTCCCGGCTTGGACTTTTCGGAATTCTTATCAGAAGCTCCCACTGTCTTCTTCGGAGGTTTCACCGGGCAATCTCGGAGGAAATGTCCTGAATTTCCACAATAGAGACATAGCTGCAATTGTCGTCTCCTGTCGCATTCTTTCTGGGTTAGGGGACCCTTTACGACCCCTATTTGCATAGGTTCTACGGCTTCAACTCCTTTGGTGTGAGTTAGTGGCTTAGAGAATACTCGAGTTTCGAACCTGGAGCGGTCTGCCTTTCTGTTTTGCAGTCTGTGATCCAATTGGACCACTAAATCAATGTACTCTGAACAATCTTGAGGGGGATTTACGACCTGGGCTAGGACGTCTTTGAGTTCGCCACGCAAACCCCTATGGAAAAGCGTGATCCTCTTGTCCTCGGGCCATCTAGTTTCTACGATTAGTCTGTTAAATGACGCAATATAAGCCAGAAGATCCTGATTGCCCTGCCGTAGGGAAAGGAGTACGTTGTCCAGGGCCTGCCCCTGGGAATGTCTTGCGATAAGTCTTTCCATATTGGCCTGGAAGGCCTGGAAATTGCGAAGAATCGGGTCATCCTGTGTAACCAGAGGGATCGACCAATCAGCGGCGCTGCCGCTAAGATACGAAAGCACAAAGGCTACTTTAGTCTGATCAGTCGGAAAAGCAGCTGGTCTACAAAGAAAGTGCAATCGGCACTGATTTATGAACACCGCAAACCTCTTAGGGTCACCAGAGAAGCGTTCGGGCGGAGCCAAAGGCACATTTCCGGGCAGATTGATTTGAACAGGATTGGCTGAAGCCGCCGGGGTATAGGTCCCTCCTGAATTAGGTAGAGGGGTTTGCCCCGCTTGTGTTTGTAATAACTGTCTGGCGAGGTCATCAGTTCGTTCTTTGGACATAATCAATTCCCTCCTCAGGGCATTCGTTTCCTGGCGGGCAGCATGTACTTCAGCTCTTAATTCCCCTAGTAACTGGGCCAGTTGATCAGTGTCAGAAGTTTCCATAGCGCCTGGGTAGGAGGTTATTGGAGGGCTTCGCGTTTGGTAACGCTCACCTGATTCCCACGGAGGCGGTGGTCCCGGCTGAACTGTTATAGTCTCTTCAATTGAGAAACGTAGAGCTCGGATGACTCTCTGGACTGGGCTTCCTCTTATTGCCCGTCTGGCTTGCAAGGTAAGGTTTCTGCAGGCGGAAGAAAAAAGGGTTAATGACCGTTTGGCTGGACATCCTCCTCACTAATCGCCAACTCTCCGAAAGTCCAATGTCCTGGTGAGCTCTCACCTTAGGCGTATAAATGCTGGGCTCTCCATCCTGCGACTTATGCAGGGGTGCGTGGGTTCCAGTTATGTCACTGGAGGTCCTCAAAGTCTTTTGTGGCCTTAGAAGTGGCCCAGGTGCTGAGATGCCAAAAGGTGATGCCGCCGTTACTGCACGAGCGGATGCCAGTAGGTATAAAGAGTTTATAGCCTTGAAGAGATGGGCACCTTTAATGAAGTCTTTGCATTGTCTTTTTCAGGTGCCTGGATGCTGAGGGCGTGGTCACTGAGAGCACGACACGTGCGGTTGTACGTAGGTATGGGAATTTCAATGACACCTCAATAATGTCCCTTGTTTTCTGTTTTCAGGTCTTGAGATGTTGCTGGCGTTGTTCGTCCGTTGCCGTTGCACGTGCGAAGTACGTGAGTATAATGATCTGTGACCTTATTATAGCACCTCTAACAATGTTCTTTTCTTATTTGCAGGTGTCGGGACCTTGCGGGCGTTTCCCAGTCGCGGATGCACGTGGGGAAACACGTAAGTGTTAGGCTTTCTTGCAGTCTTTAATGGCACTTAAATAATGTCTTTTCTTGTTTTCAGGTGCCGGGCTGCTGCGGTTGAAGAGATCATAATCCGCGCACAAAAGCAGGTAAGAAAAGTAAATGCGGGCGCCTTCACCCGATTCCTACTTAACAATGTTCTTTGTCTTTACAGGTGCCGTTAGGCTGCTGAAGAGAAGGCCGCGAAGAATCCGTGAAAGCACTGATGGATCAGGTAAGCGAGCGCGGATGCGAACGTGTTGCAACTTGCTAACCTTATGTTTCTTTTGCTTGCAGGTTCTGCCGGTGTCTGGATTCCTGGATGGTAAGTATAGTTCTCGTGTCTTTCGTCCACAGGTTGCTGAGCTAAAGCTGGAGATGTCACTGGAATGCTGGAGCTGACTCGGTGAGCGTCCTGCTGCAGATGCAGAATAACGCGAAGCACGTTTTCCCAATCGGGTGTGGTTTAAATAGTGTTGGAGTGATTGGGTGTCTTCTTCCTCAGCCTCGCCCAGGTAAAAGAGTTCCTGTGTTCCAGAGCTAAGGAGTGGCACCAGCCCCACCCAGGTAAGAAAGTAGTCCCAGTTCAGGGAATAGTTCCTCCCAGCAGAAGGCTGGGGACTTCATCCTGCCAGCATTTGCAAAGGTGAGTATGCAGCATGGTCTGCTACAGGTAGGTCCACCCAAGCACCTTTGCAAGAATTATGAGCCCGGCGCCCCTGGCGCCGGGACTGAGGTTCCTTATGAGCCTGGCGCCAGAGGCGCCAGGACATGGTCCAAAGGGCCCCAATAGGGGTTTGCTGGAGCCGGGGACGAGGGTCGTGAGCCTGCTTTCGGGGATGCTGGGCTTGACTTGGCTTCTCGGGAGCAGTGCTCATGACAGCCTGCCCATTTTAGTAGAGTTGAAATGGGCCCATTTCTTTCCATTTCACTAGGCCTTATGTCAGAAATCACTGTTTTGTACTGGCTTTTTATATTTCAATCGGACTCTACATTAGCCAGCTTTACTCTCACAATAGGGGCCTAGCATGGCTTCTCATTCTCTGTCACTCTGGGGCTGTACACCACATACCTACTCTACATAAAAACATCAGCATACAATAACTTCTGTGTATAATAGACATAATGTGCCTCATTACGAGGTTGGAGGAAGCCTTGTCGGTTTTACTGGCAAGGCTACCTCCAAACTCGCATCCAGGTCTGGCACCCAGAAATGGGCAATTACCAGCCTATTCCGTCCCAGCCGGACCCGTTAATTGCCCTTTTGCTCATAGGGCTCAATGGGAATGGGGAGGGTGGTAGCACTGGTACCGTTAATAATGGTACCAGTGCTACCATCATGTTCTGCTCGCGGGTGCCGGTTCGGCCAGCAGGTCAGACCTGGTGGCTGCAAGAGCACCCGCGAGCAGAACTCCTAGTATAGCAGTACGGTAGCAATGGTGCCGGTAGCGATACCAGCACCCTTGTTGCCTTACCGCAATACATGTAATGAGGCTTGCTCAGAAGAATAAAGTCACTTTTGTTACTAGGATAGTCCATCTGCGGGAAGAAACATCACAACATGTGACCAGAGCTAAAGCACAGTCACTGAACCCACTTGTGCTAGCCTCTCATCACAACCAATAACTAAACTGAAACCAGAGATTAACCACTGCATTACGAAGTGTTGGGAGACGAGTTCCCATTCGTCCACCAGTCCCTTAACTTCAAAAGCAAGTTCAAGAGCTTCGGTCGAATTCCTGCAATCCCTTTGTTGGTCCATGTCCAGGAAGCAGATGAACACATTTTGCTTGAACAGTGAATGCGCACATACGTCGGAAAGTATTCTGGGCACAGCTGCACACTGAGGCTACATTAATGTGAGGCCCCTCATCAACGTCATCATTTTACTATTGTATTCCGGCAGGACAGGGCTCCTGTGGCAGCCCTTGCTAGGTTCCACACAGTGGCTTTACGTGCCTGTGGCCATTGGTAGCCTCAGCAGGACCTCTTGCAAATCCTGCTGCACTACGCCGACCATCTGGGTGGCCTCACTGCTCCCGGGCTGTATTGGCCTGGGGCCCTGGCACTGCTGCAGTCTGGAAGATTCTGCACTGAAGCTCAACAACCGATGTCAGCTTGCAGAGACTCGTAGCTTCACCGGGGACCATTACCTGAATTAAGGCACTGAGCTTGATACTTCCAAAGGAAACCAAAGAAGCAGACAAGTCACCAATTATGTTCTGATGCCAGTTAAGCTCAAACAGGAAATTTCTCTGTGCATGTAAAGTACAGTACTCCTACATCCTGTCGTCTTTCCTCCATACTGTATAGGCGTCCCTTACTAGGGACGGGATCGGAAAGGATATGTTATGTCATGTTAAAGGTACTTGTATAGCGCACCGTCACCAACGGAATTGGTCCCCAGGTGCCCTGGTGGATCTGTAAATAGGAGGAAGGCAGGTAGGGTTAGTCGGGAGGAGGGGAGTAGGAGAGTGGGAGAGGTGGTGTGCTGTTGGCAGCTTCAGCTCGGTATACACCGAGTGCTGGGCTTTGGTGCAAGTATCGGATCGGGTGAGGTCTTGTGTGCTGTAGGTGCTGTCTATGTGTTGTTGATGAGGTGTGGTAAAGTGCGTGTGGATTGCTGGGAGAGAAATGGTTGTGTGAGTTGTGTGGGTTTAGTATGCAGAAAATTGAGGGTTAGGTTAGTGGGGTCTGTATCCTGGTTCAGGTACTTCTGGTTCTGTTTGAGCTGTATCCCGAAAGAAAAATGGTTGTGTGAGTTGTGTGGGTTTAGTATGCAGAAAATTGAGGGTTAGGTTAGTGGGGTCTGTATCCTGGTTCAGGTACTTCTGGTTCTGTTTGCGCTGTATCCCTGTGAGTGGAGTTGTTGCTGGTTCCTCATGGGCCGTCGCTGTGGTGGTGCTGCGCATATCCAGCTGTATCATAGTGAGTCTTGTATGGGGTGGTAGGTGTGTCTGGGCCAGACAGTACAGCCATTTCTTTGGGTGTGGAACTGGGTTGGTGCTATCTATTCTCTTGTTATCTAATGTGACACTGGTCAATTGAAGCTTTGAATGGTTCAAGGTCAGAATGCTGTTGAGGCATGCTAGTGCGTCCGTCTTGGTCGCCCGTTGTTTTCCATCGTCAGTTTCCTCCTATCATGACTACCTTTCAGTTAGTTCTTTGGTTTCCGTAGGGTGACTTCCTTAGGGCTATTGTTTAGTTGTAGTTTGTATCTGATGGCGCATTGTGCTTCCCGCTGTATTTTGGGTGCTTATTCTGTTTCTTACCCTCTGGGTTGGAGCTAATGGTACAAGGGTTCCTATTCCCTAGCTGTCTGCTGTGATTAGTCTGTTGGGAATGGCTATAGTTTAGGGTCAGGGTCCTATTGATGAGTCGTCCTGGTGTTTCTGTCTTCGTCTTTCTATGTATTCTGTCTTTGGTCCTATTACGGCTGTCTCTCGGTTAGTCGTTTGGTATGTCTTGAGATTTTTCCGTCTCTCCATTCATTGCTGTTTTAGTTGTGAGTGTGCCCCTGTGGCTGGTCTTTCTAGTTATGACGTGAAGAGCCAAGTTTTGAGTAATTTCCTGAATAGTTAGTGATTTCTTGTGTTACGTATGTGCTTTGGAAGGTCGTTCCAGGTTTTCGGCACTTGGTGAGAGAAGGAAGACCCTTCGAGTTTTCTTTTGTTGTAGGGTTTCGGTTCCAGGCGCATGTCAATGCTTGATCTGAGCGTTCTTGTTGGTTGATGTAGACGCAGTTTGTCTCTCAGAAATTCAGCGCCTTGGTTGTGTACTGCTCTATGCGTGATGCACATTGTTTTGAATTTTATTTGTTGTTTTATTGGTAACCAATGTAGTGTTTTCAGTGCAGGCGTGGTGTGTTCTCTTCGGGGTAGTTTCAGAATTGTCCGGCTGCCGCAGTTTGTATGCGTTGTAGTTTTTTTAAAAGTTGTTCAGGCATACCTAAGTATAGGCTGTTGGCATAGTCTACTCTGGACATGACGAGGGCGATGAGGATGGTTGTTTTATTGGCGAATGATAGGAACGGTAGGATACTCTTTGCCGCTCGCAGGAGGAAGAAGCATTTCTTGAGAAGAGCATTTACTTGTGGGTCTAGCGTCAGATTGTTGTCCATCAGGACCCCCAGGTTTTTTACAATCGGAGAGGGTGCAGGGGATGTCCCGAGTTCCCTTGGCCAAGGGATGAAGTGGTTTTCTCCTCCATTTTTTGTGACAATCATTATTTCTGTTTTGCCTGGGTTGATTTTGAGGCAGTTGGAGTTCATACAGATAAATACATTGCAGAGGCAGTTTTCTAGGGTTGAGTTTATTTCTAGTCTGTCTTGTATTTTGAAGATTATTTGTGTATCATCGGCGTAGTTATAGCAGGTGAGGCCGTGACGTTTAATGATTCTGATAAGTAGATATGTTGAATAGTAGCTGGGAGAAGGATGATCCTTGTGGTACTCCACAGGTGGAATCTCTTGGGCTGGATTTGAAGGGTTTCATCCATACGGTTTCCGTTCTGTTTGTTAGGAAAGATTTGATGCTCAAATAAGAGTTTAAAAATTGTGCAGTTTCATGCTGCTTCTTTCCAAACACACACTGTACATCAATTCCACTTTAAATCACTTCCATGGCAGTTGTGACCCAAAATACTGTTGGTAATGCAGTGATTTTTAGTACATTAAGGGATCCATAGACACGCTCTACAGTAGAAGGCTACCAGGGTAGCTCAGCAGGTTGAGAGACCGGTACTGAGATGTTATATATTAAAAAGTGGTTGTTAATTGAATGACTTTTTGCAATTTTCTTATAAAAACAAGTGCTATAAAATGTGTTTGGCCAGGGGATCGGTTGGGCTGGTCGCTTGCTTATAGTCACGCCTTAGGTGGGGGTATTTCGGCCCGTGTAGTGAAAATCAAAAGTTGGCACCCATGAACCCACCGTTTAATTTCCTAATAACTGCTGTCGGCACAACAGAAGCATTTATTTGTGATTGAGTAGTTTGACAAGCATATAGCATCTTCAGAAATATAACCTGTGATCGAACACAAAGGAAGAGGCACAAGAATTACTGGGTATTTGTGTGGTAGTCTGACAAAAAAAGAAATACATTACAAAACAAAAGAGTGAATGCAAGTTTAAGGAGCATTTTTAAGTTTGGAAATTACTTTATTTTCTCTATGAACGTGTAAGATACACATTTGGAAAATGATAGTGTGCCCAGGGTTTAGGAAGCCTGCTTTTAACAGTGATGTCCACCCCACCCCCACCTCCCAGTTATAGTCATGGCCCATTGATCCCTGTGGAGTCCCTTTCGGGCCACAAGAAAGAAAATGGGCTGAGCAAATAGAACCTGCGCCTGAATGATGGCTGGGGGAAGGAGCACTTCCCTCAGCGAAGCTGAGGGCTCGGTAATGTCTTGCCAGGGCTGAGGCAGGCCGGGTCCGAGATCTGTGGAGACATATGATGCCGTATCTCTGATCCGGCAAGAGCCGGCCCATTGACCAGCACATGAATGCCCATTATTCCCAACCGTCACTTACCCGAACCCTTGTTCTCCCAACACTCGAATGCACGGCCATGTGCTGGACTGCGCATCACAACATATCTTTCATTTTAACAACATGATATTTAGCCAGAACAATAGTAGCAACATGTAATGATCAGTACATCAACGAAAGCCATTTCTTTGGTGGCCCGTAGATCTGGCGATGAAATGGCGGAAGCCCACCATCTTAGAAGTCATCCCATGTAGGGGTACAGCTCTGCTCTGCCTTGCCACGCCCTTTTCACTGATGGGGCTTTGCGGTGGAGGGCAAGATGTATCCCTATTAGGAGCAGATAGTGTCAGTGCTAGAAATGGAAAAGATTTACTTGGAGAACAACGTGCGCCCCCACCTTTGAGTGGTGGGTGGGACTGGGAGGGCAGAGCTAAGTTTTGAATGATGTGCGTGCCCTGAATATAGGATGCTGCCTGCTTTGCATAAAAACAAAGTTCATTTTGGGAACATATGGCTGACCACCAATTTATTAAATATTTCTGTGCTAGTTATTCAAACGTTTATTCCTTCTGAGCATGCAATGCACACTTGGTATGGTGTTAATTTCCTCTGTCAGAATAGTCACCATAACATTAAAATGTATGCAAAGCACCAGACATATATAGATTTGGACAGGTTTATTGTGAGCTTGGGCTGCTGAGCAGACTGCATTTGAAAGTCATCCTTTGAAGTCTCTGCTGCATGTATAGAAACACTGAGTGCTGTAAATCCCCACAAATTGAGGAAGCTCTCTGCACCTGGGGGGCGGGGCAGGGCTGGCAGAGAGCTTCCTCAACTTGTAGTGGCGGGGGGAGGGGGGGTCGGGTCTTGTCTCTACACTGAATGGTGCTCCGGAAAGACAGTCTGCTGGGCCTCATTACGAGTCTGGCGGTAACCACGGCGGTACCGCTGGACTCGTATTACCATTCCGCCTCCGTGATTCCCGGAATTACCGGGGCATTACAACCCCGGTTTTCCGGGAATCACGGAGGCAGAATGGTGTTAATCCCCATTCCCATCGAGTCCTATGGGCCTCGATGGGAATGGGGATCATGGAAACACCGGCAGCATCTCGTAATGCTGCCGGTGTTTCCTCGTCCGCCTGCAGGCGGGCGGTGTTAATCCCGCCAAGTCAGACCTGGCGGGAACATCACCTCCCGCCTGCAGGAGTTGTGATCGCCTGGCATGGAAACAACGGTGGCGACGGGTTTACCGCCACCGTTGTTTCCATACCGGGCAATTTGTAATGAGGCCCAGTCTTTGCCAGAGCGCAGCTCCTTCTTGTTCCGGCCCAATTCCTCCCCTGGATAGTGCGGAAGTATCGAGCAGAGCTTCTACGTGCACATTGCATTCAGACCACTGAGGTGTTCCCACTCTCACCACATTCCACCTCGAGCCATCTTACAAACGCTCTTGTAACACAAACTTACCACTCTCATGGGAACAGAATACTTTGACAGACCCTTTCTCATTCAACGTGGTAGCTTCACACTCACTAAGTCTTTCACATTGTGTTTAATCCTCGTAGCACCCTTCCTTTGGTCAATATACTCTTTCTTAGCCAATTCTTTATCACGTACATGTTTATTCGTAGGGTGCCGATCAGACAAGTGAATTCATGCTTCCGTCCTTTGTCGCCTAGCTATCCTGGGAGCATATTACACACCGGAAGTCTCCCAATGAGCAGCTCAAATAGTGTGCGGCCGGAAATGGTATGATGCCAAACCTCTTTACAACACTCATGGCCAGTTCCATCTACCGGCCACAGCAATCTTCATGTTCTCTTTAATAACACGGTTGCAGCGTTTGCACGGCCCATTCCTTCGGGGTTGATAGAAAGAAGCGCATGCGTGTTTTATGCCTCCTTTCTTTCAAAAAACCTGCATATCACACCAGAGCCAAATTGTATCATTATCAGTTACAATTGCTGTAGGCAGGTTCTCTAACTTAAACCAAGACTAAAACCTGAATCATTTCATTGGTATTGATTTCTGACATACCAGACACCTAGGGCCACCTTGAGTGGTAGTCTGTTGCTACAAGAATACAGCAAAAGTTGTGATCCAGAGTCTCAAACCAATCTGTGATGTCCATGGTGATCTTGGACCAAAGTCACTCTGGAAATTCCATCGGGATCAAAGGAGGTTCAACCGGCTTCAACAAATTACCACTCTGAGCACACGCAACCCAGCATCTGACATGAACCTCAACATCATGATCTATACATGGCCAGCAGAAACCTTTGTATATTTGCTTCTTCATCGCTGACCTACCACAATGGAACTTGTGATTCTGATCAACAATTACACTCCTCAAACTACAGGGAGGCATGAACTTGTCCTGCCGTTGAACATTCCCATTACATTCATGGAGATCATCACACTTTCCAAAACCATTGGACTAATGAAAAGTAAACTTTCTCAGCTTGCCATCAAGTCACAGAAAAATCATGTACTTGAATTAGAAAGTCATCCACGTGGCGCTCTCTTGTCCACAACTGCTCATTAATTTAACACCCTTTTCACCATTCAATTTCATCCACCACCAGCACCCGATCAACTATCCACGCAACTTCAGTCTTCCTCCTCAGAATCGCTGTCCTCGTGCAATGGGTGGCATGACAAGCAATCCGCTTGGATGTCAGTTTTACCCGGGATATACTGCACACAAAAACTGGTAAGGTTGCAATTTGGTAGCCCATCTATCTAATCTGAGGGAATTGTCCCTCACGCTGCTTGACCCAAAGACATTTCTCAATGGTTTGTGGTCAGTATACAGAACGAAGGGTGTTCCCCAAACAAATATATGGAAGTGATTGGCTGCCCAACAACACGCCAATGCCTCGCGCTCAATGACATAGTACATATGTTCTGTTTTGTTAAGGAAGAGCGAGGCAAAAGGGACAGGGCACCATTTTGCCACCGGTTTCCCCTTTGGGACCTCAAACTGCTTGAGGGAAGGAGCGTTAACTATTTACCTTTTTTATTCCCACAAAACATTTCTCAGTATCCCCTTCCCATGCATAAGTTTGATCCTTTCTCAATAAAATGTTCATTTTGTTCAGGTTTTTCAGCAAAATTAGGGACACATTTTGAGTAAAACGCAACTAGGCTGAGAAATTACATCAACTGTTCTTTTTTTTTTGTTGGCTAGTGGTGCATTTAAAATGGCATCAAGCCCTATTTACCTTGGTTTCCCTAGACAGCGTATGCCCCAGGTATTCAATTTAATCCCTTTTAAAGTGATACTTTTCTCTGCAACATGAGACCAACCTTTCCCAACATGCTTAAAACCGTAGCCACCCTCTTACAATGTTCTTCTAATGTATGGGAAAATATCAGCACATAGGGCTTCATTACGAATTGGCCGGTCCGGAAACAACGGTACCGCTAAGCTTGCCGGTACCGTTGTTTCCGGATCAGCAAACTACAAGTTCTGCAAGCGGGTGCCTTTTCGCCCGCCAGGTATGACCAGGCGGGCGGAACAGCACCCGCTCGCAGACCATGTCGGATGCACCGGCACCATTCACGAATGGTGCCGGTGTATTCGACCTACCCATTCCCATTGAGTCCAACAGGACTCAAATGGGAATGGGGAGTGATATTTTCCGGCACCCGGGAATGGGCAATTACCGGGTCCACCGGGGCTGTAATGCCCTGGTAATTCGGAAAATTCATGACTCTGTGGCAGCCGTGCCGGTATTCACTGGCACGGCGACCGCCAAGGTCATAATGACTTCCATAGTCTTGTAATGCCACCACACCTTTCATCCTCCGGAACTTCTTCATCATTAATTTCTTAAATAGTAAGGACGCGCTCGCTAAGCCAAAGGACATCACCTTAAATTGAAACAACTCATTAGGGGAAACAAACCATCAAACTGCCTGATTCTGGGTGCAGTGGCACCTGATAGTAGGCGCTTATCATACCTAGACTAGAATAATATTGTACATTGCCTATCAGAGACACTAACTCGTGCATATTCGGAATGGGATGACATTCCACTACTATGCACTTGTTGGGACCACGAAGATCGGCACACAATCTTAAACGTCCATTGGTCTTCTTCGATAATCCTGTGGGGGACACACCCACTCAGTGTTGTCGATTGGTTTAATGACTCCTTGACTATATAGCTCAGCCAAAATCCTGCCTAATACCTCCTATAATTTATCAGCACCTTATGTAATTTGTGTGCAACGGGTACTGCATGAATCTTTAATGCCATTTGTTTTTGGTACTGTGATGAATCCAATGATGTCATCACTCCTTTTCTGAGGTCGCCTCTCCCATGTGACCAGGGGATGGCGACTGCTACCTGATCCTGACCCTGGGGGTGGCTATTTGAAGGATGATCACATGGGGGGAGTGAGGCAGCATAGGGTGAGACAAGATATCCGCCTTTCCCTTTTAGTGATATCACCTCCATTCCACATGCTTTGAAGGCATATTGTGACCCCCCTCAGCAACCTACAAAACATCTTGACAATATCCTTCAATATTCTGAAATCAACCTACTGACATGAGGAAGTGGAAATCCAGAACGAAGATTGCTCAACTGAAGCAAAACGAGCAGTCTAGCAGTTGAAGAAAACTGTTTGGCTCTAGTAGTTGGAGAAATCCGATTGGCTCTGAGCATCTCCTTTTCTCAGCGTGTTCAAAGATGGAACAACTGAGCAACACAGTGAGATCCAACTGGCTAGTTTACGCCAGGGAAAAAACAAACTGTCAGGAGGACAGACGGGCACAGATGCACTAGAAAATCGTGGAGTAAAAGAAGGAAGCGAGCAAAGCCGAAGAGCAGAGCGGAAAGCAGGCAAGGCAGCGTCTGTGTTGGTGGTGCAATCGCACAGGCACCAGAGACGCAGATGAGAGAAGTGAAGCAGAGAGGAAGGTTCGTACCAGTAAGGGAAGCCAGGGTGACACGGTAAACACCATCCCCCACAGAGCTGAGCCGTCCGAACAGAAGAGCGAGAGCTGACCTGAAGTAGAGAGGAGGCTTCATGCCAGCAAGGGAAGCCGGGGCGACACACCAAACTCCATCCGCCGCAGAGCTGTGCTGACCGAACCAAAGAGAGAGAGCAGAAGTGAAGCAGGACCTCGAACAGGGGTCTGAGAAGCTACGAAAGTTGTTCAAGCACTGGTGAGCCCATAGTAAAAGGCTGGGGCACCAGGTGGAAGTGGGAGAAGGCACCCCTAAGCACAAGTGGAAGGCAAATCCTTACAGCTTGCTATGTGGCAAATCTTCATAGCCCCAGTACTTGGGGAAGAAGGAAAATACAAGTACCCCAAATGGAAAAGGCAACTTGGGGAACCTAAATACCGCCTTGGTCCCAAAGCTTTTGACTATTGTTTTGTTGAAAGTCCTGGCAGGAGAGTACACTAGGTGAACGGCAAGTCTGGGACTCGCACCCATAACGTTGAAATTGAAAGTCATGGCAAGAGAGTATACCAGGTAAGCTAGAGAATTGAAGCAAAACAGAAAGGAAGAGCAATACCCCTTCCTGAAAAGAACTGTACAACAGACCTGTCAGGGAAGTATACCAGGTGTTGTGTGAGTCTGGAACCCGCACCCAAGTTGTGGCATTCTAAAGAGTGAACCCAAAGGAAGAGTCATACCCTTAGGGTTTTGAACTACATTGCATGAGGAGAAAACCTCGGGAAAGGAGTCGTTTCCCAGAGAGGGAATTGCAGCACCAAGTGGAGGGAGTTATTCTCTTGGCCTACCAGAACTTCTTTATTCTTTTTTGAACTTTTTACTTTGGTGAAGAGAAACCTAGGGAAGGGAGCCTTCCCCTGGAACTGTGAACACTATTCATTGGAGATTTCTGTTGAATTTTCATCTTTTGTTGAACTCTTTCAAGCCAACAACATTATCCTTGGCACCTTATAGTTATTTTTAGTGTGAGAGGGCGAGGATAGGATTTCAGACACAGGAGATTTTTGCTTTGGACATATAGACAACAGATCGACCCTTCATTTTTGGTTTAGTCAGGGAAATACCTCTTAGATTAGGGACAGTTAGGCCTTTCCCTCAGTGACCATATGCAAATCAGCCTTGGTCCCACTCCAAAAGGGGCAGGGCAGCCCAGACTACTAGGTCACATCCCTTCTGTATGAGATCTCAAGCATCTCCAGACATGTTTCAGCCCTTGGGTGGGGCCAAGCCTGATTTGAATATGGTCTACCCCCTTCTTTAATGGCTTGGTAGGCAGAGAATGATAGTCTGGAGGGTTGCCCAGACCAATGTCAGAGGTTAAGATCAATTCCAAACCTTCCAGCCATCACCCCCTTTTTTTTCTTATAAAGCAATACATGGACAAATTAGGCAACTGCACAAAGGACAGTGAACACAGCAGTTCAACTGTTGAGTACTCTCGACAGTGTGCATACTCGTGGAATTGTCACACTCAAGAACCTCGGTGCCAGGATGCTGCAGCAACCTACACAATTTGATGACAGGCCATGCCAATGTGATAAACGCCTGTTCAGCTTGACCGAAAATACAAAGAAAGGCGTCATAGAAATTGGTTTGGAAGCTTTCATTCCGTTGATCTTTCCTGAGAACAAAGTACCTAAGACCCGATTCTGAACTGTGGCAAGAACTTAGCCGATAATTTCCTCTCCAGTTTCCAGCACCTTTATTCTGAGGTGGGTCGGAGGATTTGAGGGGAGCTGCCATGCTTTCCAGCTGCACAAGCTCATAACATCTTATGTTGTGGGAGCAACATGTGCACCAGTGTCACTACGAGGATTTCTACAAGGATTTCTAAAAAGCCTTCCACTTTTCTGACTAAATAAAATCGTATTGACCTTTTGGTAAATTGGAAAAGTGCTGTTGACATTCAGGATTTATGTCGAGGACAAACAGTCCTTTTTCAACACCCCAGAGGCAGCGATGAACTACATAGAATCATTGCCACAAACCAGCAGCAGTGGAAACAGTTCAAGTCGAGTTTCTTTAAATCCCAATTATGTTGTAATTAAATGTAGTTATATTTAGTACGCTTTTCAACAAGTGTTATATGTTCCTGCCTACGATGTCACAGTGGAGGCAACATCATTTCTCTTTAGATCTGTTGGGTGCAAACCGTTCTCTGTACAGTGAAAAATCTGTATTATTTATTAGTCTAATGGGTAGACGGCAAATGGTGGCTCTGCTTAGGCTGAATTCTCTGTGGCGCAGTCCCCCTGTTGATGTGAGTACAGGGCCCCTCTGTGATACTTCCAGGGGCTGCCTCAACATACTTAACATAGGCAGTCTACTACTGTTCGCCCCCACTCAGTAAGATATGTATCATCCCATTGTAGCCCACCTTAGCTAAATAACTGAGGCCAGACCAGCTATTTTTTATTGTGACACAAAAAGGAAGCAGTTTTATTCTTACACGTTTCAGACTATCAGTTCGAACCAAATATTAATATATTTAATAGCTTTTACAACCCCAGACGATCGGCAGCATCTTTCTGTTTATTATTCTTTCTTCTTGGTACCCCCTTTTCCTTTTATCTCTCTTTATTTACAGTCAGATCTCTTTTTCTCTGTATCTATTCTTTTTCCAGCATACTTGTGCCTCACTCCCCAAACCTCCCAGAGCCTCCCGCTCTGAGCGAAACACATTGGCATCTCCGCTGATGCTGCAGGGTGCTTTCCTTTCCCCACCAGAACAGGCTGAAGCTGACAGCCATGAGGGTGCATCTCCTTTTTGACCTTGACGCCCCCTGCCGTGCTAGGCTAACAGGGGGCCATTTACTCTTGGTCCTTTTTACCGCCTGAGTTACCGCCACAGCAAGAAGGGGTTTTCGCCCCTTTGCCGCCCCCACTAGTGCAAAAGGTTGCAAAAAGGTTCTTCTTATTCACAGCCTAACCCTCTTGGGGCATCCTGCAAGTTCAGCAAAAGGAGGTACCAACTCATGTCTGACAGGTGAACCTCGTCCTTCTCATACTCCCCAGGCACTCCTAAGTTTATCAGCCTGTGCCTGATTGTTGAGAAACCATCCCCCCTGCAAAATGTTGTCATTGCCATGTTCAACTTTTCCCTCAACTTCTCCACTGCTGAGTTTGAATTAGCTCCTCTCCACGCGAACCTAGGCATCATCTCTGACCACATCAACTCGCAAGCCCCCAGGTCCTTGCTCAATACCCACAATGTTCAGCGCATTTCTTTCAGCAGTTGCCCTTTGCCCAATTGGGCCAAGTCGTTTCACATAGAGAGATTATTACTATGTCAGGGGGACGTCCTCCTTGATCATTTCTGCCACTGTTCTCTCCTGTTCATCCCTTTTCCTTCCTTCCTTACCAAACCAAAGAATGTCTTTCTTACTCAAGGTCCTCTTTCTTCCAATCCTCCTGACGTTCGCCCATTCCGTTGCTCTCAATACGAGCGAGAGGCCAATCACCCATACTACCGTTCTGTCACACGTGGCATCCTCTAGCATGGAGGGAGAAAATTATACACAACCATCATTGGCGAGCTCTACATCTCATCGGTCCTAATGTTCTTTATATAGGCCCCCCGATTTCCATCGCCTGATCTCCTTAAAGGATAGTTCCGGGACTTTTTTTTTATTGTCCCTACGGTTCGGCCATGTGTTTTTAAGCATAACTCGGTAGATCGTAGAAAACTTTCCTATGGACCTTACCCGACTTTTCGTCCATTATCGCACTCGAAATCAGCCGCCATTTTCTGATAATCCTCTCATTTCCCCCCATCGCCCTGGCTCACCTGCTTTTGCGGCACTAAATCAAATCCCCCGCCCCAGAGCCTGACATCAGCAGACGCATACCACCCATTTCCCAACGCCAAAACACGTTTCGTGTCAACAATCGCTGCGCCTCAGCTAATGAAGTGTCGCCATGGAAATGGCAGGACGCCTCTTTCCTCAATAAGTATAAACACACCGTTTCACAACACACAGCAGCAGATTTTCGATTCCATTCCTCTCTCTGTGTTACTTTGAGTATTCTGTGACTCGTTTCTGTGCTCTGGTCAGCTACCTTCGCCGCTTCTAGGCCTTGTGAACACCTGCACCATCTCTGTAAATTATTTTACTTTCTTTACCACACAATGGCTACAATAATGCCGTATATGTACGAGCCCAAGTACACCGAGGAAGAACTACTGGAAAGGCAAGCACGCGAAAACGATGGGGATTCGGACGGCAGTTGGGAGGACCAGTCAACGGATGAAGAGCCTGGACCATGTCGCATGGACGGCGTCTCCACCTGGTGCACGTGCAATCGGTGCGAGTCAATGCCAACTGAGGAGGAGAACTGCTGCTGCCGTGAAAATTCCGGGTGCTTGGCCTACATTTCGGAAGGCGAGCCAAGTCCGCAATGCATCACCGAGCTGCCAGAGTTCAGGGAAGCCTGCCTCTCACGGACCGTGTTGAGGATGATGATGGTGCTTATGCACGAACTTCGCGGCACTGTTCGTCCGCGTAATCCGAGTAACGAGTAAGTATACTCTGGTTGTGATGTCAGTGATGCCACTACTATTTCATGGTCGTCTCCCACATATAAAATTACATCTACATATCATTCGAATGCATGCAAAATTGGTTCCATATTGTGCATTTTCTAGATAGAATTTTTTTCAAAGCAGAATGACATTTTTTACCTGAATCGACAGTGATAAGAAAGTTTTGTCATTTTAATACAGTTCGCATCTTTCTTTTTCACAGGTGGTACAGGCTGGTGGACTATCGTTGCTTCACTTGGTGGCTTCACGGGAGGCTCGGACACCGCGTTCGGAGAGTAATACGTGCCTGTGCGGTACTTGCCATTAGACAACATTTCCCCAGCGACAGTGGACAATACCGCGGATTTTCCCTGGATGTGCTGCAACCGGAACTTTACAATGTGTAATGTTTATTATTTATGTTCAATTGAAATTAAGATCTAAAATAAAACCCAACATATATTTTAACAATGGTTGTTTTGATTTTTTAAATGAATCTAGTGTGTCTCCATTGAATAGTCTTCCTGTGCCTTGTCACACCACATGTCTCCGGCCAGCATCCTCCCTCACGCTGGCCGCCCACCTTCAATCCACATAACCGTTGAACCCATATGCAGCAGACATACATATGTTATTTTGCGGGTTGGCATCAAGCCTAGGCATCCAGGGTCTCCAGGGTGAACTGCACCCATATATTCTCCTGGGACGGTGAGGTATTTATAAACTCACCCCCCTGCCTTCCATGTACTAGATCCTGCAGCCTGCCTCTTACATGCAGTTAGATGGCCTCTCCTTGGTGAGGCCCTGCGGCAAACGAGTCTTGTCTGCACGACCACCGCCCCAATCCACCCCCCGCCCTATCAAAGGCAGTTCGCACCGGGGTACTTGTGCTGCCAAGTGGAGCTGTCAGGGAGCGATAAAGGCCAGGAGGTGCCAAAGACCATGTACACTTCAAAGTGGTCTATGGAGCATGGGTTGTTGTTCCCATGTCTACCTCCAGACCCCGTGTCTCCTGCCAAGCATCCCCCCTCACGCTGGGCAGCCCCCTGCAATCCACATAAGTGTGTCTCCATTCACTCCCTGTGTCTTGTCTGCACGACCACCGCCCCAAACCACCCCCGCCCTATCAAAGGCAATTCGCACCGGGGTACTTGTGCTGGCAAGTGGAGCTGTCAGGGAGCGATAAAGGCCAAGAGGTGCCAAAGACCATGTACACTTCAAAGTGGTCTATGGAGCATGGGTTGTTGTTCCCATGTCTACCTCCAGACCCCGTGTCTCCTGCCAAGCATCCCCCCTCACGCTGGGCGGCCCCCTGCAAACCGCATAATGCCACGACATATACACGTCATTCATTCACAAACACACCCCTGTTTCGAATTCTTTATAACCCACTTCATATTTCCAATGAGAACTTCTTTGCGCTTCGCTAGTCAACCCGTGAAGGTGCTGGTTATCTGCTCTTCGTCTCTGTGAACTTCCGTGACCACTTCGAGGAAACTCGTCAGTTTGCAACCTGTGAACTGCTCCCTGTTCTACGACAAGAAACTACTCTGATCCCGGAATCTAACTGTTTGTTCGTCAAGGTAAGGCCATGTACCATAATCATTTTGCGTCCAATTTCTTTTCGTTCAAGACAGTACATGCAAGGAACTAGTCACATGTTCTGAGTCTAGTCAAATTATCTTTCTATTTTTTTAAAGTTATTCAAATACTTATCCACATGTGAATAACGTGTATAGTTCCAAGAACCAAAACGAACCTTGCATTGAACCTTTTATGTGTCATTTAATTTTTTAACACATTGGTATTCATAGAGAATTGTTGATCTTTACTTTTCAGAACTTTCCACAATGCCTGCCTGTTCCATTGGCGGTTGCCCTTCGAAGACCCATAATAAATCTGAAGGTACTATAATGCATGTTTTCCCTAAGACAATAGATCAGATAAGAGAATGGGTCCGATATTGCGGATATCCACCATCTGAGCTTGAAAGTAGACTCCTAGAAGTCTTCGCGGACAAGAGGGGTGATCGATACCGCATCTGCAGCAGGCACTTTAGCTCAGACATGTACTCCACATCAATGCTAATAAAGAAGAACACACCGCGAGCGAGGCGAAAATTGCTCTCAACCTCTATTCCCACTCTATTCGTCCACATCCCTCCACTGGTGAGTCAAGTTTACGTATTTATCTCTCGGCCTTGCGGTAGTGTGTAGCATTAGCTAACAATAATTTCCCCATTTATGTATCCACTCAATATGAAGGCGGAAGATTCTCCATCCGTGTCGTTATTGCAGTCATCAGCCACTTCAAGCGCCTATCGGGTAATCTTACTTGGCTATTCTGCCACTGACTTCTTTTAGGCATGTAAATCAATAGTTTTAATTGATCGTGTAATTATTTTACCTAATGGTACACCCTTGTACTCGTCCTCTAGTCTTTGTTTTCAGTTATAATTATTGTTATCCAAAATAATGCAAGTACTGTCTTTCAGGGAGATGCTGAGGAGTCCAACGTATTGACGACAACCGTTGATGTCACTCAGATGCTCGAGGTACGTTTCCGGACAGTTCCATCGATGGATATCATCAGATCTTGCATTCTTGTAGCGTGATTGTTACACACAATGTTTCTTTCGTTTTTAGCCATTGATATGTCCTTCTGTCGTCGCCCTCCTATGTGTCTTCTTTTTTCAATATTGTGTTCATTACTAATGAAAGTCCTATGTTTCAGGGAGTCGATGGAGCATTAGTCCAAGAAGAAGGGGGAGCATGCAGTTACGGGTCGGCGCAACAGCTTGCAGAAGTGTGCACCGCAGTTACATCGTCCCTTGATGTTCTTATGCATTTCGAGGTATGGATACTGACAGTTTGATCAAGCGAAATCATATGACGTGATTACATACGCTATACTTCCTTCTTTATTAACGCAAGTACTATGTTTCAGGGAGATGACGGAGCTTCTTCTACAAGAACATCACCCCTAGTAGTTGATGCAGATCTCTGGGTGGTGACACTTCCAATGATCGAGCAAATCGAATCATATTTACATATCCATTATTTATTTTAGACAACTGATCATTTGTGCAGGTCTATTTAGATGAGCCGTTGACGCCTGCACAAAGTTTATGTTCTTTTTAACAAAATAGAAAACCATACTAATGCAATTACTGTGTTTCAGGGAGTTACTGAAGCATCATCTTCAATAATATCATCAATGGAAGTCTATGAGGAGCCCGAGGTATGGATCTTGACAGTTCCATCTAACTAGATCAACAATGCGTGAATAATTGTCGTTTGAATGTTCTACACAAAGCGTTCATTCGTGTTTTGCTATTGAGATGTACGTGGGTATTGGTGCCCAAGTACATTTTGTGTTTTCGATATTATTATACATACTAATGAAAGTTCTATGTTTCAGGGAGTCGATGGAGCGTCAGTGCGTGATGGATGTGCTTATCATGAAAATATAGTCGTTGCAGCGCAAGAGGAAGTGGAGACATGCACACACGAGTCGGAGCAACAGCGTCCTGATGTTGAAGTTCGAGGCAAGAAAGTTTCAAAGAAAAGAAAGCAAAAGAAGGTTAGTGTCTTGGTCACTCTATTATGTTGTTTTTCACTGTTAATAGTTCAATACTGTAAGTTGTGTTTAAACTGAACATCCCTTTTCCAATCTGTCCTCTAGTTGCGAGTGGGTGTACGAACTAGATCTACACAGACAGTGAAGCGAACAAGAGATGTTGCTTGTCAAACCTTTTGGCAGGGACTTGAGACTGGAGATGCATCGTGCCAATGGGAAGAATATGAAGTGATTGACAACGGAGCTATACCACATCCAGCCATTGATAGTGAATGTCCTCCTGGTAGTTCGGATGCAGTCGGAGATCAATTCACAGAATCCACACCCGCAAAAACTAAGACCGCGAGAAAGTTGAAGAAATTGTTTTATTCACCCATCGCCGGAGAAGGAACAGATGTTGCAATGGAAGAGAATGAAGTGGACGACAATGAAACACCATCAATATCACTGAACATAGCGGAAGACGATATCAGAGATTCTACCTTTCATGTGAGTGACATGTCCTCAACGTTACAGGCCGAACCAGCTGGGATGCAGAGTGACAGTATAAGGAAAGAGGCCAAATTCATTGTATTCGATAGTTGTTTGATTGATATTATTATTCGGATGAAATGTGGGCATTCGGTTGGTGGGGAAGTATGTGGGGAGCCATTGATTAATGTGACTCGTGCAATTCGAGGCACTAACCTTAAAATACATGCCACCTGTACAAAATATCATCCTTTCTCATGGTCTGCACAACCCATGCTGGGGCAACTGCCAGCAGGTAATCTACTTTGTGCAGCGGCTGCACTTTTTAGTGGTTCAAGTTTTAAAAAGTTAGAGTCTTTCTTTCAGTTTGTGGGAATCCATTTCATTGCAAAAACTCAGTTCTACAAATACCAAACCGATTATCTATTTCCAGCCATTAGCGAAGCTTGGAGAATGGAAAAAATGTCTATTGATAGTACATTCGCGGGCAAACGGTTCAGGCTTGCCGGTGATGGACAGTGCGACAGCCCAGGATTTTCAGCCAAGTACTGCACCTACCACTTTCAGGACATGGAAAGTAAGAAAATTGTGAGTTCGGTGGTCGTGCAGGTGTCACAAAGTACATCCTCAGTGGCCATGGAGAAAGTTGGCTTTGTAGCATCATTGCAAGAACTACAATCGCGGGGAATGGTGATCGACCTGATAGCCACGGACAGACACGTTTCAATTGCCAAGACAATGAGAGAAGAGTACAAAAATATAAATCACCAATTTGACGTATGGCATCTTGCAAAAACAATCAATAAAAAAATGTCGGCTGCAGGTAAAAAAAAAGATATGCAAGGTATTTCACAGTGGTCCAAGTCAATCAGCAACCATCTTTGGTGGAGCTCAAAAACATGTGGAGGGTCGTTGGAAATTCTACTGGAAAAATGGCGGTCAGTAATGCTACACTGTATCAACGTTCACCACTGGACCACAAACCAACATTTCCACAATTGTGAACATGGCCATTTGTCCACAGAGGAGGCACGGAAGAAGAAGTGGTTGATTCCTTCATCACCCACTCACAAAGCCATTGAAAAGATTGTATTTGATAAAACTATAACAAGAGATTTGAGGGGACTCACGGAATTCTGCCACACAGGAGATTTGGAGGTGTTCCACAATATGTGCCTAAAGTACAGGCCAAAACGATTGCATTTTGGCATGGAGGGCATGATAAATCGGACTCTTTTAGCGGTCTTGGCACATAACCATATTGTTGGCCGGCAACAAAGTAGGACGACCGGAACTTTAGGGACGCTTCGCTACAATAAGGTCTTCACTAAAAGAAGTAAACAATGGGTGATCAAACCAGTGTTTGAGGATATGCAATATGAGTTTATTGAGAGACTTATTGTTGATGTCCTAGATAGGCACATACATGGAGTTGTGAACAAACCTGTGCAGGGGACAACTGCATTGCCACCCAACATTGCCTCTGTTCCATGTCCACCTAAAGCAGAGCTCATTGAGAAATACACATCACGGTTTAAATGATTGTCATTTGATTGTCTGTTCTCTCGAGTCTCCTCATGTCGCAGGCCCATTGAATATGTGTATCTATGTAATGTGTAAATAAAAGTGATTGCTCAGTGTACATGCAATGTGTCTCTCCACCCTTGCCCCTCCCTTCACCGTGCAGTAGTGCGAACCACCCGGGTATCACCTGTGACTTTGCTCTCGAGTCTCCTCATGTCGCAGGCCCATTGAATATGTGTAGCTATGTATTGTGTAAATAAAAGTGATTGCTCAGTGTACATGCAATGTGTCTATCCAACCTTGTTCATTTGCGCATTAAATTAAACCAAACAGTAATATAAATCATTTTTCAAAAAATATAGAATGTCTCCATATTTATGGTTCTCTTGGGCTGCAAAGCACGCAGACAAAATGCAAAGATGGAGTGTAAATTTCAAGTCCTGTGAGATGGCCTTACACTGAATGTAGCTAACTAGGAATGTGTGCTCGTTCAAAGTGAAGGTCAGCTGCTTTGATTTTTTGCTCGGGTGCCGGAATGGCCCACGACTCAGTATAAGGTTCTATTGTTATTTGACCTTGACAGGCCGGGACCATCCCGAAAGACTTCTTTTTGGGGGTGTGGTGCAATAACGTAAGAAACGATAATGAATAAAATTTCAGAAACGATAGCCATTTAATGTTCGTTCATTAGAAGAAATAACGTTGGCATAGAAGGAGTGGTATTTCGGGGCTGCCCTACGCACAGACACAATGGAAAATGCAAATATAATGTAAGTAACTCTTTAGATGAGTTGATACCGCAATTTAATTACTATACAGTAGCTTTAAAGACGGGTTAAGTTGTACTTGTTCGTTCTATGTGGCATATTGTTTTGTACCGCGCACTATCTTGAGGAGAACCATCTCCTTTTACGGAAGCACCTCAAAACCTTCCTCTTCGCTTCTGCTTTCTCTCTCCCTCTCCCCTGCTACAACTGGTCCACTGTCTGCGACCTCGGTCCTGGGCCCTTCCACTCTCCACCTGCACTGCCTCCCTGTCAACCCCTGCACTGGGGGACTGTCTCAGTATCCTACAGCCCCCCCTTGACGTATAATACCCAATTGCACTGTCCTAGCTATGAAATAATTTCCCGACCTAATATATAAAATGAATAATTTTAATAAAGATCTGATGGTGAGACTAATTTCATTTTTTATGTTTTTCAAACAGGTACATCATTCATTATTGTATGTGTCACGAGTACCAGACACCGGCGGATGGCTTTTTTAACCGCCAGTTGATTCTCCGCGTGAACAACGTTACCACCCTGACCATTTTATGGGACGATCGCCAAGTACAAGTATGCCCTTACGCGGTACTAACGGCTAGATGCAACATACAGACCGTTGTGGTGGCCTAGTGCCTCGTTGTTGGAACAGCCATGTGATTATCAGTGCGACCGAAGAGCTTATTTTATCGTAAACCAACACCCTGTGTACTGCACACGAACATCGCTTGCCTCAAGACGAACTATTTTGGATCAAGAGCAAAGAAAAATGCAAATCGCTGAATATTCTCTAAACATTTGATGTCCAATAAATGTACTTTGCCAAATGTACAATCTTGCCGTTTGCTTTTAAACCACAGTTTCATATTCCGAATTGTGGCGCTGTATTGTGAGATGATCTAAGACCCTGTGTACAGCAAAGGAACATTGCGTGCCTCAAAACTAACTTTTTGGAACATGAGCAAATAAAAATGAAAATCGCTGAATATTCTCAAAACATTTGATGTCAAATAAATGTACTTTACCAAATTTACAATCTTGCGGTTTGATTTAAAAGTACAGTTTCATATTCCGAATTGTGGCGCGCTGTGTTGTGAGCTAATCTGTGTTGATTTCCGGGTTCTGTGTGGAGTCGCGTAGAAGACGCCTGGGCGCGTTTGCCTACGCAGCACAGTCACGTCACGGATAGAGGCGGGGAATATGAATGTTTTGATAAAGTCTGTTTCAGGGGCGGGGGATTTGATTTAGTGCCGCAAAAGCAGGTGAGCCAGGGCGATGGGGGGAAATGATAGGATTATCAGAAAATGGCAGCTGATTTCGAGTGCGATAATGGACGAAAAGTCGGGTAAGGTCCATAGGAAAGTTTTCTACGATCTACCGAGTTATGCTTAAAAACACATGGCCGAACCGTAGGGACAATAAAAAAAAAGTCCCGGAACTATCCTTTAATCCCCTGGATGCTTGCCCCTGCTGCCATGGTGGCGGCTCCTTTTCTGAAAGAGTCGGTGCCATACTGCGTAAGGTCCCTGCCCACTCTTTTCAACACCATGCCCAACACTGCCTGGAAATGAGACACTGTTAGAGGCAGCCCGCCAGTGTGGACCAACAGATTCCTTGCACCCCTGGTCTTACAGCCAGAAAACTGCTCAGCAGTCATACCGGGCAGCAACTGCTTTCACTTATGCAACGCAGCTGGATCCATTGCCCTTTACCTGCCTGGTCCGTCTTTGACCGTCTCAGTAATATGGCCACCTCCTGCTCTTGTAATTCTACATCACTCTTCCTGAGGCCCCCTTGGCCATCCCTGCCTTGTTTGCTGCAGCCAGCTCGCTAACCCCAAAGGCCCCAAAAAATGCTTAGCTGAAAGCTGTTCTGAAGCGTTTGGTCTCATACCCACCTTCACATACGAGTGTGGTCTTGCTCATCATACCTGCCAAATCCTGGAAAGTTATGGGGCGCCTCTGATCTGGCTCCCTGCCTTCCAACCTACCTCAGCCCTTCATGACTGCCCTTTTAACCTCGCTTTTTGTGGCGTCTGTTTCTCCTTTGATCCTGCTGATGAATCCACAGCTGCTGAGGTGGTTGCTGCCCATGCCCTGCTTTTCTTTGCCTTGCAGGCCTCTTTTTATGAATTTCTTTACATCCTTTGTTAAGATGGATTTCTGAACTCTGACCTGGTGGGCAGAGGTTCAGAAGGCCACCCTAGTTTCTTGGAACAAAGTAACCTTCTGGACAAGCCAGACCAATCAAGGTAGCACTGGCAGCGGTCAAGACTAGGTCTCAGGAGGGGTGAAGGTGACTGAAGGACCTCAATGAGCACACAGAGTAAAGGACACTTACAAATCACTCCCAGGCAGGTGTATCTATATTAAAAATATAAGTACATTTATTCAAGGCCTTTGAAGTTCAACACACAGTAATAATCAACACAATATTACTAAAATACATATATACAATTCCAAGTGGCCTAAAGGGTTAAACGCACAGAATGGGTCCACATCCTGCAAGAAAAGGAAACAGGCAGTGCAAATGATCTTTAGGCAGTTCTGCAAGCTTCAATACCTAACTGAAAGACAGTGCAGTCCCTACGTTGAGAGGAGCCTAGTGCTCAAATGTACTTTTAGGTGCTGGTGCACGCGATAGTGCAGAATGGCGAAACCGGGGTCTCTTGTAGGGTCTGTAGCAGCTCAGGAAGGTGGGTGAGGTGATGCAGAATAGGTTCCCACTATTGGTGGAGGGTCTCCCCAAAAGGGCAGAACAGGTTCCAGGAGTTGGGAATGGTTTGATAGCCCAGGCTATCTGTGGAAAGGAGAGTGGCTCTCAGGGGACACTCATGTGTAAAAATTGATGGATGCGCTAGTGGCCACCGGTAAGGGTTGCAAGTACTCACCGACCCCCGGAGCACTCCGGACCAAACTTTGGCAATCGAGTCCACTTCGTTTGCAGATTCAAATGCAGCAGTTGTGCGGCTCTGCGGCTTTCAGCAGCGAAGTTACAGCATTGATTCCCCAGTGGGACAGTGGCGATTTCTCCACTCCTGGTGGATGGATCAGGCCAGTTTCACTCTGGCAGGCTTCAAGGCACAGAGGGGCACAGCAGCAAGGCACCTGCGAAGTTCGTCACCATGGCTGGGCGACACAGTAACTGCGTGTACTTTGGTTCGGGCGCACTCTCTTTACTCCAGACCTGGGAATGCCAAGTGTACGAAATTCGGTGTGAGAGTGCCGCGTAAACACCGCTTGCGATGTACCAGGTTTCAAGGGTCTCCTCGAAACGGCGGTGGTGTCAGAGCAGAGGTCCCGCGCAAGCTGGTCAGCCCACTGGTTGGACCAAGGACACTTCTGAGAAGGCTTACTTGCAGGGTTTCATGAAGGTGCCAAGAATAGTTGGTCTCACTATTCCAATGGGTCCAAGCATTTTTGCAGACCTTCTAGTTCGATCGGATGCAGAGGGGTCCAGCGGGACAACAGCGGGATCAGGGTGTTAAACCTTACAGCGGGTCACCAGCGGTTCCTCGACTTAGCTTCTTGGTTTTAGGATACTTGGATCCTATCCTTCTTTCAGTGAGAACTCAAGAGATAGACATGGTATGGGTTTCTGGAGCCTTCTCTTATCCAGAATCTCCTTTGCACCAAAACAAAGAGGAGGCTCCCCTGTCTCCGGTGCCCGGTGCTCCTCAGCACTTCGTAGCGGGTCAAGAGTGCTTCCCAGGATCCCCCCGACCGATGAATATCAATGGGGGCCACGGGCACTCACCGATCTTTAATTGAAGTTGTATATAATCGAGGCCGCTCCAGGCATATTCTCCGATAGCTGCATGAACCAGATATTGCAGTGTGGGTACACGCTGCACGCCACTCCCTGCCCACGCAGCCATGCTGCGGCTGCCGTCTGCTCTGGAGTCACTTCTTTGGGCAACAGCTGACCACTGCTCCCGGCAACCACTACTCTGGTTAAGCATGGATGCACTCCTGCTGGACCCACATGCTGATTAGCCTGGCAGGACAGCCCATGCAGCGGTAAGCTCCACTCTGCAATGCCAAAGTTGATCCTGCTGCAGGGGGAGCAAGCGTGTAGAGAGATTGCTCTCCCTGCGCAGGTACTACATATAAGGGCCATGCTTTATGACCCCACTTCCCCTTCCTGTGCCTTCTCACTAAGGCAGAAGGCAGGGCGGAGGGGCGTGGCCCCTCCACCATGTTATGCCTTGGCGCCTGCAGCCCCTTTGGGGCGGCGCCATGTGCTTCCACCAAGTTGTGGTAGAGTGTTTCTACTTTGGGTGGGTGGTGTTAGGGGCAGCCTAGGCCCATTCATGCAATGAGGAGCGGACACCAGGCATGTCTTTATCCTCTTTATTCTGTTACCAAAAACT
Organism: Ambystoma mexicanum; assembly: GCF_040938575.1. Classification (NCBI taxonomy): domain Eukaryota; kingdom Metazoa; phylum Chordata; class Amphibia; order Caudata; family Ambystomatidae; genus Ambystoma; species Ambystoma mexicanum. The sequence continues at coordinate 940,736,500 of NC_090925.1, read as the reverse complement.
CCTTTCGCTTTCCCTTTTCCCATCCCTTCTGCACGCCCCTGCCTTTCCCATTCCTGGTTTCCTTTTTCCCTTAAAGGGGAAGGTGCCCTTTGCTGCACAACAGGTGGGTGGTATTATGATGTGCCATTATTCCATTGAATTTACGGGGGCAGATATTGTTGTGCCAAATGCGTGGCTAGAGGCATACAGGTAAGAGGTTATGGGCTCTTTTTAATGATGTGTATCTATCTAGATAGAAATGTGAATGTTAACATGCACCACACTTAGATGGAATTCTTAACCTTCTCCTGCGTCGCGCCTAGATAGAAATATGAATATTAGCATGCGCCACACTTAGATGGAATTCTTAACATTAGCCTGCGTCGCGTCTAGATAGAAATGTGAATATTAGCATGCGCCACACTTAGATGGAATTCTTAACATTAGCCTGCGTCGCGTCTAGATAGAAATGTGAATGTTAGCATGCGCCACACTTAGATGGAATTCTTAACCTTAGCCTGCGTAGCGTCTAGATAGACATGTGCTTATTAGCATGCGTCACACTTAATGAAATGTGTATGTTACCAAGTGCCACACTTAGATGGAATCATGATCACCAGCTTGCCTCACATCTAGATAGGATATTGAAGATTAGCAAGTGACACACTCAGATGGAATAGGAAATGATAGCAGTCATCACACCTAGACATAATTGCAATTGACTGAAATGCCAATTAGCCAATCCACTAACAATTTCACCCCTCTGCACACACCTCTCAAACTCTAATCAAACACAACCACAAACCTACAACACAACAATCTCAACAAACTTCACTACACTGCAACAACAAAACAAACCACACATAGACTCGCACAACAGAACACGACGACTACCAGCCGTAAAACACCCCAAGCCCAGCCAACGGACCCACCGGGCTGAGGCTGCCAACAGCATATGCCTGCTCTCTTGCACTTCTCCAGCTTATTCCCACCACTAACTCACCCCCCTTCCCTTTTTGTTTCAGAGCTGCCAGAGCGGATGGGGACCACTCCGGTGGTGATAGTGCGCGGTAAAAATATCCTTTAACATTAACATTAACATAATGGGGATTTTGACTCTGAATTTTGATATCTTCTAGGAACAAACTACTTTTATGGTATTTAAAGGGCATTAATGTTGTTAAAGACGCAGGGCGGTGCCTATCTTCATTGGATACTAGCAAAGATTGCGGTCTTACAGGAGGCACGTTAAGTGAAGGCTGAGCATGGGAAGTTGAGAACCAAGTGGTGGGGTCAACTCTACCCTCCCCCTTCTCTTCATCTATCCTGGTGTCGAGAGTAAAATGAACCCTAGGAGTGATAGTATGCAGTTTACCTATGACAAACAGTATTTTGAAAAACAGATTTTTTTAGCCAGTGTCAGCTTTAAATCCTCTCCAAAACGAATCCTTTGTGCCAGTTGAATTTAGTGATTCCAGGGTCTGCACTTAGAGTGCCTATATTGTGGCTGAAACAATTTGTGGAGCAAATTAGCAAATAGTGTAATTGGTACTCCTAAAATGTGCGATCCCCAGAAAATAATTTTTTCAGTCTGTTTTTCAAAGTAATTAGATTTATTTATTTAATATTTGTTTGGATTACTCCATGTATTTGATCCATACATTTGAATCTTTAATTCCATCCTTATAACATGAGTTTATCTCCCAACACGTGTTTCCCCATAGCTTTAGCTATGGTTCCTCAGGAGAGATTCTAAAGTAAACAGAAAAAAAGAAAATAAAAAGATGTTTCTCCTATACAAATATTTGTGGAGTATTCTCTATTTTTGTTAACGTTAATACAGAAAACAGGACCACATTGATCATATCTGTGTAGAAGAGAACATGCACTCACCCTTGTTAATGTTTTAGTTTTCTTAACCTTGATTGTTATTGTTAATTTATTTTTCTCATGCACTTTTACCAGTATATTCCAATCTTTCTTCTGGAATCTGAAAAATAGGTGCACAGAGCTTTTAGAATTGACTTACTAGGTTCTGTTTCAAAACATGTTTTTCTTTTAATGTGTATGGGTAAATACATTCTATTATGTGCAAAATTGTTTTTAAGCTACCAGTATAGGTAACTTTTGATTGGATGCACATATAGTTTAACATATTGCACATAAGCATGGCTGGAAAAAAGTTACCTATGTGGGTAACTTTTTTTGTTTTGAATAAATAAACAGTTTAACATGTAGCGCATAGGCATGACTGGATAGACCACTGAGAGTAATTTAATAAAGTATAGTGGTAAAGAGTTTAGAAATCCGAATTTAAAAGGGTAAAGGAATAGTTTCAAAGTTACCTTTTGTTTATGTTAGAGCATTTCCCTCTGCGAAGTACGATTGCCTCGATTCATCCCTAGTCCAGGATGAATCCGGCCATCTTGTTTCTTCCTATTTATGCGCCGCGGTGTGTGGCGTGCAGTGACGTCATCACGTTTGCATGCCGTGATGACATCACGCGCGCCAGAACGTGCAGCGCCCATTTTTGAAATGGCTAATGTATCACTGAGGCTGTGTGTTCACTTTAATAGTCCAGAATGAAATTTAAATGATAAAGTTTGGGGCATAATAGCAAACTATTATTAACTGTCATGTAGCATTCAATTGATGTGCATGAATTAAGTTTAAAGTGCTGGGTTTTCCGGCACCACAAGGGACGTTTGTCATGACGACGTAAGGTGCGTCAGAAATAAATGTAATTTTGTAATGGCTTTTTTCAAAATATAAAGGAGCTTAATCTATGCCAGAACAATTTGTATGCGCGATTTTAATATTCATGAAAAGTTAAAAGTTTGTTAATGTGGCTATGTTTATGATTTGTAGATTTAGGCTAATGGGTGCTTGGTTACTTTTTATCAAGTGATATGTTATAACTAGGTTATTTTCACAAAGTGCCAATACTTGTATTATCTCAAAAAATAACATATAAATTTGCTCAGACCTTGTCCTAACTAGGTTATTCTTGTGAAGTGCCAAAACATGTCTTATCTCAAAATTGACATATACAAAATTGACATATAGATTGGCTCAGACCTATGTTTTCACTTGTGAAAAGAAGTAAGTGGAATAGAAAGAGAAGAAAGCAAAAGGAGATATGTTTTCACATATAAGAAAATTCTAAATATCCAAAATATGTGGTGAAATAATTCAAGTTCATTCTCAAAGCCAGTATGCCATCTCAGGTTCTGTGTTGAGTCCTGTACGACATGTGTCCAGAATACAGATCCATTTTGATTCCATTCTCCGTAGTAAAAGAGTTCTCTATCACCTCCTCTTTCTGGTTGATCAATTTTTTCGATGCCAAAGAATTTAATGTCTCATGTCTTATTGACTGTGTTCTTTGGTGAAATGAATAGCCATCGGGTACCTGGTATCTCCATTTTTGATTGCTCTAAAGTGTTCCAGTATACGTGTCTTGAGTTCTCTTATTGTACTGCCAATATATATCTTTTCACAAGTGCATTGCTTTGCATAAATCACTTATTTACTTCTGCAATTGATGAATTGTTTTATATTTTGCATTTTCCCGGTTGGTAACCATTGAGCATTTGAGAGCAAATAGTGCACTTACTGCATTTATATGATCCCGTTGGTGCCGGCACTTTCAAAAATTCACTGAGGTTATTCATACTTGGATTTCTGAGATGACTGGGACTTCATTTTTTCTTTAAAGTTGGTGCTTTTCTGAATACCATTGTGGGTTTTTCTTCAATAATGGTATTTAATGTATCACCTGTTTGTATGATGTTCCAATGTCTATTTAATATTTTCTTCATGCTGTTGGTTTCACTGCTAAATGTTGTAATGAAATGCATTTTGACATCTTTCTTCCCAATTTTTGGTTTTTCAGTTAAAAGGCTAGTTCTTGACACCTTTTCTGCTTTCTTTATTGCATGATTTATGGAGTCCTCTTTATATACTCTCTGTAAAAAATTGTCTTTTAGCTCGATTAGATGTCTTTGATACTTGATGTCCAAGCTACAGTTTTGTTTAACTCTGAGTATCTCTCCGTATGGAATATTCTTTATAGTGTGTTTCACATGATTGCTCTGTGCATGCAACTTATTATTGACTGCTGTTGGTTTAATATAAAGATCTGTAAGTATCTTTTCTCCATCTGTGTATAGTTTTAAGTCTAGAAATTCTACTGCTTCAGAGCTGATTTTTTTTCTGTGAATTTGATGTTGTACTTATTGTCATTGAGATAGGAAATGTATTTGTTGAGACTCAATTTGTTCCCGTTCCATATCACAAGTACATCATCAATGTAGCGGCCCCAATACACAATTTTGTTTTCACTGAATGCTTGGTGCTGCCAGGCATGGTTTAGTTCCAAATGACCCATAAATAGATTTGCATATGGGGTGCAAATTTGGCACCCATGGCCGTCCCCTGTTCTTGTTTGTAGATGGTTTTATTAAACAAGAAGATATTATTTGACAAAACAAATTTTAGCATCTCTAAAATCATTTTATTTTGATTAAGGAATGAAATAGATCTTGTTTTTAAGAAAAATTCTGTTGTTTCCAGTCCCTTAGTATGTTGGGTGCTGGTATACAATGATACCACATCGAGAGACACAAATAAGTAATCTGTCTCCCATGGAATGCATTCCATTTGCTGTATGACATGTTTTGTGTCACGTAGATATGAAGCTAATCCTGTTGTTAAAAGCAGTAAATGTAGATCTATATACTGGGAAATCCTTTCTGTTAGGCAGCCTATCCCATTTATGATAGGTCTGCGAGCTGCTTTCTTTTTCTGATTCACTGTTTGTTTCAGTATCGGATGATTGTGTGGGTGTATCAACATTGGTTGTTGTACTTATTTTGGGTTTGAATTTTTGATTACCCTTAATGTCATATTTCTGTTGATAGGTATACATTCTCCCAATTTTGTAGCCTATTTCATCACTTATGAAGGTCTTCTGCTTTTTATTCTTACGTTCCTCTGTGAATTTGTTGAGATATTCATCTAAAATCTGGTAATTTTTAAACGTCTGTTCCAGAAGGTTTAGTTTTTCAATTGTTTCTTAAAGTTCATTTATTTCCTTCATTGTTTTTTCATGAACTTATGCTGCCTGATTGATGATCCTAATCATCATTTCTTTGGAGGTCTGTGTTAGTAGGGCCTCCCAATCTTGTAGTGCTTCTGTGTCCTCTTCATCGAATGATGGGAAGATACATATTCGTAATCCGCGGGGTACCCACCCTACCTCCATATACATCTTCATTGTTTTGATCTCCCACCATTTAGATAATTCTTTCTTGGAAGCTGCTTCCAATTTTTCAAACAGATTCCTTAATGAGGTTGATGTTTGAGATGATATTGCTTCCCCTATCGTTTGTCTGTGTCTCAAAAAAAGCTCTTCTGCATCCCTTTTTGTCAAATACATCCGTCATTTCTAGATTTTGCACTGGTTCAGCTCGAGTGGAAGCCTCTAATTAGTATTTTGAAAAACAGATTTTTCAGCCAGTGTCAGCTTTACATCCTCTCCAAAGCAAATTCTTTGTGCCAGTTGAATCTAGTGCTTCCAGGGTCTGCACTTGGAGTGCCTATATTGTGGCTGAAACAATATGTGGACCAAAATAGCAAACAGTGTAATTGGTACTCCTAAAATGTACGATCCCCAGAAAATAATTTTTTCAGTCGGTTTTTCAAAGTAATTAGATTTATTTATTTAATCTTTTTTTGGATTACTCCATGAATTTGATCCATACATTTGAATATTTAATTCCATCCTTATAACATGAGTTTATCTCTCAACACGTGTTTCCCCATAGCTTTAGCTATGGTTCCTCAGGAGAGATTCTAAAGTAAACAGAAAAGAAAGAAAATGAAAAGATGTTTCTCCTATACAAATATTTGTGGAGTATTCTCTATTTTTGTTAACATTAATACAGAAAACAGGACCACATTGATCATATCTGTGTAGAAGAGGACATGCACTCACCCTTGTTAATGTTTTAGTTTTCTTAACCTTGATTGTTATTGTTAATTTATTTTTCTCCTTCACCTTTAACAGTATATTACAATCTTTCTTCTGGAATCTGAAAAATAGGTGCACAGAGCTTTTAGAATTGACTTACTAGGTTCTGTTTAAAACAAATAATCTTTTAATGTGTATGGGTTTATACATTCTATTCTGTGAAAAATTGTTTTTAAGCTACCAGTATAGGTAACTTTTGATTGGATGCACATATAGTTTAACATATTGCACATAAGCATGGCTGGAAAAAAGTTACCTATGTGGGTAACTTGTTTTGTTTTGAATAAATAAACAGTTTAACATGTAGCGCATAGACATGACTGGATAGACCACTGAGAGTAATTTAATAAAGTATAGTGGTAAAGAGCTTAGAAATCCGAATTTAAAGCTATGGGGAAACACACGTGTTGGGAGATAGACTCATTTGACAAACAATAACGTCTTTTATGAGTCTGGCTAATATACGGGCTGGCTGGGCGCTACGCAGTTAACGTGTTTCTACTGAATTACTATGCTCCTTATGTGAACGATGAGTTCTGCTTTACACTGATGTCGGCTGTCCTGTTTGAACATATTACCGACTTTTGTATTTTGTAGGGAGGGGGTCTTAATTGTATTTTGGACAGTGCCTTGGGTAGCTCCATACATGACAAGTGAAAGAGTAAGTGTAGCATCTCAGGGTCTTGTAACTAGATCGGCACAATGCAGATTAAATGGTGTATACAGGGAATATCTTGCGGGAGAGCTGGGTTTTTCATATTGGCCCCAGGCACAATTGATATGATGTTTACACACATGTCCCGCCTGCAAGGAGCAACACATTCCGAATCCTTACACTGTCCTTCATCCGATCCTTCTCCTTTGCCATTCCAATTATCCATGGGAAGACGCTTGATGGCAGTGTCAGCCTAGAGTTTATTGTAGATGCTGTGACGCTTTATTTGCGCACATAGTGCGTGCTGAAGGCTGTCATTTTTGATTGAAAATGTGCCCACTGTCTCGCCAGGGCACCGGCAGTTTCACTCCTTTTGTGGCACTATTTTCAGTGCCCACTTGGTCTTTCAGATTAAAAACGCCATCGAACTACATTACCACGAGGGTCCACCCTGGGCTAGAATGCTACGAAGGTTTTATATTTTATTGCAATCGTTATCTCACGACTCCTTTTTTATTTATTGCTAATCGAATGGATTCACACACATAGCTGTGCAAACATAAACAGTTAATGTATCACTTCCGTGAATAGCCTTCTGAAAATGAGGCATCAGAAACTCATATCGTTGGCTGCAAATGCAAATAGTGGACTCAACAATAAAGGAATTCTGCAATGTTTCCAATAACGCCACGCCGCCCTGCAGAAGCAGCGTCGTGCCCTTCGGTTAAGCGCGGCAGAACCTTCTCTGCTAGAAACTGTGTATACTCGGGTCAGGGAGGCTATAAAAAATAGGTTTAAAAGCCAAGAATAGTTGTCCATTTCTTCATAATGTAAACTGACCACCATTTTGTGAGGACCGTGACAAAGAAGGTCCTTGCACGATGAACCTGCAGGGTGTTCATCTATTTATTATGTGATCCGCTATGTGCAGGTCACAGTTTCTCCAAAGGAGGGCAGTGTAATACCAGCTATGATTTCCCCGGCGAATTCTTGATTGTTCAGCTGACATGTCACGTGCTTGCTATTAATTCATCACTTTCCGATTCCTTCACGCTTTTTATTTTTCAAAGCATGCTATTCAACCCTTTGGCTCCAAGCTAAGGCAGAGTGTGTAACCAGGATTTCATGTCACGTGGTGCCTGCTCCAAAACACGCCGGCCTAGTTGGGTACCTGTAAACTAAGGGCGACATATTTATTTTATCGCTGTGTTTTCTTTCGCGATGATTAGGGTGCTCAAGCTGCCCATGAAGGAAGAAAGCTCGGGTATGCACCCTAATTTATCACCTAATTGCAGGGCCACCAGGTTACTGTTTAAATTCATTTTTTTAAAATCAAAAACAGCTTCCAGTTTGTGTTATTCTACTATGTCTTTTAACGCCTGTGAACTGATTTGCACAAATGGGGCGGATTTTGTTTTTTTAAACGATTTTTATTTATTCATTCATGAACACCAAACGGTTACATCAGTGGTAATATCTTGTAGATATGCTTCTCGCCATTTTACCTTGTACCCCTCTGGTATTATATCCTTTTATTGTTCATGAGATTTCTTACATCACATCATCAACAGTTTCAACATTACTTTTATTTTTAACTTACCCCCTCCCCCTCCTCTCTCCCTCCCTAACCCCAACTTGTATGGCTTAGTCCTCCAACTCTAGGGTTAGTGCTTCCCAGTCCATCTCCTCAGGGGCGGTCCATGGCCTTCATTCCCTTTTGCTCAACACACATGAACATTTCTAAGTACCACAGGTTTGTGAATACAATGTCCCCTGCCCTTTACATATTCATACTGCCAAAACCTTCAAATATTGTCCGGCTTTCAGGGCACATACTTTCTCCATGGCCATCACACCCCAGTTCTCAGGTAGTGTGTGCGTAGTGTTTTTTTTTTAAAATAACAATATGTCATTCGCATAGAGCACGATTTGATGTGTTATCTCCCCACATGTCCCCCAGAATCCCCTGGTCCTCCCTAACCACCACTGCAAAGGGCTCCATAGCCATTGCAAAAATTAGAGGAGTTAGGGGGCAACCCTGACGAGTGCCTCTCCATATCTTAATGTGTGCCAAACTCTGCCCATTAATCAGAAAGTTTGTTGTTGGAATTCAAACGTTCGCTAGAGCCATCCTAGTGAAGTTGGGGCCACACCCAAACCCCTCCAGGACCAGCCATAATATCCCCAATCTAAGCTATCAAAAGCCCTTCGGGCATCAAGCGCTACTACCGCAAACCGTTGTCCCATTCTTGTCCCCAGAGCAATTATATCTATAGCACCTCTTACATTATCCTGCGTATGCAGCCCCATTATGAAACCTGCCTGGTCCTCATGTATGATCGCCGGTAATATCTTCATCAATCTTGCTGCTAGGACCTTAGCGTAAATCTTGGCGTCACTATTTAACAGCGCAATGGTGTGATAGCTGGCACAATCTGTGGGGTCTTTCCCTGACTGAAGTATCAGTATCGTGGTGGATTTCACCATGTCCTTTGTAATCCTACCGCACTCCCTGATGATGTTAAAGAGTCGTGTTAATGGTGCCAGCAGTTGTGATCTAAAGGTTTTGTAGCACCCATTACCTAACCCATCCGGCCCTGGAGTTTTATTGGTTATTAAGGCAGTTATCGCGTCACTAACGTCTTGTGCTGTTATCGGGCCATTTACTGTGTCCCTACCACCTTCGGTGACTTGGGGTAGAGGCATTGTTGACATATAGGTCGTTTGTAGAGAGGGGTCTATGTCTGCTTGTTTCAGCAATCCTTCATGGAAACTTTCCATTATTTCCATTTTCCACTCATCCGCCGTACATCGTTGCTCTTATTCATTTTTAAGTTGGGTTATGTAGTTACAGGAACCTTGCTTCCTTAATTTGGCAGCTAAGAATCGGTTGGCTTTCCCACCGTGAGTATTGCATGTTTGCTTAGTGTTTTCTAGTGTCTGTGCCACACGATCAGCAACGTGCGCTTCCAACTAGGTTCTAACTTTCTGTAGGGCCCTTTTTTGTGTCTAACGTGCTTTATATCGCTTCTCTGCTTCCTTTACCTCCCCCTCCAGTTTCTTAGTGATGAGACCCCTCTCTCTGATATATGCTGCAGACTGCGAAATAAATTCTCCCCTGCGCAGCGCTTTCCCCGCATCCCACACTATCCTCCAATCTGTCTCCCCATTATCACTGTCTTTGTTTTTCTCCATATGCTCTCGAAGTGGAATGTCCCTCAATATCATCTCCCTCAGCCTCCAATACCTTTTCCCCTTGTGATTGGCCACTTCAATTTGTATTATCACCGGGGCATGGTCAGAAAAGTATTTTATCCCAATTTCTACTCCTATCACTTGCGGGATCAGTGTTGCAGAGACTAAGATCATATCAATCCTTGAGTAGCCCTTATGTACCGCCGAGGAGTGAGTGCACTCTCTCTCATGTTCATGAAAGAATCTCCAAGTTTCAATTACCTCTAGATTTCCAAAGAATTTCCCCAATGCCTGCCTGTTCTTCCTGTCTGCTGAGGAGGGCGGGAGTGTTTTGTCTAATCTAGGGCCCATCACACAGTTGAAATCTCTGCCAATCACCACCTGTCCTTCACACCACCCTTCCAATTTCAGCAATATCTCCCTCAGGTAAGTATCTTGTTTCTCATTGGGGGCATACATTGCAATCAGCGTGTAAATCTGGCCCTTTATAGTACCTTTGAGGACAAGGTATCTACCTTCAGTCTCTTTGTATAGGTGTTGCATTTTAAAATGCAGACTGGGGCCGAGCAAAATTGTGACCCCTTCGTTTTTCCCCACTTGACACATAAAATTGTTTGGGGAAAGCCTTGTGCGACATCCTTCATTCATTCTTAGGGAGGAGCTGTGTCTCCAGTAAGAACACTATCGATGCCTGCATTTCGACAAGTCTCCCCAAGATTGGAAGGCATTTCGCTGTTGTATTTAATCGTTGTCTCAGCCATCCAATATATCTGCAGGACCATATATCATTGGCTGAGGGCCTCTGCTTCTTTCCCCTTTCATGCTCATCCAAGCCCTAAACCATACTACTACCCCAAGGACTCTAAGCCATTCCTCCACCCGTTCCCAACTCCCCCCGCCAACCTCAATGTCCCCCCTCTGGCTCCCTTTCCATGCCCCTTCCCAACTCTCCCCTTTCCCTTTACACCAACATGGCCAGGGTTCTCCCGAACCCCCCCTCATGTCCCTTCAGGGCGTGGGGCCGTGTACAACCCCGGGAATTCCTTACACCAGGATATCTCCATACCCTGAAAAGGATTGCAAGATGTCTCCCCCTCACACCTCCGTCCAGGCTCATACTGAAACTTGCTTAGTATTTTTTAATGCCCTCATCCCACTCTTCGGCCGACCTTCTATTTACTTACACCCCTGGGTTTACTTCATACTTCTATTACCCACATGTTCATCATTTTTCGTATAAGAACCTGACAGTTTTACTTCCCTTCAACGTCTCATTCTCTTTTCTGTCAACCACTCCCACTGTCAGGCAACTTCCTTTGAGGTGCTTTGCTTTGGGTCCTGGTCCTCTTGGCTCATGTCTGCTTCCATCTGCAATAGTGATAATCCTTCCTCACACGTACTGATCCGTTGCCTCTTACCTTCCCATGTAAAGAGAAGCCCAAATGGGAATGTCCATTTATAAGATTTGTGTTCAGCCATTAAGGCCTTCGTGACCGGCTGTATCAGTCTCCTCTTTTGCATAATTCTATTCTATTTAACTTTTGTAAAGCGCTAGCTCGCCCACAGACCTCAGAGCGCTGTTGGCAGCGCTAGGTCCTGGTATAACTGGATTCGGGCTCTGTTGATTGTCAAGTCCTGTTGCGCTCTCGCTGCTCTAAGTATTTCCTCCTTCAAGGTATAGGAGGTTAGGACTAGTAGGACGTCTCTTGGTCTTCCCCCCGAGTCTCTCTTGTTAGCGCCAATTCTGTGCACTCTATCTATCCGTACCTCTTCAGGTTGTGTTCCGCTTAAGAGGCTGCTGAAACAGTGCTGCATAGCGTCTTTTAAGTCATTGTCCATGACTGATTCAACCAGGCCCTTGACCCTTATATTGGACCTGCAAGACCTATTTTCAAGGTCCTCTGCCAGGATTTCCAGGTTATGTGTAGCTCTGGCTACTTGTTCTAGCAGGATGCTGCTCTGTTTCACCTCCTCAGACATTTTGAATAGGCCAGTCTCAACCACATCCACTCTATTGCCCAGATCATTGATCTCCCTTCTGACCTCTTGGAGTGATGACTTGAGTTCTTCCTTCATTTTCCCGAATTGGTCCTGGAAGGATTCCAGCATCCTGTTTTCCATTCTCTCCAAACAGTCCTGTAGGTCCTCTTTATTTAATGCCATGTAGGAGGAGTCTCTGTGTCCACCTTTCCCCCTGTCTCCTTTGCTGATTCTTGTATTTGAGTTTGTACCTGCTGTTGTTGCCTCCAGCACCTTTCCAGTTGCTCCTCTTGCAGTATTGTTGATCCTTTTTGCTCTTGCTGGGGTATTTTTGGGTTTAGTCCCTGACATCTGGGAACTCGCTCGAGTGCTCGCATGTGATCCACCACCTACTATGTGTTCAGGGTGGGCTATGCTGCTCAAATGTCACCCACTTGTAGTTTGCCCGTTATGCTGCAGGTGTACACATCCCTATCCACTGCCAATCCTTTTCCTCTATTCCGTCCTGCTGCTCACTACTTCTTCCTCCCTCTAGCTCAGGCACGGGGCTGATGTAGGATTTATGGCCTTTGTATCTTTTCTTTCTATTCCCTGGCCGCTTCTTCCGCCTGTGACCCAGTTGCTTCTTTTCCTGGGGAGGGGCTTTTCAGTCACCCTCTCCTCGAATTGCCTTCCCACTAGTTTTCAGAAGCACCTATGCGCTCATCTTCCCCTTATGCTCCACTGGTTCTGCTGATGTAAGCCTGCCATCATATGTAGCCCTTCCAGCTCCTCTCTCGGCCCTTTGCCCCAGTCACTCGCTGTCCCCTGGCTTCAGGGAGGTGCCTTTCCTCAGGTTTATTCTCTCCCCCTTATGGCAGTTGTTCTATTACACCAACTTTCGTCCCCTTTCTGGTTTCACCTCTTTCCCACTCCTTTCTTGCAGAGACTTCCCCCCACACGCCCCCTCTGTGTGTGCTTAGTTTATGGCGCATATGCCGTGTACCTTTGACATGTGGGGTCCTGATCCTTCAGACCGTGCACGGATCTGTTCTGCCTTCTTCTGGTTGCTGTCGGGTTGGGGGAGAGACTGCTCTTGCTGCCGTGATAGGGGGAGACTGCACCACACTGCTTTCTGTATCGCGAATTAACCAAGTGGACCGTAGTTCATCTTATCTTGTGCCACTTGCTCCACCTCTCTCTTACACCTTATGTTTTTTGGGGGAAGAGGGTACCCCGCGTGGTCTTCTTTTCTTTGCTTCTGATATCATTTGTCCTTGCGTGTTCGTCGATCCTTGGCTCCCACCGTCCTACTTTTGAGTGCTGTTTTGTAATCAGTTGTTTCCTCCTATTTGGTATGGAGGCTTTAGTAATGTGGAGTTACGGTCTGTTCCCTCCTTTAATTTTTGTTACTGCCGTATGTTTTTCCTGGACCATCCGCTAAGACTTTGTTTCCTTGGGTGTTGCCCTCTGTCGTCCCGTGCTTTATTTCCTCCTCTCCCCGTGCGTCAAGCTTCTCCTCTGCGTGTCATTCGGCAGCGCCGGCTCTGAGCAGTTAACTTCCAAACAAGTGCTTTCTTTAGCGTGGTCTACCGATGTTGGGCTCCCTCACTGTCTGTGTTCCTTCGCCACTGCTTTATGCCCAGCCTCACTGTCTCTCCATGTTTCTAATAGTCCAGGGATCCCGGGACTCGTTGCTGCTTCTATGCCTCTTCCCCAACTCAGCATTGCGCTGCTGTACCGGTGCTGTATCCGTCCTCCGACTCACACCGTCCTCGCTCCCTTCTCCTGTCGTGCTTACTTGGTGTGTGGAGGGGCTCGTTGCAGTTTTCTCATTGCTCCCTGCGGTGTGGGGCCGTCGCCGTTGTGTGGTTTTCTTCCCACTGTTTATTCCTGTGCTTCCTCCCATTTCGTGTGGAGTGCCCCGGGCGCTTCTCCCTTTGGAGCCGCCGCTGCTCTGTTGCGCCCCACAACCGTCAATTATGGCTCTTCCGTGCTCAGAAAATTTGAACGGGAGCTATTGTAATATGGATGGTGCACAGAAGTAGTTATTTCAGTCTCTGCTTCGTTGGCGGGCTATTGCAGAACTCCTCCGCCTGTCTCCCTCCTAGGGCCCAACTCGGTGTTCACTCTGCATTGGGCTCCATTCTCGGGACTGCTGTGGCGGTGCTTTTCGACCAAATTCCTTTCCACTTTCTCTTTTGCCTTCTCTGTGGGTCTCGTGGGCTGCAAGGGCATGTTTTCTACTGCTTTAGGGTTGCTTCCGTCTCCTTATTTTCTCCTGCCTGGAGGGAGCTCAGGAGTATGTGTCGTTACGGAGCCGCAGCCATCTTGCAATCCACAATGTGTTTATTTAAAGAGAAACCTCCTGTGTTTGTTATTTCAGATTTAATGTTGATGTACGTGCATTTAAGCTCAATTGGAACCTGCTGCAGAGTGTGGCCCTTGTGAGAACAAAAGCTCTTCTCTAGCACCCTCAAACTTACTCTCTGCTGTATCATTTCACAGATGCCACTCCAGCATATGTTCTGTGTAAGCACCACCGACCCTTTGTTTTGTTGAGTCTGTTTAATATGGTGTGTCGACTGGATATAAAGTAAGAGGCGCGGATATCATTTAGCTACTGGGCATTTTGATTAGAATATTATATATAAATATTATAAATAATATTGGAATATATTGGAATATTTTTCAGGCTCCCGTGTTGCTTTTTTTCTGAGCCTTGGATGTTACTTTCAGGACTTTCTTTTACATATGCTTGTTATACCAAGTCCTTATCAGATGATTATTAAATGTAAAAAAAGGTCTTTAGAATAATATGCCAGTCCTGCCAGTGAAGCTATAGAGCATTTGGCCTATCTTCTATATAAGGCTGAATGAGCTGCCCAATTTGCCCAAAACATTCCTGGCATCTTTTTTTGTGTGTAAGTTAAAGAAGATTTCCTGTGACAAGTAGTCACTAACGAGTTCGAGACTATGCTAATAATTTAATTAATATTTAATTTTGATAGCTCATTGAAAAAGTTTGATTGGTCAGACTTTTCAGTCTACCTTGCAAAAATGATGAACATATTGGTATATCATTTATGACTCTTTTATGTAAAGAATATAAAGCCAGGTAAGCACATTTGCTAATTAAATAGTTGCCCCTCTTGCATAACTTATGTGTTGGAAAGCACCGTGAATTAAGTCAATATACCAATTACTCCTGGCTTGTCTGTAAGTCTACAATGAATAAAGCATTACATTTGGCATTAAGGTCTTTGTTCGCTAAAATTACATTGTTAGGAAAGCAACAGTGGACATATTCTACTTATAATTACAATATAACTTGTATATCACTGTAATAATGAGATCCTTTTCTGTGTGATTCAGTAGCGTGGTATTTTCCTGGAGTCGTATCCTGATTCCAGCTGGACGAAGAGATTCTTCTGCTGCAACTCTTCACAAGATCCAAAGGCTGCTGCACTGATTCAAGGACTGATCAAGAGAGGAAAGGAACAGACAATCTCTTCCCCTAACTATGAGAGGACATTGTGCAACTGCAGTTCTTCACCCAAAGTGTCCTGGAAACCAGTCCCGAGGGCCTGCCATCCAGCATAGGTATATTTTTGGGTCCTGGAGAAGAGTGGCCAGACATCTTGAACCAAAGTTGTCCTTCAGTTCCCAGAAGCTGCTGTGGCCAGATGAAATCCATACTACCGTGTATTGGCCAGGTGAGAGGGACCCTGGCTTAGTGCTCGACACCCAGAGCTTGCCAAGTTCCGATAAACTGAAGAAATCTTGAAGTGGCACTGCAACTTCAACATCTGTCCATCTTTTCCCCGACTGAGCATGTCCAGTGTTGCTGCCTGCAGAGAAGTGCCCGCCGGTGGGTTTCCCACCGCTCGCATCGAAAAATTGGGTTCTGAGGGTCCAGACTTGGTGGAGGTCTGCAGGGCAGTCCAGTGCTTGGGTCCAAGTCACCAGAAGCCATCCTGTCATCCATGTTGTGGCTGCAGCAGAGAAGAATCAACCAGCGGCAAACCCCAAACCAACAAAACCAGACACCTTCTTCTGCCACTGCACCCGCCACCACCAAACATCATCAACAAAAACCAAGGGACTCATCCTCACCTCTGGGCCCTTGTCGAGGTCCACATTGAGTTTCAGCTTCATGGGACAGCCACAGCCGGCAAAGTAACATGACCAAGGAGACCACTATGACGAATCTCACTGCTGCCTTTCCGACACCACTTGGTTCTCTTCTCCTGCTCGACAGCGATGACCCAGTGGCGATATCTTCTAAAGGGGGTCCATCCTTAAGGGGCGTTGTTGAGTAAAGCTGAGAGACTCAACCACTTTAGCTTCTAAGGCACCCAGGGAGTGGGGCATTTTTACATCTCTTCTTTCTTGCAAGGATGAGTCACACAGTGGACTTTCACTGTCAGTGGCTATCTTGGATTGGTGACATTGCTTCCTGTGGCCATATTGGATCAGTGACATCACTTTCTGTGGCCATCTTGAATGTTAATGTTATGTTAAAGGTTCTTATAAAACTGTTACAACCAGCATGGTTTCTTGTCACTCTGGCGGATCTGTAATCCAAGGGGAGGTAGTGGGATAGGTTAGTAGGACCGAGCGGGATAGAAAAGCAAGAGAGCTGTGATGTGCCCTTGGCAACTTCAGTTCGGTTTACACTGTTTGCTAAGCATAGATGTGTTTTTCGATTGGTAGCCGCCATGTGATGTTTGGCAAGGCTATGTGTGTTTTGTTTCGTTGTTGTGGGGGGACAGTGAAGTGCGTGCGGTTTGTTGTGCTGTAGAGGCATGGGTGTTTAGTTCAGTTTGAGAGGTGTATGCAGAAGGATGAGGTTTTTTTTGTAGGGCTGGTTAGTGGTAGTACCCTATACTACCCAGTCTGTTTGATTGACTGTGGCACTTATCCCTTCCCCTGTCGTATATTCTGATGTGCTACAATTACCACTCCTATGTTGTGTGCAGGAGTGTGGGTCCTCAACAGGGCTGTTTAGAAGCAGCATCCTCTCTACCCACAGTGTTCAGACCATGTCCCAGCCACATCCCCCCAGCAGAGCTTGGTGTGCAGCAACCACCACTCCCATGGGCTCCTCTGGTGGGGTGCTCACTTTGTACTGTGACCCATCAGTTGTGAAATCGGGCACCTCCCCTTTTTTCATCTACGGCCCTCTATCTGTGGTCCAATTAAGTTGGACCCATCTCTCTCCCCTGTTTCCCATTTGACCCTCTATGGGGACGGGTACACTTAGGTCTCCCTCCCATTTCCGATGCCTCTCTTCTTCCCTGCACTCCACTCTGGTCTGGCCTACTCCTCTGTCCTTTTTAGTTGTGTGTTTATTCATGTCATCCCTTCTGAATGTCCAAAGGGTGAGCAGCCAGGGGTGTCCCAGTTAATGGCAGAACAGTGAACGGGGAAGACAAGCCATTGACCAGTCTTTTGGTCTATGAGCCTTTACTTTTACCTTTCTCCCTGTTGCACCTGTGAGTACCCCA
Organism: Ambystoma mexicanum; assembly: GCF_040938575.1. Classification (NCBI taxonomy): domain Eukaryota; kingdom Metazoa; phylum Chordata; class Amphibia; order Caudata; family Ambystomatidae; genus Ambystoma; species Ambystoma mexicanum. The sequence goes on along the minus strand of NC_090925.1, from coordinate 940,719,168 downwards.
CGCGTCCTAATTACTACACTGTCTCTCCACACTGTGCTACTAACCTATAATGCATTCACTCCTGCTCCTCCTACTCACCTCTCCTTATACTTTCTTCAGTCGCGCTACAACTTCCTCCTTTCCTATCCCTATTATAAAACTCACATCTCGAAACTCCCACTACTCCATCTCTCTTCCACCTCCTTCCAACAAACAAAGCCGACAAGCTAATCATACCTCCTCTAACACCTATACACCTCACTTCTCTTCCTCTGAGACTCAACTTCTCTACGCTTGCTTACCTCATCAACTAAACATTGCACTCTGGAATTCTCAGTCTGTATGCAACAAAACTTCCTTTATCACCTACTACTTTCACTCCAGCTCTCCTCACCTAGACCTTCTTGCTATGAGTGAAACCTGAATTTCTCCATCTGACACTGCCTCTCTGGTGCCCCTAAATAACTCTAAACTATCTTTCATTCACTCACCTCGACTGACTGACAGAGGTAGAGGCGTTGGACACCTACTCTCTTGTTGCTTCAATGTCGCACATCCTCTCCCACCTCTTTTGAGTTCACCACCTCTACTATTGCTCTGCCTCACTAGGTTCACATCATTTCCATCTATCGCCATCATGGTCCCACTGGACAATTTTTTGATGATCTTCGGCAACTCCTTGATTCCCTTTCCACTAAACATCACCTCATTCTTAGGTGATTTTAACCTTCCCTCTCAGTCTTTTCTTAGTGACCACACTCTCCACTCTATCCATAACCTACTTAACCACACGGGGTAACTCTTTGGATATCTTATTCATCTCCACCTCTCTCTCAGCCACTAATACTATTATCACACCATACATATCTGGTCACTCAATTGTTTGCACCATGATCTCCTTCCCACCCTGTGACCTCTCCTCACCACTTCCCTCAACTATTACTAAACGGCCTAAGTCTCTGCATCCTCAAACATGGGACACCCCATTCATACGCTCTCTCTGCACAGACATGCGTCGGCTGCTGTGCAAATGGAGGCGTACCCACTCGTATGAGGACCTGCAACTCTACCTCTCTGCCGAGAACTCTCTCAAGCCCACTTTTGGCAGATCAAACAGGCAGTTCTACCTAACCCTCATTGACTCTCACTCCAACCATCATCACCAGCTACAGGGCACCCTAAACCTACCCCTCCTAAGTCTATGACTTTCAACTCCACTCTCATAGCTAATGACCTACCTGAATACTTTGCTGCAAACATTAAAAAAAATTAGACACTCTCTCCCAACTTTCCTCACACTCCCTCCTCCTACATTTTACACTGCTCCTACTCTACCATCATCCTCTGCCTCTATCTCCCACTTTAGACACAGTAATACTGATGAAGTACTAGCTCTACCGATGAACGCTAATCCCTCTTGTGCCCTATCTGACCCTCTTGCTCCTCAGCTAGTCAGGCCCATTGCTCTTTTAGTGGCCTCTCGCCTCACTGAACTCTTCAACCTGTCCTTCTTGCTTTCTCTCTGTTTTCAAAACAGCCACGGTCAACCCTCTCCTAAAAAAGCAAGGGGCGACTGGAACATACCGGCTAACCTTCGCTTTGTGTCTTTCCTTTCACACTACTCTAAAGTGCTCTAAAGGTTTGTGTTCAACCGTCTTACCAATTTCTTAGACATCCACAACCTTCGAGACCCCCTATAAGCAGGTTTCCGCCCCTGTCACTCCACGGAAACTTCTCTCATGAATGTGTCCAACTTCATCTCCTCTGCTAAGCACTCTAACTTATCCTCTATTCTAATTCCCCTTGACCTGTCTGCTGCCTTTGACACTTTCGATCGCTCTGATCTCCTTAATACTCTCTTCTTCTTTGGATTTTTGATCAAGCCCTTGCCTGGATTGAATCCTACCTTGCACCTCACCAATTCTCTGTCTCCTGGCACCACAGCACCTCTCAACTCACTCATCTAACTGTTGGTGTACCACAAGGCTCAGTCTTGCGTCCACTCCTCTTTACACTCCACACCTCAGCTCTTGGGGCACTAATCTCCTTTGGTTTCTCGTACCAACACCCACATCTTCTCTTTCCCTTAACTCTCCTCTGAACTCTCTATCAACATTTACAACTGTCTATCTGCCATTAAATATTGGATGGCTTTCCACTCTGATGTTAAACTCTACCAAAACAGAGGCGGTCTTCTCCCTGCCAAAGCTCTCTCCTCTCTTCCTCTGCCAATTCAGTTCCCACCCGACAGTCTCCCCTACTCTTCTCTGTGACCCTTCTCACACCTTCTCTACTTTCATCTCCAAAACTGGAGCAGGAATTTGCCTCAACCTCCTAAATATTCAGAAAAACTGGCACCTCCTTCCTTTCAACGCCGCCAAGTATCTCTTAATCACTCTTGTCTTCTCTAAACTGGACTATTGTGCCAGCATCCTCTTTGGGCTCCCCAACTATGCTTTCTGTCCTCCCGACAAGATCATTAACTTCGCTACGAGGATTACAGTAAAAACCTGTAACTCATTTTGCGATAAGACACAGTAAAACCTAAGGATGTAATATTCAATTACAGGTGCTTTTGAGATCAGTGAAACAGAGATAAGAAGCAATTCTTGTAACTTATTTTTGTTATGGCACACAGCTAACTCAAGGTAAGTAAAACCCATATACTTTTTTTTTTAACCTCACAATGAAGTCCTGGTTAGATCTTTCTCAGCTATACAAGTAACTTATGTGTGACTTATGAGGGACAGTTAGAACCAAAGACTCTCTTTATGTCTTTCTACAACAGCACAGGAAAATCAAAACCCAATGTTAGACTTTACTGAATGACTCAGTTATTCCAGGTAGGTAGGACCTAATGCAGACTTATTCAGGACAGGCTAACAGCAAGTCAGGGGAAGCAAGACCTGGTTGGGGGACACTCATACAATCATCCTAACCGGCATAATCTGGTGATACCAACAGTTGAGGGACACTCATACAATTATCCTAACAGGAATTTACTGGTGAAACCAACACATTACTTTTGGGAAGAGGCGCAACCTAATCACAGGTGAGTAATATACCTTCATAACTACTTTCTGTTAGAATGGCAAAACAGTTTCTAAGTAAAGAAAGATGTTAACCATACTTTTAAATATAGTGCACAATACATCCAAGGTAAGTAAGAACCTGTGTAACTGTTCACTCTCAGAGTTACAGTTACCAACCAACCAACTCTTTTACAAGTAAGTCACTTTTAAACACTTATTTTCTTTTCTAGGCAAAAGGCCCAATCCCTTAAAAGTATTTCCCTTATTCTTGGAGCATAGGTGTTCTTAGTTGCAGAAGGGGGGGGGGGTCAGTAGGATCTAGTGACCAACAGACAGTGTCAGGATAGGTTCTTAAGTAGCAGAAGTCAGAATTCCTTAGGAAGACGGGGCAAACAGGTGAGTACTTTAATTCTAGAGTTAGAAGAGGTTCCAGTGGCTTCACAGAAGACACCCTAGCAGGATTCTAGCAGTGGGTCTGGGTGCACTGGATGAGAGGCCTCTCCATCACAGAAAACAGCCCACAGCCACACAGAAATTCTAAGGAACTTAAGATAAGTACATACCCATGCCAACACAGTACCTCAGCATTGAAGGCGATTATGCAGCAGGAGGACTTCAGGATCTGCAGCCAAATACCCGGTCAGTGGATTCCTTGTCATGGTGACTGAAAACAAGACCTCAGATGGAACTTTGCAGCAGGGATCAATGGAGAACACTCCAGGCAAGGTTTTCCTCATGGTTGAATGGGGTTCTGCAGATTTGGCACTTTTTCAAGGAGCACAGAAGGAGACAGAAAATCGCGGTTGAGCTCTCATCGTTACAAAGGTCCAGCACTCTGTTGAGGGGACTTTTCAGACTCATTCGTGTCTCCGAAGATCCACCAGGATGCCCACGAAGTTTCAGTGAGATTCGGAATACAGAAGACCGAGCACTGCACAATGGCTTGAGTTCCCAGGTTATTTAGGTATTGCAGCCCCGCAAGATCGCAGCAATGCGTGGGATAGCTCAAAATTTAGGTCTTCTTGAGCGTAGTACATCTCACTAGATTCTGGGTCCGAGTCATTATTTATTGGAGTCCCCAGGTCGAATGGAAGGAAGGTCTACAGCAGGCTCCGGTTAGTCAGCAGGCTCTCCGTTCGCTGGAAATCGTTTCAGCAATTTTTCCTTCATCATCCTCTTCTGTTTCAGTTCCAGTGGTCGAATTTTCTTCAGCTTCTAGGTTCAAAGTATTTAACAGGAATTACAACACAACATCTGCATTCTCTCCCAGCATTTTCCAAGAAGGGGTGTCTGGTTATCTAATCAGGACAGCCATCCCCCCACTGGGATTTGTCCCCATTCAAGCAAGGAGGAAGAAAAGGATTGCAGAGTTTCGGACTCCCCCCTTGCTTCCTGCCTTCACAGACAGACTGGAGCCTGGGCGGGGAGTCTAGGGAACTCCTGCCGAAGATAAAAATCACACAAAGGAATTTCCCGCCCTGGATGTCAGGGGAAGGAACAAGAAAGGACAAGAAACACTAAAATGTTGAAAAATGAAGAGAGGGGTCATTTTGGTCAAATAAGCACCTTTAGGTGCCTTTACTGCAGCTGGGAACACAGCCTGCAGTAAAGGTGCACAACATTAATACAAGGTATCACTGCCACCAGCCATTGAATGTAAGCTTGCCCATGTAACAGAATTGTTACAGTTTTAGTGTGAAAGGGGATACATTGTATCTCCCCAGCACTCCAGATAAGGTGGGTGTGCTGGTTTCACCTAACAAAATGTAAAAGGGATCCAAAGATCCTTTCTACCCTTGGGAACTTTAGTTTTCTCAAGGTTGGGTAGACAAAGTTTAAAAAGGGAGCCCCTAGGGCAACCCAGCAACAACAGGCACTTATTGCCAAAAAGTTGTTAAAGAGGATAACTTTAAAAAGACACTATGGAGAGTCTAATAAATGACACCCATAAAAAGAGTAAAGGATTCTGTGAGTATGGAAAAGGTTCCCACTCACAGAGGTATAAAAGCAAAGAGTTCTGGGGTTGACCCAGGTCAGGAAGATTCACCAATTTTATAAAAATCTTACCTAACAGCGCTTGTGCGTGCAAAAAGCTGGATCAAGCCTGCATACATTCCTCAGGAGGGGGTAGATGAGGGGGGAACCAGGCTGGATGGAGACACTGAACAGGTGTGCTATGCAATGGTAGGGGTGGGGGGGACTGAAAAGCATCAATCCTAAAATCATAACTTAAGACATGGTGCAGCAAGCTTGCTCAGGGCCCTGAGTGATGACAGCTGTTGTGCGCAGGGACAGGGACCCAGTTGGGGGAGTTCGTTCTATTGGAATATTATGGAGGGACTTAGTGTGATCTCTCTGCAGATCTTGAGCCAAGGTACTTTACCAGTACATGGTCAGGAATATGTCCCGAGGGTTGTGTCTAGGACCCATGGATCGGCCTGGGTGGTTGCTGGGGGGAGGCCAGGGGAAGTGGGGGGCAGGGGGGAAGAAGGGGAAAGGGGAGGGGGACCTGCTGCACAAATGGTTTGGCATTACTTGGCGGTGTGGTGAGGCCAAAAGGAGGGTTTGAGGGGGGGAGGGGGGCTGCAGTTCACTCAGTTGGTTCTCGACAATGGGGCTTGGAGGGCGAGAGGGGCGGGGGTTGGTTGACACCCACGTACTGGCCAAATCACACAGGCTGGGCATACTGGCATCGAAGGGTCTCTAATCTGCAGATCTTGACCACAGGTAGTTTACTGGTACATGGTTGGGGATATGTTCTGAGGTTGTCTCTAGGACCCATGGTTCAGCCTGGGTGGTTGCTAGGGGGAGGGGGTTTGAGGGAAGTGGGCCAAAGGAAGGTGGGTTGAAGGGGGGAAGAGGGAGGGGGGAATGGGGAGGAGGGGGGCCTGCTGCACAAATGGTGTGGCATTACTTGGCTGTATGGTGAGGCCAAGAGGAGGGTTTGATGGGGTCAGGGGGGCTGCAGTACACTCAGTTGGCTCTCGACAACGAGGCTGGGAGGGAAAGAGGGGCAGGGGATGGTTGACACCCATGCACTGGTCAAAGCACACAGGCTGGGCAAACTAGCATCTCAGGATCTCTGAAGAAGATAATGAGGACGGGCCGAAAGGGGGGACTCAGGGCGATGGGTGGAAGGACTGACAGTTTCAAATTCCTCACTTACAATGTATGGGGATTTGATTCCCCGGTCAAACAGCGAAAGGTGGAGCACTTTTTGATGCGTGAGAAACCAGATTTCTCACACTCCAAGAGACCCAAATTCTGAAGTGCGACAAATCGAGGCTCCAACTACCAATGTATCTACATCTCTTCCAGGCTAATGCAGTTAATAAAACAGCAGGGTTCTAATAACCATCAAGAACATCCCAACGTGAGGGTGCTAGACATTAAGGGGGATAAGCAGAGGCAGTTTGTTTTTGTAAAAATTCTGTATTAACACTGACATATTCACCTTGGCAACGGTGTACGTGCCGAAGGCCGGTCAAGATGGGTTTCTTAAAAGGACAATGGCTGAGCTTGAAGGGTTAGTCGAGGGTCACGTGATAGTGACTGGAGATTTGAAGGTGGCGTGGGTGTCGGGGAAGGATCGCAGTGGGGTGGAACGCACAGCCCAGGGCACACCATCTACAAAACTTAGAGATGTTTGTGGGGATAGGGCTAGTGGATGCATGGCGCACAAGCAGGGGTTCAGAAGTGGGATATAGATATTACTCACATGTCCATAGAACTCTATCCCATATAGATTATATCTGGGTATCTGCTCGGCTAGCGGGACAAATTTGGGAGGTTTCCCTAGGCACGATGGCATTGTCTGACCACTCCCCTTTGGGCGCGTCGCTAGAATTGCTCCAATGCTAGAGGAGGCTCTGGCAATGAACTCTTCCCGAATGGATCCTAGAGGATGCAGTCATCTCGGTATCCATAGGGATTAAAATACAGACCTATTTTCGGGAAAACCTCATGGCTGACACTTCCCCAAGGGTAATGGTTGGATGCCTTTAAGGCAGTAATCGGCGGAGAGCCTATTGCTCTCAAGGCCTCATGGGACAAACAAATTAGGAAAATGGAAGATGATCTGGAATTGGTACTTAAAAACATAATGCTTAAAATGGGGAACGGCCTGGCAAGAGCCGTGCTGAAAAGTTACAGAGCAATACAGGGCCAACTAGACCTGTTGAGAGGCAGGAGGGCAGAGAGGGGTTTCCTCAATGCAAAGCAGAACTTCTATGCGAGAGGAAACAGAATGGGGCAGCTTCTAGTGAGGCAGCTCAGACAGAGCGGTGTGACCTAGACAATCCTGAAAATAGAGGGAGGAACGGGGGAAGACGTGGTAGACACGCAGGGAAGTCTCAGGAGCTTCAAGCCCTTTTATGGTGATCTCTGTGCCTCAGACGGGCCTCAAGAAGACCCGCAGATTGCATATTTAAACGTCTTTGTACTAACAACACTGTTGGGGGCAGACAGAAAGGCACTAGAGGGGAATTTGACAGAGGAGGAGGTTCTGGTGGCCATCAGGATACTCCCCCCACATAAAGCCCCGAGCCCAGATGGCTTTATGACCGTTTTCTATAAAAAATACTGTTCTATTCTCGCCCCGCATTTATCACTATTATACAACTCTTTTGAAACGGGAGAGGGACTCACAGAGTCTATGGACCTGGCAAAATTGTGGGTGTTCCTGAAGCCAGGCAAAGAACCGGCGTAATGTGGCTCATATCACCTGATAGCTTTGATCAACACCATTGCCAAGATGTACACTAAAGTTCTAGCGGTTAGAATAGAGGGTCTACTTCTGGATTTAAATCATCCTGACCAGTCTGGGTTCATCAGATCCTGTCAGACTTTCGATAACACTAGGCGGGTGTGCCATCTGGTTGAGAAGGCAACAATGCGGGGGATCCCAGCAGTTCTGCCTGCCTTAGACTCCGAAAAGTTTTTCGACCGCGTGGAGTCGTCTTTCCTATTTCTCATCATGGTTCGCATGGGATTTGGGGAGAGGTTTCTCCGGCAGGTGCGTGCTAATGATCGAGCACCTACCTTGCAACTATCTATTAACTGACCACTTATGTGCCCCATACGCTTAGAGGGTGACTATGGCATGGCATTTGCTGACGACCGGCTGCTGGCACTCTCAGAGCTGGCTGCATCTCTCGAGGTGGTAGCTACAGAGATTGAGTCCTTCGGGGGGTACTTAAATGAAGAAAACCAAAACTTCAGGGTGAGAGGTCACACAGTTCCAACATTATAACAAGTATAACAGTCACTTCTTACTGCATTATTCTTCACAAAATGTATTTTAATGACATCTGGATAATGTTGGTGGGGATAGAGCACCCAGAGATGTTTAGAAAAAACAATGCATATAGGTATGATACAGTAAGACAGGCTGGATCTCAATGCAATAACAACAACGGAAAACTGCTACTATTGGTTGATCAATTCAATTGTGCAGTCACAAGAATAAACATAAACTCACATAAATGGACATATATACAAAAAGCACATTAACAATGCTTCAAATGTGTACTGTTTAAATGGTGATATCGTCGACACAAAGGTGTTTTGGCCTCGAGGAGCTGTATAGTGCAGCTTTATGAGCAGGCCTTCATCAGGACGTGTGATGGAATGGATGGTGGTCCCGGGGTCTCTATCTATGAACAACAAATGGGAAGGAGTAAGTGGAACAATGTCCTCAAGTAAAATGATAATTCACAAAGCTCACATAGGATGCTTCATTAAAAAAGAAACAGGAGACTCCCTAGTAGAGGAGCCTAGATCTTACCAAAGACTTATCCAGTGCAAGGGTAAGTAAGATAATCCATCATGGGTATAGATATCTTTGGGGCATTCAATGCGTCGTTGAGGGAACAAATGTTTACCTGTAACGACATATAAAGATCTGTAAGAGTTATGTACAGATCGAGCAAAATATAGGTCTGCAGGTATAGTGAGGGCAACGTACTGTGTTAAGCCCTGTTTCGTGGCCCAAAATCAGAGCACATAGGGTTTGACATAGAGACGAACGTCTCTTGACGCGAACGCCTTGAAAGTGAAACTGTAGCCATGACGACCTTGGGTAATCAAACCCGTCGTGTGTGAAGTTAGGCTTGCGATACACATTAGGTGCTTCCATCTTGTATGTTGACTAGATTGTGACAATACACGCACTCATGGCCGACATTAGTACTCGTATACATTATATTACGGTCAGACATTGGTTTTGTTTCCACATGGTGTGTACCCACACTTCAGGCTCCCCGACTGTTTGTACAGGCCCATACAACATTGGGCTGCACCACTTAAACTCTGCCCATTCCACGGCATTACATCTGCGAAAATCTAGGTGTTTGCACGCTGTTCCGTTAACTCTGCAGCTGACGTGCAATCAGTGCGCACTACGCTAGCCTAACTTCACACAGTATTCTCGCCCCTAGCATATGCATCTAGCTGGTCCGCCCCCTCGAGCCCCCGTGGCTGTTTACGATTGGCTACTGGACGGATGACGCCCTACTAGGGGAGCGCCACCACCTAGCCAATCAACACGACCGACAGGTTTGATTACCCGAGATCGTCATGGCTACAGTTTCACTTTCAAGGCGTTCGTGTCCAGAGACGTTCGTGTCCAGAGACGCTGTGCCGCCTCGCCTAGCCCACACGAACACATTAAGGTACGAATGTAAGTCAAACCCTATGTGCTCTGATTTTGGGCCACGAAACAGGGCTTAACACAGTACATTGCCCTCACTATACCTGCAGACCTATATTTTGCTCGTAGCAAAGTTCCCTTTCGTCCTTACCCATGTGCGTTTTTCGTAAACAGATACCGTCACGTTTGGACAATCTGGGCTAGGAACCACTATTCTCAGTGGGTGTCTCTGCCATTTTGAACCAAGAAGACACATTTTACCATTTGAGGTAAGATTTTACCCATTTTCCTTTCACTCATACATGACACCACGATCTGTACAGAACTCTTACAGATCTTTATATGTCGTTACAGGTAAACATTTGCTCCCTCAACGACGCATTGAATGCCCCAAAGATATCTATACCCATGATGGATTATCTTACTTACCCTTGCACTGAATAAGTCTTTGGTAAGATCTAGGCTCCTCTACTAGGGAGTCTCCTGTTTCTTTTTTAATGAAGCATTCTATGGGAGCTTTGTGAATTATCATTTTACTTAAGGTCATTGTTCCACTTACCCCTTCCCATTTGTTGTTCATAGATAGAGACCCCGGGTCCACCATCCATTCCATCACACGTCCTGATGAAGGCCTGCTCATAAAGCTGCACTATACAGCTCCTCGAGGCCGAAACACCTTTGTGTCGACAATATCACCATTTAAACAGTGCACATTTGAAGCATTGTTAATGCGCTTTTTGTATATATGTCCATTTATGTGGGTTTATGTTTATTCTTGTGACTGCACAATTGAAATGATCAACCAATAGTAGCAGTTTTCCGTTGTTGTTATTGCATTGAGATCCAGCCTGTCTTACTGGATCATACCTATATGTATTGTTTTTTCTAAACATCTCTGGGTGCTCTATCCCCACCAACATTATCCAGATGTCATTAAAATACATTTTGTGAAGAATAATGCAGTAAGAAGTGACTGTTATATTTGTTATAATGTTGGAACTGTGTGACCTCTCACCCTGAAGTTTTGGTTTTGTTCATTTAAGTATACCCACCTGGGTTTTTCAGGGCTCTGCCAGGTGCCCTAATTTTCAATCTAGTCCTTCGGGCGGTGTCTGGGTTAAAAATAAATCTGCACAATTAAGAGGTGCTAAACCTCACGCTAAAGGGGTTGGCCCTGGGGGAGGCACAGCAGCGCTCCGCGTTTCAAATACTTGGGCGTCCACATAACGAAATCCCTGGACATCTTATATGCAGCAAACTATCCCCAATTGCTTGATGCTCTAAAAACAGACCTAACACGTTGGAACCCTCTTCAGATATCCCGTATGGGGCGGATGGCCTCGATTAGGATGGTGGTCCTTCTGTGGTTCCTCTACTATTACCAGGCCCTACCAGTTCCTCTCCCCCGGGGGTTTTAGCGATCACTCAACCTGCTCTTCTGTGCGTTTATCTAGAGTAACACAAAGCTGAGAGTGTCGTCACAAGTACTTATGGCCCAGAGAAGCAAGGGGGGACTGGTGGTTCTCAACTTCCGATTATTCTATCATGCCGCCCAACTGCGGGTGAGAAAAGCAGTGGCAAACCGCGGAGGACAGTAAGATATGGGTGTGTATGTATAGGGCGGTGGTGGGGGCCCCCTTAGTGGAGGTGCTGTGGCTGGCTAAGGCTGACCGACCTGCTAGTATGTGGGCAACCTAGATCACGGCATTGGTGGGGGAGTTGTGGGATGAGCTATTAAAAGGGGGGGCTATCGACCATACCGGGACCATTCATGCCAATGTTTGGGAATCCACAGTTCATGCCAGGGTTGGAAGCAGGAGCATTATGGAAGTGCAGAGCGGCTGGGTGCACACGACTCAGATGTCATGCAAGGACAAGAAATCAAATCCTTTGAGCAATGCAAACAGTCCTTTGACTTTTCTGAGGGGGACAGGCTTCAGTATTACCAGCTCCGGCACTGGGTGCTGCACCCAGCTAACAAACTAGCAGTGAATGGAAAATGTATTTATTTGTAGGCTGCCAAAGTCCTCGGGTGTCATGGCGCCAAAACATTTACACAAAAGAGACAACCATCAAGTGACAAGACAGAGGAACAGGAGTGTAAGTAGAGTCGAGTAAATTACTCAAAGAGGAGGGATTTTACTGACTTTTTTTTTAAAGTTCCCAGAACGGGTCCCATTCTCAGCGTAGTGGGAAGTGAATTCCAGAAAGCAGAAGCTTTTACTGGAAAGGATCTTCCCAGTCCCTTTGCACGTTTGTAGTGTGGGCAAGTTTATTAGTGTATGATATTGTGGAATCGATTTTTTTAATATGGATGGGGCTTGTCCAAAAATACATTTATGGACCATGGTTCCCACTTGGAAAATAGTTTTTTCCTTAATGGGGAGCCAATGAAGGTTTTATCTATGCTTTGAGATATTTTCACATCTTGGGACACCTTTGATGATGCGTACTGCAGCATTTTGTAATACTTGCAATTTTGTATGCTAGAGCTTGAAGCTCCCATCAGTAGAGAGTTACAATAGTCGAGCCTTGAGATGATGGTAGCTCGGGCAGTAGTAGCACTGTTCATTTCCGAAATGTAAGGGCGAATATTTCTAAGGAGATAAAGATGGTAATTACAATTTTGACTCAGCTGGTTGACATGTGCCTCGGAGTTCAGGGTGGCCTCCAACTGGACACCCAGTGTGTTCGCCTTAGTTTGGACCGCAATCATGTTGTCTCCAATTCCAAAGCTCGTAAAAGCAGGGCTCAATTTCGCCCGGGCCTGTCTTGAGCCAACGATGAAGACCTTTGTTTTGTTACCAATCAAATAGGGCCAATTGGCAGACATCCAAAGCTCTATCTGATGGTAACTGTTAGTGAGAGTCCTATTGTCAATTAGATGGTCCCCGGTGCATTCTAACTGGGTGCCATCTGCGTAGTTGATAAAAAAATACACCCATATCGTCTAGTAAGGAACAGAGAGGCCTAGTGTATAGATTAAACAAAATGGGGGATAAACTGGCCCCTTGAGGGACTTCATACCAGATAGGAGACATTGGAAAGCAGGCCAATCCCCACAGAATTTTAGTTTCACGTTCAGATAAGAAAGACTGAAACCAGTTGACCGCACCCTCCGAGCAAAGTCCCAGGTGACATAGGGAATGTAGAAGGCATTTGTGGTCCACCAAATCCAACACCACCGATAAATCCAAGAGAACCAACAGCCCTGCTCTGCCCTTTTCGATGATTAACAGCTTATGTGACTGCAGGTTTAGTAGTACTGTCTCCGCACTATAACAGGGCCGAAAGCCGGATTGTCTGTCATGGAGGATGTTGTGAGTTTCCACAAAGGTTTGAAATTGCACACAGGCAAGTTTATCGAGGGCCTCGAGGAGAAACTGGCAATTTGTTATGGCCCCAAGGTTGCCAGGGTCCTTTGGGTTTAGATTAGGCTTTTTTAGCTATGTAGTAACCAAAACAGTTTTAATTGAACTGGGGATTCATCTGTCTCTAAAAGATCCATTAACAAATCTAGTCAAGAATGGAGCGAAAAGGTCTTTATGTTCCAAAATTAACTTGGCCGGGAGAATATTTTCCGAGCAGGAAGTTGGATGCATAGAGGATAGGAGTTTCAGCAAAAAGAGCCAGATTTTCATGTTTAAGTTCATGGAACTGTAGCTCATTTGAGTTGGCAGCATTAGGCAGTGCCCCTTTGATTTTCTCTCTAGCCTTTGATATTTTATCTTCTAAGGCTTTTTGCACTGCTATGGCGTCCTGAGTGGAAGGGACCAATGGGGTTTGAAGAGCCTTAGGTTTTTCAAGAAGTCTGAAGATCTCAAAGAGTTTTTTTGGGCAGTTGGAAGCTTGGCTTTTCTCGATGTTGTAGTAGTGCTTTTTGGTTTCAATGATTTTGTTTTTTTAGTTTCATCTACTTCCTTCCAGGCCTTTTAGTTTTCTTCTGTTTGATGTTTTAGCCACAGTAGTTCCAGTTTACGCTTTTCCTTTTTTAACATTGTGAGGTGGGGGGTGAACCATTTTTGGTGTCCAGAGTTATCTCGTACAGTTTTTAATCAAAGAGGGGCCTTCTCATCTAGCATCTGCAAAAAGCTGTCCGAGGATGATGAAACCAGGTGCTCAGTTGTGTGCCTACTCGAGGTCTCGGTCATAAACGTAGTGAGACATGAGGATAAATCCTGGACTTATATCCTATTAAAGTTACGGTTAGTTACTTTTTTTTATAGTTCAGTACAAAAATTAGAACCTTTACAAAACAAAATCTTTAAAAAGATATAAAATGTTTACGTTTGGATTTACAGATAAAAGTTACAAAGGAGAAATTTTACCTTTTAAGATAACATGTATCGTATTTCACATTTGGTATCCTTTTAATTCTTAAAACTTAACAGCTCTTTTTCAATGTATTTACACAGACTAACCAGCTCATATACTAAGGGTTTCCGAGTGCCTTGCATCATGCGTGCCCACAGAAATTGCAGAGAATCTTCAAAATCAATATTTGCAAATTTCGCAAGACGGTTTGTCCTCATTGGTTTGAAGTGTGGGCATTCCAGAATGAGATGTTTCATGGACTCAATCGGTTCATTCCATAAGGGGAAACGACATTTGGTGATTTTAAGTTCTCCTTTGTTAATCCACGTAGCAGTTCTTTCTCTACTGTGGTATAGATTTAATCTATACCATATATAAGCTCGTCTTGTATGGTTACATGGGATCAAAGGTACATGATTGTATCTTGGGGTGCGTTGTTTCAGAAAACCACTATATTCTTTGTACAATTTATACTCCGATATTTTCTCAATCGGTAACAGCCAATCCTGCTCGAAGAGCTTCCTTTTTGCAAAACCAGGTCTCAGGTATACATCTTCAATATTAATACTTAGAGACTGCAAAAGAAGCTGCATACTAGTGTGATATTTGTTAAAGGAGGCTGATGTGGAGGCTGATGTGGAGGAATCTAACATACATTTCAGATCTTCGTACAAAGAATTTTTAGGTGGAAAATAAATGTTTACATAGGTAGATAGTTTCTGTCATTTCCAACGTGCCGATAATGCAACCAGGCCGATCTCATGGCGTATTACTGCATTGGGTATACACATAGGGAGATGCATAGCCGATTTAATCAGTGAACCTTGCGTGGAATCCAGAATTGTACTCATATCGCACAGACACCTATCCAAGGAATACAACATAATGCTTTCTATTTTTAAGGTTAAAAACTCAATCATGGGAATTAATGAAAGTGTGCAATATTTTAAATAAATCCTTTTTAGCTGGGATAGGAGAGGGTGGGACTTGTTTCTGATTAAATCTGTCCATGAGTTAATTGAATTTTGTGCACTAAGATTGTATCCCAAATACATTGCGCTGAGAGTACAAGAGATTTGCGTTTCCATAATCATCCATTTAAATCCTTTGCTATTTTGTTTCTTACCAAATTTTAAGATTGCTGTTTTTGCAGGATTTGGGGTAAGATTATGAGAAACTGCAATTTCTCAAAAAGCAATAGCTTAGTTTGTAGACCTGCCGGAGTAGGATCAAGAATAATTATATCATCGGCAAACGCAATCCATTTCATCCGTAATGAGCCAATTTTAACAGAGAAAAGATTGCTATGGTCCCATTCCTTATCAAGTTCAGACAAATATAGATTGAAAAAAGTTGCCACTAGATTGCAGCCTTGCTTGAGGCTAATGGGATCAGTAGGTCTTCCATCTGCAGAGATTTTTATTTTATAGAAATTGTTAGTATGGAGTTTAATGAACCAATAAAGTAACACTGTGGGAATTCCCATAGTTCTCATTTTAGCCCACAAAAGATTCCGCACAACATTGTCAAAAGCTGATGACATATCTATCATGGCTATGTATACGGAATGCGAATTTGTTCACTTAGTGCCAGAAATCAAGTGTGACATAATAGCAGCATTCAGAGAGGTACTCATGCCCTTCCTAAATCCTGTTTGGTATTTTGAGTACAGCTTATTTTCCTCGATGAACTTTTCAAGGTCATGCAACAGAAGAATAGCGAACAGTTTTGCGTCCATATCAATCAAGGAGATAGGCCTGTAGTTCTGTGGAAGAGATGGATCGCCCTTTTTAAATATTGGAACGATATTGGCAGTGGTCCATGTGATGGGAATGTGACCAGTGCTGATGATGGAGTCAAATTTAATTTTCAAAATTTCCACCCAAAACTCAGGGTCAGTTTTATAAAGACAAGGAGGAAGCCCATCAGGGCCTGCAGATTTAGAATAAGAAATTTTGGAAATTGCCCATTTGAGATCCTCCAATGACCATTCCAAACGGGCAATCTTACTATAACACAGCTGCATGTTAGGCACAGAATCAAATCTCGTAGGAACTTGAAACTTCTCTGTTATAAAGTCGCACCATACTCGATCAGATATACAATAGGACGTTGCTAAGGGAATGTTTTTGTCATCACTTTTGATGGTACGCCAGATTGTTCTCGTATCGTGTGATGATATAGCTCTTACCAGGTCACAATTTTCTTTATTATATTTGGGAATACGGGCATGTCTGAGATTCCGCTTAAATACCTTCATGATTTGTAATCGCATAGTGCGATAATGCAATTCCCCTAAGCCTGCAGTTTTAAGTTGTCTGAGGGCCTTATTTCTTTCCCTTTTTAAAAATGTACAGGTTGAGTCAAACGGATGATGATAATTGCTCCTACTGTACTTTTTGCTAAAGAAAATAATAGCATTAGTAATCACATCCGAATAGTATTCTGTCAGTGAATATCCAATTATATGCTTGGGGAGTACATATATTTTTTCCGAAACATTCTTAACAAATTGTTGGCACAGTCCTTGATTCCATTTAATGGATATTTGGGGATGATCGGACTCTACTAGAACTAAAGCTGGCTCAATACCTAGTAGATTACATTCCAAATTTAGGTGGCAAGAAATAAGTGCATGATCGCTAGTAAGAATACGACTGCATTTTAAAGTTGAGTTGAAGGCAGAAAAGTTGTTGGTAACAAACATGAAATCAATCATCGATGATTTAGATCCTCGGGACCATGTAATTTGTGATTTCGTAGGATCCCTCGCAACAAGATCCATGTCCCAATCTCCCAAAAGCTCTCTGAACTTTGCCCCCCTTCACACGAAAGAGTGGATGATTTAAATAGGCCACGTTCATTAAGTGCCCTACAATCACAGTTAAAATCACCACCAATGATAATTTCCAAGGATTGATATTTACTGGTTATGTTTTCTAAACACTCATCAATTTCATCTAGCATTACATCAATCGAGGTACTAGCAGGATTCCAGTATTGGGAAATAATTAATATTGGTGGATATTTTGTCAGCTTAAACTCCACAAGTACACCCAACAGGCTTCCTGAGTGCCAAACCCACTTTGACTGCAGGTTAACTGAATTGTTAATAGCGATAGCAAGGCCCCCACTAGGACGACTTAGGAGGGACCTTTTTGCAGAGCTGCAGTATGTGGAAAAGCCTGGTATGATAAATGAGGTTAATTTAATTGATTCCTGTACTATTATGATGGTAGGTTGATTCTCTGCTGCCAGTGATGCCTACCAACTCATCAGGTTAGCACATACACAAGTATTCCATGAAAGAACCCTTAAAGAAGTATTTTCAGAATGCTATGATGTAATAGCCAGAATTTTAGACCCCAAAATAGCGGTAATCATTGGTTTAAGCCATGGAATATGTTTTGTTATGGCTACATTGGTAAGTAGCGCATGCAGATCTCCATCCACACAGCTCTTTGTTTTATGCACAAGCTCCACACTGTCTGCTTTCACCGCTACGGTAGGATCAATATATGCTAAGAAGTCGTTAGCTGTTAATTCAAGTTCAAAGGTAGAAAGAGTAGATCCTTGATTTCTAATCTCTTCGCTGTTAAACCAAATAAACTTTAGGATATTTTCGGAGCTCAGATAACATGCAGCTCTTCTGTTATCAATCTGAGCTATAGAAACTCTCAAGATGTCCTCAGATCTAACCATTCTCAATTGCGGAATGCGAGAGAAAAGAGACAGAATGAAGGATCGATTAATCCGCTTTCCAGCAGTCGAGCTCACATTACCTTCGAGACCAACAAGGTAGAATTTGTTGTCTGGTTCAGAGGGTTTCACTATATTTTCCTCTTCTGTTTGTGAGGGAACGCTAGCTTCCACTTGTGCTCTTTGCACTACGAATGCTGGTAATGTGGTACTTTGGGGATCAGGATTGGAGAGACCCTCATCTAGGGCCTTTCTCAAAATTTCAAGTATCTCATGTTGGTGGTTCGCAGTGCTTTTTTGTTCCATTTGTAGCAGCGGCAAAATGTTTCCTCCCTAGACATCTTCAATGGTAAAGCAGAAAGCCCCTTCGTAATAGTTTCGGCACTAAATGATCCACCCTCAAACGCTTTTTTCAGTGTTTCAAAGGAGTCCTGATGGGACTTCACAAGAATATTATTATCAATCTCGGGAACAAATCTGCTAAGTGCGGGACCATGTATAGAAATTCTATTCGGGATAAATATGGTTTTTAACTCCTCATCACCGGAAATCTTTTTCCTTATGGGAGAAACAGAGGAGCTCATGTCCTTCCCGGGGATGGTATTTAAAGGTTTCATATTTGTTCTCTCAGTGCACACATCACTATATAATTTCATCTTAGGCAGATTTAAGTCGCCAATGATTTTTAGGTCATTATTAGCTGTAGATTGTTCAAGAGTAACATCTTTCCTAGTGATTACTTTTATGGGGTTGTAGGGTTTAACAACAACCTCTAAGAGTTGGATGTGAAAATCACAATAAAGCGATCGGACCATATACAGGGACGGGTTTGATCAATGTAGGTTGGAATGTCTTTGGAAAGCACCCATTCCAACATGTGATTTTTTTCAGGGTACTCACATCTAATATCTTCATTATACGTCATCATCGCGAAGGAGGCTGTAAAGGAAACATGACCCTACATGGGGAAATGGGAGAGAACTCTGGGACGACAAATATCACTAGAGAAGTGGGAATTCCTGTGGGGTAACATACCCAAGCTTGCCCGGTCACTTCAGATAAGAGAGGTGTGGTATATGACGCTTCCCAATGGCATTATTCCTCAGAAAAGCTTGGTTTCATGTACTCAGGGGCAGCGCCGGACTGCTGGCGAGGTTGCAGGGGGACCAAGAGGGGGGCTGGTCACACATATGGTGGTTGAGCATGACCATACTCCCCTTTTGGGACTGGGTGCAAGAGTCCATCAAAAAAAACACCGAGCCAAGACTTACCACTGGAGATGGGAACATGCACTTTGGGACTTTGGGAAACGGTGCAGCAGGGGAGGGCCTCATTCAAGGCATGCATGGTGTTGGTGGTGCAGCTGGTAGTGGCTGGGAGGTGGAAGAGTACGGATGTTCCGACACTCCATGAGTGGCTATCCAAGATCTGGCACATCCTGGCCATGGAGTGGGGTCACATATAACACCCAGGGGGATTACAAGAAATGTGACAATTGGGGAATGGTACTAGCCTATCTTTGGGAGGACTACCGCTTACATATATGCCAGCAAAACAAATGTATTCTGGACATCGTCTTATATGTCCGCTGAGGACTAGTCTCTAGAGGAGTAGAACAATCATCTGAGTGTATGGGGGTAGAAGCTGGGAGGAGGGTGGGGAGAGGCAGAGTTGTGGGGGGTCTGTTTTTTAAAGTTACTTATTACAAAATGCCAATAAACAAATCTTTAAAAACAGAAAATGTAAACAGCCCCAGAGAAGAATCCAAACCAGTGGGGGCCAATGGAGAGCTGTGAGACATCAGCCCAGGGATCCAAGTCAGGGTGGTCTGAGGAATCCAGATGTAGACGGGTCACTTTCTTTACGTGGTGCATGAAGGCTAATCTAGGAGCATGAACTTGGTCTGCTAGTCACACCAGTGTCCATGCTCAGGTCCATGATGCTTCCAAGCAATCAAGTACTAATGTATGACGAGGGCATCAACAGATAACTCAAAGCTCTGAGAATATGGTTTAGAGAGATGTGTTTTACAAAGAAAACACACCAATGGTTTAGGGCAGATTGGCATTAAGTGTGTGGGAAACTTAAAGAAATCAATGATGTGCAAGTGCAGTCTTCTTAAGGACCAAATTCCGTCCTGCTCTTCCCTTTACTTGACCATCGGGTGGCAGAGTCAAAGACCCCCAGTCTTTTGGGTTTTGTGTGCCACAAAACATATTTCTTGGCTTGGTTAATTGGTCACTCCTTCTCTGCAATTGTCAGGATGTCGCTTTCTTTGGCATCCGGTTCTAGCACCTTGGACTCGAGAGGCCCTTGGGTCACAGCCCCAATCTCCAAGCTGTTGTGTCATTGTCAAATGCTTCTCTGGACCTGGGAATGGCAAGACTCAGGCCTTGAGGGCCATTGGCAGACTCTGCCACAGCTTTTCCAGTGCTGGGGTGGCAGGTGCTCTGCCAGTTGGGTGCCTCTTGGTTTGGGCACATCTGCCTTCTACTGACCTCCTTTACTCTTTCCCCACTTGTCTGCTGTATTACTTTCATCTGTTTCTTTCTTCACACGTGACAATGATTGGACCCTCTTTTCCCCCCTCTCTTAGCTACCAGTCCCCGTTCATAGCTGCCTTCTTTGCCTCTCCTTTTACCCCCTCCTCCTCTGCAGGCAATTGTTCTCCACCACTTTCCTCATGGCTTTGCTTTAAACGTCCTCCACACCCCCTCACTTAACATGGTTCCTCTTATTCTCCTCATTCTCCATTATCTCCTCTCCAGCCCCCTCCTCTATATCTTTGTTTTCTCTCCCCACCTGCTGCTCCAGCAACTTCTCTCTAGACACCTCTGCTCTTTCTTTCCCTTTTCTGCCCTCTCTTTTCTCCTCCAGAATCTTCTCCACTATTCCTCTTCGTTCTGTTCCACTCTCCTCTGATATTTCCAGATAGGCCTCCCTCTGTCTCCTTCTCTCTTTTCACTGTTTCACCACCACCACTCTTAGTCGTCTCCTGCTCGTCCTCTTACCTGCCCTCCTTCAACACACCCTTGCTGCTCCAATCTGCCACCATTCTCTCACTCCAGCTCCAACTACTAAATCCCACTATTACCATAGGACGCTGGGGCTTCTTATGCTTGTGTGGAACCACCCGCTCGGTCCATAATTGCTGAACTGTGCTTATTTGTGTCGCTCCCAAACTGAGCTCCGAGAATGGGCCCAAGAATTGGAATTTGTCCACTCAGATATCACCTCTTGCTCTCCCGAAATGCGAACCGAACCTCCCCAGTTACCAGGCATCTTGATTTTCAGTTTTGTTTTAGTGTTGACATAGGCCAACCCTGAGGGTCTTACTTTGTTGCCAATATTGTCATATTGATGCAGGATCCTTCTGGTGGCACCAACTGCCAAGTCACGCGACTCACACAGGTGGATGCGCATGCCCTCCATGGCTTGACCATTCCTTGCATGAAACCAATGTTGGATGGCAGCAGTAAAGTCGGCGTGTCCCGGTATGATATTCTCCATGTGGCGTAGCAACAATGTTCTGGACAAAATCTCCGGTGCTGGCTTGTGTTTCGCAGTCAATTTACCTGGCACAGTTGGTGGTGCTGTTTGCATCCCACAAGTGGCCATGAACATAGAGGTCGGGCTTTCACATGGCCTTCCACACTAGAGGAATGACTATCACAGTTCTGGAACATGCGTACATCTTTGAGCAGTAGGTGTGTTGGGGCAGCAGATCTATATAATTTGTGGGTAACTTGCTTGGCATGTCTTGACTATGGTAGGGTATTTTTCCACGCAGTTACTATTCCCAGGAGTGTCTCTCTGATTGGTCAGCCTCCCTTCTTTGGCTACCATGTGGTCTTTCATCGCTCAACCTTTGGGCCTCTTGCACCTTCCCCAGTTGTCCCCTCTTGTGTGGTCCACACTTCTTACAGAGTCGTCCCGTTTTCTGTCGTGCAGTCCACTAGGATTCAAAGGATGGGTGACTTTTTTGATGTTGGGATGGATTGGGGTGACTGGGGCATCCTCCATTTACTTCCTACAGGGCCTAAATCACAGAGTGGGTGGCGGCCTCCAGCCCCGATTGTTACCTCAGTCCCATCACCCATTCCCAAACATGGGACGCTGTCACAGCTGTAACTGCCACTTTTGCCGTCTGTAATCCAGGATCTTCTTTGCTTCCTACCCAGGTTCACCATTTGTTGGAATTGGCGCAGGCTTTGGAAATGTTGTTTAGAAACCTGGTTTTAGGAGTGAAGTGTGAACACAGGATTAACTGTCTAGATTGATGGCAACTTTAAAACAGGATTTGTTGCCTGGATAGTGCTGCAAAAAACCGAGGTTTGAACTTATTAAAACTTCTGATAATTGTGACAAAGTCAATGCTGTCCCATAGCTGAAGAGGACTTTGGGGACTAGGAAAGTCACCTACAAGACCCTCTGTGTCAGTGACATAATCTACTGGAACTAGCCCTCCCCATACACCAGAGAGGCCGACTCTGATTAATACGGCCTGTCATTCTGTCAATCTTTCAGGGAAATAATCAAGTTGGCCTCAGACTGCACCTTCACAGAAAAGATCTACGTGAAGAGCACGTGGGAGCGCGAGCAGATAAGCCGCCATTTCATCAAAGGACAAGATCCCGAAGCATAACGCACAGCTCCTCGACTTTAAAATAAGGGTGGAGATTAATGGCAAAACTCACAGAAACTTCCCAGATGTCTAGAAATCTATAAAACTAGGAACAGGCAGCAGCCAGAACCCATAGGCTAACCAGTGACCTTTCCCTCATGCAGTGTTCGAGGGGGCAATTTACGCCCCACACCACATGAACATACACACCCTTAGTATCATGGACTGCTGTCCAGCATTGAAAATAGAGTTCCCAAGTTACAGTCAGATGCTTGTTTATGTTTAATAATTTGCATAGTGCCTTGGGCCCAAAGGCAAACAGGCGCACACATAACATGAGCACAAACACACATCAAGGCAACGACAATAAAGATTAAAAATGAAACTACAAACGAGAGCAAAAACACAATAAAAGAGAACATCACAGTAAAAGCACTGGGACACAGCAGCAAAAAGTAACAAAAAAATACAAAAGATAAAAACGACAAATAAGCGAATAAAAACAAATGACATCATAAGGAAGCAATGAAAACCAACAAGCCAGCAGTAGAGTGTCGCTCATAAAACCAATAAAATCAAGTAAAAAAGAGTCTTCAATGCTTTCTTAAAAGACAGTAAAAAGGTTTTCAATCTCACAGGGCTTGGCAACTAGTTCCTGAAGGTGCACGAAACTCAAAGGAGCATCTACCTGCTCTCTCTAGCTTGGTGCATGCCATTCCAGCAGGCTGCCATGACATGATCTCAGTGAAGGAGTATGACGCTTCTCCTGAGTCCTCTTCTTCAGATAGGTAGGACTTTTACCATAGATGCATTTATGTGTGATGGATAATATTCGAAAATTCAGACGTTGTCTCGCCAGTAATCAGTGAAGGGCCCTTCTGGCAGCTGTGACATGAGCTCTTCGACTGATATTAGAAACAATACGAACAGCGCTATTTTGCAGGACTTGCAGTTTAGCCACATGTTTTTGTGCGATACCGACAAGAAAGCTGCCAAAATAGTCGATTTGTGCACCTATGGTGGCATGAGCCACAACTGTACAATTTTCAGTAGAAAGATAGGGTTCAATACTACGACATAGTTTGAGAAAAAAGCTGACGTTGAAATAGACTTAACCTGGTCTTGCGTAGATAATGGGGAATCAGGAATGACAAATCGAGTTTTGACTTTAGACGATACTGGAATCAAACAATCAGCAGTGGTAACATTATTATACAGGTCTGATAGTTTAGCCAATCTTTGCTGGGTGGCAGCAACACCGTTTTTTCCTGATTTAATGCAAAGAAGCTGTGAATCATCCAGCAGCTGAGGATGTGAAAAACTTAGTTGACTTTCGTAGCATCTGTGGAATAGTCCCCAGTGAGCTGAATTAAAATCTGCATATCATTAGCATAGTTGGTATATAAAATGTCCTGCTCATCTAAAATGTCAGATGGAGGCTTCATAAAAAGATTACAAAGAGTGGGTGAGAGGGAAGATCCCTGCAGTACTCCACAAAGGAGATAAGGAGATCCACAAGGCAAGCGATACAGGAATCGCGAACAACTCTTGCCCCTTGACCAGATAAAATGGATAAAACCCAATCTGCTGACTTTTTAGAAAAATATGTGGTCGACTTGACTCTGCTACACAAAATGTTAAAATCAATCAGAATGAATGGCTGCAAAAAGATTAATAAAATAAGAAGGGCCATCTTGCTATTGTCCATGATTTGAGTCATGGTGGCCTTCAGATCTAAAAGGGCGGGCTCAGTTTCATGATAGGCTCTGAATCCCAATTGTCTTTCCACTAGAAGGGTGTGCTCTTCTAAGTGTGCTTGTAACTGCAAGTAAGCCCAACGATCCAATATCTTAAGCAAAAAGGGGACACTTGTAATTGGTCAATAATTTGTGGGCCCGAATAACATGTGGAAACTAGAGGGTAATTTAACGACCCAAAAGGAATAGTCCCCCTAAAATCTAACGAGAATACAAAAACCAAAATATTCCTTTAGGTCATGCATTGTAGAACCCTGTGTAGTTTAGTGTCATAACCAGTGTCCGTCATTGTAACATCTAGTAGTGTACAGCCGTTTATCATTAAGCGTGCTGACATCTATACTCGATACATTTCTATTACAGACAGCAAACCAATTCTACTTTTTTTATCAATAAAAAAGAGAGTTTATTCCATCATTTCATTTGTGCAGTTCACAGTTTTGTAGAACATTGGTGTTATTAAACATCTAGTAGATAAAGTAGTAGTGTATACATAAAACGATAGTTTCCAATTAGCTCTCCACTTGATCTTCTAATTACAATTAAAAAGTTATTTTACATCCTCTAATGACCTTATTCACTCATTCACATCCTATAGATCCCGACATGTTTTGCTCCTTCTCATTCTCATTCAAAATAGTTATTATGGGAGTTTCTTCAGGGGAACACTACATACAATACCCACATTGCTATTACAGGTCTACCACAATTACACTGTTAAAAAATCAATCTTCTGCTATATCGTGATTTCTGCCACTCCAGTTGACATCTCGAGTTCCAAATTAATGTTGCGTGGTCATGCCTGTCTGTATCCACCAACTGCCACGGGGTCTACAATACACACAAAAAAGGGGTTACAATTACCTGTTTTTTGGCGCCTTCCTAAATTCAGGCTAGTGACTGCGTGTTACTACGCGTCAAAGAGTACCATTGCCAGTGATAATGACTAAGTTCACTCATCCATCCAGAACACCCTGGGGGTGGGGTCATCGGGATCCAGAGAAGGTTTTTTCACCAAACATCCAAAAATAAATCTGCAGGAAGAAGGGTAGAAAAGAGACACAAGAGATGCAAACCTCCACATCAGCACACACCTACTGAGAACCTGGAGGCCAAGACACGGAGGTAAAAAAACAAGCTAACAGTAAAAAACTGAGAGTACATGGAGGAAATCTAAAATGGCCTCCAGGCATTTAATAAAATGGTTTAGATGGACTATATCATACATCACACAGTTAATATTCGCAGGTGAAACTAGCAGTGCATAAAAGTCGTCAAAACAACATTACAGATAATGGATAATATAGAATGACGTATGCAATTAATGGAATAAAGGTAGAACCAGATAGTAAATCCCATTTGTACGTCCTCTGAGGTACCAGAAGTAAGGCTCGGACACAAGAGTGGCATGTTTTTGGGTATAGACTTTTATTGATCAAGAAAGGTTTGGAAAAAAAGGCCTCTCTAACCCTAGAGGGGGTTTCCCTACCTCAAAGAAACTAGTGAAAACAGTCAGGATGTCCAAAAGTAAGAAAAACCTGTCCCTATCAGATTGGATCCCCAAAACCTATCTCTGTCGCTCACACTACAAACTAACAACATGGTGCAAGGGTGATCTCGCTCTAAAGAAAACAGTGTTCATCAAAGCAACATAAATGTTCCCAGCCAGTCGGGCTTCCAAAGGATTCAAAACAATGTTCAACAAAATAATGTTGCAACAATAGGGGCTTGCTCCTTTCACCTAGACTTAAAAAGGTCAAATGGCTTTCAAGTCTCTTCGCATACAAAACACAACGGGTTCTCTAGAAGTACAACATGTTTCTCAGTCCCAGGGTTCTAAACCCTTTTGGTCCCAACCTTTTTTATTTGGGTGCGAATCCCAGACTCTCAATACTTGGGGGGGTCTTAGTATACTCTCCTGCCAAGACCCAGTTACCTCATATGTTGTCTTTGCTTCATGTATAGTGCTCCAGCCCGTGTTGTTTCTGATTAGGGTCCCAGACCCTTTTATCCTTGGTCTCTTCTTTGGGTGCGGGTCCCAGACTCGCAATGGAACCTTTGGTTTACTCTCTTGCTAAACATAGGGCCTCATTATGACTTTGGCAGTAGCCATGCCCTTAATAAGGGCATGGCTGCCACCAAAACTGGGTCCGGGTTCCCTGAATGGGGAATTAACGGGCCATTCCGAGTTTGAAGGGCCCAGTAATTCCTCCTTCAGGGAACCCGGCCCCGGACCTTCCCCATTCCCATTTGAGCCCCCATAATGGGAATGGGAGCGGGAGCTAACAACGGGCCGATTACGACCGGCCCGTTGTTAGCTCCCTGGTCCCCTCACGGGACCCGGTAAGGATGCCTGCTTTTACCAGGCGTCCTTACCGTGTCCCGCGAGGGAACCTCGTAATCTTACAGAATGGGTTTAACAGGTCTGCCTCCATTAGCGGCACCCGTTAACCCATTCTGCAAAGGCTATAATGAGGCCCATAGTGTTCCTTGTTTACAATCTTGCTTTCGTGCTGAGTCTCTGACTCCCATATCCTTTCTTCTTTATATGGGTCCGGGTCCCAGACTCATAATTGTTATCTGTAATAGCCTGATGCACTCTCCTGTCAAGCTAAGCTTTCACGTATCATTTATTCACTTGCCATGTATTTATTAATGACTGGATAGCTGCCCTGTTGCTTCTCTGTATTTATTTTAGTGTATTAGTCCACAATACATTCTGACCCTCATTCGGTCCTTTCTGTCCTTCACCGTATCGCCTGTCAATCCCCTGCAGACCGCGTACCTTTGTTTTCAGTTCATATCTTCTGGGCGGTAGGATTCTGTCTCCAGGCTCCGCTAGCCCTTGGATTTGCTCTCAGTTCGGTTCTTCATCTGCGGCGTCCGACTTCCTTCTCGTGTCCCGCTCTCGCCTTGGCATTGCTTTGAACACACAGGCTATGTTCCTTCTCTCTCCTTCCACGACAAACGGCATCCTGTCTCAGTGTCAGTCTCGCATCTCTTTGCACTTCTTCCCAGTTGACATTGTTGCTTTCCTGGGCACTGCTACCCGGAGGGGTTCTCTTTTGGCTCTGAGCAGTGCTACATTTAAACTTCCTCATTGGGAAAGGGAATTTATCTGAACCAATCAGATCTGTTAAAGAACTAGACTGCTCACTTCGGTTTACTCAAGTGATCTTCATCCTTTCAGTCCTCTTCTTTATTTCAGTACATGGTTTCAGATGTGATAAGTAAATGTCGATTTTGGCTAGCTCTTTACTCTGCATGAGTGAACTAGTGGGATTGGTTTCAGAATAAAACATATCAGTCTACTTTTCCTTTCTCATATGGGTGTTTCTAAGAGTTCAATAAGAGTGTATCAAGCTTCCCATTTTGGAATGCTGCCTATCAGAAAATGATTAATATGGTTATTTTTGCAAAAAACGCAAATGAAACTTTGAAGCATTTAGTGCTCTTTTGTACAGAACTCACATCCCTGAGAACTAAACATCTCGAATAACAAATTGCAAAAATGCCCCACTTAAATGGTGAGGATTGGTGGATGTTGATGTTTGAAGGAACTAACAACAGACATTTGCCTTGTCATTTTACCTGGATAGACTAAACAAGCTATTGACGAATGAATGAAAGATGGACTAATAAACGAAATGGCATGAATAAATTCAGGATAAAGAACACTAAATCGTCTATTCTGATCATGCGCACCTTTTGGATGTTCTAATTGTCATTGTACACAGTTCTTTTTTTCTTTTTTGTGCTATTCTTTGTATTTGCTATTCATTCTTTATTGTGCTTCATGTGAACCAGTGTTTTTATTATTATCAAATTTGGTTAAAAATATTAAGTTGTTTAATTTGTTTTATTCTGTTTTCTTTTTCAAAAGTTTGTAACAAACTGAATTAATATATAAATGTATATATATAATATGGTTATTAATGTGCTTTGCTCAGTAAGACATATGTAACATTCTTATTATGACAACAATATGTACACTAGAAGTGATCATGCGAAATGAACATTGAAAAATGTTACGAAGAACCAGTTTACATTGTTAGTACAGTTAAATACATGACTTTTTAAATAGATTATTTTCCCAATAATACACAAAATTGTGTCTCACAATGTCCATCCTTCCCAGAAAGGGTCGGTTTGAGCTAAAAACAAGGATGTTTAATGTTGTGTCCTGCCCACTATAGTGCTGCTGAAGTAGAACATGTGTTACAGTATGGAACTCGATCCCAGTATTCGCTTCGATTGCCCTCACAATGCTCCAGTTTTGCAAATCTCCCAAAACGTGACTT